>NC_059164.1:90645103-91258770 GCF_019923935.1 Bubalus bubalis
ACAAGAATCCTGTAGGCCCTTCCTGGGGACAGATGTCTTGTACTCCCCACCTCTTGTTTGTAGAAAAGCTTTAGCCTTCTAGGCTTTCCCTGAGTTCCATATAGCAAATTTAATCAGAGAAGAGAAAAAAGTACATGAACAAAGGAAAGCAACCAAGCAAGACAAAATAATATTGTAGCCATAAAATAAAGTCAAGAACCTTTAGCTCCTCCTCAAGGACTATAGATATATATATATATATATATATATATATATATATATAGCCATATTCTTGAGTTCTTTTGCAGATACTAAAATCCCCACCTGTTGGAAAAAGTTAACTGCATGCTGAACACCATCAAGTAGACCCCAGAGTAGTTGAAACCAGAAGGTTGATGACTGAGATTCCCAAAACATTCCCATTACCTCATCACCAGCTAGAGAAGTGCATGAGCTGATATCCTGTGACCCTCTCTTCTCACACTGTCTTTAAAAACCCTACCCTGAAAGCCATCAGGGAGTTCAGGTCTTTTGAGCATGAGATGCCTATTCTGCCTGCTTGCCCCTCCAATAAACTTTGTATTTTCCTTTACCACAACCCAGTGTTGGCAACTTGGTTTTGCTGCATGAGTAGACCCAACTTTGGTTTGATAACAGTAATAAACTAAAATATTCCTAATACATATGATTCATAAGATGTGTTATGTTCATGGATCAAAATTATCCTTCATACTTTATCCTGTGCATAAAGTATTTGCCAGCATTGTCAGTCCACAACAAATGACACTCAGAAAGTAAACCCCTCTATATCGTTAAATGACCTGGACGTTTGGCATGAAAACCTCCTTCTGCTCCTGGTCTTCGGTTTGCATAAGATGGAGGGAAGGAAAGCACCTCTGCTGTTGTTGGGGAACTTCAACTCCCTGTCTTTGGTTCTGAAGATGAGCAAACTCTTCTAAAGGTTGTTCTGCCCTATTTCTTTTCTTTTTTCTTTTTTAATTTTTCTCTTAATTTCCTGGTTATTTTCCCCTTTTTTCCTCTTCATTCTGAAATGCCAGCAAAGTTTGGGAAGCAGGAAATCACATGATTAGGATCCTGGAGGAAGAAAGACATTCCCATCCCATAGCTTCTTCTGTCTAGACCTGGTTGTCCTCCGTGGAGGTTGCTTCCCAGCTCCAAAACGAACATTTTGAAAATTAATTCTTTTGACTGCTAAGATTCTGCTTAGATCATCTCAAGTAGCAGTACTTGAACTAAAGAGTCCTCTGTTTTAAACTTAGGTGATATTAGGGAATTCCCTGGTGGTGAAGTGGCTAAGACTCTGCACTCCCAGTGCAAGAGGCCCAGCTTCCACCCCTTTTCAGGGAACTAGATCCCACATGCCCCACATGCCACACACTGGGATGAAGATCCTACATGTCAAAACTAAGCCCCAGGACAGATAAATAAATAAATAAAATAAAATTAGGTGATACTAGTGCCTTAACCTGGTTAGTATACTGTAACTAAAGTTGTACGGAAAGGGGAAAAAAAATCCTCACCTTCTTTCGGGACTATGCTAACTTTTTTGAAACTGTGCATTATTCTTTTGAGTGGATAAAACATTTAAGGTCAGAGCTGTACTAGAATATCCAGATTCCCTGCAGTTGGTTTTCTGCCACTGAAACCTCAAAACCAGATATTCTCAGCAGTGTACTGCATATATTACACAGGTGCATCAAAGATTTATTACTCTTCTTGGTCCACCTCTGGGGAGCATTTCATCATCGAAGAAAATAACTAAACTCATTTGAGCCCCTTTTTAATTTTTAAAATGAAAATCAATATCTATCAGGCCTATGTCAGAGTTTTCAGAGGAAGAAAACTAAGATAACTTTTGTGAAATTTCTTATTTCTTTAAACACGGTTATCAAGCACTCAGATTATAAAAAACTTGAAATTCATTTTATATTAATAAAAAGAATCTACCAAATAGTTACCAAGCATCTAGTATTATGCTAGAGATTTATGCTTTCTATTACAGTTTAAAATACATGCACACATATGTAACTATTAATATATAGTGTGGTTTTCCTTTCTGACATGTATCATAATGATTCACCTTTTATAACTTTCACTGAGAAGAAGTTTTTAACCTAAATTGTGTCTGTATAGTGCACTCAATTTGGCTTTTTGATGAAACTGACGAGTCGATTAGAAAACAACCATACTCATTGCATTTTCTTATTCTGTACATGAGCCAGTCTTCTGAACATAGAAGTTTTTTAAGATACAGAACTTTTAACTTTGGGGCTTAGTAAAGCCAAAACTTACTTTAATCACTGAGAAGGGAAAACCAACTAATGGTTATAAACTGTATATTATGTATTAGTTGAAGTGCTTTGTACATATTAATATTATTTAATCTAACTCTCACAAATCCTTACAAGGACAGTACTATTATTATCTCCATTACCCATCTGGGGAAACTAACACTGAGATAGTCAAATAACTTTCCTATGATACAGAGCTAGAATCTGAATCTAGGGAGTCTAGTTCAAGAATTAAATTCCCAACTGCTATACTCCATAGTCACCCTCCCTAACTGGACATAGATAAGAGTATAAGCAAATAAATGCACTAATTCAAATTAACTAGATGTAACTGAGGGTAAATAAACCAAAAATATGAATCTTTCTGTTCCTGATCTCAACTTTTTCCGAAGTCATCTCTGTCATGAGCAGTATTCTGTCCATTTATTTATGTCCAGCCTCTCTGACCAGGACATGCAAAATTCAACAACATTCTCAAAATACAATTGGCTCCAGGTATTTGAAATATGTCACACATTTTCTAATTATCATAACAAAAATACATGGAAATTCAAATTGTTTTCAAATTTTTATATTCCTTCTAAGTTCATATTTTATAAAATTTTTGCAAATAATAATAAATTGTCTCAGGTGAGCATTGATTTATTAATGAGTTACCCTCATTACGAATATTAGAAAATAAATGAATAAATATATATGTGAAATTTGCCTGCATATTTTTCTTTTTTGTGTGTCTAAGGAATTATCAATCACTTTCATTCCTTCAGTATCATTTACATTGTGAAATTCCATTTCTTTGAAGCTCTTGTCTCCTTCCTTGAGTTTTAACTCTAACTCATGGAATTCTTCACCTGGATATCTAGCACGCTTTAAAAATTAACATGTCATCATTCCTGAAGTTTCCAAATCTGCTTAGATCAGATATATTTGCAATTCTCATGCAGGGGAGCATGACTCAGGGTAAAATAAGACTTTTAAAATGATATATTTTCTGATGACAAAAATTCAGATATGACTCACATTAGTCATCGAATCCTACCACTGATCACCAAATTTAGAACTCATCCAACCCACCTGCTCGTTTTACCGATAAGGAGGCTCAGACTTGGAGAAAAAACATGACTTTTCCAAGATAATTATGAATTTGTAGATAAGCTGCAGCTAGAATCTGAACTCCTATTTTTTTGGTAATTGCTATTATTTTTATACTGAATGATGAAATAAAATTCATATTTTATGGCAAGATGAGAGGTGGATGAAACTGGAGCCTATTATACAGAGTGAAGTAAGCCAGAAAGAAAAACACTTATACAGTATACTAACGCATATATATGGAATTTAGAAAGATGGTAATGACAACCTTGTATGCGAGACAGCAAAAGAAACACAGATGTATAGAACAGTCTTTTGGACTCTGTGGGAGAGGGAGTGGGGGGATGATTTGGGAGAATGGCATTAAAACATGTATAATATCATATAAGAAATGAATCGCCAGTCCAGGTTCGATGCAGGATACAGGAAGCTTGGGGCTGGTGCACTGGGATGACCCAGAGGGATGGTACAGGGAGGGAGGTGGGAGGGGGGTTCAGGATTGGGAACATGTGTACACCCGTGGCAGATTCATGTTGATGTATGGCAAAACCAATACAATATTGTAAAATAAAAATAAATAAATAAATGACACCTAAAAAAAGAAAAGAAAAATTTAAACATAAAGTTTTTCTTTGCATTTGGGCCTCCTCTCTTCCTTTGAGTGTGTGTTGTACATATGCATTAATCAGACATCCTTAGGAGATAACAATCTTAATCCCATAAAGTTTCACAACTCTTTAGAAGATAACCTTCTTCCTTAAGGTGCAAGGGGTTCCATGACCCATGACCTCCTTGCTTTGTATGTGTAGATCTGAATTGTATCAACTGTTAATAATATGCCACTTGATATCTAACCCTTAGTCTCAAAAACTTATATTACTATGCTTTGACCTCTAATGGGCATCTCCTAGAGTATAATCCTCCAGATTTGCTTAAATAAAATTTTCCATTTCTTTCTTAGATAAACTACTAATCTTTCTTTCGACATAGACATACTATGAGTCAGCCACACTACTGAGTGTTTTACTCGCATTATTTCATTTAAGCCTCAAAACAACCCTGGAAGGTAAGTACTATTACTCCACATTACAAATGAGGGAAGATAAGCTCTCAGAGGTGAGCTTGTTCATGCAGGTTCACACCCTGGAAGAACCAGAAACCCAAACGTTGTCTATTTCACTCCAAATGCCTTGGTTGTAGTCAGTTTCTCTAGATTAGTGCTTCTTCTGAGTTACCTACTTCCCTCATGTGAATGAAAATAGCATGGACATTGACATACATTTGACCATAATCATTAAACATTTCATGTTAAAAGGCATTCCAGAATAGAACCAATGTATTAAAATATGTTAACTACCACACATTTTACATAAATTCTATGAATCCTCAAACTGTTCCAACTTGTAAAATGTGTCTGCAAATGGTAAGGTAGCCAAGTATTTTATTATGCTTTGTGTTTTGTCAGTAATTGGGCATATCTATTTAAATTCTATTAAACTGTTTATTAAGATGCCCAGTGCCTCTTTTCCTGAGTCATTACAGATATTATCACTATAAATCAGCACCTTTCAAGCTTAGTTTCATGACAACTCAATATATATTATTTTAATGGGTGTCAAAAAAATCTCAAAAATTATTTATTTAGTTCATTTATATTTAAATAGCTTTATTTTGGAAAACTGCATATTCTTTATAGCAATTTAAACTTGGAATGCATCAAGAAGAGATATAAATTTTAAAATAGAATTACAAATTTTTTTTAAAAATATTATTACAGTTGTAAGTGGGCTCCCCTGGTAATCATAGAAGGAAAAGCAAATAAGACAAATTAATAAAGGGCCAGAATACCAGAAAGAATTTAAATAGGTAGTAAATAATGTGTACTTTCTCACCTACATGAAGTCAAAGAGTTTGAGATACTCACAGAGGCAACCGTAAAAACCTCTATACCTTCCTTAGGGATGGTATAGTCCTGAGCCAATGGGATAATTTTGGAAACATGGTCCATCAAAAGTCCAAGTTAGACAGTGAATATAGTCACAAACATGCAATTATATGTTCTTTATCATGGTCAGAATGCACCATGTGGGCCATTTACTCTCAATTGTTCGGCAATCCAATTCATCTCAATAAGACAATCTTAATAAAAGAATCAAGTAAACTATCATCTGGTTGCATCATGCATAATAAATCACCAATGATTTATCAAAAATGTACTTTCCATTTTTCCTTTATGGATATTGCCTTAGGTCAGACACCATCACCTCTCACCTGAATTATTAAACTTTTAATGGATCTCCTTATCTCCAATCTTATCAACCCCATATTATCCTTTAATGACTTCTCATCACATTGAGATTAACTGAAAACTCCTCTTTGTGCTCTGCCCAATGCATTTTTTTTTTCTAGCCATACCAGCCACCCTCTCATGGGAGGCCTATTTTCCAGTCACGTTAAATTCAGTGCTGTTCATGGACTCAACATATTCTTTCTCCCTTCCTTTTATGTGACATTGCCTGAACAGAATGCTTCTCTTCCCATGACTTGGATAATATTTCCTTTGACACACTATTCAAGATTTATCTTCCCCTAAGTAAGTCTTTCCATGACCTTCCCCTGGCTAAGATGGCCTTCCTCTATCCTCCCTTTGAACATCTACCAAACCATTTATTCCCC
Organism: Bubalus bubalis; assembly: GCF_019923935.1. Classification (NCBI taxonomy): domain Eukaryota; kingdom Metazoa; phylum Chordata; class Mammalia; order Artiodactyla; family Bovidae; genus Bubalus; species Bubalus bubalis. Next base: position 90,651,163 of record NC_059164.1, read on the forward strand.
AATAGCATTTACTATCTCCCCAATCAAAACAATTTCCTGAGGCCAAAACTACAGGTTTCCCTCACTATCTGAAAGTAGAGTTCCAATGAACCCTTCGTAAGTTGAAATGGCATAAAGGGAAGAAGCAACGACCTTAGGATACATCTTGCTAACAGATGCACAAAATCATCAATCAAGAACGAGAAGTCTATAAGGCACTGATGAAAGAAATCAAAGATGACACAAACAGATGGTGAGATATATCATGTTCTTGGATTGGAAGAATCAATATTGTAAAAATGACTATACTACTGAAATCAATCTACAGATTCAGTGCAATCCCTATCAAACTACCAATGGTATTTTTCATAGAACTGGAGCAAAAATATTCACAGTTTGCATGGAAACACAAAAGACCCCAAATAGTCAAAGCAACCTTGAGAAAGAAAAACGGAGCTGGCAGAATCAACCTTCCTAACTTCAGACTATACTACAAAGCAACAGTCATCAAGACAGTATGCTGGCGCAAAAACAAAAGTATAGATGAATGGAACAAGATAGAAAGCCCAGAGATAAACCCACACACTGAGGGGCACCTTATCTTTGACAAAGGAGGTAAGAATATACAATGGAGAAAAGACAGCCTCTTCAGGAAGTGGTTCTGGGAAAACTAGACAACTATATTTTTAAAAAATGAAACTAGAACACCTCCTAACACCACACACAAAAGTAAACTCAAAATGGATTAAGACTTAAATTTAAGGCCAGAAACTATAAAGCTCCTAGAGGATAAAATAGACAGCACATTCCTTGACATAAATCACAGCAAGATCCTCTGTGACTCACCTCTTAGAAAAATGGAAATAAAAACAAAAGTGAACAAGTGGGACCTAATTAAACTTAAAAGCTTGTTCAAAGCAAAGGAAACTATAAATAAGGTGAAAAGACAACTCTCAGAATGGGAGAAAATAATAACAAATGAATCAACTGACAAAGAATTAATCTCCAAAATATACTAGCAACTCATACAGTTCAATATCAGAAAAACAAACAACCCAGTTAAAACGTAGGCAGAAGACATAAACAGATATTTCTCCAAAGAATACATACAGATGGCTAATAAGCACATAAAAATATGGTCTATATCACTCATTATAGAGAAATATAAATCAAAACTACAAATGAGATATCACCTCACAGTGGACAGAATGGCCATTGTCAAAATCTACAAACAAGACATACTGGAGAAGGTGTGGAGAAAAGGGAACACTCTTGCACTGTTGGTGGGAATGTAAATTGATATAGACACTATGGAGAATTATATGGAGATTCCTTAAAAAAAAGGAATACAACTACCACAGTGGCACTATTGGTAAAGAACCTGCCTGACAACGCAAGAGATGTAGGAGATCTGGATTCAACCCCTGGGTTGGGAAGATCCCCTGGAGGAGGGCATGGCAACCCACTCCAGTATTCTTGCCTGGAGAATCCCATGGACTGAGGAGCCTGGTGGGCTACATTCCATAGGATTGCAAAGAGTTGGACATGACTGAAGTGACTTAGCATGTATGCATGCAAAACTATTATATGATCCAACAATCCCACTACTGGGCATATACCCTGAAGAAACCATAATTGAAAAAGACATATGTACCCCGATGTTCACTGAAGTACTATTTACAATAGCTAGAATGTATGGATGTGAGAGTTGGACCATAAAGAAGGCTGAGCACTAAAGAACTGATGCTTTCAAACTGTGGTACTGGAGAAGACTCTTGAGAGTCCCTTGGACAGCAAGGAGATCAAATCAGTCGATACTAGAGGAAATCAACCCTGAATATTCATGGGAAGGACTGATGCTGAAGCTGAAGCTCCAGTACTTTGGTCACCTGATACAAAGAACTGACTCATTGGAAAAGACCCTGATGCTGGAAAGACTGAAGCAAGAGGAGAAGGAGGTGACAGAGGATGAGATAGCTGGATGCCATCACTGACTCAATGGACATGAATTTGAGCACACTCAAGGAGATAGTGAAGGACCGGAAGCCTGGTGTGTTGCAACTCATGGGGTCACAAACAGTTGGACACAGCTTAACAACTGAACAACAAAGGACATGGAAACAACCTAGATGTCCATTGACAGAAGAATAGATTTTTTAAAACACATTTGAGTCAGTTCTAATGAGGTGGATGAACCTACAGCCTATTATGCAGTGTGAACTAAGGAAGAGAAAAAAAATATCATATATTGACGCATATACATGGAATCAAGAAAGACAGTACTGATAAACCTATTTGCAAAGCAGCAATGGACACACAGATATAGAGGACAGAATTCTCGACATGGTAGGGGAAGGAGAGGGAGGGACAAATTGAAAGAGTAACATTGAAACATATACATTGCTATATGTAAAACAGATAGCCAGTGGGAATTTGCTGTGTGATGCAGGGAGCTCAAACCTGGTGCTCTGTGACTACTTAGAGGGGTGGGATGGGGTGGGAAGTGGGAGGGAGGTTCAAGAAGAAGGGAACATATGTATGCCTATGACTGATTCATGTTGATGTATGGCAGAAATCAGTCTACAATATTGTAGACCAATTATACTTCAATTAAAAAATAATAAAAAACAAAAAATTTTCAAAATCTAAAAAAAAAAATCAAGATTAATAAGTGCAGATGCTCACTGACACAATTCAAAGCAGTGATGGCTTGATGCTGAGATGCTGAGCGAAAGGCAGGAACTCAGCGGTGCCACTGTCCGTGCTGGGCTACACCCGGCTTCCACAAGGCTACTACAAAATGAACACTGAACACGATTTTCATTTTCACCTTTTTACATAAAACTGAAAATCCTCTCAGCAAAAAGAGGTACTAATGTAGTCATTTGTAAAAACAAAGTGTCATAAAGCAAACTTCAGGAAAGTGGGGGATACTTACACATCCTATTTATGTTTCTAACCCAGTATGTAGCTGAGTGGCTAGAACATGGCAGATGCTCAACTGATGTTTGTTGAAAAGGTGAATAAATGAAATAAATTAAAATTTCCCTAAATGATCTTAAGAATCACTCAGATGCTAATTAAAAAGTGCCATTCCCCCATCCAACACCACCTCAAAATAGTGCAGGTCCCTAAACTAACCCCTTGGAAATTCATATTAGCCAGTTTGAATTAGGACAAAATATTATACATGTGGGTCAGGCATTCCAAGTGATTTCCAGAAGGGCGAATGAGGAAGGGGGAGAATTACTATAGTCATTTAATCTTGAGAGGTAAGTAAACCTATGTCTGTACAAAGTATGTCTGTCTTCAGGCTCCTTTCTTTGAGGTATCCATGGGATTCTTCCCCCTTCCCCTTTACCTGGTACCTACCTGTGCTGTGCAAGTCAAAAGAAAAAAAGGTTTTTTTTTAATCATATGAAAATAAGGGTATGAGGGAGACTTCTCTGGTGGTCCAGTAGTTAAGACTCCATGCTCCCACCACAGGGGATGTGGGTTCAATCCCTGGTCGGGAAACTAAGATCCCACAGGCACGCATGTCGTGGCCAAAAAATAAATAAAATTTTAAGATAAGGTCATGAGGGTAATCTAGCCTTAGCTCAGACTATAACCTCCACGAGGGACCAGGTTGTGATTTCAACATTGTATTCTTTCAGCTAGTGTTTTCCATGTGGCCTAAAAATGTCATGACTCAGAGTAGTTATTTGTAGAATTGCTTCAAAATTTTATCAAAACCACTGTAATTTCACACCGAGCATTGAAACTACCTGGTTTGCCTGCAAGACCACTTACTTCACGATTATACAATACTTGCTGGGACTTAGTCTGTAATGTATTATTCTTTAACTCTAGGAACACAAACTAGTTGAAAAGAAGTCTGTGCTCCACACTGCCACCTACTCAACATATGTCACTCCTTAACAGTCATCTTTTCACCTCCACAACTCAATGGAAACTTTTCAGTCTAAAATCACTAATAATCTCTGAATTGCTAAAAACCAACAAACTTCTGGGTACCTCTTAGCCTCTGAACTAACAGTGCAGAGCAAGACTTTCTTTAACACCCATTCCTCACTGGCTTCCTGGTTTTCCAATTTCTTTCTCTCTCTCTTGCTTTTGCATCTTCTTTGCTAATTAATTCTTTTGCTTCTCCATTTTCAAAATATGCTTGCTTCCATTTGGGGATCTAAACATGCTGGTCTAGCAGTTAAGTTCTATTGCGTGTGTGTGTGCTAAGTCGCTTCAGTTGTGTCCTACTCTTTGTGATACTATGCACTGTAGCCTGCCAGGCTCCTCTGTCCATGGTGCTCTCCAGGCAAGAATACTGGAGTGGGTTGTCATGCCCTCCTCCAGTGGATTGTCCCAAACCAAGGATCGAATTACACCATTGCAGAAGTTTCCATTGGGCAGTTTCAATCTAGACAGCTGGATTACTTGATTGTCTCACCTCTAAACCTCAGTCCTCATGTCTGGAATTTTCTTCACCAACCCTACATCTTGCTATTGAAACAGATTCATTCTAAATACTTCAGTTCAGTTCAGTTCAGTTCAGTTGCTCAGTCGTGTCCGACTCTTTGCGACCCCATGAATCGCAGCACGCCAGGCCTCCCTGTCCATCACCAACTCCTGGAGTTAAATCAAACTCATGTCCATCGAGTTGGTGATGCCATCCAGCCATCTCATCCTCTGTCATCCCCTTCTCCTCCTGCCCCCAATCCCTCCCAGCATCAGTCTTTTCCAATGAGTCAACTCTTTGCATGAGGTGGCCAAAGTACTGGAGTTTCAGCTTTAGCATCATTCCTTCCAAAGAACACCCAGGGCTGATCTCCTTTAGAATGGATTGGTTGGATCTCCTTGCAGTCCAAGGGACTCTCTAAATACTTAAATCTCCTCAAATCTTTCCTGTTCACTCTAACTGGAAGTGTTGCAGCTCTACTGCAACACAGTTCTTTTGTACCACTGTTACCCTCTGTTCTGTCATTATTGGTGTGAATGTCTGCTCTTCCTGCTCAGAGATTAAAGTATCTGGAAAGCAGATATTTGCCAACTCATTGAGTGCTTTCAATGTGCTAAGTTTCTCAGATCCTTATAACTCCACGGTGAAATGTGTGGTGTTTTACCGTATTAACATTAGAGAAACCAGGATTTAAGATGATGAAGTGATTGTTAAATGAAGATCTCAAGACAAAAGGTGATTGCTGGGCTCATGAAGTGGTGAACCTTGAGTCACCCTGGATTGGTCTAACTTCAAAACCCATACCTTAAAAAAAAAAAAAAAAAAGCATTTATTTATTTATTTATTTGGCTGCACCTGGTCTTAGTTGCAGGATACAAACTCTTAGTTGCAGCATATGGGATCTAGTTCCCTGGCTAGGGATCAAACCTGGGTCCCCTGCATTGGGACAGTGGCATCTTAGTCACTGGACCACCAGCAAAGTCCCCCCAGAGTGCGTACTCTTAATTCCAGGGACAGACTGTTTCCTCCACCTCATTTCATATTAGTGTACTCTCCACATGCCTCATGACACTAGACATAGCTCCATGGGTGAGTAAGTTATAGTGAGTGATGCCTTATATGTATAAGGTAATTTGCAGTTCAAAAACTTGTTGACAACCATTAGTTATTTCCATATGATTTCCCAACAGCTCTGAGGCAGCTCATAGGACATATTATCGCCATTTCACAGAGGCTGAGCAAGTTCAGAGGTCTCCTGAAGTTCACACTTCTTTTTAGTGACAAGGATAGGACTTCTGACCCATGACTTTGGCCTGAAAGTTCCATCAGCCTTTCTTTCAAACCCTCCAAGGGAAACTCAACAACGATCAACAAAGACTCAAAGTGTTATATCTCAATATACTGTTTTCTATTTGCCCTTTTTATTCTTTAAAAAATAATGAGGCTTAATTGTTGATGTCTGTGGGAGGGGGAGAGGCAGTTTTGTCAGTGCTGGTTAAACAGCCACAAATTTAGATTATCATCATATTGTTTTTGCCCTAACCCCATTAAAATAACTTGCTTATATTAAACAAAATTCTGGGAACGGTAATTAGCAATTTAGCTATAAATATGCATGATTATTTTTAAGTCCACTAACATGCATGGGTCTTATCTGTAATTATATCTGCATTTTTTTCTCTCTCTCTTTCCTCTAGGAAAGCCACTTAGAATGCATTTGGGAAGTGTTAAAAAAAAATTAATTCTAGTACTCTTTTCTTCTAGAATTTTCTTAAATGTTTTATGGCTATAATTATTTTTTTCCTTCTCAAGGCAAAGCAATATATCACAACATACATAGTCATATTTGTTAACAAAATGTGAGATTCGAGGAATTAATTTTATACCAGTTAAATAACAGAAGAAAAGCTATGCTGTATTTTCTTATTTATTAATTTTTTTCATATACTTAAACAGTTCTGTATTTTGTCTTGTATCTGAAGTTACACTTAAGAGCATTGTACTCCCATTTTTTTCATATCTATCTTTCAAACTTCTGTGTTTTTGAGATTATACAAGGTTAGTTGCAGGTGAGATAGAGGAGGATTAAACCCACCTACTCTGAGTACCTTTTCTCAGTGATATGAAAATTCTTTGCAAAAATTATTTTATCTCATCTGAAAAGGAGTCTAAAAAATAATTTTCCCAAGACAACCCTGCCAGAAAGTGGCAAAGTCAGTTTCAAACCCAGGCCTGCCTCATTCCTAACCTTATGACCTTTCACTATGAATGACCAAGTGATTGAATGGTTGAATATTAAATGAAAGACTTCTTGGGTAAAACATCTATGTGCCTGATACCTAGTCACAAAATGTTTGCTAGGTGAATAAAAAAACAAATGGGTATATAGAGCTCAATGTACATCAGCTCATTTACCGCCCCACCAAAGGAGAATATTTTCAAATAAACATTCAAGAATACACAATCAGGAAAATTTTTCAACAATAATGGGGCTTTTATAGGATTACTCTTTCCAACTTCAATAGTCTTAATATACAAGCAATTTGCCTAGAGTCTGTAATGCCCTTGGATTTCAAGTTGAGGAGTCTGATCATTTGGGAACAAAAAATTAAAAATCTGAAATATTGTTAAATAAATAGATTAAAAAGCCTCTTAGCCTCTTAGGACCTTTTAAGTGCTTTCACATAAAGTGCAAGAGATAGATACACACAGGAATGATGTTCACTACAAATAAATATTACCTTAATTCCAAATTTAACTTTTACAGTTTGATCTAATGTTACATTCAGGCATACGGGGCCTCCCTGTGTGAAGAGCTTATGCCAATTTAAAGCAAATGCCTTATACAGGCAAGCAGGCAGTCTCACAGTAGTGATGTTTCTTCTGATATGTTTCATTCCACGTTTTTTTAATCCATTCCTGCAGCCACTATGCAAACCTGTCTCCCATCACTTTACCACACAGGCTTATTTAAAAACATTGTAATTCTTCTCCCTGATCTCAACCTTTCTTCCCACATCCACTCTTCCTATAAATGGCTACTAGAAAAAATTTCCCCAAAGACAGCTTTTATCACTAGCTCAAAACCTATCACAGTTCTCCAAAGCCTGGTATATAACAGACTCTTAAAGTCTTCAACCCTCTCAGCATCCTAGTCTTTCATATCTCCCTGAATGCTGATTCTACATTAGTTTAAAAAGAAACAAAAAGAAAGAAACCTGCCATGCCCTGTATGAAATACTCATTTTCTTATCTGTGCTTTTGTACACGCTAGTGATCCTAATTTAGAGTTTTTGAAATTGCTTTGCAAATTATCTATGACCTATTTTCATATGGGTGTGCTATCAGTCTCCATTATCAGTCAGGGTCCCAAAAGGAAACAGAATTTATCCCAGGTGGTTCAACTGAAGAGATTTTAACGAAGGAGCTATTTACCAACATGCAGACAGAGTTAAGGAACAAACAAGATGGCGAGGGAATGAATGATGAGACCAGCAACAGTGAGAAGACAGTACTACCAGTAGAAACAGAGAGACAAGAAAAGGAGCAGCATTTCCACAGAAGCCCAGTTAAAGGTGGAGGCATGGAAGAGGGCAGCCTGGAGGGAGTGACAGCCTGAAAGGATGCCACCACAGCCAGCCCACAGGAACAAACAGGACGTAGAGAAGAAATATCTTTCTCCTCTCAGTGTCTTGCTAAAGGTTTCCCATTGGCCAAGCCCAAGATGAAAACAGCAGGAAAGAGAAACCTGGACTTGCAATCTGTATGGAATCTGGAAAGGCCAGCTTCCCAGGATGCAGGAAGGACACAGCCCTGGTGAATGGATGGGGGTGGGACAAGCGGAGAACAGCTTGCCCAGCCCCCAGCTCAGGTGTAGCCTCCTGTGGGGTGGCAGTTTCTGTGATCACTCATATCTGCAGTGAGGAAACAGCTACAGGCCTTCCTGAAATCACAGCTATGTGTCACTTGGAGCAGCTCTACTTAGAGGCTCAGCTTTATTACCTTTGGTGGTTTATTAGCTAAGTCATATCTGACTCTTGCAACCGCATAGACTGTAGCCCACCAGGCTTCTCTGTCCATGGGATTTTCCAGGCAAGAATACTGGAGTGGGTTGCCATTTCCTTCTCCATGGGATCTTCCTGACCCAGGGATCAAACCTGGGTCTCCTGCACTGCAGCAGATTCTTTACCGACTGAGTTATATGACAATAATACTCAGTTTATAGAATTATTCTGAATTATTAAATGAAAAACATCTATAAAATATATACACAATAAGCTCTAAATAAATAGTAACTACTATTACTGATAATGAAAATTAGTCATAAAATAAATGTATACATAATAAAATAAATTTTAAAAGATATTTTTATATACTAAATAAATTTTAAATCTAATAATGGGCTTCCCTGGTGGCTCAGATGGTAAAGAATCTGCCTGCAATGCAGGAAACCCGGGTTTGATCCCTGGGTTTGGATGATCTCCTGGAGAAGGGCATGGCAACCCACTCCAGTATTCTTACCTGGAGAAGTCCATGGACAGAGGAGCCTGGTGGGTTACAGTGCCTGAAGCCACAAAGAATCATACACAACTGAACGACTAAGTATAGACAGCCTTATAATAATAAGTCTTGTGATAAACTGACTCTTCTAAAATGTCTTATAACAAAAGAATGAGGGGACTTCCTTGTTAGTCCAGTGGTTAAGACTTTGCCTTCCAATGCAGAGGGTGTGGGTTCAATCCCTGGCTGGGGAGCGAAGATCCCACATGCTTCACAGTCTAACAGCCAAAACATAAAAGCAATATTGTAACAAGTTCAATAAAGACTTCAAAAATGGTCCACATCAAAAAAATAATCTTAAAAAAAAAAAGAAAAGAAAAGAATGAGCCATCAAAGACAGGAATCCCTGGGTGTTAGTGATCCTCTTTGTAGCTCACCTCGATCCCACTTTCCTTGCCTTATAGGCTATGACAGGACATCTTCAGGACTTGGCAAGAGGACGATTTCATCTTACTCTAGTGACTTGGATGCCATTTCTCTTCCTTCCACTAAGTAACAGACGGTGCCCTGGACAGCAGTGACATCTGCAGCCTCAAGGGAGAAGGGTCAGCACAAATTTTAATTTTGCTTTTGGTTTGGGGCTTTCAATACACAAACATTTTTTTTTCCTCCCTGTCAGTTTGCATCTAGCTTTATATATGACATTTTTAATGCGTTATGTCGTTGGACTGACTTTGAAATTTAGAGCTCTGTTTTTTGCTTATTTTGCTTTAAATCTTTAATTCAACCTCTTGGATTAAAAAAAAAAAGGCAAGCTAAAATGTGAAAAAAGTACTCTAGTTGTCATTTCTGTAGCACTGAAGATGCTAGAAAGAGGGTATTCTGTTCCTTTTTGGTTTCCTCTCATTGCAAATGTTCCTTTTTGATATTTTAAATAATAAGAAGCAAGAATGCTAAGTAATAGCCAATAAAAATCTGCACACAATGTGACTCAACTGGAAAAAGGAACTCAAAAGCTGAGAGGAGAATTTATAAAAATTCACTGGAAAGGAATGAGATTCTACCCTGATCTTTGCTTTGAGAGTAAAAAGAAATGGATGGATGGATGGATGGGTGGATAGATGGATGGATGGATAGATAGAAAGAAAGAGAGAAAGAAAGAAAAAGGCTTTATTCTTAGAAGATCAAGTGTCTGCACTGGGCACAGTTTGGTCCTCCTGAGATCAATTGTTTCAAGGGAATTTCTGTAATAGTAGACTCTCCTGACATTTGAATGTTGTGGTTACATTTGGGACCATAAAAATTTGCTACTCAGGCATCCCACAGAGAAAAGGTATCTATTCCTAAGTATACAAAATGGTATCTTCATTACTCACACCTCAGTAGTATTTGTAATGTCCCTATGCCCAGGCACAGTCTCCAGAGGTCAAAGAGAACACCAAAGTCTATGTCTATAATATAATTAGATCAAAATAGAATTGAAGGCTAGCCTCAGGTAGCTATTCCTAGTGGGAGTCATTCTCAGGACAACAAAAGCTACTGTTCATGCCCAAATATTCTCCTTGGTCAAGGAGAGACTGACCAGATAGAATCAGAACTCAAGGGTCACTTCTGATTGGCTGCAGTCCAAAACACCACAAGAAACTCAAGAAGCTTCACAGACAAATAATTTACACAGCTAATTTAGGTGTTTGTGTTAGACAGATGAATCAAAGTACCCTTCATCTTCTTAGGCTTGACTGATTTGGAATTTACAACAGAATATTGAGCCTCACTTCAACTATGCAATGGGTAGAAGAAGAAAGTAAAACAAAGTGGGCCTTCTTTTATTTTGATGCTAAAAAGACAAATAGAATGGTGTCTGTAAATTGCTCAGACTAGGAGATCACATTTAACAACAATTCATTATAAAGAGATATACGGGGTTTCTGGCCTGGTTCCTTTCTTTGGCCTTTAGACAAGTTATTTATTCCAATTGATTCCAGTTTCCTAGTCTGTAAAAAATAATACAGGATAAATAATTGCTAATATTTCTTCCAACTCTATAAAAAAGCTGTTCTATTATGTATCAAGAAAGATAAAAATATTATTTTATGAATTGTGGACTCATATTTCAGTGAAACTGCATTTCAGGTGAGTCTGAAGCAGCCAAATGTGTATTCAAAAACTTTAAAATCAGATTTAAAAAAAGGACTCAGCCAAAATCATGCCAAGTTGAAGAATCCAAGTCACAGAGAAGAAATAAATCCTTTCACCAAGAATAGCTCATATCTCAAGTTATACTGTTGATATATTCCATACCCATTTTTTAGATATGTATCAAAAATTTTGGCTTATAGATAATCAATAGAATGCTGGAAAATGACACAAATTTTTCAAGCATGTTTTTTAAAAATAAAAACAACAAATGCAAAAAACATAAAAATCCAATGAAAAAAATAAAAGTCAGACTAGAGATAATACAGATAGCTTAGCAAGAAAAAATTAAGGATGAAAATCAGTATCCAAATACCTGTCATAAGATGCTACATAGTAATGAAATGAGCTGTGATATTTCCTTTTAGCTCCCTAGAATTTAAAAATCATCAATGAGCACAAATTAACAATATAATAGAAACCATTTGCTGGTGCTATAAATTAAAAACAAAACACACCAAAAACCTGTATTCAAAATGACTTAGCCATTTAGAAAGATTCCCATAAAAGATGGAGACATGGAAAACATTTTCCATCACCCAAAACTGAATGCCATTCAGCAGTCAATAAAATAAAGAAAATCAAAGAAAAAATTGAGTAGCCAGACTGAGTGCATAAAACTTCATCTAAAGTAGAAATATCTACATAGGAGTTTCACTAAACAAAATGCAACAACACAAACACTTTCTACACCAACAACTGTACGGCTGCTCAGTCTATTCAGTCGTGTCAACTCTCTGCCCCCAAGGAGTGTAACCCTCCAGGTTCCTCTGTCCATGAAATTTTCCAGGCAATGATACTGGAGTGGGTTGCCATTTCCTCCTCCAAGGGTTTTTCCCTACCCAGGGATCAAACCTGTATCTCCCATGTCTGCTACACTGGCAGGTGGATTCTTCACCACAGAACCATCTGGGAAGCCCAAGTAACTGTATATCAGTAGCTTAATAAGCTTTTCACTTTTCTCTCTCTCTCTTTCTTTCTTCTTTTTCATTCTTATCCTATGACTTTAGAAGAAGAAAATGGAGCACATTCTTTGATGACGAGCTTATGCATAGTGGGTTACAGGCCCATCTCTTAACCAGAAAGTCAGTTTAGCAACTAGAAATGACACAGGGAAAATGGAGATCATGCCCTACTGGGGAGAAATGTCTTTCATTGTAGTATAAACTTAATGAATACCTCACCTGCCAGAGAAGTATTTTTAGGTCATTATTCATTCAACAAATGCTCATCCAGTGCCTTCTAAATGGCATACAGAGTGGACACAAAGGTGAGCAATGGAGATACACCCTGTAAGCTCATGGAGCTTACAATTTAATGGGGGATCAACATCAGTCAACCCTGGAAGAGGGAGGGCATGGTAACCCACTCCAGTATTCTTGCCTGGAGAATCCCCATGGACAGAGGAGCCTGGAGGGCTACAGTCCATGGGATCACAAAGAGTTGGACATGATAGAGCAACTAAGCACAGCACAACAACATCAATCAAACAATTTCACGCATAAATGTACAAGTGAGTGATTACGTAAAAGTGAGTATAGTGTTCTATGGGTGTGTAGCAAGGAGACCCACTCTAGACAGAGAGATAAGGCTAGTAGGAGGCTTTTTATCCTATTCCTGGAGTCTCATTCATCAGCAACCAGGTGAGGAAAGTATTTGCAAGAAGAGATGTCCTTCTGGACACCCTAAAATCCAATCCTTTGGGGAGCCACAGACTATAAACCTTTCCATCCAAAGCTGACACTGGTTTTCAACTGGCCTTGCTGAAAATGAGCTCAACATGTCAGAAGAGATAGAGCAACACTCTGGCACAAACCCCCATCATCCAACACCTTCAAGCCAGAGCAGTTCAATCTTGGTCATTATCTATGAAGGATGCTTGCAGCACCATAGCTGACTCTTCAGGGACCCAGAAGAACCCACTGCCCTCTCCTCTTCTGTATTCCTATGGTGACATGAATGCACTTTAAGAGCCTCAGTAAAAAATTCAAGGGCAAAACTGAATAAACTCAAACTTTCTAGAGCTGAGACATACACATTCAAACACAAACTAAGTTCTAACTTCCAAAAGTAGAGGTTCAACATTGAAAGGCTTACAAAGTCAACCCAAGACTAGTCCACACCCTCTGTACCCTTAGAATAGTCAGCAGAGTACCCTAGCCATAATGGTCTTACTCATTACTTGAAGGTCTATGATAAAAGGCTGGAAAAAGAGCCCAGGTTTTTCACACCAGCAGGGAAATTGTTTTCTATAGTAAGAAATGATGGGATGCTTAAGCATACAAAACAGAAAATAAACTTAAAATAGCTTTAATAGAGAAATTGAGTTTAGATGACTTCATATAACAAACCTGATCTAATTTTTAATTTTGAATACATTTACTAACTCAAGAATGGGCTTCCCTGGTGGCTCAGATAGTAATTCAAGAATAGTTTTAAATCTTCAGGAGTAGGAGTGGGGCAAGGGAACACATCTAGCTACCTTCTATCTCCAAAGGTAACTTTTCTGAAATAAAATAAGGAAACCCAACTTGTAATCATAATAAAGATTTTTTTCTAAATCCAAAAGCAAACTTGTTTTTCTCGTTGGAAATGAAAGCAGCTGAAGTGCAGGAAGCTGCATTTTCTTAGTCTCTGTGGCACTTGGCAGAGTATTATTTCTCTCATATAAATAGCATGGAGTGATTATAATGATGTAGTTTTTATCCTACTCTTTATAACCACAGAGTTATCCAGGTAACTCTGTGCAAGTACAAAGATGCTCTGCTCTACTCAATTGGCTTGTTCCAAAACAAGTATTCTATCACGAAGCCAAAGCAGGTGTTATAATACAGAGACACTGATGACAGGGTCATCTGCTTACTCACATAACCTGCAAAATCAAATCTGAGCTTCCCCATATTATGGCCAAGACTTGCACAGACCTTTGTGATATCTACTAACACATTTGAGATCAACCAGCAAAGTACATAAGCCAACGAATGAAGGAAACAGAACAGCAAAATGCCAGACACATTTTATACCTCTTACTTTTTACTTTGATTGTAATTTTTTCAGAGAAGAGCATGCCTACTTCTGCACATTTTCATTTTATTCCTGTGCTTTTTATATTACAATTTCAAAATAATTTGACCAGAGATCCATACTAAATGTGTAATAATCAACAAAAAACTTGCAAAGGCTGTAATAGTGGAATGTATAACATTTTTTATGATCTCAATAGCGCTGCCAAGAAGACAAGACAAGCCTAAAGGAGTGAATGAGAAAATTCATAGGATAAAAAGTCTTCATTAATTTCTGAGCAGGCTGCATGAATTCATTAATGCCAACAGATTAATAGTATGGCCATATAAATAAAAAGTTGCTGACACAGATTTTTTTCCTGAAGAAAAGTCATACCTAATTCATATTACAAGTCAAAATTTCATTTTTACAAAATATATATGTATGGATAATTTCCTGAATAATACCCCCTACCCATAAGTTACTATAGTTTCTCTGCAGCCAGATTCCCAGATAATAAAACATACAAACTGTGGAACTAAAACTTAGATATTTATCTATAGTGCTTATTCTGAGTTGCAATGAATGAATGTACTAGAGCAGCAGAATAAGGGCCAAAAGAAGGGTAGGCTGCATTTTGTAACGAGAGAGAAACAATATTCTGGAAATGTATCCAAATAAAGTGGACTCATTGAAGGGGTCCAGATAATAAGCACCAGGGGGACTAAAACGTGGTCCATCTGCATGTCTCAGAAAAGGAAGTTTTTCATGTGGAACCTGAAATGAGCATGAAAGCACCTGAAAATCAAACCAGGAGAGAGTGATTTTCAAGAACTAGAGTTAGATGGGGGAAAAAAAGTCAACTGGAAACAGATATCTAAGCCCCAGGAAGTAAAGCTAAATTATAGCTAATTTTAAGATTCCACAAGGATGGACTGAACAAAGAGACCGTGTGTAGTTTACAAATGCATATCGTATCTGGAGAGTTCCCTGAAGTAAATCTATTCTCAAATAATACTAGCCATATTAGAGATAGTTCTAAACTTTCTAGAGAGCCATCAGCAGAAAGTTTCCTGACCACAGGGCTGGGGTCCTTAAGAAGCGCTGGAACTCCCGGGTGGTTAGAAAGTCACCAGTGACAGAACATGCTTTGGGTGTCTGACTTTGAGAGGAAAAGGAGGGGGCTGGCACTGAGCAACCGTGTAGAGTTTGCCTTTCTTTCAACAAATCCTACTCTGTATTTACTGCTTCTCTGGTGGCTCAGTGGTTCTCTATTTAGTGCTTCCCTGGTGGCTCAGTGGTAAAAACTCTGCCTGTAATGCAGGAGATGAGGGTTCAAGCCCTGGGTCAGGAAGATCCCCTGGAAGTGGGCATGGCAATCCACTCCAGTGTTCTTGCCTGGAGAATTGCATGGACAGAGGAGCCTGGTGGGCTACAGTCCATAGGGTCACAAAGAGTTGGACATGACTGGAGCAACTAAGTACACACACACACCCTCTATTTATATCAAAATCATCATCATCATCACCACTCTCAACTCCAAGGACTACCCAAGTCTCTTGTTCACATTCTTCCCAACTCCATCTACACCTACTCCAAACACACACCAAAGTTATTAAGAACTGGAAGAACAAACAGTTTGCCCAACTGCACAATCATCTGTCGTAAAAGGTCGTTTAAATGTTTAATCAAACTTGCAGCCCTCAGGGAAGATATGACTCATGCAGTTCCATAGTGAGCTGAAGTCAGGCTTTGCATCAGCCATAGAGATGATGCAGACTAATTCCACCATGCAGTAACAGAGACATTTTCTGTCATGGGGCGGGGGAGAAAAGGCTAAACAGTTTTCTGGGTTCCACTGAACTAAAACTTCAGACGCATTAAGGCAAAGCCTCTGGGATGCATCAAGCCAGAATTCCCAGAATACCGGCTGTGTGTTGAGATGTAAACAAAGACTTCTGAAAAAGAGAGGTATAGGTGGGGATCCAAAATCAATACGGATTATTTGTTTTTCTGCTTCTCTTATGAGTTATACCATGTCCCTTTCACAGGTACAAATACACAAAAGAAGCCTTCTGTTTCATAAAAGTAGCTCAGACAAATGACACTCCTCAGGATGCTGAGCCCAGAGCTGGCAGCCAGCACATTCTCCAGGCTCTAGTCTGCTGGTACTTTTCTCTTTTACAGCTATTAGCCTTCGTCAGACCTACGCCTTCACTCTGACTGAGGACAAAGAGAAGATCAGTGGAAATCCTTCTGTGTGCCACTAATAAGCCTATTGAGAGTCAATGAGAAAGCCTCATTTTGCAGCAAATAAAGCCTTCACCAGTTCTACTGAGTCAGTAAAACCGAAATGTGGCTGTGCACTCCTGTCCTCATTTTACATCAGTCTGAGAGGTGACTCTCAGCAAAATGTGGCAAGTGATGACCTCTAAGTTTCCTTTCTTCTCTGATATCCTCTGATTCTCTGTGGGCTAGTGGGATTTGAATCTTATTTAAAGGATCACAGGTTCTGATGGAATCCTGAGCCCTTCTTCGGTTTTCATCTCTGTGTTCTGCTGAATCAGCATATTTGGAATCTCGGCTCTGTCTTAGCAAAGAACAGAATGTTGCTCCCACCAAATAGCTTAGCTGGCATTGTCTACATTCTTTCTGGAAGAGATCTGGGTAGGAGACAGACATAGAGAATATTTGCATTTCCCACAGAAGGCCAGGGAAAGCCCTCTGAAGTGTTTCAGGAACCAGGAACAAAAGGGTCCTTAAAGAAAGATATTAATCACTTTCCCAAACAAAACTACAGTTCTAACCATTTGACCACAGTGATGTAAGCAAATAAATCTGCAGCTAGAAGGTTCTGCATGGGCCAGTAGGGAAAGTAACATGGGGGTGAAATGACATCACCTATTGGTCAGAATACTAACTCCTTTCCCAACAAATAGTCACATCCCAGTTCAGCCCAGTGTTAGGATGTGTGGAGAGGTGCATAAAAAAATAAGTACCACTTCTAAAAACAATGCAAGTTCTACATTTAAGCTCAATGTTTTAGCCATAGAGCGTTTGCAGTAACATAAGAGAGAACCAGAGTCATTTGAATGGCCTTTATGAAAGGTACATATACCATAACCACCTCCACCACCAAAATTTAAAGGTAGGAAAAATTAATATTTAGCAAGAATTGTTAGAGGTTAAGTTACTTGCCCAGGATCACACAGCTAAGATGCAGTGTCTGAGTGTCTATCAATGAGGCTAAGAATTTTACTAGACACAGAAAACACACTAGATGGAAACATTTAGTTCCTCTTAGGTCTTTTGATTTAGTTGATAAACTTATAAGCACTTTGAACAGGTTTTCACTTAAACTGCAAAGAAAAATGCTTAGCTAAATTACTGTTTGTCTATGTGGGAAGTAGAACACCACCACCATCTGTAAAATAACATTTTGGTAGACTAGAGGGCATGTTGCTTAAAGGAACCCAAAGCTGAATTAATTTGACAAATTAAGGAGCATTCTCTAATACTTGTGTTTTATAATTCTGCAACTTATATAGAAACATGTCTCAGTGAAAGATTGCTGAAAAGCTGTATATCATTTTAATTTTAATAAATCAAATCACATTTTACATTTACTGACTGGGAAGTCAGTATTTAAGAAGTCTCTGGTGAATCCATTTAATATAAACAATTTGTCTGTACTGCAAATATTAACCTCGGGATTTATCTTAGAATTTTAATTTTTTCATATCTTCTTAAAATGTGGCATGTTCATGTCATGTTAAATAAATCATTCCCACTTAGTGATAATACATAGTATACTTTCAGCTGCAAATAAGAGAAAACCCAATGCAAAATGGCTTTAAAATTGAGAGAGTTTATAATTATCTCATATCACAAGAATGAATTAACCAGTCCTTATCTCAGAACACTCTATTGCATGGTTCTGGTCTAGAAGAAAGGGAAATTGCTGTTGGATAAGTTATAGTACCTGCTGTACTCCCTGTATAGCAATCAATATGCTTTGTGTGTATTATCTCTTCTAATTGTCCTATGTAATATTATCATATGTCAGTCTGGACACTAGGTTGTTAGCTAAGGATGGAGAAATTTAATTAGAAAAGTCTTGAACTATCTCACACACCTGCAGGAAAGGCATGGTTAAGGTGCTGATCACACTCAGAACTCTTCCTATTTGTCATCTCTGTTCCAAAGAGGGTGTGTGCTAAGTCATTTCAGTCATGTCTGACTCTTTGTGACCCCATGGACTGTAACCTGCCAGGGTCCTCTGTTCATGGGATTCTCCAGGCAAGAATACTGCAAGTGGGTTGCTACTTGTCAATATCATGATCTCAGACCAATTTTCTCCTCTCAGTGAAGAACTTGACAATCTCCCCAGCCTCACTTCTCACAGCCTCACCACCTACTCACTCTCAAGGGAAAATTATATTCCTCCTTCAGCTCCAATTCTAAATACCCTTTGGAGGGACTCTGACGGTCCAGCTTGGGTCAAGCACCCAGCCTTGGAGTCATCAGTTATAGTTGCAGAGACATTAGGGAGGGAATTAAGGTCTCGGGTTGTAGATCAGAAATTTGATCTTAGGGGGTCCACTCATGGATACTGAGGGTAATTAATAGAGATTCAGAATTCGAGGGTCCTCTCCTCCAACACATTCCCTGAAAGCTGAGTCTCTCAAGATCTAACTCAAGCCCTCTCCATTTTGCTGTCAACATAATGACTAGATCTACTTCACTCAGTTTCATTTATTGGCCAGTGACTCCCAAACTCCTCTTTACAGCAAACATCTTTCCTCAACTTCACACACATAATCAACAAACTGCTTCCCAGATATCTGTAGCTGAATATCTCACAGGTTCCTTCTATTCAACATACTCCACACAGAATTCATCATCCTCTCCTTCCCTTTCTTACCCAACCATTCATTCAAATTTGATCCTCTCAACCAAATTTGAGACTCAAATCACTCAGATTTCCCAATCCAAGATCAACTTGTCATCCATAATTTTCCACTCCTTAAATACTCAATTAATTGCCAAGTCCTAAATCTCTCTCTTAAAATATCTCATGTCCATCCACTCCTCTCCACCGCCCCCACTACCCCAGTGCAGATACAGTCATCATAACCTGGGCCACCGTCATCCCTGGAGGAATTACTGTAATTTCCAACTGGTCCCCTTCCTCCAGGGTTACACCTTGCCAGTGTTATGCTAAAGCCAGAACAATCTTTCTAAGATGGAAATCCGATTGTGTCACTGATCTGCTTAAAACCTTTTCGTGCCTGTTCATTGCCTTTCAAAACAAATGTGAACTCCCTGATGAAGCACATAAAATCTTATTTGACCTGTCCTTTTTCCTATTCTTTTATCCTACCCTCTATCACTTCCCAGGTGGCGCTAGTGGTAAAGAACCTGCCTGCCAATGCAGGAGATGTAAGAGACTTGGTTTTGATCCCTGGGTCGGGACGATTCCCTGGAGGAGGGCATGGCAACCCACTGCAGTATTCTTGCCTGGAGAACCCCATGAACAGAGAAGCCTGGCAGGCTACAGTCCATGGGGTCACAAAGAGTCAGACACGACTGAAGTGACTTAGCACACACCCTCTACTATAGCCATACTGAACTTCTTCAGTTCCTCAAACTGTCATCCTCTCTCTAGTCTACTGGCCTTTGTGCTTCCCTCTATTTGAAATGATGATCCTACTGATCACCTTTGTCCTGTCTAAATCCTGCTTATGTTTTAATCTCAACTGAAATGACATCATTCTTCTCCCTATACAACATGAGGTCTCCCTGGTACATACTCTCATTCCAAGTCATAACACATCTCATTGCATGGATGTAGCCTAATTATTCATCTTCTTAATCAAACTTGCCTATGAGGGCAAGAACCATTTCTTTTTCTTTTTTTTTCACTAATGTGCCCCCAACATCTAATAGTGCCTGATTAAAAGTAGATAATAAATAAGCTGGATTCAATTCATTCACTTATCCAGTTGGTATGAATGTGAGAGTTGGACTGTGAAGAAGGCTGAATACCGAAGAATTGATGCTTTTGAACTGTGGTGTTGGAGAAGACTCTTGAGAGTCCCTTGGACTGCAAGGAGATCCAACAAGTCCATTCTAAAGGAGATCAGCCCTGGGATTTCTTAGGAAGGAATGATGCTAAAGCTGAAACTGCAGTACTTTGGCCACCTCATGTGAAGAGTTGACTCATTGGAAAAGACTCTGATGCTGGGAGGGATTGGGGGCAAGAGGAGAAGGGGATGACAGAGGATGAGATGGTTGGATGGCATCACTGACTCGATGGACGTGAGTCTCAGTGAACTCCGGGAGTTGGTGATGGATAGGGAGGTCTGGCGTGCTGCAATTCATGGGGTCGCAAAGAGTCGGACACGACTGAGCGACTGATCTGATCTGATCTAATGGTGCCTAATGTTATCCTAAGCATTGGGAGGCACCAGAGAACAAGACCAAATCCCTACTTCATGAAGTCTGTGTTCTCATGGGGAACAACAATAGACTAATAAACAAATGATAGACAAATAAACACTTTTAACTTGAATGAATAAATACATTCTTAACTGATGTTTTCTATTGTATTTTCCAATTGTCCTTTCATTATTCTGTTAGATAGAATAACCCTCCCACATAATATAAATGTAAGTTTTAAAAATGCAACAGTACATAGTCAGGGCTTTTATAATCATGAAACCAAATATTCCAGTTAGATTTGACTGAAAGACACAGGCCTATATGAGTTTATAGAATTATATTCTCATCTCTGTATTAGCAGTGCAGTCAGAAATTTAAAGAGATAAACTATGAGAAAAGTACATTTTATTCTTAAAGACTCTTTTAATATAACCATTTATAATAAGCTTTTCCTTTCATTAAAAATTGCCATTCCAATAACTAAATATTTGTCAAATTTATGCCAAGCCAGGCCCCAACGAGACTGTGGTCCATATGATTAGACTGACTAGTTTTCTGTGATTATGGTTTCAGTGTATCTGCCCTCTGATGCCTCTCACAACACCTACCATCTTACTTCGGTTTTGCTTACCCTGGACATGGGGTATCTCTTCCCCATGCCGTGTGGGGCCACCCAAGACAGGCGGGTCATGGTCGAGAGGTCTGACAGAATGTGGTCCACTGGAGAAGGGAGTGGTAAACCACTTCAGTATTCTTGCCTTGAGAACCCCATGAACAGTATGAAAAGGCAAAATGATAGGATACTGAAAGGGGAACTCCCTGGGTTGGTAGGTGCCCAATATGCTACAGGAGATCAGTGTAGAAATAACTCCAGAAAGAATGAAAGGATGGAGCCAAAGTAAAACAATACCCAGTCATGGATGTGACTGGTGATAGAAGCAAGGTCCGATGCTGTAAAGAGCAATATTGCATAGGAACCTGGAATGTTAGGTCCATGAATCAAGGCAAACTGGAAGTGGTCAAACAGGAGATGGCAAGAGTGAACATCGACATTCTAGGAATCAGCAAACTAAAATGGACTGGAATGGGTGAATTTAACTCAGATGAACATTATATCTACTACTGTGGGCAGGAATCCCTTAGAAGAAAAGGAGTAGCCATCATGGTAAACAAAAGAGTCCAAAATGCAGTACTTGGATGCAATCTCAAAACTGACAGAATGATCGTTGTTTCTAAGGCAAACCATTCAATATCACAGTAATACAAGTCTATGCCCCAACCAGTTACACTGAAGAAGCTGAAGTTGAACAGTTCTATGAAGACCTACAAGACCTTTTAGAACTAACACCCAAAAAAGATGTCCTTTTCATTATAAGGGACTGGAATGCAAAAGTAGGAAGTCAAGAAACACCTGGGGTAACAGGCAAATTTGGCCTTGGAACACGGAATGAAGCAGGGCAAAGTCTAATAGACTTTTGCCAAGAGAACGCACTGGTCATAGCAAACACCCTCTTCCAACAACACAAGAGAAGACTCTACACATGGACATCACCAGATGGTCAACACCAAAATCAGATTGATTCTATTCTTTGCAGCCAAAGATGGAGACGCTCTATACAGTTAGCAAAAACAGGACCAGGAGCTGACTGTGGCTCAGATCATGAACTCCTTATTGCCAAATTCAGACTTAAATTGAAGAAAGTAGGGAAAACCACTAGACCATTCAGGTATGACCTAAATTAAATCCCTTATGATTATACAGTGGAGGTGAGAAATAGATTTAAGGGACTAGATCTGATAGATAGAGTGCCTGATGAACTATGGACAGAGGTTTGTGACATTGTACAGGAGACAGGGATCAAGACCATCCCCATGGAAAAGAAATGCAAAAAACCAAAATGGCTGTCTGGGGAGGCCTTACAAACACGTGTGAAAAAAAGAGAAGTGAAAAGCAAAGGAGAAAAGGAAAGATATAAGCATCTGAATGCAGAGTTCCAAAGAATAGCAAGGAGAAATAAGAAAGCCTTCCTCAGCGATCAATGCAAAGAAATAGAGGAAAACAATAGAATGGGAAAGACTAGATATTTCTTCAAAAAAATTAGAGATACCAAGGGAACATTTCATGCAAAGATGGGCTCGATAGAGGACAGAAATGGTATGCACCTAAAAAAAGCTGACAATATTAAGAGGTGGCAAGAATACACAGAAGAACCATACAAAAAAGATCTTCACAACCAAGATAATCACAATGGTGTGATCACTGACCTAGAGCCAGACATCCTGGAATGTGAAGTCAAGTGGGCCTTAGAAA
This sequence comes from Bubalus bubalis, assembly GCF_019923935.1. NCBI lineage: Eukaryota > Metazoa > Chordata > Mammalia > Artiodactyla > Bovidae > Bubalus > Bubalus bubalis. The sequence continues at coordinate 90,674,052 of NC_059164.1, forward strand.
GCATCACTATAACAAAGCTAGTGGAGGTGATGGAATTCCAGTGGAGCTATTTCAAATCCTGAAAGATGATGCTGTGAAAGTGCTGCACTCAATATGACAGCAAATTTGGAAAACTCAGCAGGGGCCACAGGACTGGAAAAGGTCAGTTTTCATTCCAATCCCAAAGAAAGGCAATGCCAAAGAATGCTCAAACTACCACACAATTGCACTCATCTCACACACTAGTAAAGTAATGCTCAAAATTCTCCAAGCCAGGCTTCAGCAATATGTGAACTACCAGATGTTTAAGCTGGTTTTAGAAAAGGCAGAGGAACTAGAGATCAAATTGCCAACATCCACTGGATTATCGAAAAAGAAAGAGAGTTCCAGAAAAACATCTACTTCTGCTTTATTGACTATGCCAAAGCCTTTGACTGTGTGGATCACAATAAACTGTGGAAAATGCTGAAAGAGATGGGAATACCAGACCACCTGACCTGCCTCTTGAGAAATCTGTATGCAGGTCAGGAAGCAATAGTTAGAACTGGACATAGAACAACAGACTGGTTCCAAATAGGAAAAGGAGTATGTCAAGGCTATATATTGTCACCCTGCTTATTTTACTTATATGCAGAGTACATCATGAGAAACACTGGGCTGGAAGAAGCACAAGCTGGAATCAAGATTGCCGGGAGAAATATCAATAACCTCAGATATGCAGATGACACCACCCTTATGGCAGAAAGTGAAGAGGAACTCAAAAGCCTCTTGATAAAAGTAAAAGAGAAGAGAGAAAAAGTTGGCTTAAAGTTCAACATTCAGAAAACGAAGATCATGGTATCTGGTCCCATCACTTCATGGGAAAGAGATGGGGAAACAGTGGAAACAGTGTCAGACTGTATTTTTTTGCTCTCCAAAATCACTGCAGATGGTGACTGCAGCCATGAAATTCAAAGACGCTTACTCCTTGGAAGGAAAGTTACAACCATCCTAGATAGCATATTCAAAAGCAGAGACATTACTTTGCCAACAAAGTTCCTTCTAGTCAAGGCTATGGTTTTTCCAGTAGTCACGTATGGATGTGAGAGTTGGACTGTGAAGAAAACTGAGCGCCGAAGAATTGATGCTTTTGCACTGTGGTGTTGGAGAAGATTCTTGCGAGTCCCTTGGACTGCAAGGAGATCCAACCAGTCCATCCAAAAGGAGATCTGTCCTGTGTGTTCTTTGGAAGGACTTTTGCTGAAGCTGAAACTCCAGTACTTTGGCCACCTCATGTGAAGAGTTGACTCATTGGAAAAGACTCTGATGCTGGGAGGGATTGGGGGCAGGAGGAGAAGGGGATGACAGAGGATGAGATGGCTGGATGGCATCACTGACTCAATGGACATGAGTTTGAGTGAACTCCGGGAGTTGGTGATGGTGAGGCCTGGGTTACTGCAACTCATGGGGTCACAAAGAGTCGAACACGACTGAGTGACTGAACTGAACTGAACTGAGGTGCCAACATCATACCTACATGATTAGAATGAAGAACAAGAGGGTTATTGGCCATCATTTTTAACTGATTGACTAATTTAACAATACATACAATGAATGCTAAGCAAATGCTAAGTCCTGAGGATACACAACCTTCCTACTAAAAGCTTCCAGACTAATCTCTTCATTTTTCTAACTCTGTCTTTTCAATAAAATATAAGTTCCTTGAGGAAAAGTTCTGGAGAAGCTCAGCATGTTATAGAGTTTTAACAAAAGTTATAAGTAAGCAAAAAATAAGACTCCAGAAGATATTTTCGTTTAGCCTTAGTAAACTCTGATCACACTTCCTTTTAAAAAAAATCAATTAATTATTTGTTTATTTTTGGTCGTGCAGAGTCTTTGTTGCTGCATATGGGCTTTCTCTAGTTGCAGAAAGCAGTCACTTCTCTTGTAGAGCATATGGGCTCATGGGCTTCAGCAGTTGCAGCTTGAAGACTCCAGAGCACAGGTTCAGTACTTATGGCACACTGGCTTAGCTGCTCCACCACATGTGGAACCTTCCCGGAGGGGCAAACCCATGTCCCCTGCATTGGGAGGTGGATTCTTTATCCACTGTACCACCAGGGAAGTCCCACACTTCCTTTGATGTCTCCTTTGCCCTAATGTACCCAGTTGTTCATTCAGGTGAATACATGGTACACTCCTAAGAATTTGTATAAATCTCTTATTTCATCTGTGGTGATAGCCATGGAATTCCCTCAAATCCCATGGATTTAAAGGAATCCCAAGGTAAACTTCTCAGAAAATAATTACTTCTTTTGTAATGTAAATAGTTGGCCGCTATATTTATCTGTTCTGTATGTCTTTTGAGGGAGAGGAAGAATATGAAATTTTCTTAATATTGTGTCATCTGTATATTCTTTCTTTGTTTTGCTTTGTTTTAATGAACTGGTTCCATCAACTGAAGTTTAATAAGCACTGAAGCAAAGACAATTTCTTCTAATGTTTCTGTACTTTACACATCCCTCCTTCATCCTCACTGGCTCAAGCCATATGATGGGTTTCCAAATAATTGGTTCGCAAAATTGCTTAACTGTCACATACTTGCTTATATTCCCTTGACCATTTCTGCCTCCTTCAGCACAACATTGCAGAGATCATGTTTATTATGTTCTCCAGAGGTACCCGAGGCTCTCTGTCAATCAAGCCAATGCCAGAGTCCATTGTATGCTTTGCAGGAAGAGATTTCTAGACTCCTAAATTCATTTTGACTCTATACAATGGATGTTCTTCTGTTTCAGGTTACTGTCTGAAAAATGTAAGAGTTTATGTACCCTTGAAGTTTACTCATCAAGGGCACTTCCCTAAGCTTCCATATTTCCAGCAGTATTGGTGCTTCTCAGACCAAGAACAACAATCTGACCCCTTTAGAAGTTAGGGAGCTTCATATAAAGGGAATACTTAACCCTAAATACGTTACACATGTATGAAAACATTCCAGCCGCTGTGCCAGGGAAAAATAGTAGAACGGATCAGTGAGACTCAACCCTCGCTGGGAAAGACTTTCAGAGCAGGAAAGGATTGAGGAAAGAATCAAGCATCAAGTCAGACTTCAGTCCTTCCATCACCTTCAGGTAGCTAGAGGGCTTTAGACAACTCACTCAGGAAAAATGGTTCTCAATTTCCTTTACTGAGAAATGAAAGAATTGAGCAAAATAATCTCTAAGGACCTTTCCAAATTCTTTATGTTTTTATGACTGAAGTGCAGCTTTTTTAAGTGTGCAGCATATTTTTGTATCTCGATATGGCAAGCTTTGCTATCTCCTTTGCAGACTGTGGAGATACAGGTGCATCTGTGTACGTTTCTTTAAAATTTAGTAATTAAGCTTTCCAGTTTCAAATTTCCTAATGAGGAGACAAATACGCACATACACATTACTGTATCTTTTTACTTCCCTAATCTAAATACTTACTGAAAATAGTACACTTAACACAGACTAGTGATTATAAATTTTTGTATTTGAAAATTTAAACTCTTGTGTAGATGATCTTATTTAAGACATCTTGAGTTTGTCAGTAGTCTTTAGCACAGTTGAGTGTATTATGCTAATTAAACATCAGGTACTTTTGTTATCTCTATAAACAAACTCTTAATGCCTTCCTGTTACTCAAACTGCAGCCAGAGGCCCATGAACATCCCATGACCTGAGGCCGGTCAAAAACTCAGACTGCCTCACCCCAGATCTTTGAAATCAAAAGCTGCATTTTAACCAGGTACTCAGGTGATTTATATGCTCACTAAACGTCTAGAAGTGCTATTATATTATAGTGCTTCCTGCACTGCTTTAAAATATGCAGGGGGTTTTCCTATAAGGAAGTGAATAAATGAGTGGCCTAACTGTACTTGGGCTTCCCTCATAGCTCAGTTGGTAAAGAATCTGCCTGTAGTGCAGGAGACCTGGGTTCGATTCCTGGGTCGGAAAGATCCCCTGAAGAAGGAAAAGGTAACCCACTCCAGTATTCTTGCATGGAGAATCCCATGGACAGAGGAGCCTGGCAGGCTACAGTCCATGGGGTCACAAGAGTTGGACACGACTTAGTAACTAAACCAACCAACTGTACTTAGCAAAGTGAATCTCTACAACTCAGTGCCACTGGGCTTAGACTAACAGAAGCTTATGGCTGATAATTTCTCCATTTCTTTTAATATAGTTCTGAGTCTAGGCTCAATGGTAAAGAATCTACCTGCAAACTCAGGAAATGCAGATTTGATCCCTGGGTCGGGAAGAACCCCCAGAGAAGGAAATGGCAACCCACTCCAGTATTCATGCCTGGGAAATCCCATTGACAGAGGAGTCTGGTGGGCTACAAGTCCATGGGGTCACCAAAGAGTCAGATGCAACTTAGTGATTAAACAACTACCCTCATAAGTGGGGGTTGGGACCTCTCTGGAAGTCCAGTGGTTAAGACTCCATGCTTCCCCGACAGGGGCACAAGTTAGATCCCTGGGTGGGGAACTAAGATCCCACATGCCACACAATGCAGCCAAAAAGAAGAAAATATATATGTGAGTGTGTGTGTGTATGTATACACACACATATGTGTGTGTGTGTGTGTGTGTGTGTATAACAAAAATAAATAAATGGCAGGGGCCAGGGAACTGGATGAAGAGCTCTATTTTCTTCAAGACCCACTTACAAATATTACATACACAGAAAGTCAATATGAAAAGTATTAAAATATTGGACTCTTTTTCATAGGATAACAACCAATGTGTTATTTGTGTTTCACTTTATAGCTGTTGATTTTAAAATTTCATAATACATTACTGTTATATTCATAAAGTATCATAAAGAGGAAAAAGAAACACCTTTCAACTATGTGGTTAAAACCTCTAAAATAAGTAAATAATAAAACAAATCAAGGATATAAAATTCAAGTAGAAGTTCAAATAAAACAGACAAGGATTCTAGTTGCAGCTCTAGGACTCTGTGATTTGTCAACCATTCACTAATCTTCTCTGGGTTCCAGTTTCTTCATTTACAAAATGAAAGAATGATCTTGATTTTATGTCCTAAACTTTAAAATTGTCCCAGCTTTAAAATTCTGAAATCCAATACATCTGAAATCAACGCCCATTTGTCATCTCAAATGCATCTATTGAAATTCCATATGAAATCTCAGAAGTGGCCTAAATAAATCATTCTGGAATTTCTGCCATTTTATTTGCTAAGAACAGGAGCATATGAGCTAGTGGCACCTCATGGTGCAAATGGAAAGATATTATCCCCAACAGACTTTTTCTCTATGCAAGGAGCAAATGAGGTGACAGAACATATCTTCATGTCAGGACAGTTAATCTTAGTTTCCATTCATTCTGAATCACCAAATCAAGTTGTGTGATTTCCCCTTGCTAACTATCCAGTTCACTCACATGGTCTCCTTGAATCTTAGTGAAAGGGTGAGAGCTTTCATCTCTGACCCAAAACAGGGAAAGCTCAAGGGAGAGTAACACCTGAAAAGCTACCTCGTTACTCTGGCCCCAGAAAGTAAACTGACAAGTCTTTCAGGAGGTAATTATTGAGCCTGCTATTTGGTTCACTGACATATTTGTGCATTGCTCTTTCCATTACCACCGTTTCTATCATCATAAATAAGAATCAATAGGCCATTTCGAGTAGCATATGCTCACCACCATTTAGCATCTGAGTGTCAGCCATACACAAGCTAAGCAGCAGTGCTCCAACCTCCTGGCTGAGAATCCAAACCCACCAGACAAGGAAAGCACTTCAATTCATGAAGACAGTGTTTATGTCTGAGTGAGCAACTAGATGGCAAGGGTAATCTATTCTTTGTCTGTATCTCTAGCAATCTCTGGCACAAGGCTGGCCATCCAAAATAAATAAGTGAATAAAGAATGAATGAATGAACAAATGACTGAATGAGTCAAAAGGTTTTAAGATGCTGGACAGAGGAGCCTGGCAGGTTACATATAGTCCATGGGAGTAGCAAAGAGTCAGACACCACTGAGTGTCTGAGCACAAGGAAAAGACTGGATTTTGAGGGTGGGTCAGAGAATGTTATTTTGGTAAGTGCAGACCTATTTACAATTCATGATGCAGAAATGAAAGCCAAAACACTGTGATCTGAGAGAGACTGCCTTTGATGAGCAGTTGCTCTGCACTGCTCTAATTTCCCTGCCATATTCACTATCAGGCCTCACTAGTGAAAGTGAAGTTGCTCAGTCATGTCCGACTCTTTGTGACCCTATGGACTGTAGCCTACCAGCTCCTCTGTCCACGGGATTTTCCAGGCAAGAATACTGGAGTGGGTTCCCATTTCCCTCTCCAGGAGATCTTCCCAACCCAGGGATTGAACCCAGGTCTCCCACACTGTAGGCAGACACTTTACCATCTGAGCCACCAGGGAAGTTGGCCTCACCAGAAAGACAAGAAATCAGAATGATGGCCATTCCAAAAGTCAAGTGAGACCTCGAAAGAAAAACTCTCCACTGTCAATGAGGGTCTTGCTGGACAAAACAAGGTCAGGCAAGGGACTGATCAGAGAAAGAGCAGGAAAAAGAAAATATGAGGTGGTGAGGGGGAGCAATGGAGGGGAAGTTCAGGCAGAGGCCTGAGTGGGAAAACAAGTGTGCAAAAAAATGCACCGAAACAAGGAGAGGTGAGGAAGACCGACCCCCAGTCCTCAAGGGAGGGTGTGGGTGTCTGGATGGGGAGGGGCAGAAAGGCATTAAGTCTTCGAGAAGACAGGGAAGGAGGGAAAGAGAGGAGGAGAGGTCAGAGAAATGTCTATAAAATAACACCTATCACCACTGATAAAAAATCCTTTTTTCTTCTTGAGAAAGACAAAGGGAATTTTAAGTAGGATTAAGTAGTAGTAGCTTTCAGAACTCAGCGGCTCTCAGGAGCAATAATAAGTACATAAATAGCTAAGTGGATGGTAGGAATTACTTCACTTTGGAATGTGGCCAGCATATCAAAGTTAACAGTAATATCACATCTTTTTGAAAGCTTTTCTGAGATTCTAGGGGGGAAATCATCTTAGAAAAACTGTACCATGTTAATTTTAGGAAAAGGATGCTCCTCACTGCTTGAAGACATTCTATTGCCTGAAAATTGATAAGACAGAAGTTCTAGCCTGCTGTGAGGCACTCACTTATCCATGTAAATACATTCCAGTATTGCCCCCAATTGGAAGCAAATAATTATGTTTGCAGATTACCTTCGCCTAATGTAAAATTTTACTCAAAACATAACCCACAAAAGATGCTCTTAGTGCAACAAAAAGGACCTGTGGATATCCCACTTTCAGAATTCTCTAACTTTTGGACTCACTGTGAATAGTTAAGACATAAGGACTTCCCTGTTTGTAAGGACTTCCCTGTAGCTCAGACAGTAAGAATCAGCCTGCAATGTGGGAGACCTGGGTTCGATCCCTGGGTTGGGAAGATCCCCTAGAGGAGTGCATGGCAACCCACTCCAGTATTCTTGCCTGGAGAATCCCATGGACAGAGGAGCCTGACAGGCTGCAGTCCATGGGGTCACAAAGAGTCAGACACGACTGAGAGACTACTACTACTGCTAAACTTTGTTAAGGCCAGATTTTGAAACACGTATAACTGTATATACCCATTTCTGAATTAGGTGGAACTGTTGCAAATTGGAAATACAAATAATGTCCAAATCCTGGGACTTCCCTGTTGGCTCAGTGGTAAAGAATCCATCAGCTAAGAAGGAAATGCTGTTTGATCCCAGGGTCCAAAAGATCCCCTGGAGTAGGAAATGGCAACCCACTCAAGTATTCTTACCTGGGAAATCCCATGGACAGAGGAGCCTGGCAGGCTACAGACCATGGCATCACAAAGAGTCACACATGACTGAGCAACTAAGCACGTTCAAATCCTAGACACATCTAGCCATGAATATCCTATAGATTTCTCCTCTTAAGTACAGTAAGCACATTTCTTCTTTGTCCACTAATGTGCTGATCATCTCTGCTTCCCAAAAACACATGAAAACTGTGTGTTGGTGGCAATTGGGGGTACAAATATCTTCTCTCACCATCTGGGAACATTCACATGTTACTGTTTTCCAAAAAAGTAAGTAAGAACATCACATTCTTTATTTATTTTCCACCCAGAGACAAGTTATTTCAGTATCATCCACAATGGAATTTGCATAAAAATCTGTTTACTGACCTTGTTTCCTAAGGGTACATTTGCCCTAGCACTTGGAGTAAACACCATTTTCATTGCACTAGAAATAGTTCTAATTGGACAGATTGTTACAATTTTAGCAACACCCAAATAAATCAAAGGAATATGAAGCAGACATGCCACCAAGTCTGGATTCTACTACACCTCAGCTCAGTGTTTCTGCCTGAAGTATTTCTTCCACACCATCGACAGATGCTTAAAGGACATCTAAAGACATCAACTTTTTTTTTAATGACTTTAGAGAAATTGATCATTCTGAAAACAGTCCATTAAAAAGCTCTATGATTGTATATTAACTCATATATGTGAAATCTAGAACAATGGTACAGATCAGATCAGATCAGATCCGTCGCTCAGTCGTGTCCGACTCTTTGCGACCCCATGAATCGCAGCACGCCAGGCCTCCCTGTCCATCACCAACTCCCGGAGTTCACTCAGACTCACGTCCATCGAGTCAGTGATGCCATCCCCTAATTAGCAGACAGGAATAGAGAGGCAGATGTGGAGAATGGGCATGTGGGCAAGGTGGGGAAGGGGAGGGTGGGACAAACTGAGAGACTAGGATTGACATATATACACTACCATGAGGTCATTCATTTCACTAACTGGTTAATTTTCATTAATATTCTCTAAACAACAATAGGACATAAACACGTGGATGATCAAATGACATTCAGAATTCAAAACTAAGCACAGTGTACAATATACATGAATGAAAAACCCCTAAGGCCCTCTGTGTATAACTTCTTTCAAATCTTTCTATAAACTAACTGCTCTTTATATCCCATTATTCACTGACATGCAAACTCTTCATGAGATGAACCTCTCCTCCGTTCTTCACACTTCTCCATGCCACTCTCTGCTGACCCATCTTTTCCCTCATTTGGGAAGCTTTCTCAATATTTTCTTGTTCTCAATCACCTCCTCCCTGAAGCTTTGAGTTTTACAACTTAAACTTATAATCATACATTTTTTTGAACTTCTTCAATATCTATGTCCAAATTTAACATTTAATCATAAGATACTTTGTTGTCCTTTACTTATGTACATGTTTGGATATATCTCTCTTTCCCAACTTAATCACATGATTTAAAGGTAACACATGCCTCTTATGCCTCTCCTTCAAGTTTCTGTCAAGATCCTACTCCACGTTTAACATCTTTCTCTTGATATTCCTTCTTTATTTTTTAAAGACTTTTTTTTTTTTTTTTTTTTTGGTGCAGACCATTTTCAATGTCTTTATTGAATTTGTTACAATTGTTGTATAGTCATTAAATCATGTCCGACTCTTTTGTGACCCCATGGACTGTAGCTCCCTAGGCTCCAACATTCATGGGATTCTCCAGGCAAGGATCCTGGAGTGGGTTGCTATTTCCTTCTTCAGGGGATCTTCCTGACCCAGGGATCGAATTTGCATACCCCTGACTGGCAGGTAGACTCAATACCAGAGTCTCTTGGGAAGCCTTTGTTACAATATTACTTCTGTTTTATGTTTTTGGTTTTTTGGCCTCAGGGCATGTGGGATCCTTATTCCCTGACCAGGGATTGAACCTACATACCCTGCATTGGAAAGGGAAGTCTTAACTACCTAACCACCAGGGAAGTCCCTTGATATTCCTTCCCACCATGTTTATCTGAAAATATGCTTACATTAGATGCCCTCCCCTAAAGAAATTTCTGTAACTCTGCTTTTTCTCAAGTTCTCCCATCATTGCTACTTTGTTTTTCTGCTAAACTTCTTTTAAAAAAGCATTCTTCCCTCTACTTCTATTCCATTTCTATCTCCAGCCCTCACCATCCTCACCATCTGAGTCTCCATCAAACTTCTGTCCTTTAACCACGCCTCTCTGTAGCACTGAACATGCATGCACCCTAACTCCTCTCCTGACTCCCAGTACGTCTCCTTCCCCAACCCGCAATGCTTAATTTCTTCTTCTGGTTCCTCCCCTAGAGGGTTAGGTGGTTATCCCTCATCTCTGCTCAATTTTCCCTGGTAACTGCATCTCTGCCCTTGTCTTTTTAACTTCCAGGTCTCCTCCATCTACTACTACCTAATCTGCATTTCTAGTGTCTTACACTAGGCAGGGTCTCAAACCTTAGTTGCCACCTGCTGGGCAGTTCCGTGGGGCGAGTTCAGAACCCAATTCCAGTTAGTCCTTCCTATAGTCCATTACCATTCTTGCTGTCTTTTCGGTTAAGTAGTATTCCTAGACTTAGCCGGCAGAGATTTATCATTCAGAACCTCCATCACTCACCACCACCCCCAGGGCATTCAGCACTCACCATGTCCCACTCACCATGTCCTGTAAATGCTACCTACTAGGATCTCTATACTCTGTGTTCCATCCCTAACTAGCACATCTCATGAGGCTGAGACTGTCCACCACTGGGGCTCTGGGATGGACACTGACTTACCTTTCTCTTTTCTCTCCCCTGATCTCCAACCCTCCCTACACTTCTGTCAGAGGAATCTTTCTGAAACAAGTATCTGAGCAATGTCCTAAATGAAAAGCCTTATTTGCTTCTACCCTACAGGTAGGATAAAGCCCCAAATCCCCAGTTCTGGAGCTTCTAGGAAGAACCCCAGAGCCCTGCATGAGCTGGCCTGTCCCGATCCTCTTCTGCTCTCACTCCCACACTCAAGTCTCAATTACTCTGGCCTCCTTGACCTTTTATTTTTTTGGTTTATTTACCTTAAACTCAAGAGGCTTGTGCTAGATCCTAGAATGGGCTGCTCTCATATTTTCACATGGCTGAGGACTCTTCCATTCATGTGCTTAGTCACTCAATCATGTCCAACGCTTTGTGACCCTATGGACTGTAGTCCGCCAGGCTCCTCTGTCCATGGGGATCCTCCAGGCAAGAATACTGGAGTGGGTTGCCATGCCATGCCCTCCTCCAGTGGATCTTCCCAACCCAGGGATGGAACCCAGGTCTCCTGAATTGCAGGCAGATTCTTTACCGTCTGAGCCACGAGAGAAGTCCCTTGCCATTTATGTCTGGTCTCAAATGTTAGCGCCTTGGCAAAGCATCTTAACCAAAGGATAGTAATTGCTGCCTCCCCTCCTCCTTCCTGAGACCACCTGGTCACTCTTTCTACATTTACTCTGTTGTATTTCTTCAAGGCACATCTCAGCATCTGGAAGTCTCTGTTCCTTTATATATTTACTTATTTAGTTACTCTTCAAACTCAAATGTAAGACCTACAAGAAAGAACTTTGTCTCACTTCACTTACTCCAGCTCCTGGAAGTCAGTTCCCTCCACTGGGGCACCCCCTCTCCACATCCCTCTCCTTGCTCCATTTATAGGGCTGCTCTAGCACTTCTCAGATTATATCTTTATTTGAAAACCTATTCCCAAAGGAACTAAATAAAGGGAAAGGAGGTCATATCAAAATGTGTGGGCCAAGGGGAAAGCAAGAGAGGAATGTCTGGTTATAAGATGCTCATTCAGTGTAGATCTTAGTATAGAAGAGATGTATCTTTATTAAAATTATCCCTTTTTATGTTCTTTTTAATTATGCTGTATGTATTTCATTTTCCATGTGTTAGTTTCTAATATATATAAATGGGTATATAAATACATCCATGAATATCCATAAATGGATTTAAAAGGTACATTTATACAGACCTTCTATCTTGTATTGATCCTACTAAATGTACTGCTTAGTTCTAAGTAACTTTTAAAATTCCATAGATGTTTCCACATACACAGTCATGTTATCTTCAAATAAAAAGTTAAATTCTAACATTCAAAAAATGTATATTTAATATTACTGTTATTTTTATGTACAAAATGCAGAAAGTAGAGCATCAAAAAACCGTAGCTGCTAGAGCTATGCAGGATATGGGGACATGGATCCAAACAGTTGGAAACCAGCGTCAGCACAATTTGTTACGATCTGTCAGCCTCGCTATATTTTGAACTCCTGGCAAACAAAATCATGTCTTGTTTATTTGTCAATATCCTACCAAACGTAATAAAGTACTTTGTCTAAAGTAGATACCCATCATTAAAAAAAAAAAACAAAATCAGAACTGAAATACTCCAGCACTAGACACATGGCACATGTTCAATAAATACTTGTTCATTGATTGCAAGAACCGATGTGCAAGTTTAAGTTTGTTGAATGATCAATGGAAGCTCAGCCCTGCTGAGAAACTATAACAAGAGATACAAGGAGGTAGAAGATGTTGCCATTACTATCCACATAGAAAAGCTTCATTTCTCAGGTAATGACAAACACAAATGCTCCAAGGAAAACATTTAAATGGTTACCTGTACATTTCTTTATATGACTGTTCCTTTTTCCATGTGATCCCAACTTGCATCCAAAATTCTCCTCCCAGAATTCTGCGAACCATACATTTCTTCGATTATTGGCAAGAGTTCGGCTTCTAAAGTATCGATCGAACCCTATTTTAAAGAAGAAAGGTATGAAAATATTTTTTTCAAAATCAAAACCATGTACTATCAGAAATTTGAATATATATTATATTATGTTGTGATCATTGCATGAAAAAATATATATAACACATGGGGGAGGACCAATAACCCAGAAATAAGGCTATCCCTGTGGCAAGAATCAATGGAGATCAAAGGACAGTGTCTCTACTCCCACCATTTGCCATTCAGGCATGCACAGCAGACTGGGTGTCATCCCCGCCACTTCCTCCTCTCCTCTATGTCTCCCAGTGGCAGCAACCAGTGACCTCATGCTGAATATTTAGAACGAACTCAGACTTTTTCTCCTCTCTTTCCCCTAGTAGGGGTCTATGTTCTGGATTTCTGTGCTTCTACTCACCTGAAGATTTATCTGATCTGGATGTTCCCTTTTCAGCTAACTCAGTAAACTAATCACTACTAATGTAACTTTCTGGTTTTTTAGATGCTAAGTCGTGTCCAACTCTTTGCAACCACATGGACTATAGCCTGCCAGGCTCCTGTCAATGGGACTTCCAAGGCAAGAATACTTAAATGCGCTACCATTTCCTTCTCCAGGGGATCTTCCCAACCCAAGAATTGAACATATATCTCCTGCTTGGCAGGCGGATTCTTTACCAATGAGCCACTTGGGAAGCACCCAATCTTCTAGAGTCCTAGGTAATAAGCTAAAGTGTCAGTCTGATCAGGTAACCACCTCATTGAAGGAAGAACACTGGAATGGGTTGTCATTTCCTTCTTCAGGGGATCTTCCAGACCCAGGGATCAAACTTGCATTTCCTCCATTGGCAGGCAGACTTTTTATGCCCAAGCTACCAGAGAAGCCCTTACTTTGTCATTATTCTCACTTTAATACATACAATCTTACACCATTGATGAAATGATCTTTTGAACAGCATACATTAAAAACCAAAACAAAACCTCCAATATACCAACATTTGTCAACTGACTACTCTGATTTTAATATTTCTTTCAATTTCCAATTGAGCTTTGATCGATAAACATGAGATTAAAACTGGAAATAATGCCTTGTTCCAACAGATAATGGCAAAGGTAGGAATTTTAGTCACTGTCAAGATCACTGGAAAAGATATTTGGGAGACAGACTGCTTTTCAAGGATGTGTCACATCTTCTGTTGCCATTCATTTATCCATAGAGTCAAACCAGCATCATACTTTAATTTGCTATAAAGCAAACACTATCCTTCCAACAATGCTATAACTGTTGGTATGTCCATGGATATCTGCAAACTTAGAGGGCAACTGCTAACATCATGGAGATATCTAAGGCCAACAACAGTGCTCCTTAAAAAAATATCTTGTGGATATCTTTTCTAATTTAAAACATATATAATGTGCTAACTTAAATTACTTACATACTTAATTACTGTCTTGGTAATTCTGCCATCAGTGCTACAAATTTTATCCAGAGTCATAAAATAATGGATGCATTTCATCATATGCTGATACTCTGATTTTGCTTTTGAGTTTAGATTAAGTTAGAATCAAACAAGTTCTCTATGGTGCATCCTTACCATCAATTGATGCTCTTTTGGGTAAAATTGTCACAGCCCCTTCTGCAATCTCCTCCTGTTGATAAACAGGTGCTATTTTGGATCCCCAACTATCAGAGCCAATCCAGAGAAAATGCCCACTTTGGTTTAATTTTTTTGCTGCTTCCAGTATCCTCCTATGAGAATAAGAACAAACAAAACACACCACATTAACCAAGGAGCTCTATAAATGTGAATGTTACAAGACCTGCTGTATCAAGTCATCAACACTCAGTAGGTCACCATAAAACAACAAGTCAATCATTCTAACTGCCTGAGTTTTAATGTCTCCTAAAAGAAATAAATTGGAGACTTTAAGTCCAGTGCCTGATAATTAGCCTTATTCTTAACCTCATTCACATTATTCTGTCTGTCATCGTTGTTTGTCTCATTTCTTTTCAGTCCCCAGATTTTACTCGATAAACGTTTCAGACTGAGAAACCAGAAGGCTGCTGTTTCTATGTAGCAGAAGGCAGTCTGTACTTAGATAAGAATGCTACAATTCTTGCGAAATCTTACTAGATTCGACATTGAACATGAAATATATTAGAAAAGGATGTGGGGTGCAAATATGATCCTAAATGAGGAAGAATATCAATCAGTACCTGATGTCATCTTCATTAGCAAACATAATTACTGCCCGAGCATTAGGTGTTTCTAGCAGGCGCTTGATAATTTTTTCAAATTCTCCAGGTCTTGGTTCACGTGGAATTTTCTGTGATTGAGCAATGCAAACACCACCTATTTAAAGAGAGAGAGAGAAAGTGATTCAGAAAAGACATTTACTTAACACACTTAATGAGGTTAGCTACTTTATAGAAACACATGACTCAGTAATGGATATTGTTTCTCAAAATATCTGTCATTCTCACCTATTTAAAAGCAATCAGGATGTTTTGCATCCTAATATGTATATATATATATATATATATATATATATCAAATGAATGACATCAATGACTTAATCACACATCAGGTATTTGTTTTCAAGTTTAAACATTATTTTTGTGAATGTCCTTAAAAAAAAAAAATCAAAGTGCACAAGATGTAGGACAGGAGAGAAAGAGTGGAAAGAAAGGCTGTTTTAATTCATTTAACATAAGTCCAAGAACAAGTGCTTTGATTTAAAAAAAAAAAAAAAAGGTATGAATATGTCTTATAGGTGAGACTTCCTGTGATAAATATAAGAAGGTCCTTTTGCTAACTTATTTTGTGACCCCATGGACCCACAAGGATCCACTGTCCATGAAATTTTCCAAGCAAGAATACTGGAATGGGTTGCCATTTCCTACTCCAGAGGACCTTCCTAACCCAGGGATCGAACTCACATTTATCAGTAGACCTCTTTTAAAGTTAATTTCCTGTTTTTAGCTCATAGTATTGTAGCAAGAAACTTATGCAAAAACATAATATGTTATGAGACAAATGGTCTTCAAGATTATTTGAGACACAAGTCAACTTTCAAAGACACAAGCACTCAGTTGACATATTTCTCCACCATGAAAATCAAAATGGCAGAAATTCCATCCAACTCATGGCAAATAAATGGGGAAACAATGGAGACAGTGAGAGTCTTTATTTTGCAGGGCTCCAAAATCACTGCAGATGGTGACTGCAGCCATGAAATTAAAAGATGCTTGCTCCTTGGAAGAAAAGCTATGACCAACCCAGACAGCATATTGAAAAGCAGAGACATTACTTTGCCAACAAAGGTCTGTCTAGTCAAAGCTATGATTTTTCCAGTTGTCATGTATGAATGTGAGGGCTGGACTATAATGAAAGCTGAGCGCCGAGGAACTGATGCTTTTGAACTGTGGTGTTGAAGAAGATTCTTGAGAGTCCCTTGGACTGCAAGGAGATCCAACCAGTCCATCCTAAAGGAAATCAGTCCTGAATATTCATTGGAAGGACTGATGCTGAAGCTGAAGCTCCAATACTTTGGCCACCTGATGTGAAGAACTAAACATTTGAAAAGACCCTGATGCTGGGAAACTTTGAAGGCAGGAGGAGAAGGGGATGACAGAGGATGAGATGGTTGGATGGCATCACTGACTCTATGGATATGAGTCTGAGCAAGCTCCACGAGTTGGTGAAGGACAGGGAAGCCTGGTGTGTTGCAGTCCATGGGGTCTCAGAGAGTTGGACATGACTGAGTGACTGAACTGAACCATCCAACTCACAGAACAAAAACGGAAGAACATTTCTTTTGGTTTCTCATCTTAAGGCAATGAGAGGCCAAAAAAGAAAAATGTAGAAAATATCTCTGCCCTTTGCTGATGGGCTGGGATAGGAGGAAAAGGAGGAGTTTTCCTCTGGTGTAGTGGTGTCGAGGTAACATATTCTAATATAAAGAGAAAAAAATGACATCAGCAAGATGCTTCAATTGCATTATGGTTTGAACATACTTTTTGAGTCACTTGAGAAGAAAATCACCATTTATTTACAGCATGGCTTCAACAAGCAAGGTATTTTTGCTTCCACACAATTGACAATGCATTCAGTTTCCCAAACATTGCAGGGTGCCATTATATGCCATGCATCTGGCTGGACACTGGGAATGCCCAGTCTAACCCAGCAGTTGCCAGCTAGTCTGGGTAAGGGGCATTCCAATAAATTATCATGGAGCATGTAATGATTTTAGGATGAAGACAGCATACCACACTTTGGGAACACAGAGAAGGGAGTAACTTAAGTGCTTGAGAGAGCTATATTTTAAATGGCAAACACACATAAGCACAGGGACAAAACCAGGACATTTCTGGTAGAAGCCAAGGTGTGAAAGAACCTTGTTGGATCATGACTGTCTGGGGTTGAGGTTGGAAAGAATGAACAGGTCCAGCTTGACAGTGACTTTGTTAGACAGGCCAAATAATTTGGGTTTTACATTGACAAGGCTAGGAACCCACAGAAAGTTCATAAGCAGAATTACATGATGAGCTATGTGTTTTAGGAAGAAACTTCAGGTAGCCAAACAAAGAGGAACCATGTGGTAGCCACACAATGGGTGTCCAGTGTGTTGTGATCCAATTTAATATATGTGACAATGCCGTATGATTAACAGTGCCACAGTACTGAAGGTTATTCACTGTATAAGTTAGAACACTGCTAAAATTATCCTTGCAACAGCAGTACCTTCACTAACCCTACACTCTGCTCTTCAGTGCTGAGAATTGCCTATAAGCCATAGACTGAGCCTGTAAGTAGTTAGCCTACTGATATGTCCAAAATAGTTGTGATGTGCCGGGAGCCAGTGTGAGGAACTCTGCCCGTGGCAAAGGTCATGAGGAAGGAGAATCAGCATACACAAAGGCGGGATCGAGCCTCAGGAGTCCCCCTGGAAATTCTCGAGCATCTACCCCCAAAACCAGAGTCTGCCTACTTTACTGCTTTGTGCTCTCACCTACACCTCTGACTTTATGGGGGGCTGTCCACCATCTCTCTCTCTGAAAAAGAGTTAACTTACAGCTCCAGTTAATAAAATTCCTGTGTGTGACAAGAGTGTTTTAGTTCACAAACTCCTTTGGAAGTTCTCTAGCCTGCCTGAACAGGTTCCTCCAGCCACATGTGATTGTTCACAGCCTCCCAAACACAAGAGGCACGAGAAGCTTAAGATATTCTAACAATGCAGAGCTTCTCAGAGAGTTAAAATTGTTAAATAGAACTAGTAGAGGATTTCTTTGTTGAGCTAATGCTTGCTGCCAAGTTTCCATATCCCTTACTACTGTGTCCCTGGGAGTGTATTGATGAATATAGTTGGTGTATAGAAATGTAAGTAGTAGCTTTAATGTTTGTAACCTTGGACCCTTGAGTTAATTCTTTTCTTGTTATAGCCCACCACACCTTTGCCCTATAGGAATGTAACTTTATCTAATGCTTTTGGAGGGTGGCACCTGACTTCAGAATAATCACCTTTAGAGACAAATAAGTTTTCTGAAGAAAGGGTCATAAAATGTTAACAGGCCTCCTGGCCAGAAGATGATGTAAATCACCTAAACTTTTGCATATGATAAGTTTGCAGGAAGAAAGCCTGGCTTCGATAAGGATCAAGGACTGCTGACCTTGCATGACTCTACCCCTTCCCCCATTATCCTCTATGCACAACTTAGGGTATAAAAACTACTTTGGAAAATAAAGTGCAGGCCTTGCTCACCGAAGCTTGGTCTCCCCATGTCGTTCTTTCTCTCACCTTCTGGCTGAATTCCCATCTGGAATGTGGAGGCTCGCCAAGCCTACTAATTTTGCCTGGGCTTCTAAGATCTGACCAGGGAGGCCTTAGTGTCTCCTCTCCTTTGGGAGAACAAGAGGACGCCTGCGGCCTACGTGGGTGGTGCAAACTCCTTGTCTTGGAGTTTTATTGGTTTTCCACGTAAACCAAGTTATTCAGCCTCTTTTCTCCACTGAATTTTTTCACTGAGCTATCCCTATTTAACCACTCTTTATATCTCTAATTAACACTTAATTAAGCTATTGTCTCCTGACTGCCGACACTGCCTCCCCTTCAAATTCCCTGGATCCACCGGGGCTGGACCCCGGCAGTGATGATTGATTCATTCCTTTAGTAAATATTTATGGGGCTTTCCTGGTGGTTCAGATGGTAAAGAATCTGTCTGCAATGCGGGAGACCTGGGTTCGATCCCTGGGTTGGGAAGATCATGTGGAGAAGGGAATGGCTATCCACTCCAGTCTTCTTGCCTGGAGAATTCTATGGACAAAGGAGCCTGATGGGCTACAGTCCATGGGGTTGCAAAGAATCGGACACAACTGAGCAACTTCACTTTCACTTTTTCACTTTTCTGTGATGACATCATTAAACAACTAGGAAATACAGGAGGGGCAGACTTGATGAGTTTGATTCAGAACCAGTGGTTTTCAAAGTACCCATGGAACACTGAAATGGAAACAATGAGTCTGGAGCTAAGGAGAAAGAAGGGAGTGGTAACCACAATGTTGTTAGATGCTGACACAGTAGTAACTGAAGTGTTGGGAATGAAGTGATCAGTCACAGAGAATATTGAAATCAATAACATGAAAAGGTGAATGACAGAGTCCTGAAAACCCACCAGCAGGACAGGAGCTAGCAATGAGACTGGAAAGGAGTGATGACATGTTTTGAGGAGAAAACTTTTGGGACAAAGTCTAGGGATTACTTGAAAACTACATAATGTGTGTAAAAATCAAATAAAGAACTGTGGTGAGTGGAAACATGAGGTAACCATAGAAATGTAAGATCCAAACTGTAACACTCTCTGGGGAACAATAGCTGTTTCAAAACATGACTGCACTTTTAAGAAAATTGTTCTAATTACTTAAGGATCCCATTAAAGACATGCCATATCTTAAGTATCATTCTGAGATTAACTCTGACTCCATAACCAGAAGAAATGAAGGCCAGAAAATTTTAATTATGATTTTTTTCAGATGAGGCAAACAGGCAATCCAGACTTATGGTTTAGTCTGAATTCACTGATTTAGTCATTTACTACAGATCCATTGAACATTTCTGTTCATTCAAAATTAGTCAAGTTGGAATTTTACATTAGTCTATATTTTTTTATTCCTTCACCTCACCTTTTATTTGTGAGCCTGGTCAATTTGTATCTTTCTCAAAAGAGGAACTGCACAAGTAATTTATTTCAGCTGAGCAAATCCTTACAAAGAACGTGCACCCCAAGGCATTATGTTGCTTTGTGCTTTATGGACATTTTATTGTGGAATGTATTACTCTCAAATAATTGGTGTTAGAAAATTAATATTCCTTTTCTTAGCCTTGAAACTCAGTCACAACTTCTATCTTCACATCAGTCAAAAAGCCACACAGTCCATTCATAAGTACCCATGGTCTACTGTGTTTCCAGAGCTAAGGACTTTCTGTCTCCATTCTGCCTGCAACAGTCTTATAACTGAATGACAAGATGGACACATCAGAAAAGCCAGATAAGAACGTAAAATGATCTACTGCTAAGAAAATATTGCATAAGGTCAGATCAACTGCAGTAACAAATGACCGTAAATCACCACCTCAAATAATCTTGACTATTTAAAACTATATAAGAAGAGGTCATCGTATACTGTTAGTGTTTGGTTAAAATACAGTAAAATTTAGTCAAACATTCAGGCTTTATCAAAGATGTGTTTTCCTACAATATTCATTATCAATTGTTTCAATTTTAAAAGAGACTCTCTGACTTGATCTAGATTCCTAAAGTGTGGAAGAGGAGCTCTCCTGCAGCAAAGCATGTCTATTCCATCTATTTCTTCATACCCCACTCTGGAAGAGTGATTGTGTACAATTCCAGGGGCTCTAAATTCCCTGTTCTGCAGGCGTCCCCAGTTTAGCAAGAAATAATTTTTAAAGCTTAGCACTTAGGAAAAGACTGTTGTACAGAAGAATTTATAATTGGCTGCCTTCTAGAATTCCCTGTCTGATTTCCTCACCTGTGTAAATGTTTTCCCTTTGATTATTTAGTGATAATTAAAAGATCATTTGTTGAGCTGAGCATTTTACATACACTCTCCAAAACACTTGAGCACTCCTTCCCAGTCTCATGCATTCTGTACCTCCATAGTCCTAGGGAAAGGACTCTAACCTTGGTATTATCACCACAATTTTGATGAGGAAACTGAGAAATAGGGGTGTCAACCGCTGGCAAGAGTTTGAAACCCAGTTTCAAAGCCACATCTTGTGACTCCGAGACTTTTTCCGTCATCTTGCCCATCCACAACTGACTATACTTGTGACTTAATGGTTTCATGGGCATCCATGACTGATGAATAAGATAATGTAAATTTAAAGACATTCAAAAGACACAGCAGGCCACCCCTTATAAACTGAATCAATAGCTACACAAATGCAGTCCTTCTATTGAGCATTAAGAACAAAGTTAAAATACTTAGAGCTCATGCAGATTATAGAACTGATTTAAACTTTAGTATTTAACTAGTCCATCCCCAAATCTTTCCAATTGCCTCTGTGAATGCAGGTGCTCAGGAAAATTTTTCTGAGGCCTCCAGTCTTCCACATCACCTTTGACTGTAGCAACCACAATAATTCTATATTTTTAAAATTCTGTTATCTTTTTTTTTTCACCTTAGACTGTATGTTCCATGACTACTGAATCTTGGCATTCACACTGACCACCATACTTCTCACTACCTATCATGGTGCTTGGCACATACAGATTTCAATGAATATGTTTTGAATAAATAAATGTAAGACTTACAAGAGACACTGCTGGTATAAACAGAAGTGAGACATTTCTGACCTCAGACACCTCTCAGTCAAGTAGGAAAACATACGATACATAAAAATATATCCTTATTTTTAAAAGTGATTAAAAGTGGCACACAAAAAGTAAAAAAAAAAAAAAAAATTGAAATTTTAAGTCATAGGAAGCTTTCACTGATGTGGCATCTGGCACCCAAAATAGTTTTTGTCATGGTGCAATAAATTAGAATATTACCTTGGCCTTAATTTGTTCATCTGTGGGATTGCACAATAATTTGTTCTTATTGAAATAACAGCAAATTTGTAAACAATTTCATTCATAATTTTTGTCTCTTTATCTCATAGGTGAGTACCTGGAAGCCTCAGGTCCGAGAGATGAAAGGTCCTTTACAAATACGTTGGTTTGCTAGTGCAATAAGATGTTGAAGTGAACAAAAACAGATATGGGCCAGAAGACCTGAGGGTCGGACCTATGTGATCTTGAACAAGTCTCAGTGTCCTCATCTCTGTGACAAGATTCATAGAAACTATCTTCCAGGGATGAAAATAATAATACGATCAAGTGCTATACAAATGTTACATTGAATACATTATTAATATTGTTAATCATCATCCTCATCTTAACCAGATAAGCATCATCATTAGACTTGAGAGGAGAGATAGCTGATATTTAGACCTAAAACATGAGTTTGTCAACAGGTCAGATCTTGAACCCTCAACTTTATTTGTGTAATATTATTAAATATCCTAAATTCCGAGAAGTGGTAATTGTCTGCTTTTCTGTGGCAGTAAATAAGATGAGTAGATTTCACTTTTCACCTATTACAGATCATCACAATGTCATCAGGGCAGTTTCAATGTGAGAGAATGGAGAAAGTGACTTACTTCTCCTTTGTCATCCCTGAATTCATACCTGAAGGATTCAAACCTCCTTTTGGAGGGATTTTATAAGTATTTTGAAGATCTGGGTTGAACATTAGAATTTAATTCTTTAAAAGAGTAATAGCATGGTGAAAACTATTAATCTATTAATGGTGCCAACCAGTAAATAGTAAGTGTTGTGGAAACAACCTATACGCTCGTTTTATTTAAATATTTGCCTATAGATTATTAAGAAGCTGGACTATAGAGTGCTAAGACAATACTGTTGCAACCTTAAGAGTTTGAAATGGATATTTGCCTTGATCTCTGCCCAGTGGAAGACCACCAGGGCTGGAAATCGGACTGGGCAGAGAAGAAGTCCAGCTGACTGTGGACCAATGACAAATTCCCAGCACCACCAGGAATGCTGAGGCTGAAATGCCTTCCAGAGTTACTCTGAATTAGGTCAGATAGAATAGGCCATTATACTTCCACATTTATCAGTGGCTTGCTGGGGGACATCCTGGGAAAAGGGGTAGATACATTAGTTAAGGAAGTGCCTTGCAGTCGGGGCCACCCCGTAGTGCAGCCACATTACGAGGCAAGGGCACCAGGAACCTTCACTGAATGGGGCTCTGAAAGGGGACTCACCATGTGTAAGAACTAAATGTACAGAGAACCAAAGATATTATATCTCTGAAATAATAGTACAAGTCAAACAATTAATAAAATACCATTGTTTAATTTTAAAGTTCCTCTTCAAAGAGGACTTATTGCACAAAGACAGGCAACCTATCCAAACAGTACAATACTGGACTTGTAGCCAACTCAGACAAAAGAACTGGGGTCATAAAATTCCCTGTATTTCAACAGAGAAGTTTTGTTAAAGCAATTCGAGAGGACAAAGAATCATGTTTTTAGTTGTTGTTTATTTTTAAGAACAAAATCTCTATTAATAATGTAGAAAGAGAAAAATAAAACAAGAAACAATGTTACAGCATCAACTTCCAACTGTGATGGAAATCCAGGAGGATTAAATTATTAGAAATGAAATTACTTACAAAGCTGCATATAGAATATTGAATGTGATTTTCTTTAAACAACATGATTATTACCAGTGTCTCAAGTTGGCTTACAATTTCTGTCAAGTTCTTAAAAAATCATATTGAGCCTCTGATTATATAACTTGTTAGATCTGCATGAAAGAATGGTTTTGATACATAACACATCAACAAAGGTACCATTTTATCAATAGTTAAGGCTACTGGCAAAAAAGTGATGGGATTCCCAGGTGGCTCAGTGGTAAAGAAACCACCTGCAACACAGAAGACGTGGGTTCAATCCCTGGGTTGGGAAGAACCTCTGAAGGAGGAAATGGCAATTCAGTCCAGGATTCTTGCCTAGGAAATTACATGGACAGAGGACTCTGACAGGTTACAGTCCATGGGGTCTCAAAAGAGTCAGACATGATTTAGGAACTGAATAATGACAACAACAACAAAGTGATTGGTAAAAAATGTCAGCTGATCTTAAAAGATGGCTTATAATTGACCCTAATAAGAATGTGATACGGTCAGTCAACTATTATTAACTTATTTCCTATGAATGCGTCTTCAAATAATAGCAATGAGCAAAACCAAATTAACTAGGTTTTCTTTTGTTTGGTTGGTTGGTTGTTTCTTAAAGACAATAGAAACATGTTAGCTCTTAAAAGTGCCCAGATCCTAATTCTAATTCATACAGAGTAAGGAATTTCTCCACCATCACCAAGCAATTCTCTGACCCCAACTAGGTATGCCACAATTCAACTCACTTCTGAAACTATCTAGCTGGAGATTGTCAGATTCCACAGGTTAAGAGTCCAGGTTATACAAGACTGCCTCCCCAACTCCCTCACTTCAGATGTCAGTCACAAGCCTAGGTTGTTACCTGGCTTCTGACCAACCAGTTACAGATTAGAGGTTCCCAAAAGTCCCTCCTTAGGTTCAATTAATTTGTTAGGAGGCTCAAAGAATTCAGAGAGACACTGTACTTACTAGATCACTGGTTTATTATAAAAGGATATAACCCAGGAACAGCCAGATGCAAGAGATGCTCAGGCAAGGTGTGGGGAAAGGGCACAGAGCTTCCATGCTGTCTCTGAATCTCCAAGAGTTCACCAACCCTTTAGGTTGTGGTTGTTAACTCGGTAAGTCATGCCCGACCCTTTGCGACACCATGAACCACACCATACCAGGCTTTTCCTCTTCTTCACCATCTCCCGGAATTTGCTCAAATTCATGTCTGTTGAGTCAGTAATGCTGCCTAACCATCTCATCCTCTGCTGCCCACCTTCTCCTGCTGCCCTCAATCTTTTCAGCATCAGGGCCTTTTCCAGTGAATCAGCTCTTCACATCAGGTGGCCAAAATATTGGAGCTTAAGCTTCAGCATCAGTCTTTCCAATAAATGCTCAGGGTTGATTTCCTTTAGGATTGACTGGTTTGATCTCCTTGCAGTCCAAAGGACTCTCAAGAGTCTTCTCCAGCACTACAATTGGAAAGCATCAACTCTTTGGCCCTCAGTCTTCTTTATGGTCCAACTCTTGAATCTGTACATGACTACTGGAAAAACCATACTTCTTCAAATCCCATCCTTTCAAGATTTTATGGAGGCTTCCTTACATAGGCATGATTGACATAAGCATCAAGGGTTGAACTCAATTTCTGGCAAGTCTCCCCTCCTCAAAGGGCTTTCCCAAAGTCACCTCATTAACATAACAAAAGACACTTTTATCTCTCTCATCACTTAGTAAATTCCAAGGATTTTAGGAGCTCTATGCCAAAAACCAGATAAAAACCAAATATGCATTTCTTTTTATAAATCACAATATCACAACTCTTTGCACTAATTATCCTTGACATCATCTCTTTCCACCTTTCTGGACACATAAGTAAAATAACAATTTGGCCTAATGTAACTGGTCCTTTAGTGATAGTTCTGTGAAATTTGTTCTAAAGTTTGAACAAGTGTCATCACACCTCTTGTAACAGTATTTTCACCTCCTTATGTGGTGTGCAACTGGGACTTGGCGGCCAAGTGCACAATGTGATAGAAGGGCGCCTGTTTGTCAGCTTCAAGTGCACTTTGTGAAAGAGAAGATTTATCTGGCACATCACAGCGAAGAAAGTGTTATCTTTAACAACATCGATTAAAACAGTAAAATCACACTTAAATCTGTGCTTATCTCCCCTCGCCCCACCAAACATTTTTTGTCTATCAAATGCCACATCATCCTTAAATGTACTGTAAAGAGCAATGAAATGAGGGAATGAAAGTCCTGGTACAGAAGGGGCATAAGCTCCAGGATGCTCCCATTTGACCCCTAAAAGTGGCAATGGAGAGGACTGGCTCAGAGTGTCCCTCTCCTGCCTGTCTCCATGTGACACTCAAAGCTTCTGATGCTCAGGAGGCAGGTTGGGCTGGGCTGGGTTCCTCAGGTCCATACAAACTAGAATGCAGTCATGAAATGCAACCCACTTAGTTTTCTTCGCTGGAGAACACCATGGACAGAGGAGTAGAACTGGACGAGACTTAGCCACTCAAGTGTTCCAGGAAACATTGACTGGAACCACCCACCCGGACCAGACACCATAGTGACCATGTGCATGAGTTACTTTCTGACAGGAGGTCTTGGTAAGAAACACGAACTAACAAATCACCACCACCAAGAATTCAGAAAAGGTCAAAAGGAGATACCACATGTCTATTGCCTCCCAGAATCCTTCTTCCTACCATCCATCTTGGCTGGGCAATGTGTGCACCAACAGAAAGGACCCTGAGTCAGAATGATTGGCCAAAGATAATCCAGAAATTAATCCCATCACCATAAAACCCAAGACTGCAAGCCACATGGCAGAGCAGTTCTCCTGGGTTCCCTTATACTACTGCTCTCCACCTGTGTGCCCCTTCCCAATAGTCTTTTGCTTTCTCAGCACATGTGTCTCTTTGGACAATTCATTTCCAAGTGTTAGCCAAGAGCACACTCTCGGGCTCTGGCAGGGGTCCCACTTCCTGTAACAAAATAACCACTTGGCCACAGCTCATCAGAGATCCAAACATATGCTCAGAGGCACAGGGGCAGGACAGTTATGGATGTCATCCCAGAGCTAGACTTCCTGGCTCCAAATCCTAGCCCTTCTCTGAATAGCTACGTGACACTGGGTAAGTTATGTGATATCTCTGCGCCTCTGTCCCTCAGTCTGAAGATTCAGAGGATGCTAGTATTAAGAGCTCCCAATATAATCACGATGGTGTGATCACTCACCCAGAGCCAGACATCCTGGAATGTGAAGCCAAGTGGGCCTTAGAAAGCATCACTACGAACAAACCTAGTGGAGGTGATGGAATTCCAGTGGAGCTATTTCAAATCCTGAAAGATGATGCTATGAAAGTGCTGCACTCAATATGCCAGCAAATTTGGAAAACTCAGCAGTGGCCACAGGACTAGAAAAGGTCAGTTTTCATTCCAATCCCAAAGAAAGGCAATGCCAAAGAATGCTAAAACTACCACACAATTGCACTCATCTCACACGCTAGTAAAGTAATGCTCAAAATTCTCCAAGCCAGGCTTCAGCAATACCTGAACTGTGAACTTCCAGATGTTCAAGCTGGTTTTAGAAAAGGCAGAGGAACCAGAGATCAAATTGCCAACATCCACTGGATCATGGAAAAACCAAGAGAATTCCAGGAAAACATCCATTTCTGCTTTATTAACTAGGCCAAAGCCTTTGACTGTGTGGATCACAATAAATTGTGGAAAATTCTGAAAGAGATAGGAATACCAGACCACCTGACCTGCCTCTTGAGAAACCTGTATGCAGGTCAGGAAGCAACAGTTAGAACTGGATATGGAAAAACAGACTGGTTCCAAATACGAAAAGGAGTTCGTCAAGGCTGTATATTGTCACCCTGCTTATTTAACTTATATGCAGAGTACATCATGAGAAATGAGGGCTGGAAGAAGCACAAGCTGGAATCAAGATTGCCAGGAGAAATATCAATAACCTCAGATATGCAGATGACACCACCCTTATGGCAGAAAGTGAAGAGGAACTAAAAAGCCTCTTGATGAAAGTGAAAGAGGAGAGTGAAAAAGTTGGCTTAATTAAAGCTCAACATTCAGAAAACTAAGATCATGGCATCTGGTCCCAACACTTCATGGGAAATAGATGGGGAAACAGTGTCAGACTTTATTTTTCTGGGCTCCAAAATCACTGCAGATGGTGATTGCAGCCATGAAATTAAAAGACACTCTTTGGAACGAAAATTATGACCCACCTAGATAGCATATTCAAAAGCAGAGACGTTACTTTGCCAACAAAGGTCTGTCTAGTCAAGGCTATGGTTTTTCCAGTGGTCATGTATGGATGTGAAAGTTGGACTGTGAAGAAAGCTGAGCGCCGAAGAATTGATGCTTTTGAACTGTGGTGTTGAAGAAGACTCTTGAGAGTCCCATGGACTGCAAGGAGATCCAACCAGTCCATTCTGAAGGGGATCAGTCCTGGGTGTTCTTTGGAAGGACTGACGCTAAAGCTGAAACTCCAGTACTTTGGCCACCTCATACGGGGAGTTGACTCATTGGAAAAGACTCTGATGCTGGGAGGGATTGGGGGCAGGAGGAGAAGCGGATGACAGAGGATGAGATGGCTGGATGGCATCACTGACTCGATGGACATGAGTCTGAGTGAACTCCTGGAGTTGGTGATGGACAGGGAGGCCTGGCTTGCTGCGATTCATGGGGCCGCAAAAAGTCGGACATGACTGAGTGGCTGAACTGAACTGAACTGAATGGTTATTGTGTAGGGATTAAATAATCACGCAACAGATTCATTTTTTTCCCTCAGAAAACACATTAGTTGTAAATCATTTAAAATAAAAATTGAAAACTCCAAACAGAAATAGTAACTCACATTCACCAGGCAATATTTACCTATAACATTAATTCAAGACAACTCAAATTTCCTTCCCCAAATGTACACAGAATAATAAATCTTACTAGTGAGTCAAGTGAATGGGGATGCTAAGTACAAAGGGTTCTGTGTCAGAGGGGAAACTTGTGCCCTCCACAACCAGAACTAAACTCCTGAAGTGTGGCCTTTTCCCCCTCCTAAAAACTGAAATGTGTAAGGTGACATGGGTACAGTAGATAAGAAAAATTCAGGAAAAGAAGAAGAAGAAAGAGAAGGAAAGGAGGAGGAAGGGAAGGAAAAAGAGAACAAGAAATAAGAACAAGGAGGAGCAGATAGAAGAAAGAAGGTCAAAGAGTGAGAAGAGAAATAACATCACTTGTGGGAAGAAAAAGAAGAGGAAAGAGAACAAGGAAAGACTAGAGGGAAACCATCCACACCAGCAGTATCTTTCCAGTTGGGCAAAAAATCCACTTTTCACAGGGTCAAAACAGCAGATGTGGGGTTAGAAACATTTGCAGAAGGAATACTTGACAAGGTTGAATTAAATTTAACTACTATGTCATGGGCTTCCTTGATGTCTCAGCAGTGCAGAATCCAGCTATAATGTAGTAGACATAGGAGATGCATGGTTCGATCCATGGGTCACTAAGATTCCATGGAGAAGTAAATGGCAACTGACTCCAGTATTCTTGCCTGGAGAATTCCATGGACAGTGGAGTCTGGTGGGCTACAGTCCCTGGGGTAACAAAAAGTCACACACAACTTAGTAACTAAATAAATATGTTGTATGCATTTGTATACATTGATTATTTCATAAGTACTATTTTTAGAGTGTTTTGAGATTTTTGTTTGTTTGTTTGTTTTTGCCATTTCAAAGTAGATTCCCAGATACTAGGACAAACAGCATGACAGGAAGATTTCAAAAGATAAAACTAACTCTATATAAGTGCTCACAGAAGCAGAAGATACTAAGAAGAGGTGGCAAGAATACACAGAAGAACTAGACAAAAAAGATCTTTATGACCCAGATAACCATGATGGTGTCATCACTCACCTAGAGCCAGATATCTTACAATGTGAAGTCAAGTAGGACTTAGGAAGCATCACTACAAAAAAGCTTGTGGAGGTGATGGAATTCCAGTTGAGCTATTTCAAATCCTAGCAGATGATGCTGTGAAAGTGCTACACTCAATATGCAACCAAATCTGGAAAATTCAACAGTGGCCACAGGACTGGAAAAGGTCAGTTTGCATTCCAAACCCAAAGAAAGGCAATTCAAAAAATGTTCAAACTACCACACAACTGCACTCATCTCACATGCTAGCAAAGTAATGCTCAAAATTCCCCAAGCCAGACTTCAACAGTACATGAAACATGAACTTCCAGATGTTCAAACTGGATTTAGAAAAGACAGAGGAACCAGAGATCAAATTGCCAAAATCTGTTGGATCATTGAAAAAGCAATAGAGTTCTAGAAAAACATCTGTTTCTGCTTTATTGACTATGCCAAAGCCTTTGACTGTGTGGATCACAACAAACTGTGGAAAATTCTTAAAGAGATAGGAATACCAGACCACCTTACCTGTCTCCTGAGAAATTTGTATGAAGGTCAAGAAGCAACAGTTAGAACTGGACATGGAACAACAAACTGGTTTCAAATAGGGAAAGGCTGTATACTGTCACCCTGCTTATTTAACTTATATGCAGAATACAACACACAAAATGCCAGGCTGGATGAAGCACAAGCCAGAATCAAGATTGTTGGGAGAAATATCAATAACCTTGGATATGCAGATGACACCACCCTTATGGCAGAAAGTGAAGAACTAAAGAGCCTCTTGATGAAAGTGAAAGAGGAGAGTGAAAAAGTTGGCTTAAAACTCAACATTCAGAAAACTAAGATCATGGCATCTGGTCTCATCACTTCATGGCAAATAGATGGGGAAACAATGGAAACAGTGAGAGACTTTATTTGGGGGGGCTCCAAAATCACTGCAGATGATGACTGCAGCCATGAAATTTTAAAAAAGCTTGCTCCTTGGAAGAAAAGTTATAAACCAACGTAGATAATACATTAAAAAGCAGAGAAATTACTTTACCAACAAAGGTCCAACTAGTCAAAGCTATGGTTTTTCCAGTAGTCATGTATGGATGTGAAGTTGGACTATAAAGAAAGCTGAGTGCCAAAGAATTGATGCTTTTGAACTGTGGTGTGAAGACTCTTGAGAGTTCCCTGGACTGTGAGGAGATCCAACCAGTTGATCCTAAAGGAAATCAGTCCTGAATATTCATTGGAAGGACTGATGCTGAAGCTTAAACTCTAATACTTTGGCCACCTGATGCAAAGAACTGACACATTGGAAAAGAACCTGATGCTGGGGAAGATTGAATGTGGGAGGAGAAGGGGATGACAGAGGATGAAATGGTTGGATA
The DNA here is from genome assembly GCF_019923935.1 of Bubalus bubalis. Lineage (NCBI taxonomy): Eukaryota > Metazoa > Chordata > Mammalia > Artiodactyla > Bovidae > Bubalus > Bubalus bubalis. The sequence continues at coordinate 90,704,708 of NC_059164.1, forward strand.
GCATCAACGATGCAATAGACATGAGTTTGAGTAGGCTCTAGAAATTGGTGATGGGAAGGGAACACTGGCGTGCTGCAGTCCATGGAATCACAAAGAGTAGTACACAACTGAGTGACTGAAAGGAACTGATAAGTGTTCAAATGGCCAAAATGAACAAACTGTCTAAGAATAGAGAAATTTCATATTTTCCAATTTATTGCCTGAAAAAACCATCATTCCAATGACCACTGGAATTAAACTGAGTATTGTTTAAATTTATTACCCTCCTGGATTAGAGTGAAAAATAGTATTAGACTTTGAATTAAGCTCATTACAGTTACAGAAATGAGAATTTAGTAATTTGGTTACAGATGAGGATTCAATACAGAATCATGTCAATTAAATTAGTGAAGGGAGAGCATGGACAATCATGGAATCCACCCTTCTTCAATCATTCAACAAGTATTTATTGAGCTCTGTTACACGTCAGACACTTTTAAGACACAAAGTATACATCAGTGAATAATACAAAGAAGGTCCCTGACTTCACAGAGGTCACATTGCAGTCTATCTCTAGGGTCATGTGAAGCCTGATACTGTAGGCATTTGTTGGATGTGAGAAGAATAAGAAGTGCCTATTTTAAAATATAGTAGAATGCTCTAATGAAAAAATAATAAGCATATTCACATATTAAAGTACCATCATTCAGAAAAAGTCAAAGCATCTCTGCATTTATGCTATATATGTATATAACACAAAGTAATGTGTTGTTGTTTAGTTGCTAAGCCATGTCTGACTCTTTCGTGGTCTTGTGGATGGTAGCCCACCAGGCTCCTCTGTTCATGGGATCCTCCAGAAAGAACACTGTAGTGGGTGGCCATTCTCATCTTCAGGGGATCTTCCCAACCGAGGGATGAAACCTGAATCTCCTACATGAGTTCAGTTCAGTCACTCAGTCATGTCTGACTCTCTGCAACCCCATGGACTGAAGCATGGTACATCACCAACTCCCAGAGCTTGCTCAAACTCATGTCCAATGAGTTGGTGATACCATCCAGCCATCTCATCTTCTGCCGTCCCCTTCTCCTCCTGCCTTCGATCTTTCCCAGCATCAGGACTCTTTCCAATAAGACAGTTTTTTGCATCAAGTGGCCAAAGTATTGGAGTTTCAGCTTTAGCATCAATCCTTTCAATGAATATTCAGGACTGACTGGTTGGATCTCCTTGCAGTCCAAATGACTCTCAAGAGTCTTCTCCAACACCATAGTTCAAAAGCATCAATTCTTTGACATTCAGCTTTCTTTATAGTCCAACTCTCACATCCATACATGACTACTGGAAAAACCATAGTTTTGACTAGACAGACCTTTGTGGGCAAAGCAATGTCTCTGCTTTTTAATATGCTATTTAGGTTGGTCATAAATGGTATGGACCTAACAGAAGCAGAAGATATTAAGAAGAGATGGCAAGAATACACAGAAGAACTGTACAAAAAAGATCTTCATGACCAAGATAATTATGATGGTGTAATCACTGACCTAGAGCCAGACATCCTGGAATGTGAAGTCAAGTGGGCCTTAGAAAGAATCACTACAAACAAAGCTAGTGGAGGTGATGGAATTCCAGTTGAACTATTCCAAATCCTGAAAGATGATGCTGTGAAAGTGCTGCACTCCATATGCCAGCAAATTTGGAAAACTCAGCAGTGGCCACAGGACTAGAAAAAGTCAGTTTTCATTCTAATCCCAAAGAAAGGCAATGCCAAAGAATGCTCAAACTACCACACAATTGCACTCATCTCACACACTAGTAATGCTCAAAATTCTCCAAGCCAGGCTTCAGCAATATGTGAACCATGAACTTCCTGATGTTCAAGCTGGTTTTAGAAAAGGCAGAGGAACCAGACATCAAATTGCCAACATCCGCTGGATCATGCGAAAAGCAAGAGAGTTCCAGAAAAACATCTATTTCTGCTTTATTGACTATGCCAAAGCCTTTGACTGTGTGGATCACAATAAACTGTGGAAAATTCTGAAGAGATGGGAATACCAGACCACCTGATCTGCCTCTTGAGAAATTTGTATGCAGGTCAGGAAGCAACAGTTAGAACTGGACATGGAACAACAGACTGGTTCCAAATAGGAAAAGGAGTTCGTCAAGGCTGTATATTGTCACCCTGTTTATTTAACTTACATGCAGAGTACATCATGCGAAACGCTGGACTGGAAGAAACACAAGCTGGAATCAAGACTGCTGGGAGAAATCTCAATAACCTCAGATATGCAGATGACACCACCCTTATGGCAAAAAGTGAAGAGGAACTAAAAAGCCTCTTGATGAAAGTGAAAGTGGAGAGTAAAAAAGTTGGCTTAAAACTCAACATTCAGAAAACGAAGATCATGGCATCCGGTTCCGTCACTTCATGGGAAATAGATGGGGAAAAAGTGGAAACAGTGTAAGACTTTGTTTTTCTGGACTCCAAAATCAATACAGATGGTGACTGCAGCCATGAAATTAAAAGATGCTTACTCCTTGGAAGGAAAGTTATGACCAACCTAGATAGCATATTCAAAAGCAGAGACATTACTTTGCCAACAAAGGTTCGTCTAGTCAAGGCTATGGTTTTTCCAGTGGTCATGTATGGATGTGAGAGTTGGACTGTGAAGAAAGCTGAGTGCCGAAGAATTGATGCTTTTGAAGTGTGGTGTTGGAGAAGACTCTTGAGAGTCCCTTGGACTGCAAGGAGATCCAACCAGTCCATTCTGAAGGAGATCAGCCCTGGGATTTCTTTGGAAGGAATGATGCTAAAGCTGAAACTCCAGTACTTTGGCCACCTCATGCGAAGAGTTGACTCATTGGAAAAGACTCTGATGCTGGGAGGGATTGGGGGCAAGAGGAGAAGGGGACGACAGAGGATGAGATGGCTGGATGGCATCACTGACTCGATGGACGTGAGTCTGGGTGAACTCCGGAGTTGGTGATGGACAGGGAGGCCTGGAGTGCTGCGATTCATGGGGTCGCAAAGAGTCAGACATGATTGAGCAACTGATCTGATCTGATCTAACTTTTCTTCCAAGCAGCAAGTGTCTTTTAATTTCATGGCTGCAATCACCATCTGCAGTGATTTTGGAGGTCCCCAAAGTCTCTCACTGTTTCCATTGTTTCTCCATCTATTTGCCATGAAGTGATGGGACCAGATGCCATGATCTTAGTTTTCTGAATGTTGAGTTTTAAGCCGACTTTTTCACTCTCCTCTTTCACTTTCATCAAGAGGCTCTTCAGTTCTTCACTTTCTGACATAAGGGTGGTGTCATCTGCATATCTGAGGTTATTGATATTTCTCCTGGCAATCTTGATTCCAGCTTGTGCTTCATCCAGCCTGGCATTTTGCATGTTGTATTCTGCATATAAGTTAAATAAGCAGGGTGACAATATAAAGCCTTGACGTACTCCTTTTCCTATTTGGAACCAGTTTGTTGTTCCATGTCCAGTTCTAACTGGTTCTTCTTGACCTGCATACAGATTTCCCAGGAGGCAGATAAGATGGTCTGGTATTCCCATCTCTTTAAGAATTTTCCACAGTTTGTTGTGATCCACACATTTTGGGCTTTGGTATAGTCGATAAAGCAGAAGTAGGCACTCTGGAACTACTGGAACTGGAACTCTCTTGCTTTTTCGATGAAGTGAGTGAAGAAGTAAAGTGAAGTCACTCAGTCATGTCCAACATTTTGTGACTTCATGGACTGTAGCCCCCAGGCTCCTCCGTCCATGGGATTTTCAGGCAAGAATACTGGAGTGGGTTGCCATTTCCTTCTCCAGGGGATCTTCCCAACCCAGGGATTGAATGCAGGTCTCCCTCATTGTAGGCAGATGCTTTACCGTCTGAGCCACCAGGGAAGTCCTGCTTTTTCAATGATCCAACAGATTTTGGCAATTTGATCTCTGGTTCCTCTGCCTTTTCTAAATCCAGTTTGAACATCTGTAAGTTTACAGTTCACGTACTGTTGAAGTCTGGTTGGAGAACTGAGCATTACTTTGCTACCATGTGAGATGAGTGCAATTGTGTGGTAGTTTGAATATTCTTTGAACTGCCTTTCTTTGGGTTTGGAATGCAAACTGACCTTTTCCAGTCCTGTGGCCACTGCTGAGTTTTCCAGATTTGGTTGCATATTGAGTATAGCACTTTCACAGCATCATCTTTTAGGATTTGAAATAGCTCAACTGGAATTCCATCATCTCCACTAACTTTGTTCATAGTGATGCTTTCTAAGGCCCACTTGACTTCACATTGCAGGATGTCTGGCTCTAGGTGAGTGACCATACCATTGTGGTCATAAAGATCTTTTTTGTATAGTTCTGTGTATTCTTGCCACCTCTTCTTAGTATCTTCTGCTTCTATTAGGTGCATACCATTTTTGTCCTTCATTGTGCCCTTCTTTGCATGAAATGGTCCCTTGGTATCTCTAATTTTCTTGAAAAGATCTCTAGTCTTTCCCATTCTACTCGTTTCCTCTACTGAGGAAGGCTTTGTTATCTATCCTTGCTATTCTTTGGAACTCTGCATTCATATATCTTTCCTTTTCTCCTTTGCCTTTTGCTTCTCTTCTTTTCTCAGCTATTTTTAAGGCCTCCTCATCAGACAACTATTTTGCCTTTTTAGATTTCTTTTTCTTGGAGATGGTCTTGATCACTGCCTCCTGTCTAAGGTCATGAACCTTCATCCATAGTTCTTCAGGCACTCTGTCTATCAGATCATTAGTAGGTGAATTCTTTACCACTGAGTCTCATGAGTAGATTGATTCTTTACCACTGAGCCTCCAGGGAAGCCCAGGTCCATATACCTTTAAAAATATGTATTTATTTATTTATTTGGCTGCAACGGGTCTTGATTGCAGCATGTGGGATCTTCAGTTGCAACATGAAAACTGTTAGTGACAGCGTGTGGCATCTAGTTCCCTGACCAGGCCCCTTACGTTGGAAGTGTGGGGTCTTAGCCACTGAATTACCAGGGAAGTCCCCTAAATAAGTTTTGCAAATAGGATACTCTCAATGGTATCTCAACAACAGCTCTTAAAGCCTACAAACCTCAAGTTATATCTTAGTCTACTTACCAACATTACCTGAATTCTCCTATATATTGTCTTTTGATCAGTGGTCTTCACACAAAGCAGCATTTTAACAGAGATTCAAAGGGGATTGACATTGTTGATTTAAAGAAGGAGCTAATAACTGAAAGATCATTATTATTTTAGCTAAATAACTATTCAAAGCAAAGATTGCAGCACAACCATTGCCCAACAGTGGCTAAGCTAAGAAGTGGACTGCAGAGAACAAAAATACTGCACCAAAACATTTAAAACTCCATCTTTCAAGCTAATGTAAGTACTTGGAGTGTTTCTCCAGGTAGCACATGGTAACTTTCCACAGAAAGATTTGATCTACGTGTTTAAGATATGTATAGGTTAAAAATATAGTTATATATTTAACTTCTTGGATTCAAATAGAACTAAAAAGAGAGGAATGAATTGACATAATTTTGAAAGCAAGTCATCATACATTTTAGTTATTTAAAGAACTCTTAAAAAAATTTTTTAACAGTTTTATTGAAGTATATTGATGCACCAAAAAAACTGCATATATTTAATGTATATAATTTAACGAGTCTGGACTTATGCATATACTTATGATACTATGATCACAATCAAGGTAATAAACATATCCATCATTTCCAAGTCTCCTCGTGTTTCATAGTCCCTTTATGTGTGTGTGTGTGGTAGAAACATGAAACTTACTCTGTTAACAAAATTTTAAGTGAATACCATAATGTTAACCACAGGCAGTACTTTATACAGCATCTCTAGGCCTTATTCCTCTTGCATCACTGGAAATTTATCCCTATTGAACAACTTCCCATTTCCCTATCCTCCCAGCCCCTGGCAATCACCATTCTCTTTGTTTCTATGTTTTGTCTACTGTGTGTGTGTGTGTGTGTTCGTGTGTGCATGTATGCACGCATATACATGCTCAATCATGTTCTACCCTTTGCAACCCCATGAACTGCAGCCTGCCAGGCTCCCGTCCGTGGAGTTTTCCAGGCAAGAATACTGGAGCGGGTCACCATTTCCTCTTCTAGGTGATCTGCCTGACCCAGGAATTGAGCCCATATCTCTTGCGTTTCCTGCACTGTCAGCTGGATTCTTACCACTGTCCCACCTACATGACTTTGACTACTTTAGACACCTCACATAAGTAGAACCATATAGCATCTGTCCTTTGGAGACTGGCTTATTTTACTTAGCATAATATCTTCCAGGTTAGTCCATGTTGTCTCAAATGGTAGGATTTCCTTCTTTGTTAAAGCTGAATAATATTCCATTTTATGTATATACCACATTTTCTTTATCTATTCATCTGTCAATAGACATTTGGGTTGTTTCCATCTCTTGGCTATCGTGAATAATGCTTCAAAGTACATAAGAGTGCAGGTAATGCTTCCAGATCCTGATTTTAATTCTTTTGGATAAATACCCAGTTGTGAGATTGCTGGATTATATGGTAGTTCTATTTTTAATTTTTTTGAGGAGGCTCTATTGTTTTCCATAATGGTTGTGCCATTTTACATTTCCACTAATAGTGTATAAGGACTCCATTTTCTCCATAGCCTTGCCAACACATGTTTATAGTTTGTTGTTTGTCTGTTTGATAATTGTCATACTAACATGTGCAAAGTGATATCTCATTGTAGTTTTGATTCGCATTTCCCTGATAATTAGTGATGCTGAGCACCTTTTCATATACCTCTGTCCATGCTATCTCTAGGCAAGGATATAGGAGTGGGTAGCCATTCCCTTCTTCAAAGGATCCTCTCAACCCAGGGATTGAATCTGTGTCTTCTGCATTGCAGGCAGATTCTTTACCATCTGAGCCACTAGGGAAGTCCCTTTCATATACATCATGGACACTTGTATGGGGAGTGTCTCTTCTTAGGAGAAATGTCTATTTAAATTCTTTGACCATTTTTTATCTATTTATTTTTAAATTTTATTAAAGTATAGTTGATTTACAATGTTGTATTTTGGCCATTTTAAAATTGAGTTACTTGGGTTTTTGCTATTGCATTGTAGGAATATAAGAATGCTTGTTAAAATAAACCCAAAATAGAAGACATTAGTAAGTTGAGATACATAACTCCCTACACAAAAGAAATTAACTCTATTACCTTTTCCTGAATAAAAGCCCATTTGGAACAAATAGAAAATAATTATAATAACAATAATGGTGTATTGAATACTAGTTCACCATGCTTTAATATCTCATTTCACCCTTATAATATTCCAGTGCTATTGAATAAGTAGGGTAAATACCACAAACTTATTTTTCTATTGTAGAAACTGCCCCCAAAGTCACACAACTAAGAAGGAATCAAGTGTAGACCTCATTATCCTAATGACTAAGTATACCCATTGTACTTTGCTATTATCTCTTATAATTGTTCCCTTGGTCATTAAATTTCCTCAATATATGTAATTAAACAGCATCAACAGGTAAGGTAGTATAGTCAAAATGGGAACTCCAAAGTTTTATACCATTAGGACCGACTGAAAAACTTAGGAAAGTTGACTTTGGTCTGGTTCAGGTTGGACAAAAATTTCATTCATTAACCGCTTCTCAAAAGAGTATCCTGTAGGAGTCTTCTCCCTATGAACCCACGCATACCCACCATGACTCACAGAGTATTAACCATGTTCTTACTACATGTTGAGTGCTCTGCTGGAATCTGGAGATACAAAAATAAATAAGAAGACATGGTTTCTGGCCTTGCGGCACTCACAGTAAATAACACAATATGTAAACAGTATGTCAATTTGATGTAAGAAATGCTACACTGTAGGGTAGCCTAGAGATATGGGACCAACAGAACAGGATCTACTTAACTACGAATAAGATTCTCCAGCTCCTGTCAGTGACTGTAGGAATACATGGTTAAAGAACTATAAAAAGTAGCTGTATGGTACATGCATACACACCAGGATCAACAAGTCAGAAAATATTTCAGAAGTAAGTTTATGTTGATTTAGCCAGCCAGAGCCAGCAAAATCTATTTTTAATGGATACTACCAGTGAAAAATGTCCAGTACTTCTTGAGAAAATGTGATTGTCATTAATAATTTAAATACAATGTAATAAACCCCTTGTGCTTATGTACAAGGAAGATTTAATTTTACTTTTCTAAAATAAGAAACAGACAACTCATCTTGAAGTGGAAGGAATATGGAGAAAAAATTTAAATAACCATTAATATGGCCATTTGAAAAGAAAATAAAACATCAGTTCTAAGAACCAAGGATGGTGGTAGGGTTCAGTACATTTTAATCACAACTAATCAAACAGTTTACACAAGGCTTTATTTATTTCAATGTTAAAACATGTCAGAACTTGCAAGAATAGTTTTTTTTAATTTATTCCTATTATTGCAAGCTGTGAATGTACAAGTCAAAGCAAAATTGCATCCTTTAGAGATTCACTATCAAACTCACTGAAACCAAGAAACATCTATACCCAAGGTGCTATAGGAAATACAGCAGGTGTGTTATAACATTTTGCATTAAATTATATCATTTATCTAAGGGGATTCTTAGAAAAGAACATTAAGCTTTCAATAATCCCAATATCATCTAAGCACAAAAATGAAAACTGATCAGAACTGCAAATAGCAAAAGGATAACCATTTGTTACCTCATAAATTTCTGTGATACAATTTTACAACCTCTATTCATGCAGTGACTCCCAGATAAAACTCATTCTCTCTACAAATGCATTACTGTATATTTTAACCATATACTATAGCAAGTAAATATCTATAAAATAAAAAGCAGTTTGTGGGAAAAAAAATCCTGAAATATGAATACTATTGAATAATGAATAGTATGACAGACATACTTGCCCTACCATTCTAGCACAAGTTTACTCGTGACATGACACAATTTTCTCATTCCTACACTGAATCATGCCCATTTGCCATCTGTACCACCCTGGGCAGACACTTCACCTCTCTGGATATCAGTTTTCTCATTTCTAAAAAGAAGGGTGCTTGACAGCAGGCAGGAATCTCAAGATTCCTTTGAATTTTAACATTTTATATTTCTATGAATATACCACATACACTGTCTCCCATGAGTACTGTGAATTACGTTAAGTTCTAATATGAAAATAGAAAGAATATCACATAAAAAACAATTAATTGCTTTCTTTAAAGCCTACAAGAGAAGAACTAGAAGAGACATAAGAAAATGTGTTCAGTTCAAAATTATGAAGTCTGGCTTCACAAATCAGAGGATGACTGGGCAACTTAAAAGCTAATTTTTACAAGAGTACTAGAGTATCCATCAAGTGCTTAGGTTCTGGAGACCAGTTTGTGGGAGCACTCTCATTCCTTCTCAGTTCAATGAAAAGGAAACGAGAAGGTGGTTCGGCAGAGTCATGAAGAAGATGGAGACATTAATGCAGATTTCTCCATTAATAGCTTTCATTTCACCATTCAAACTCCTCTCTTCTCCTTTCATCCTTTAATTTCTCTCTCATATCTTTACCCAACTGCTTTCCTTTGCTTCCTTTCCTTTTCTCATACTCCATCCTCTCCACTTTCAAAACCCAGAAAATGGTGACAGGTCACATGATACAACACCCCTCCAAGTTTGCCTGTCCCACTGTTCTCTAAGATTCACTAACAGGACAGAGCAGCAAAAGAAAAAGAACTGTTGTGTGGCCTGGAGTCTGGTTAAATATGGAAAATAGAACACATTTGTTTATCTCCACTTCCTTCAACTATCCAATTAAATTGTTGAGTATAACATGCGGAAAACAGGGAAAAAAATGTTATCAAAGTTTCAAAAGCTGAAAAGCAGATAATAATCAAGTCAGAATTAACTTATCACAGTATAAAAAACTGAAAGGAAAACCCACAAGGGGTGGAATGCAACTGATACCAAAGCAACCACTCCACCCAGCACCAGGAAGGCTCTAGGAGTGGAAGCACCAGAGACTCCAGAAGGTGGGAGTGAAAATCGAACTCGATGAAAACCTGTGTCAGTGTCTTCCTCCAGCCCCAGCCTCTCTGCACAGATCAGAGCATCACTGTCTGTAGAGGATGAACCCAAGCACACCAAGGACTGAGCAAGTTTCTATAAAGTGAAAGCCTGTATGCTGAATGGGGAGTACTTAGTCCCCCTTCCCTGCTTAACATTCAGACCTTAGCTGCCTAACTTTCATCAGAAACTGACCAAAAGGTAACACCATACTGATATTCATAAATGGATATCTTCCAATTAGATAACCATGTCTACCTGCTCATTTTAAAGTGAAACCACAGTCAGTGAACCTGACCCACACTTTTCAAGCTTCCAAAAAGCACCAGGATCACATTCCTAATGCCACACCAAACAGAAAAAAAGAACTCAGTGGACACAGAAACAAGACATAAGAAGATGATGACTTCAAGAATATTAATAATCTCAGAGAGAAGACATTCTGTCCATGCAACAAGAACAGGAGGCTATAAAAATGAACATTCAGAGAATAAGAAAGAGCTCATAGAAATTAAAAAGATAAGTGAGATAGGAACATCTCAATAGATAAGAAAGTTGAGGAAAGATTTCATAAGGTAAAACAAATGAAAACTTGTCATGAAATTAGATTCATGCAGGATATTCAACATCAAACTTTGAAGTCTCAAACAGAAACACAGACCATTACAAAGAAATAAAATATTGGAGAACTCAAGAAAATGAGTTTTTAAATTGAAAAACACCTGTCAAGCTTCTAGCAAAAAGAAAAGAGAAGGAAGAAGAAAGGAAAGACCCACATGAAGAAACACACAAGATTTTAAAATCACTTGAGAGTGAAAACACATTCTAGAGAAAGGATTAGGGCTCAGAACGGCTTCTGGATTCTCAATGGCAGAACTACTGGTCAGAAGAAAATGGAGCAACACATTCACAATGATGAGAAAAGACGAGTTCTATTCCATACACACACACACACACACACAAAACATAACCATTAAAATATAAATCAAATGCGTAAGTAAAATAAAGTCTATTTCACAGATGCAGAAATCTCAAAAATCTATTTCCCTTCTACTTTTTAGGAGGCTTCTGTAGGATCTACACCATCCAAACAAGGAAGGAAACAAGAAAGTGGAAGACTCTGAATCCAGGTAACAAGTTATCCAACACAGGAAAGGTAAATGGATTTCTCAAAGAGATGATACAGCGAGGTCAGAGTTAACAGGCGTGGAACTGGTCTAGAGATCACCCAGTTCAGGTTGGAGCAGGAAGATGGAAGATTCCAGAAGTATCTCAAAAAAATAAAGCCAGAATTGATGGAATATTTGATGTGTTTGACATACTGAAAGGATATGCATAGTTCTACCCGAGTTTGAAGAGGGATTTCATAATAGATACACCAAAAAATAAAGCTTATGACAAAGCAAGGAATTAATTCTAGGAAAAACAAAATGTATATAGAAGAGAAATGTTATTTTAGTACCTTTCTAAAGCAATCATAACATCAAATGCAGATTCATGACAATATAAACATTGAATATCAAATGGACCAAAATTGTGATACAATCCTGCTGGAAGGATTGTTTTAGGGCATGTCTATGTGAACACACATGTGCAATTTGTGTATGGTGTTTATTTCTGTATGAGTTGTCATAATCTTCCACAGTAAGACAAATGTTAAGATGAAAGTTTAAAAAATCAAGATGTTGTGGGGGGAAATGGAGACAAAACCCATAAAAAAAAAAGTCTAAAAGTATTGAAAACAAATTTTCTAAATTTAAAATTGGGAGGACTGAGGTGTCTGATTGTGTGATTGCTGTTTTAGTTAAGCCTGGTTGTACAATATACAAAATCACTCAGATACAATGCATGTGTGGAGTACTGCTTTTGAAAGTCATGAAGTAAGAAGAAAAAAAGAAAAAAAGCTGAAGGATGGCTTCTACCTGTTAAGGGAAACTCTTCTGTAACTGGATTTCTCTTAAAAATATTTCTGTATCTTTATACCTAGGCCTGTATCATCTTACCTAATTGGGGGATTTGCTTATTTGTTTTTTGGTGGCATAGCAGATGCTTGTTTAATCTTATTGTGACCAAAACCCAGACAACAATGCATATTGACAAAAATAGTAATTAATAGGAACAACATGAAAACCTACATTGCCAGAATTTAAAGCAACAGCTTTTATCTCTTTCAAAACTAACCTGTCCATAAATGTTTCCCACCCAAACTCTACAGATATATCAATAACTGTTTTCAAGGACATAAAAACCTATCATTTAAACAAAAACACAACTAATACTTTACCTGGACACTATTTCCAATTTAATATAATGTTTGCTGTTATGTTAAAAAAAAAAATGAGTTCTCCACCTAAGGATATAATTGTCTCCCAGGTGATCTTACTTCAAGGAACACAAGGAAATGATGGTCTATGGGCAAAGTGGCTGTAGGGTGGAGGGGAGCCCAGAGGCTCCCAGAGGTGAGTATGTGCAGTTGGGGACATTGATGGAGGTGACTAGTATTCTAGCTTTCAGGCACATGAGTTTATAGTAGCTTTGAGAGGTGTTCAATCCTACGCCACAAGAGAAGCAGGTGGAAATAAAAAGCTGTCATTCAAACCCCACCAGTGAGGATCTGAAGCCTTGGTAAAGGTGGTTTCAGGAAAATATGAAAAGATATGAAGGAACTCCTTGGCCAAATTTTAGCTCATCCATCCAGAATTGAAACCTGATGAGCCCTAAGTGGGAGATAAATCACTGAATATTTCAATAATCTGTGATTTGAATACATTCTATGTGTTAAATATATGGTGTACACTGAAGCACTGGAAGTTAATCTATACATCACATTTTTCCAGAAAAGATTTGCCATGATTTCTTTTCCAGCGACCAATAGGTTGCTTCCTCTTTACCACGTGAAAGATGAGGCCCCACCCTCAGCATGCACAGGATAAACGCAACTGCAAACAGCAACAATGGGAAGAAAGTCTCCCACCAGCACCGTGCCAGGCACAGGAGATGAGAGACCAGACCCTGGTTTTCACAGAATTTGGGCTCCAAGAGGTGAAAGAAGCAAATGGTATTGGATTCATAAGTCATTTCTTTAATACCAAATAATAAATACTCATTTTAAGTCTCACAGATTTTGTAACAGCAGCTGGGCATAAAATTGTGAACAATCATACAACCTAACAATGTCACCCCAAAACTGTTAAATTCTTTTCCTGCATTAGTCACTGTGCAACAGGGATTATACTGTCTAATCCCTCTGGTGTCATGGATGTCCCAGATGTGCTGTGATTTATGTGAAATCAGGTGACTACATTGTTTTCTGATAACAGGTTTTTCTCACCCTCCACCAACTCATATCCACAAGCCCTCGAAAGGGTGATATTACCTTTCTTTCATTTTCTTTGGTCCTATTGACCTGATACCTGTGTGGTTTATCTTTTTTATTTTAGAAAAAAAAAATCACTAATCTTCTTAGATGTCGATGGTGTCAATAGGAACCAGGTTCTCATCGGGCTCTAATTGGACACAGCATTGTGCAAAGGAAGTGAACGGACATGCAAGTCTCTCAGAGCCAATTTATGCGGGAAGTTTAAGGAGGAAAAATAGGGAGAAACAGGTCAATGCCTTTCATGAGGACAAAAATCGAGTCGAATAAATGCTTGCTCGTTGTCCTCCAGGAAAAAACATCTCCAGTGAGTGTCTGTGGGACTCAGGTAGGCGAAATCATAAGTTATGTGAGAAAAGGCAAAAAGTGGGCAAAGAGGAGGAGGAAGAAGGTAAGGAAAGAGGCCACAGCATCAGATGAAAAGGAGACGGTGCTGAATAGCTTCAGGTAGGATGTGACTCAAGAGAACAGTAAGAATTCAAATACAGGGCCTGTTCCTTCCTGCTTCCATTTATTATTATTAAGCATGAAAAATAGCCAAAATAATACTGGGTTTGTCATTTTTAGAGCTCACAGCATACATTTCATCTATTTTCTGCAGCACGGTTAGCATTCAATTTATTTTTCCATGGTTGCTACCATACAACATGGGCATAAAACTGTGAAAAATTAAATAGTTCCAAAGTGTAGGTGGGCTTCTGTGAAATTTGTGCTGAATGAATTTTTAGAAAGCAGAATGCAGTACTAGAATTGCTGCACATGTGTTCTATTATTAAATAGCTAATTCTTCTAAATTGGGAAGGATAATAACAAGCAATCTTGTGGAAAAACTAAAGACCTAAACAATACAATTCTAAACCAAAGTAAAACTGTTTTGCCTTTTTTTTGTACTTTTATAATTGTTAAAGTATCATTGTGGCATCATAGCACAAAAACAGACGGAACAACAGCTAAAGAAAAACATAGAAAATAATACTCTCCACAACCTTACCATCCTAGTGTTAAAATTTTTTTCAACATATTTCAGACTTTATCCACATAAACCCATAAATATCAGTTTTTATTAATCTGCACATACTTCTGGTGTTCGGTTTTCCACTGATCATTGTTCTGTTAGTATTCTTCTATGCTATTTCAAGAGAAGCTGCAGAAAGAACGCTGGGTTTCTAGCAAGATGTGCTTTAAGACTTAGCACACATGATTTCCTTGTACAGTACTGAGAGTCATCATTTTCTCAGCTAGTCAACCTTCCTTGGAATTGATATAACCAGTTTTACTTACTCTTCTCCCTGTTCTTCAGCATTTAGGTCATGAACAATAGTTCACAGGTCTAAGTACCAATGCAATACACACTTCCATATCATAGCTCTTTTCTTCTTTTGAAGACTATCTTTGATATAATTTCGTGGCAAGATGAACATATTTTTATATGCTCTATACTTTTTAGCGTGTGTGCCTGCCAAGTTGCTTCAGCCGTGTCTGACTCTTTGTGATCCTGTGAATTGTAGCCCGCCAGGTTCCTCTGTCCATGGGATTCTCCAGGCAAGAATACTGGAGTAGGTTGTCATGCCCTCTTCCAGGGAATCTTCCCAAGCCAAGGATCAAAACCACATCTCTTATGTCTCCTGCATTGGCAGGGGTGTTCTTTACCACTAGTGCCACTTGGGAAGCCCTTTTAGTGCATACTACCAAATCATTTTCCAAAAGAATTATACAAATTTATACTATTACCAGCAATAGTATAAGTCAACCTACAGAATGAGAAAAAATATTTGCAAATAATATGATCAATAAATGGTTAATATCTAAAATATGTGAACAGCTCATACAATTCAATATCAAAAAAACCCAACCCAATTACAAATGATCAGAAGACCTGAACAGACATTTTCCCAAAGAGAACATGCAGATGACCAACAGGCACATGAAAAGATGCCCAACACTGCTAATCGTTAGGGAAATGCAAATCAAACCCTCAGTCAGATACGATCTCACATCTATCAGAATGGCTGTGATCAAAAATAACACAAATCACAAATGTTGACAAGGACATGGAGTAAAGGGAACCCTCATACACTATTGGTGGGAATGTAAATGGGTACAGCCATTGTGGAAAATAGTATGCAAGTTTCTCAAAAATCTAAAATTAGAAGTACAACATGACCCTGAAATTCCACTCCTGGTTAATATATATATATATATATATATATATATATATATATATGTATATATCTGAAAGAAAAAACAAAGACACTAATTCAAAAAGATCCATGTACCCAAATTTTCAGAGCAGGATTATTTACAATTGCTAAGATATGTGTCTGTGTGTGGTATTATACTACATATATAGTACATTATACACATACAATGGAATACTACCCAGCCATAAAAAAGAATGACATTTTGCCATTTGCAACAACATGGATGGAGGTGGAGGGTATTATGCTAAGTGAAATAAGCCAGACAGAGAAAAACAAATAGTGTATGATATCACTTATATGTAGAGACTAAAAATACAACAACTAGTGAATATAACCAAAAAAATAACAGATTCACAGATATAGAAGACAAGCTAGTGGTTACCAGTAGGGAGAGGGAAACAGGGAGGAGCAATATAGGGGTAGGGACTTAAGAGGTACAAACTGTTATGTATAAAATAGCTATAAGGCTATATTGGAGAAGGCAATGGAACCCCACTCCAGTACTCTTGCCTGGAAAATCCCATGGACCGAGGAGCCTGGTGGGTTGCAGTCCATGGGGTCGCGAAGAGTCAGACACAACTGAGTGACTTCCCTTTCACTTTTCACTTTCATGCATTGGAGAAGGAAATGGCAACCCACTCCAGTGTTCTTGCCTGGAGAATCCCAGGGATGGTGGAGCCTGGTGGGCTGCCGTCTTTGGGGTCGCACAGAGTTGGACACGACTGAAGCGACTTAGCAGCTTAGCAGCAAGGCTATATTGCACAACATAGGGAATATAGCCAATATTTTATAATAAATATAAAGGGAGTCAGACCTTTAAAAACTATGAATCACTATATTGTACACCTGTAACTTTCATAATATTGTACATCAATTATACTTCAACAAAAATAACATACTAAAATATGACTGTACAGCAGCTTTGCCAATATTAAGTACTTTATGTTTAATGTTTTGCTAAAGTATATGAAAAAAAGATATCCCACCATATTATATAGATGTAAAGTGTTAGCTTTATTATATTTTACAATATTCAGTGGAAGTTGTCAGGAGTCCTAAAAGTTAATAAAATTTTAAATTATGACCCATAGTCCTGCAAAGAATTATAGGTATCATTTAACGTGGTCTTTCACCCATGGAGAAATTTTTGCAGCAATATCTTTGATTGAAACCTGGCCATTATTCTAGACTCCTCACTGTGCTTAATTGCCCTCATTCAATGCGTTACTAAGTCTTGCTGTTTCAAACCCAAAATCCCTCTTTAATCTGCCCACTCTCTCCCTCTCCCCTGCATGGCTTTAGTTAAAGCCCTCCTTAGCCCTCACCTGGATTATTGCAATTACCTCTTCTCCAGTATTTTTGCCTCCAGTTCAATAGTTGGCTTTGTGTGTGGTCTAAAATATTAGCCCAATGGTGAGTGTTACTCCTTGCTTAAATATTCCAACAGCATGCCATTTTTTTTCCCAGCACAAAATCCAGGCTGTTCATAATCTAGCTCAGCCTTTAGTCTCATTTGTCACCAAAAACCCCATACTCACTCAACACCTGCAAAGGTCATACTCTCACAAACCTTTGCTTAGATAACTGTTGTCTTGCAAGACTCATCTGGAGGGTCCACTTCTCCAGAAGACTTTCCTGATTCCTCATCCTCCCAGTGTTGGCTGGTCACTGATAATTCCATCAACACAGTTTAGAAATCTCCAATCAGAGCATTTATTCCACCATATTATCGTCACTTACTTAGCTTCTGGTTTTCCTGGCTAGGCTATTGGCTCTTTCAGGTTAATGTTGTGCCTTTAACTCTGACTCCTCAGTGCCCTGCAAAGTGTGCACTAGGAAATAAATGTCTGGTGGATTAATAAATAAAAGAGTGAACAGTCCAGCCTCTGTCTTCCAGTGAGAGTATCTAACAAACAACCGATCCTGTTTGTTGTGACTTTTAAAAACTAGAGAGCTGCTACTAAATGCCTGCTGCATAGGATTAGGCCAATGGTCTGTTGAAATGTGCAAGGTACGGTTAAAGTGTTGGATGGCCTGAAAGATACATGAAATTGGTGATCTTGGGTGATTTACTAAATAGAATCCTGGATGCTCTTTGACATGTGCACTGTGTGAATTCTATCTTACTAATAAACAAACACATAGCAGGAAAAATGCAAATAAATACATAGCATATGAATGCCTTTCAGGAAGAAATTGAATTCAAGGGTGATGCAGAGCCTCAAGTCCAAGCAGTCTGTCTCAGAGGGTTCTCCTGCAGGTCAGGAAAGCTGTCTGAAAGAAGCAAGTCTGGAAGGAGGCTGCCCGGAGGCAAAGGTGTTGACACATTTAATGGACTTGGGCAGCTCCTTTCACACATTTTCAGTATGAAAGAATGAGTGGAAGCAAGAAAACTGGAGGGAAGAATAAAAAGAAAGAAAGAAAGAAACAGGGCCAAGTGTATTTATTTTAAAGGGAAAAGTAAATAAGAGGAATAAGGGGGAGAGACATGGTGTCCTATTTATTCTATAAGTGTAAAGACAATGATTATAAAATGAGATGGTCCAATACCAAAGTGATGTAATTATGATGGTGCCTCATTTGAAAGGAAATACTATCTTGTGTGATCTGTCTAGTGCCACCCAAGAGAACTTTCTACAGTGATAGACATGTCCTATTCTGCCCTGTCCGGGACGGTAGCCGCCAGCAATGTGTAGTCGCTGAGCCCCTGACACATGGCTGGTGTGACCCAGCAACTGTGCTTTTCATTCTACTGGATTTAAATATAAATAGAAAGCTAGCATCCTTTGGGGCAGAGCAGAATTCTATCACCCTACAGGCTTTAGAAAATAAGAAAACTTTTAAATTTAAGGCGGAAAAGGACTTAAGGGGCAAGCTTACCTGTTTGGGAAATAATGAAATAACATTTTTATTGATCTTTGCAATTTATATGCACTTTCATGGGTTTTATTTAACAAGAGTGTAGACGCTGAAGACACAAGTGGAGTCTGCAGCAACAGAGGCCATAAGAAGGGAAACAGGGCCCTGTGCCCTTAATGGAATGTGACTCCTGTGGAGTAAAGACATTGCTGAGCCACACTGGACAGGCAGAGGACAACAGGGACTAGAAATGCAGACACTGGAGAAGACCGCCTGTGCCCAAACTCAGTTCTGATTTTCTAGCTGTGTGACCTTAGTCAAATTACTTAACTT
Organism: Bubalus bubalis; assembly: GCF_019923935.1. Classification (NCBI taxonomy): domain Eukaryota; kingdom Metazoa; phylum Chordata; class Mammalia; order Artiodactyla; family Bovidae; genus Bubalus; species Bubalus bubalis. The sequence continues at coordinate 90,723,542 of NC_059164.1, forward strand.
CTCTGTGCCTCAATTTCCTTCTCATCTTAATGGGAACAGTAAGTAGTACTAACCACATAGGATTGGTATGAGTTTCAGAGGGTTCTCCTGCAGGTCAGGAAAGCTGTCTGAAAGAAGCAAGTCTGGAAGGAGGCTGCCCGGAGGCAAAGGTGTTGACACATTTAATGGGCTTGGGCAGTGTTTTTACACATGTAAAACACTTAGAACAGAGCCTGACATACATGGTAAATTGCTCATAATGGGTTAGTAATTAACCAAGAGCTCAGTGGTCCCCCCACCCCACACACGGTCTTTTGAAAGGACACACAATTCTAGTCTTGGCTGGTCCTTCTAACTCTGATATGTCTTTGCCTCATGACTCTCAAATGAGGTCTAAGACAGAACACCAGACAAAGGAAAGTATAATGTTAAAAAAAATAATAATGATAGATGGTCTACAACTAAGGTTTCCTTTGCTCTGGATAATCCAGTTCCAACCGACTACCAGCCTATTGGTTATTCTAGTTTATTTGCATGGTCACTTTTTCTTTCAACTTTCTAATAGGTTCCAAACTATAAGTAAGTATGAGCTGATGATTCCTATCAATTATTAAACATTTTCATGTGAATACAATATGGTAAGTGATATTCACAGGCAGAATGGTTCAAGGTCTCCTACTTTTCAACTGGGAAGTACTTAGTATACAGTCTTGCTCTTGGTTACATACTAGCCTGTTCTGAACTTTCTTTGCTTTTCCAAGACTTCACCACCGTCTTCCAGCTGTCACTCATCTACCTCTCGCCTGTCTTCAACCAGCACATGGCTTAGTACAGGTGGATAGATGCTTTTAAAGTTTTATGGACAGCTCTCAAGAGCAGTGAAATAATTTGTCTATAAGTACAGCTGATGTGGAACACATTAGAACGGAGGTAAAATTTAGAATACCTCAGAAGAAAAGCATTAGTTACAATAGAGAATGATAAAAAAAAAAGTAAGAATTTCCAGAAGTTATGTGAAATAAATTAAAGATTTTCAAGGTGTTTCAGAGCTAACAAGCCACAGCATATGACAAGGGCTCCTATAATTGCTAGCAAGGAAAATGCAAGAGTATTTTTTATTTTCCTCCAGATAACAAATTCAACGATGTGCTTTGAATCAGTAGCAGAAAACACTCAGATTGTGAAGATGCTATGAAAAACGGTCATCTCTAGGGACTTTATGAATTAATCCTTATGTGAGGCATGCTTCCGCATGCTTAGTGTGAATTATTCCTCCTAAAATTACACTAAGCAGCATAGAAAATGTAGCTTGCAACCAGCTTAACAAACAATAGATTAACAGTATTTCACATCAGCCACAGATAACTGAAAAGTCAAAAGCCCAAATATGTATTTATCAAGAATTCATAAAACATTTATTTTCAATAGAAGAAGTCATGGTCTCTCCTTCATTTCTTACACTTGGAAAACACCGGTGATTATCCCAGTAATTTCAGAGGGCAGAAGTCTCACCAGGGCACTTGACTAATGTAAATGCGTCTCTACAATTCTTCACTTTCTAGTTGGAAATGGAAAAACTCATAACAAGGAAAACACAGTCTCCTGCAACAACCTGAGTTACTAATGAGCCTGTTGCTTTTCAGACAATCTTGTACAATATCTAGACAAATGCTTCAGCCAGCACTGCCTGGTGTCTTCAGCTCACACTGCAATATATTATTCCCTGATGTGGGTAATAAATTACAAGTACTTAATAATTTATCACAGTTGCTTTGAAAGCATCACACAGCACTTAGCATCTAACTCAACAGAAAATAACTATTGACCTTCTCACCAAAAATTCCCAAGGCCTCATTTTTACAGTCATTTGCTAACATTCCTTTTAGTCCTCTTAATTTTAGCTCTGAATTTTAAAATAGCATCTTAGTTGGAAAGAAACTTCGGGGTTATCTAGAGTAAACCCTCCCAATGTAGGAATTTCACTAGCCTCTCCAACACATTACTGTAAAGGATTTTTCTCTTTTCCTGAGCATCTCTAAAACATTGTTTTGTTTGTCCATTGGTAGGTTGGCTACTATGGTTTGGCTTTGTTGTGAGTCTTTCTTTAAGACTCTATTATGTTCATTGCAGCATTTGGACTTTTATTTTAAGGACAGTGGAAACCCAAAATACGTGACGGTTAACTCTTCTCCATGCCAACACTACAGATTGGAAGGTAAGAAAGTCAACCAATGAACACGTTGTTTATCCTTAATTAATACCATATAAAGGGTGTATTTTTAGTTGGCAAACTAAAGTCAAGGTTGAGACCACACAGAGAAAGTCATAGACAACTAATAAAGAATTGACACTGTATTCATTATTTAGGAACATTTTTGAGTTGGCACAGTGAGCCAACATGCAGGACTCTGTAGAAGAATTATAAAGAAAAGGCATAATTCTCACCCTTGAAGAGTACATGATATAGTTGAGTAATATAAGCAGGCATGTGCACCAAGTTGTATTATTGAGTTCAAAGGATATCATGTAAATAGCATACAAAAATGCCTGGAGACTTGGAAAAAAAAGTTTAATGAACTGAGTTAATCAAAGAAAACCATGAAGAGGTATAGATTTTACAAATTAAAATATATTTTTTTAAAAAAGAATGAGAAGGCCTGTATTCTAGAAGGAGTAAATATTATCAAAAATGAATTTGTACAATTAAGACTGGGGAGGCAAAAAGGAAAAGTAGAGATGGATCCTTCAACTGTTTGACTAAGACTAGAGTTGTGATTAAATGAAATAGAGAAAGAGTTCAATCTCTGGAGTTCAACAATATCAAAAAGCAGTTATGGTAAGAGGTTTGTCTGGGTTCCAGGAACCCAGATATCTTGGATATCTAGATATCCAAGAAAGGGTTAGAATCAGATGATCATGATGCTGATGGTGAAAAGCTCAAGATTCCTTCCCTGAGGAACTAGGTCTCGTGACCTCTTAGAAAGACCTATCCTCTCATGGGGGCAAGGGAAAGACCCTCAGAATCATACCTGGACATCAACCACAGCTGTATGGTGGATTAGCCCCAAGCAGAATGCATTTAATGGAAACATACTTCTCTACCTCAGGAAAAAAAAAAAAAAAAAAAAAAGGAAGGGTTTCAAAGCTTTGAAAGAAAGAAAGCACTGGGTTCAATTAAGTTGCACACAATCACATGGGTGTTATGGGCAATGCAACCAAATAGGAATCATGAAAACAATTCAGCACATAGAGATTAATGATTGGACTAAGGTTATCTAGAAATTGACTCTGCTGCTGCTGCTAAGTCGTTTCAGTCGTGTCCGATTCTGTGCGACCCCACAGACGGCAGCCCACCAGGCTCCCCCGTCCGTGGGATTCTCCAGGCAAGAACACTGGAGTGGGTTGCCATTTCCTTCTCCAACGCATGAAAGTGAAAAGTGCAAGTGAAGTCATTCAGTCGTGTCCAACTCCTAGTGACCCCACAGACTGCAGCCTACCAGGCTCCTCCATCCATGGGATTTTCCAGGCAATAGTACTGGAGTGGGTTGCCATTGCCTTCTCCAGAAATTGACTCTAGCCAGGTAAAAGCATAGCTGGACTCACCAAGCTCTTTCACTTGACTCAGTATATCTTCTGTTCTCACTTAACTGGTGACTAAATCATTCTTCATGTGTTCTTCTCTAACCCCACTTCCTTTGCTACCCCCAAATAGCATCTTGTACTCTTCTTTCTAAGCACTTATTACAGTTTGCTGCTGCTGCTGCTGCTAAGTCGCTTCAGTCGTGTCCGACTCTGTGTAACCCCAGAGACGGCAGCCCACCAGGCACCCCCGTCCCTGGGATTCTCCAGGCAAGAACACTGCAGTGGGTTGCCATTTCCTTCTCCAATGCATGAAAGTGAAAAGTCAAAGTGAAGTTGCTCAGTTGTGTCCAACTCCTAGCGACCCCATGGACTGCAGCCCACCAGGCTCCTCGGTCCATGGGATTTTCCAGGCAAGAGTACTGGAGTGGGGTGCCATTGCCTTCTCCGTTATCACAGTTTACAAGGTTGATAAATCTGTGCATGTTGGTGGATTATGTAAGTGGGAGTTGTGTTATGGAGATAGTTGCTAGAGTTCAAATCTTGGTTCCAACACTTATGAGTTGTAAATGTATCTCATGCCTCATGATGGTTATGGAAAGATTAACAGTTAGTACATGTGAAGGTGGCAGAACAATGCCTGGCATGTAATAACACTTCACTGAATATGGCATCAATCCCGATGGATTCATGAGAGCAGGGACCTTGTCAATTTCATCTACCACCTCCTCTGCAAGACAAAGCACAGTGCTTGGGATGTAGGGGAAGCTTAGTGAGTATATGTGGAATGAATGAATAAATCATCACTCCATACTAGTCACCAATCAGCCTTGATACCTATGTAGGTGGTGGTGATGATTTAGTTGCTAACTGGTGTCTGACCCTCGTGATCCCATGGATTGTAGCTTGCCAGGATTTCTCTGTCCATGGGATTCCCCAGGCAAGAATACTGGAGTGGGTTGCCATTTCCTTCTCCAGGGAATCTTCCCAACCCAGGGATCAAACCCAATGTCTTCTGAATTGCAGGCAGATTCTTTACCACTGAGCCATCAGGGAAGCCCTGATACATATGTAGATACACATTCATTCTGTCTCCTTGCTTTCAAGGACTAGGAAAAGACATCATTCCTTTTGGGTGCCCTATATATTGCTCATAACGATCAGACCTATACTTAACCCAGTATTTTCCTAATACTTAAGAAACCAAATTTAGAAAAATGTGGGTGGAGGAAAAATCCCCCAGAGCTCTCAACTATGCTATCAAAGTGATTTTACATTTTAAATATATAAGAATTCATAATTTTAGTATATATTTAAGAAAGGCAAAGAAATAGCCAATCCCTCTTACTTATCAACTGTGCGTCTTTCAGCCACAAAATGTAATTATTTAGCCCTGCAGTAAATCATTCATAAAAGTATTTAGGGATGGGTCTCCACAGCATGCTTGTGACTTTCTAAAATTGATTTTAATAATGATATACACAGAGGTTAAACCACAGAGTTAAAAATGAACATACCAGTCATTTCTAGGCCAGAGAAAGTAGCAGTATAAATAAATTGAAAGGTAAATAAATAAAATGTAGCTTTAAATGACTAGAAATATTAAAGTCATCAGACCACTGAACAGTATGAGGTTCCTCTTGAGGGTCAGGAATAGAAATCTAGGGTCCTTTATGCCTGCAGTTAAGATCATGGGGGAGGCAATTTCACCTACACAGTCAAACAAGACACAGGAAGAGACCAGAACTGTTGGTTGGACCAGACCTATGAGTCATTTCTTCTATGGAAGGAGATCAAACAGTTAATCCTAAAGAAAATCAACCTTGAATATTCATTGGAAGGACTATTGCTGAAGCTGAAAGTCCAATACTTTGGCCACCTAATGTGAAGAGCTGACTCATTGGGAAAGACTGATGCTGTGAAAGAGTGAAGGCAAGAAGAGAAGCAGGCAGCAGAGGATGAGAAGTTAGACAGCACCACCAACTCAATGGACATGAATCCGAGCAAACTCCCGGAGGTAGTGGAGGACAGAGGGGCTTGGCATGCAGTGGTCCATGGGGTTGCAAAGAGTCAGTCATGACTTATGGACTGAACAACAACAACAACGTTTCCCAGGCTTAGGAGAGAGCCTTTCCCTTCACAGTAGCCAAGATATAGAGACAATCTAAACTTCCATCATGGATGAATAGATAAAGATACACACACATACACCATGGAAAATTATTCAGCTTGTAAGAGAAGGAAATCCTGCCATTTGCAAGAACATGGATAGATTGGATTCACATCAAATTAAGTGAAATAAGCCAGTCATGGAAACACAAATACTGCATAGTATCCCTTACACAGACTATCTAAAATAGCCAAACTCATAAAAACAGAGTAGAATGGTGGTTGCCAGGGACTTGGGGGAGAGGGAAATGGAGAGATGCTGGTCAAAAAAGTACAAAGTTTCAGTTATGCATGATAAATACTGTAGATCTAATGTATAACAATATGACTATAGTTAATAATAATCCATTGTATGCATGAAATTTACTAAGAGAGTAGATCATAAGTGTTCTCACTATTAAAAAAAGAAAAAGAAGAAGAAGAAAGAAAAAGAAAATGCAGATAAACAATAAGGATAGTTCCCTGTGTTATACAGTAGATCCTTCCAAAGAACACCCAGGACTGATCTCCTTTAGAATGGACTGGTTGGATCTCCTTGCAGTCCATGGGACTCTCAAGAGTCTTCTCCAACACCACAGTTCAAAAGCATCAATTCTTCGGCACTCGGCTTTCTTCACAGTCCAACTCTCACATCCATACACAACCACAGGAAAAACCATAGCCTTGACTAGACGGACCTTTGTTGGCAAAGTAATGTCTCTGCTTTTGAATATGCTATCTAGGTTGGTCATAACTTTCCTTCCAAGGAGTAAGCGTCTTTTAATTTCATGGCTGCAATCACCATCTGCTGTATAACATCATTATACACCTTAAATATATACAGTTTTAAAGCTGGGAAAATAAGTAAAATAAAATAAAGGAATTTTTTTAAATCTCTTAACTCAAATCCCACTATTACAGCTCATTTTCTTTGACTAAGAAAACTTTGACTCCATGGAGGTTTGGAGCCATGTGCTGAAAGATTGTGCAAAGCCACAGGATAAACATGGCTTATTTTCCTGGAAATTAAGTGTGACTTGAAGATTTGAGGAAGAGGGAGGTGAATGTTTTAACCATTCATTTAAACCATTTGTTTCTTTAAACAAATGGATCAATGGTGCTGCAGAATCTAAGATTTGCATGCATTTTAAAAACAAGAAACCACAAAGAATCATCATGCTTGGAGTAGATAATTTTAAGCTACCCAGGAGTTTGTACTGAAGAGGGAAACGTCATGGGGGAGAATTATTCAGAAAGAAGAGGGCAGAAAGGCAAAGTTCCCAATTTGGCTGAGACCCAGACCTGCTGAGGAAGAGGGGCTGGGAAACCCAGGTATAGGAGAACAGGAATTCTCGACACCGAAACAGGAAGGCAGCAACTAAAACTGACAAAACCCTAGCAAAGTAGATAATCAGTCCAAGGAAGTACTGTGTGGGGATGGAGAGGAGAAAAACCTCAAGGTTGGGGTGCAGCAAAGCCAGAGCATCAGAACTGCAGCTACTTGTTGACTCAGCAAGTGAAAAGGGAAGCAAAGACACACACACATGCACCCTCATATGGATCCAGAATGAATGCTGATAATTGTGTGTATAGAGGATGAAAACAGAAATCAACAAATATAAAGAGGAAACTGCTTAAGGTGTCCAGAGGAACCTACCTTATCAGAAAATAATACACGCGTATAACTTCCCAACCATATATCCCAGCATACTAACTTTACCAAGTACTATGACTCTTCTGTATATTCCTGTTTCTCTCATTACATAAATTTTGTTCCTTAATATAAACTTGGGAAGCAGTTTTGTCTACCAGTTCAGTGCTATCAGAGGCAACAGACAACAAGTTGGCCACTCAGCTCGCTATTTTCACATCTTCATGCAACAGTATAAGCATGCTTGCTTTCATGTGTATGTTACTCCTAACAAGTCTGATTATTCCACCAGGGCTGGCAAACATGTCAGTATTAAGAAAAGATGGCAATCACTTAGACCATGATGCTTAGAATCAGTAATGAACATGTAGTTCCAGACACACAAGTAAGACCCCATGATAGAATTACCTTGTGATTGGCTGAAAGGAACAGAACAAATGATAGATATTTGAACTGGAAAAAGCTGAACACTTGTCCTACGGTATTTTTCCTTAAAACTCAATTGACATTGTATGTGTAAGAACATAGGAAGAAAGCTGAACAAGCAATAAGACCAGGAGAATAGTTTTCATTCCTATAATTTCTATGATGGATAGGCTCTTTGTGAAGGAGTAAGTTTCTAAAAGCCAGTTAGGGGTTCTGCCATATTTAATTTCTTTTCATAATTAGTCAGCAGGGTTATGGTAGGGACTCTGAGACTCCACAGTATCCATTCATCCCTCTTCCTTCTAATTGTAGAATCCTCTAAAATTTATTTAAGGACCTACTGTATAGCACAGGGAACTCTCCTCAATACTGTATAATAATCTATATGGGGAAAGAATCTAAAAGTAATGGATATGTGTATGTGTATAACTGACTCATTTTGCTGTACACCTGAAATAAGCCCAGCATCGTAACTCAGCTATGCGTGTTCTCAGCCGCTCAGTCATGTCCAGCTCTTTGCGACCCCATGCACTGTAGCCCACCTGGCTTCTCTGTCCATGGAGTTTTCTAGGGAAGAATACTGGAGCTGGTTGCCATTTCCTATTCCAGGGGATCTTCTGAACCCAGGGATCCAACCTGACTCTCTTGCATCTCCTGTATCAGCAGGCAGATTCTTTACCACTAGGGCCACCTGGGAAGCCCAAATCAACTATACTCCAATAAAAATTTTAAATAAATAAATGACCAAAAAACACTTCCCTCCCCATGCTGTGCCTATCTAAATAAGGAACACTAGGTCTCTGAATTATCATTTCCTAATTCTATGATATTGGGCAAGTCCCCAGGCATCTTTGAGACTAGGTTTCCTCATCTGTAACATGAAGGCAATGGTATCTTGCTCACTGATTGCTATTCATATTAAGTGAGATAATACATGTAAGATGTAGTTTACTACAATACCTACCTACAGAAGGCATTCAGATAATAACAATGAAAACTTTCTTTGGTATAATTGTTGTTCAGTCACTAGGTTGTGTCTGACTCTTTACATCCCCATGGACTGCAGCACACCAGGCTTCCCTGTCCTTCGCTATCTCCCAGAGTTTGCTCAAACACATGTCCATTGAGTCAGTGATGCCATCCAACCATCTCATCCTCTGTAGTAAAACGCCATTCATATAAGACAATAACACTTGTTATTGTTTGAGATGCACTGGTTGTCAGGCAAACACTTTGTGCTGTGTTCCTCATCACACTAATGGGTCACACTGGCCGCTAAAGCACATTCTATCCCAAATTTCATCAATGCCAAAACATTATGTTTCCAAACCCAATGTCTGTGGTTGAGATGTTCTAGTGGAATGTAAATTCTGCCCTTTGTCAAGTTAAATGCTTCACATGAGATTGTATTGTCAATGTTGTTTCTTACTAGTGCCACATTCTATCCAACTAAGCTGACATGCCAGGCTTGGCTAAGCAATAATTACAGCAGTGTGTCATCCAGCACCTTCCAAGACTTAATGATTTCACAAAACCAAAATTAAGTTTGAAAAAAAAAATGCCCTCTTAGCCTCCAGGGAACTGATTGGGACACTGAGTGGCATCAGTTAATCCAACATTCAGAGTGGAACAGGGCCTTTCTCTTACACCTGAAACATGGAGATAAGCCTGAAACTTAAAAAAAAAAAAAAAAAGTGCTTAAAATGAAGGGAAAATGAGCCTTTTCTTTTGTGGATTAAAATAGAACCTTTCCTCCTCCACCTTCAATTCTAACTCTTTATCCCTGTTATATCAGGGCAGAAAATATGTAGCATTTCTTCTTTTAATCTATTCCTTTATCTTTATTTGTAAAACAATCAATTTTGCCCAGACTAACATGTTTGTAGTGTTTCTTCTTGCAAGTTTCTGATTATAGTCACCACTCTAGTTTGACCCAGTTTTCCAAGCTGATTTTTCTCAGCCATGGAGCTGCTGGCTGAGTGACTTCACAGTTCATCTGCTTCCATTCCCATATGCCATGGTCCCTGCAACCTTCTTGGCTGCAACTGGTGGGCACTTCTGGGCACTTTATAAAGTGGTCACTGCTGTTTCCTTTCTGTACCTAAGCCCCTGGAGAGTATATGGGCCCAGGTCACGCCGCTTAAGTGGTGGCAGACCTAAAACCAGACTCCATGGTCTTTGGTTCCCCATGTAGACAAAAGCCCTTGAACCTCTGCAAATCAAATAAGAAATTTTAAAAGAACTTCAATTGAAGTATTCTACCGGGTGGCTCATTTAGGCACAGTCTTATTCTAGGACTCCTGGCTATATTGTAATAGCCCCTGTAAAGGCTGGGCTGGTTTTTACGATTATCATTTGTACCCTTCCCCCCTTTTTTTTGTCCTTCCCCTTCCTTTGAGAATGTTTTTGACTTTGTCCAGTTGAATAGCTTGCTGCTTGGCTGGTTGTCCTGGCTAAGAGCCCAGCCTAGAGCTAGTGCCCACCGTGTAATCATTGCAGATTACAAGATTGAAAAGGGGGCTTTGTATATCATTATTTGCTTGCTTGGCCAGTTTTCAGGTTATTTGTCTGCCTCTACCTTGAAACAAAGGCAATGATAATGAGGCACAGAGTTTTACACATTTTAGTTTATTATCTCTACAGCAGGTTTTTATGCAGGAATGTGATCCACGTTCAAGTTCTACCCATCCATCCAAGCTCAGTCCATTTGTTCCTGCTGCCCTGAGACTTCCCTTGCCCCCTCTCTCCTGTGTCCTTCTCTGAAGGACCACAGCACTTCTCACTTCTCCCATGACAGTTACTTCCAACCACATATTAAAACAGTTCACATCATTTTGTGTCTCCCCTACTCACTCACAAGTTCTCTGAGCAGGGTCTACTTGCCTGTTCCATCCATGACGCCTTCTCAGGGGCCTGCATGGCCTGTGCCATGTGCTCAGCAAACAGTGAGCCAAAGGGCATGCAGCACAGCCAGTGCCTCTCTTCACCCTGAGCATGAGCAGGTCTAATTCTTCATCTTCTGGAACGAGGTCTTGCTATAACTGAAGCAGGCAAGTTAGAGCCCTTCCTAAGAACCACGTCTGTACTATAGCAAGACAAGCTCACATGACTGTTTAAATAATTTTACATCCAGAAAAATAACAAACAAGATGACACTCAAATACAAAAGTGGTAGCAAAAGCTATAAACTCCAAAGTTTGTTAGATTTACAAATAATCACTATTAAATATGAAAGTGGGATCTACCTAGAAATATTTCTTTTGAAAAGTTCCTCCACTCTTACATCGGATGGGGTAGAAATAGTTTCTTCTAAATATGTAGGATAAATGAAAACTTTTCCTCTTCTTTAAAAGTTTAAATGTGATTTATAATTAAAATGCACCTTGGCATATCTTTTTTTCCACAATAGTTTTCCTTATCTGGATTGGAGTAAAAATTTGACAAAATGAGTAAAGTCTGTTGAAGCCACAATTTTTTTTTCTAGGTAGTAAAATTGACGAAGGTGATTTCTTTAAACCTGCCAAAAAAGTTTTAAGTTGAAAAACTACTTTCTGGATTGATTACATAAGCAGACAAACCTCCAAACATCCACATTCCCAACTCAAGAGAACACCATGGAGGTCCTTTGTTACTATATTGAGAATGTGTCTATTTTCAAAAACACCAAATCTCCTGATAATGAAATAGTCATCACATGGTCAAGATAACCACCCTGCAGACGTCTATGCTATTATTTTTTTTTTTCATTGCACATGTCTTTTGTCCTTCCTTCCTTGTATCATTTCCCCATTTCAGACTGTAAAAGTCGCTGGAGGGCTGAGACCATATTGCCAATAGCTCACTCTAATTGGAAGCAGTAGGTGCTTAAGTACTCATTACCTGACGGGGAGCATCACAATAACAAGCTCAGTTTGTAGGTCAGCGCTAATAAGGCCAAGGTCCTGGACCTGACATGGGTGAACGTTTGCTCTGCTTCGGGACAATAAACCAAATGCCTCAGTCTGGTCAATGCCACTGCGCACCCAGTGTGTTATGGGGGGGGGGGGGGGGGGGGGGGAGGGTGGAGTGTGGACCATCAGGAGGATTTGAATGAATGTTCTAGTTCAACTTCCCAACACAAGCAACACGGGGAAGTACAATCAAACATGGTGAAACCCAGTAGGACCAGACTGTGGTCAAGGTCAGAAGCAGGCATGGTGGTTCTCACTTCTGTTTCTTTCTCTAACACACTTAAGTGGGAGCCACACTTTCATCAGGAACACAGACTCATGAGCACTGACCATCAGACAGAGAGGGGACTCATTGGGCAGGTGAAGGGGGTGACTTCTATCATTTCATGGGGCACACATTTTGAAAAATGGACCCTGGTTGATAATGAAACCCAGCACTGAGTTGAAATTCAATCAAGTGGAACAGTGCATATCAATGCCTTCACGATCTTTTTAAAATGCAGTTTCTGATTCAGTAGGTTGGGGAACCTGAGATTCTGTGTTTCTAAATAAACTGGCAAGTGGTGCCAAGGCTGCTGGGCCCTTGAACCTCATTTCAAGTATTAAGTTGGTGCAAAAGTAATAGCGGTTTTGCACTACTGAACTTTGCTATTTCATACTGGAATATACTCTTAAATAAATATGATTATGTTATACATAATTTTAATATGCATTTCTCATTTTTTTGTCAATGACTTATTACTGGCTGTGTATTTTATATTTATTTTAGACTATGGAAATGATATTAGACAAAAAGCAAATCCAAGTGGTTTCCTTATTTAAGTTCAAAATGGCTCTTAAAGCAGCAGAAACAACTCATAACATCAACACATTTGGCTCAAGAACTGCTAACAGATGTACAGTGCAGTGATGGTTCAAGAAGTTTTACAAAGGAAATGAGTCTTGAAGATGAGGAGCATAGTAGCCAGTCATCAGATGTTGACAATGACCAATTGAAAGCTATCATTGAAGCTGATCCTCTTAAAAGTACATGAGAAGTTGCTGAAAAAGTCAACGTTGACCATCCTATGGTCATTTGGCATTTGAAGCAAATTGAAAAGGTGAAATCACACTCAATAAGTGTGTGCCTTATGGGCTGACTGAAGATAAAAAAAAAAATCATCTTGAAATTTCATCCTCTCCAAGCCACTTCTCAGATTGTGATGTGGAACAAAAAGTAGATTTTATACGACAACTGGTGATGACCAGCTCAGTGGTTGGACTGAGGGTCCATTTGCATGGAACATAGTGGGATAGCTCTTTGGGTAATCCAGTGTGGAACCCTATCCATTTTTCCACTCTCTAGTTGAGGGCTCCTATGTGAAAGATGATAAGTCAGTTGAAATTAGGTTTATAGAGTCATGTTCACAGAAGTGCCTCAAATGAAGGTGAGTCGCCCATGAGTTCAATGGAGACTAGTAAATAGATGGACAAATTTACATTCATACACAGATTGATTTAGACATTTGCCAAGTATTTGCCAAAAGAGCTTTTCCTTTTCTAAGGAAGGCATAGCCCTAATATTTTCCTTTGTAAAGGACTCATTTTACCAGTGAGTTTGACAAAAGTTTAAATATTAAATGCCTAAGCTAAATATATACATTAATACTTTCCGTATCTCCCCAGATAGATCAACTGACCCCCTTCCTGGGCTAAATACTATCAGCATGCAAATAAAATTGAGATCCTTAGGTTAGTTATTGTAGGGCTGTGGAGACTTTCCAGTGATCCCTCAGCAGCATGACAGAGAAAGCTGATACAGACCTTCTTCTGACTCTGAACACATGGAAAGTTGGAGCAAATATAACCAAAATAAATATTATAATGTAATTTTAATGTGAAGGAAAGATTGAAGATTCTCAGGAGTCATAAGCAAATAGGTAAGTCAAAGTCAGGACATAAGTAGGAGCTGGGGCTCAAAATAACCCAAAAGGGGTATTATGAGAATATGGGCTCTGAAGGCCAGGCCTAGTGTCCTGGCCTTGAATCTTGGCCCAGTGAGAAACCAGAACTGAACACCTGGCCCCTGGGGCTTCCCAGGCCTTGAATAGAGGACAGGAAAACCCCACCCTGCCCAGAGAGTATGAAGCAAGGCCTAAGCTCTATCCTAAACAGACTTCAATGATTAAGATGCTAAGGTAGTAATAAAAAGAAATTTGGAAGTGATATTTACTGTTACCCATCTTAAATTCAAACTGTCCCAGAAATAGAAAAAAGTTATCCAAACCTTTTTTTGACCTTGCTACCCAAAGGATAACTCAACAAAGCTAACACATGCATTTGCCACATATGAGATTTTTAAAAGTAGAGAAAAGGCCCATCCATTCTAGCAAATATAACCTGTTGATTCATATCTAAGCACACATATAACAACTCCGAGCCTCTAATATTAATATCATCATTCAGTTCAGTTCAGTTCAGTCGCTCAGTTGTGTCTTACTCTTTTCAACCCCATGAATCGCAGCACGCCAGGCCTCCCTGTCCATCACCATCTCCCGGAGTTCACTTAAACTCACGTCCATCAAGTCAGTGATGCCATCCAGCCATCTCATCCTCTGTCGTCCCCTTCTCCTCCTGCCCCCAATCCCTCCCAGCATCAGAGTCTTTTCCAATGAGTCAACTCTTTGCATGAGGTGGCCAAAGTATTGGAGTTTCAGCTTTAGCATCATTCCTTCCAAAGAAATCCCAGGGCTGATCTCCTTCAGAATGGACTGGTTGGATCTCCTTGCAGTCCAAGGAACTCTCAAGAGTCTTCTCCAACACCACAGTTCAAAAGCATCAATTCTTCGGCACTCAGCTTTCTTCACAGTCCTCTCGCAACCATACATGACCACTGGAAAAACCATAGCCTTGACTAAACGGACCTTTGTTGGCAAAGTAATGTCTCTGCTTTTGAATATGCTATCTAGGTTGGTCATAACTTTCCTTCCAAGGAGTAAGCGTCTTTTAATTTCATGGCTGCAGTCACCATCTGCAGTGATTTTGGAGCCCAAAAAGATAAAGTTAGCCACTGTTTCCACTGTTTCGCCATCTATTTTCCATAAAGTGATGGGACCAGATGCTATGATCTTCATTTTCTGAATGTTGAGCTTTAAGCCAACTTTTTCACTCTCCTCTTTCACTTTCATCAATAGGCTCATCAATAGGCTTTTTAGTTCCTCTTCACTTTCTGCCATCATTAGGGTCTGACAAAACTTGCTCTGTTCTTTCCACACATTGTCCAGTTTCTTATTTAAAAAATATTTTATCTTCTATGAAGCAGGAGACCCCCCAAGCAAGGCTCAAGAAGATCTTTCAGCCTATGTTCTGGCATGGTATGTCCTATGCTTTTACTTAGCCTTCATGAGCCTTCTTTAATAGATGCTGAGAAAAAAGATAACAAATTGTTCATAAACATGTTCTCCATTTTGTAGTAGATTACATGTCAATATAAATATAAAGAGAAGTGAAAAGTTCTAACCTTTCATCAAGTTTGCTACAAACTGAGTCAACCATGACCTAAAAGCACGTGTTAGTACAATGTTACTCCATATCTTGATTTAGTGACACAGATCAAGTGCTTGGCAGAAGGGCACAAACCTAAGAATCCACAAGCTACATCCTGATACCAGCTAGTGCTGTGACTCAGACCAAGTCACTTAAACTTTCCAGGTCTGGATTTTTTTTTTTTTTTTCCTTAATGAAATGAAGAGGTTGAATGATTTGTCTCTTAACTTTCTCCTAATCTGAACATTCCATGATCCTATGACAGTGTAACAAGCCCCAAGGCCTTCCTATCATAAAAGCAACCTTTTCATTCCACTTCAATCTCCAAAGATTTTGATGTCCTTTCTCTTCAGTCCAAATCACTCACTTGAAAAACCTGAACTGAAATGAAGATTTCAGCCAAAAGTAAGCTGAAAAGTAGCTGCCATCAGAAGTTCCTTAAGGCCTCACTGTGAAACTGACTGAATTGTAAATGTCCTCCAAGGAAGAGATGTTGACATTTATGGCCAACTTCAGCTCACAGATGAGGAAACCAGGATTCCGAAAGGTCCTGTAATTTACCAAACACCATACAGCATTTGGGTGGGCAAGGTAAGTTCTCATTTATGCTTTGTAATTTCTGATCCATCCACAGATCCATTCAAGCAAGACTTAATGAACATTTACTAGACAGTGCTAGGCACTAGTACTAAGGAAACACAGAGTACTTCATATAGAGAGTACTAAGACAAACTCATTGCCCTCATGGAGATCAGAGTCTAGTGGAAGTGAAGAAAAAGGGAAAAGTCACAAGCCCAAAAATATTTGCCAAAGCAGAGGTATGTGTGGGATCCTTTGAGAATCCAGAGAAAGGACTGCTTCATTGTGCTTGAAGAAACATGGAAAGTTTCATAGAGGAGGAGACAAATGAGCTGTATTTTGAAAAATTAGAAGTCTGTAAGGCATGCAGGTGGAGAAGGCGATGGCACCCCACTCCAGTACTCTTGCCTAGAAAATCCCATGGATGGAGGAGCCTGGAAGGCTGCAGTCCATGGGGTCTCAAAGAGTCGGACACGACTGAGCGACTTCACTTTTACTGTTCACTTTCCTGCATTGGAGAAGGAAATGGCAACCCACTCCAGTGTTCTTGCCTGGAGAATCCCAGGGACGGGGGAGCCTGGTGGGCTGCCGTCTATGGGGTCGCACAGAGTCGGACACAACTGAAGCGACTTAGCAGCAGCAGCAGCAGCAAGGCATGCAGGATATGGGGGAAAAGGCAGAGAGCACAGCACATGCAAAGACATTGAAAGCACACACATGTTTGTGTTTGAGAGACTAAGCAGTTAGATAAGCTTGAACCTAGGATACAGGTTAGGAATGTAAGGAGACATGAAAGAAGAAAAAGGAAAGAATAAGTAATGCAAAGAAAAAAAAAAGCTTTGACTTTTGCCTAGGAGATGAGGAATGAGCCACTAAAAGACCATCAACAGATAAGGAACATAGTTATCCTTGCTTTCAACACAGAGCATGCTCCTATAAAAAAGGGGACAAGAAAAGCCAGCTAATGATTTAGAGAAAAAAATTACCACAGAAATGAGAGCACTGGGAGGCTAACACATGTCTATTGCTCTTTCCACTAGTTTGTGCTGGATTTCATTCCCCCCAGCCTAAAAGTGTCATTCGCCACATAAACCCCATTCCCCTAGGGAAGACTTTGGAGAGGCTCAAGATTCCTGGAGGGACCAGGGTTAGGACCAGAGCCAACTGCTGCTCATAGCTGGATCAGTGAGTAAAGGCTGAACTGGCCCCAAGAGAACCAGGGCCCAAGGAATCCAGAGACCCACAAGACTCAGTCACAGGTGGCACTGAAGTAGGCATCCACACATCTGGGTTAAATCCCATCAGGTGGTTTACTAACTTAGTAGCTTTGTAACTTTCACAAGGTTATTTCATTCCTTCAAGACTCCAGGTCACAGTAACACCTGCTTTGGATCATGTATACATTAAACGGATGATGTACATGAGGCACTCGGCACTGATCTGTCACATGGAAAGCATTCTGCAATGCACAATTGTGATTATATCACTTAGCATCCTGCAGTCAAGCACCTTGCCTATTCCTAAAGAAGTCTGGAACCTGGCAGATTGTTCACAAAACACTCTCCTCAAGGTCTCATCCCTTTTCTTCTCTCTAGAGATCTCAGAGAGAAAATATTACATTTAAAGGGCCCTCCTTGGTTCCATAGTAGCAGTTCTTACATTCATAGGAAGCATATTCATGCTAAGTTTCAAAAAAGATCAAATCTACTCTTGGAGTAGCTAATAACATTTTTAAAAATTATTTTCTTCCTTCTGCCACTGAGTAGACCCTCTTTCAAAAAGAGCAAGGAATACTAGAACCAAAATATATGTTACAGGCTTATATTTCATATGAAACAAATAGCATACCTACCTCTGTTCTTCCTATCTCACAGTTCTGTGAGCTAAGAGTTGGGGTTAAGAATGTCCCTTTAGATGGGGAACTTTGATGAATTTTCATCCACTCATTTCCTGCCTTCATGAATTAAAAAACGAAAATAAAGCTAAACCTTTTACGTTGCTGGAAATTTTCATAAGTCTCAGCACTGTATAAAAAGTTGGCAATATTAAGAGACCAGCAATAAATATTTCTTGCATAATGAAGCCAGAGGAACAAGGAAGGGAGAAGAGGAGACCTTTGGGGAGACTTTTGCCTAAATAATGCTTCAAAATTCTGAAACTTTACTGATGACTTTTACAAACTATAGTTATAATGGAAGAGCTTCCTAGAACTGAAAGAGCATCCGGAGAACTTCTGTCAAGCATTTTAGATCAAAGCTGTGGGTTTGCAGTTGAGGTTAATTCCCTCACTTTGTAATGCCACTACATGAAGATCACAAACAAAAGTTATAGAAGAAAGGGACTGATTAATTGAATTTAACTCTGTATTTTCGGGGTAAGTGGTTGGCAAATGTTACACTCCCGAAAATATAGTTGATTGAATTCAGCACTCAGGTATGTCAAACACCCAAACTTACTGAGCTTGTTTTGGTTAGTTTGACAATCTGCTTTTTCAATTTTGTTTCACTTTGATTAGTCAAACCTTAGACTGAAATGAACAAATGATCTGGCTGAGCCTTCTGGTAGGAAGAAAAATACTGTGGAAAAAATGGTCCTAATAAAGTGGAGATAGGCTACAAGGATGTATTATACAACATGGGGAATATAACCAATATTTTGTAATGACTGTAAATAGAGTGTAAGCTTGAAAATATATATTAAATTTTTTTAATTTTAAATGAATGATACAGGTATGTGGAAAATGATACCATTTTTGTTAAAATATACTTATCTTGTCAAAAGATAAACTGTACATAAGTACAAAAAGTTATCTGGAAGGATTTATACTAAGATAAGACCAGTGAGTTTCTCTAGTTAATAAAATTTGGAATAATTTTTATTTTCTTTTTATGTATTATCTCTTTCTCTCCCCTATTCTTGTGCATGCTCTCTCTCTCTCTCTCTCTCTCGTGCACCCTGTTAGCATCTCTTCAATATAAAACAGCTATTAATTACTAAAATATACCATGTATTCCCAACTATGTATATAAACCAAACCATCAAAAACTTCTGCTTAGAGTTATTAGTATAACAAGTTAAAGCAATCGGCCACACAATAATGACTGCCATCCCCAGTTTCTGGCTCACCATGTTCCTTACAATGCCCTGTTTCCCAGAGTTTAAGTCTAACCCCACGAGGTAGACATTCTTATTATTCTACTTCTACAGATAAGAAAAACCAAGGATGCTACATAATTTGTCAAAATAGGTAGGTATGCTATTTTTTCATATGAAATATAAGCCTGTAACATATATTTTAAAACTAATCAGTTGTAACAGTCCAAAACTTTTGATGCTCCAAACCAATAATGGCAATGTGTGCGCACGTTAGTCGCTCAGTCATGCGTGACTCCTTGTGACCCCATGGATGGTAGCCCATCAGGCTCCTCTATCCATGGAATTCTCCAGGCAAGAATACTGGAGTAGCCATTCCCTTCTCCAGGAGATCTTCCCAACTCAGTGATCGAACCCAAGTCTCCTGCATTTCAGGCAGATTCTTTTCCATCTGAGCCACCAATAATGGCAGAGACTGCTCTTATTCACCATACTAAGGTGTTAACAAAAAGTCACAGATAGGTGCAAAAGCATATTCAGTAGCGTTAAGCTAGTTAATTTTGATAATTTACTTCTGCTTTGTCCCATCTGAATTGATATAAAGGCAGCAGCTACATTCCCCAGCTTTGCCCAGTCTGCTCTATTTTTCAATTTTTTCTTAAGTTTTCCACTCTGTCTTCTGGTTATTATAATGTTAAACTTCCTTAGCCTGTTAACTGGTGTGCCTTTCTCCTAGGGAAAGGGATACATGAAGAAGATAGTGTCATATGGCTATTCAGTGGAGAACAGCACAGCTGTAAAATATATTAAGGACAATCATTAAGGACTTTATGAACTGATATGGAGTGATGTCCAAGACACAGTGTTAAGTGAAAAAAGCAAAGTGCAGAAGAGTATCTAGAATATGACACTCTTTAAGGAAAAAATATTTACAAGAAAATACATGTGCAAGTGCCCACTTGTGCAAAGGAAATATGAGAAGGATTAAAATGAAACCAAAGAGACTGGTTATGTAAATGGGGTGGATGGGAAACAGCTGGAAAGAAGAGGGAATGGGTGTGAAGTAGCAGGGACAACGATGGAGTGACACCCCTCTGAGTACGTCCTTTGGTTAAGTTTGAGCACTTAGAAGCATAGTTATGTTTCATATGTTCACATAACCCCCAAGAAATCAATAATTAATACTATCTTTGAGGAATGAGGATGGAAATAACAAAATGCAATACTAAACAAAATAAATGAATCTCACTCTATTACAAAGGAACCACACTGAAGGGATGGGGAATAATAAAACTAACTTAAATAATTGTAGAAAACAGTGTCTTGATTGGGTAGTGTAAAACTAAAGATAAAAATAAGTATAGCAATGCTACAATTAAGTCAGTACATGTGTTTCTTATAGTAATACAGGTTAGCAATTCTGAAAGTACTTTATATGCCTGCACATGACTGAAAGTGAAAGTTTCTCAGTCGTGTCTGACTGTTTGTGTCCCCATGGACTATACAGTCTCCAGGCCCGAATACTGGAGTGGGTAGCCATTCCCTTCTCCAGGAGATCTTCCCAACCCAGGAAGGGTCTCCTGCATTGCAGGAAGATTCTTTACCAACTGAGCTATCAGGGAAGCCCATGCATGCATATAGAATTCAACAAATAAATAAATATATAATAGAAATTATATTGTATTATGCAGGTTAGTATCCTTGTGTATATTTCCCAGCTCTGCCCACTGAGAAGGCTTAGAGCAATGACATCCCAGCAGGAAAAAAGCACACCTAGCATTAACGTCACAGTTTCTGAACCCTATTCCCCAACAAAAGAAAACTTGGAGAAGTGGTTGATTCTAGGATGAGGGTAGGGAAAATACATATGAGCCTGGGATAATAGTGTGAAGCAAAAAGATGCTAAAAAAACTTTTGTAAAATATAGGGCTAATCAAGAGAGCACAAGCGCCAATCTGAAGAAGCTCCTAAAAAACCAAAACTGAAACAAGTTGAGTGAAAAAATTAAATAATGCTAATATTGGATTATGACCCATAGAATCAAATAAATATCCATGATTCCATACTTGTGGATATAAATGACCAATTATCTAGATAGACGGGAGAGAAAGAGGGCTCTTCCTTGCTGCTGCTGCTGCTGCTGCTACTAAGTCGCTTCAGTCGTGTCTGCCTCTGTGCGACCCCATAGACAGCAGCCCACCAGGCTCCCCCGTCCCTGGGATCCTCCAGGCAAGAACACTGGAGTGGGTTGCCATTTCCTTCTCCAACGCATGAAAGTGAAAAGTGAAAGTGAAGTAGCTCAGTCGTGTCCGACTCCTAGCAACCCCATGGACTGCAGCCTTCCAGGCTCCTCCATCCATGGGATTTTCCAGGCAAGAGTACTGGAGTGGGGTGCCATTGCCTTCTCCACTTCCATGCTTTAGAATTACAATTAATAAGTGTTGAAGGATAGGCAAGAATGGAAAATCAGCATTAAGTAAATACCATAGTAACGATTATACAGAACTGAGATCCTCTGATATATGCTAAACAAGATTTTCAGTCTCAAAGCCTTTCCTCCAAGATATTTGTTAACAAGGAAAAACATTGTAATTGTCAAATAAAGAAACCCAGCAGAAACTAAATTAACCAAGTGATCAAGGTCAACATTATACCAGTAACGAAACAATTTGACATAATGAATCACATGCTATTAAGTGGGACACAACATTGTTTTTGTGGAATTCTTTCCAAAATTAGTTACCTCAATCCAACCATGGGAAAAGACCAGACACACCCAACTTGAGGGACACTTGGCAAAATAACTGCTCTATACTCTTCAAAAATGGCAAGCTCATAATGGTTAAAGAAGAACTGTTATAGATTTTAGGAGGCTATGGAGAAATAGCAAAATGTAATATGGGATCCTGAAGGATCGATGTGAGATCCCAGAAGAAACAACAAAACATTAATCAAAAAACTGGTAACATTAGCATATGGTCTTTAGTTACTAGTATTATACCAGTGTTAATTGCTTGGCTGTATTAATTGCACTATGTTCATTTCCAAGGCAAACCATTCAATATCACAGGAATCCAAGTCTATGCCCCAACCAGTATCGCTGAAGAAGTTGAAGTTGAACAGTTCTATGAAGACCTACAAGACCTTTGAGAACTAACACCCAAAAAAGATGTCCTTTTCATTATAGGGGACTGGAATGAAAAACTAGGAAGTCAAGAAACACCTGGAGTAACAGGCAAATTTGGCCTTGGAACACGGAATGAAGCAGGGCAAAGACTAATAGAGTTTTGCCAAGAAAATGCACTGGTCATAACAAACACCCTCTTTCAACAACACAAGAGAAGACTCTATACATGGACATCACCAGATGGTCAACACTGAAATCAGATTGATTATATTCTTTGCAGACAAAGATGGACAAGCTCTATACAGTCAGCAAAAACAAGACCGGGAGCTGACTGTGGCTCAGACCATGAAATCCTTATTGCCAAATTCAGACTGAAATAGAAGAAAGTAGGGAAAACCACTAGACCATTCAGGTATGACCTAAATCAAATCCCTTATGATTATTCAGTGGAAGTGAGAAATAGATTTAAGGGCCTAGATCTGATAGATAGAGTGCCTGATGAACTATGGACAGAGGTTCGTGACATTGTACAGGAGACAGGGATCAAGACCATTCCCATAGAAAAGAAATGCAAAAAAGCCAAATGGCTGTCTGGGGAGGCCTTACAAATAGCTGTGAAAATTAGAGAAGCAAAAAGCAAAGGAGAAAAGGAAAGATATAAACATCTGAATGCAGAGTTCCAAAGAATAACAAGAAGAGATAAGAAAGCCTTCTTCAGCGATCAATGCAAAGAAATAGAGGAAAACAACAGAATGGGAAAGACTAGGGATCTCTTCAAGAAAATCAGAGATACCAAAGGAACATTTCATGCAAAGATGGGCTCGATAAAGGACAGAAATGGTATGGACCTAACAGAAGCAGAAGATATTAAGAGGAGGTGGCAAGAATACACAGAAGAACTGTACAAAAAAAGATCTTCACGACCCAGATAATCACAATGGTGTGGTCACTGACCTAGAGCCAGACATCCTGGAATGTGAAGTCAAGTGGGCCTTAGAAAGCATCACTACGAACAAAGCTAGTGGAGGTGAAGGAATTCCAGTGGAGCTCTTTCAAATCCTGAAAGATGATGCTGTGAAAGTGCTGCACTTAATATGCCAGCAAATTTGGAAAACTCAGCAGTGGCCACAGGACTGGAAAAGGTCAGTTTTCATTCCAATCCCAAAGAAAGACAATGCCAAAGAATGCTCAAACTACCACACAATTGCACTCATCTCACACGCTAGTAAAGTAATGCTCAAAATTCTCCAAGCCAGGCTTCAGCAATATGTGAACCGTGAACTTCCTGATGTTCAAGCTGGTTTTAGAAAAGGCAGAGGAACCAGAGATCAAATTGCCAACATCCACTGGATCATGGAAAAAGCAAGAGAGTTCCAGAAAAACATCTATTTCTGCTTTATTGACTATGCCAAAGCCTTTGACTGTGTGGATCACAATAAACTGTGGAAAATTCTGAAAGAGATGGGAATACCAGAACACCTGATCTGCCTCTTGAGAAATTTGTATGCAGGTCAGGAAGCAACAGTTAGAACTGGACATGGAACAACAGACTGGTTCCAAATAGGAAAAGGAGCACATCAAGGCTGTATACTGTCACCCTGTTTATTTAACTTCTATGCAGAGTACATAATGAGAAACACTGGACTGGAAGAAACACAAGCTGGAATCAAGATTGCCGGGAGAAATCTCAATAACCTCAGATATGCAGATGACACCACCCTTATGGCAGAAAGTGAAGAGGAACTAAAAAGCCTCTTGATGAAAGTGAAAGTGGAGAGTGAAAAAGTTGGCTTAAAGCTCAACATTCAGGAAACTAAGATCATGGCATCCAGTCCCACCACTTCATGGGAAATAGATGGAGAAACAGTGGAAACAATGTCAGACTTTATTTTTGGGGGCTCCAAAATCACTACAGATGGTGACTGCAGTCATAAAATTAAAAGACGCTTACTCCTTGGAAGAAAAGTTATGACCAACCTAGATAGCATATTCAAAAGCAGAGACATTACTTTGCCAACAAAGGTCCATCTAGTCAAGGCTATGGTTTTTCCTGTGGTCATGTATGGTTGCGAGAGTTGGACTGTGAAGAAGGCTGAGCACCAAAGAATTGATGCTTTTGAACTGTGGTGTTGAAGAAGACTCTTGAGAGTCCCTTGGACTGGAAGGAGATCCAACCAGTCCATTCTGAAGGAGATCAGCCCTGGGATTTCTTTGGAAGGAATGATGCTAAAGCTGAAACTCCAGTACTTTGGCCACCTCATGTGGGGAGTTGACTCATTGGAAAAGACTCTGATGCTGGGAGGGATTGGGGGCAAGAGGAGAAGGGGACAGCAGAGGATGAGATGGCTGGATGGCATCACTGACTCAATGGACGTGAGTCTGAGTGAACTCCAGGAGTTGGTGATGGACAGGGAGGCCTGGAGTGCTGCGATTCATGGGGTCGCAAAGAGTCAGACACGTATGAGCGACTGATCTGATCTGATCTGATCTAAGTAAGATTTTAACAGTGAGGGAGTCTAGGGCAGGGATATATGGAAACCCTCTGTACTAGTTTTGATACTTTTTTCTACATCTGTAATCAGTTCAAAATCAAAAGTGAAAAGTATTGTGTTTACTCCAACAGAATTAAAAATGCTTTTGAAGAAGTAATTCTCTTTTGAGGGTAAAGACCAAATTTGGTGGGGCGGGGGTACTATGTGAAAATAGTATCAGGAAAACTACATTTGGTTAAAATTTCCACTTTTGGACAGTTATACCTTAAGAATCCATATCAACCAATCCTGTTCCTTGTATCAACACACTTATGGGTTTTTATTCTTCAACTTAAATCCATCTAAATTTTCCAGTTCCTTTGCCCACAGATGGGATCTCAAGAAGCTTTTTATCATCTCTTAGCTGTTAACAACTCCAACTGCAAAAAGCCTCTAGTACATTTGATTTTCAGCCTAAAAGAACCCTGTGGCTAAGATGGACAACTCAAGCAGTTTATTTCACTTTTGTCTGCTGAGGTGTTGTATTTATTTGCTTTCTCACATCATGAAGAAGCCAGGTTACTATTTTTTTCTTTTTCTCTACTCCTCTATCCCATTCTCCCCTATTTAGCAGTGTCTGTCAGCAGAAGAGCTACCAAGAGGCAGCTCAGCAAGTTAATCAGTCAGGGCCCCAGCGCCCAGGAACTGTTTGTTACAACAGCAAAGGGAATGAAGCATATATAACGAAGCCTCCAAGCAACAGACTAATTAATACCTCTTTCTTCTTTGAAGAAAATGACCCAATATTGAACTCCAGTGAATTAGACAACATTTTAATTTACTATCTGCTGAAAGGATGGCTACTTTATAAAATGCATTGCTATTTATTCATTCTCTGATACCACTAGTAGTCATTCAAATAGGACCCTCTGGCCAAGATCTTAAGAGACACACTGCTAGGACTAGTCGCTATTTAAAATTTGCCACATACTCAGGCCTCTTGTTTCTACCAAATGAGACGCCATATTGACAGGATGCTGTGCGTAGTGGGTGGGCACTGTCAGGAACTTTTACATGCCGCTTCCTACTTCCCAGCCTCCACTTCTCCTCATGTTGCTGTTGGTAGAATGTTAGCCAAGATTTGCCTTCCAGACAACAATTTAGAAAATAGGCAGATGAGAAATACCCTCAGAAATAACAGGAAAGGGACTTCCCTGGAGGTCTAGAGGTTAAGACGTCACTTTCCATTTCAGGGGGTGTGATGCAATCCCTAGTCTGGGAGCTAGGATCCCACAAGCCTCGTGGCCAAAAAACCAAAACATAAACAATATTGTAACAAATTCAATGAAGACTTTAAAAATGGTCCAGATTTTTTTTTTTAAAAAAAAACTCTTTAAAATAATGAAGTTCATAAAAAAGAAAAAGAAATAATGGGAGAAATCTCACTTGATAGTCAAACGGAAAACTGCTGAGGAAATAACCCACAGCCAGCATGGCAAACTCCTAAGCCTCACTTTGTTGTCAGTCATAGGAATGTGAAAATGCTAAGACTTCTGAGCCTTTTCTCATCTGGGTACTAAGACAATAGAGGCAGATGGCCTTTAGTAAATTTTCTGGCTCAAAATCATTCTGCCAACAGTCAAGTGTTCTTTGTGTTTTATTTGCCGGATCTAGCAAGTAAAAATACAGGATATCTACAACCCATGCAATATTTGGGATGTACCCTAAAAATCATTCCTCACTTAGTTGGAATTCAAATTTAACTGAATGTCCTGTATTTTGTTTAGCAACTCCCCTCCACCTTCTGAGAAATGATACATAACACTACAATTTAACTTTCAGGCCTGAATTCTCCTACAAATCCACCAGTTTCTCACTGTGGGTCTTGAGCAGTTTATTTAATGTGTGTACTTCCCCATCTGTAAAATGAAATAATAAAAATAAAAACTTCCTTCTAGGGTTGTTGTGAAGAGGAACTCTAACAATCTCGAGTGCTTAGTGTAGTACTATGCAGCCACAAAATGCTTGCTCTTATTATTGTAGTTACCTTATTATTATTGTTCACACTGAATAAAATGTTGTTGAAAGAGCAAACAGGTCAGTAAGCAAAGTCTAGATTTTATCAGAAAGGTAGAAAATGTCTTTGCTAAGCAAGGTGGAAGGAGAAGTCTGCGAATAAATTGAGAATCCTTAAATTACATTGTAGGATTTTCCTGTAATCCCTTAATAATAATTACTGTCAGACTTCAGAATAAGGAATGCTTACCAAACTTCCTCGCGATGTTTTATACATTTCATTTTTCACTTCAGTTAGGAATAAAAGGCAGAAGAATTGGAGTGAAACAACTGAGATAAGTCGAAACAAAAATGAGGAAAAGGTATATATGTAAATTAAGAACACACTTATTACTAGCCCTTCAATAAATGAATTGACATTGACCTCTAGTAAACTATTTATGTGTAGAGACTGGTTGACAATGCCTTTCCAAGATTACGTATGCCTGGATAACAGCCAATATTTAAGCCTTTCTCTTGAAGGGTCCTATCTGCCTCTTCCACCTTCATTTCCTCAAGAAGTTTCCTAAGAACCCATCAACACCAATACAAAGGCTGGGAAATAACATTTTCCTCTTGGCTGGATGCAAAAACCAGAGGAGCAGAAAGGTTCTCAATGAAAACTGTTTGAATCACTATCAACTCATTCTTTCTGCTGACTAGAGAGGTAAAAACACACAAATAAAAGTAGCTCTCAGTCTCCAGTTACACCAACAGTTTCCAAAGAACATTTCCTTTTTCCCAAGAGCCAGGATCAACACAAATGATTCATTTTCTTTATAACCAGTAGTCATAGTAGTAGTAGTGTTAGTCACTCAGTCATGTCCGACTCTTGGTGACCCCATGGACTATGGCCCGCCAGGCTCCTCTGTCCATGGGATTCTCCAGGCAAGAATACTAGAGTGGATTGCCATTCCCTTCTTCAAACTAGTAGTCATAGGGATCCATATTTGAGGGTGTTCCACAGACTCACATAAGTCCTTTTTTCTTATCTAGCCTCAAGAGATTAATTATTCCTGTCAACTCAAGTCTGTCTTCCTGTTAACAAATTCCAGTGGGGTTTTTTTTCCTATTCAATCAGATAAACCCCAGATTCAAACACTTTGAGAAAATTTATTTCCTGCTTTACATTGCCACCACCCCTAAAGAATATGTAGATCCCTGTAACGTTTTCCTCTTCTCCCCTGTAACTTCGTCAATAAGAGACTAGTCTGACAGCTTTGTCAGTTTCCTAAGTACATACTGATATTTGCTGTGGAGGATTTTCCCAATGATTATAAGAGCTCTGTCCTAGTCAACCCATTCCCATTTTCAATAGCAGCTTTAAAAATGAATTTGATTTGGTCAAGCTGAGAGCTGAGTACATTAAAAGACAGCCTCTGCACATGTATGTATGACCTCTCAGCACAGAGGCCCACACTCAATTTGGGGATATTACCTTACCTAAAAATGAATGGCCCTTTAAAGCACTGAGAACAAAGATGCCAACATGAAAATATTTTATAAAACCTAAGTTCATCACCATAAAATTAGGGCTTTATTAGTATTATTTTGAGAAGAAATGGGAGGAAGTTATAAAAATATCTCTGAGGTTTGAAAGTTTCCAAACAGGAAATATGAAGGAAAAATTATATTGTGGTATTGGAAAGACCCTACTCTATTACCTCAATAACCTCAGATATGAGGATGACACCACTCTTATGGCAGAAAGCAAAGAGGATCTAAAGAACCTCTTGATGAAGGTGAAAGAGGAGAGAGAAAGAGCTGGCTTAAAACTCAACATTCAAAAAATGAAGATCATGGCTTCTGGTCCCATCAGTGTAGTTCAGTTCAGTCACTCAGTCGTATCCGACTCTTTGCAACCCCATGGACCCTCTCCTTGCTATTCTCTGAAACTCTGCATTCAAATGGGTATATCGTTCCTTTTCTCCTTTGCTTTTCTCTTCTCTTCTTTTCACAGCTATTTGTAAGCCTCCTCAGACAGCCATTTTGCTTTTTTGCATTTCTTTTTCCTGGGGATGGTCTTGATCCCTGTCTCCTGTACAATGTCATGAACTACCATGCATAGTTCATCAGGTACTCTGTCTATCGGATCTAGTCCTTTAAATCTGGTCCCATCACTTCATGACAAATACATAGGGAAACAATGGAAACAGTGACTGACTTTATTTTCTTGGGCTCCAAAATCACTGCAGATGGTGACTGCAGCCATGAAATAAAAAGACGCTTGCTCCTTGGAAGAAAAGCTATGACCAACCTAGACAGTGTATTAAAAAGCAGAGACATTACTTTGCCAATAAAGGCCCATGTAGTCAAAGCTATGGTTTTTCCAGTAGTCATATATGGATGTGGGAGCTGGACCATAAAGAAGACCGAGTCCCGAAGAATTGATGCTTTTGAACTGTGGTATTGGAGAAGACTCTTGAGAGTCCCTTGGACTGTGAGGAGATCAAACCAGTCAATCCTAGAAGAAATCAGTCCTGCATATTCATTAGAAGGACTGACAATGAAACTGAAGCTCCAATACTTTGGCCACCTGATGCAAAGAGCCAACTCATTAGAAAAGACCCTGATGCTGGGAAAGATTGAAGGCAGGAGGTGAATGGGGTAACAGAGGACAAGATGGTTGGATGGCATCACTGACTCAATGAACATGAGTTTGAGCAAATTCCAGGAGATAGTGAAGGACAGTGATGCCTGGCATGCTGCAGTCCATGGGGTCACAAAGAGTCAGATATGACTGAGCAGCCGAACAACAACTCTATTACTATTATTATATAGTCTGAGCCTCAGTTTCATCTATAAAATGCAAATAACCATGCCAAACTCAGTTTGTTGAGGTTTTCCTGGTAGTTCAGAGGTAAAGAATCCATCTGCCAAGCAGGAGATGTGGTTTTGATCCCTGGGTCGGGAAGATCCCCTGGAGAAGGAAAATTGCAACCCACTCCAGTATTCTTGCCTGGAGAATCCCATGGACAGAGCAGCCTGGTGACTTACAGTCCATGGTGTTGCAAAAGAGTGGAACATGACTTAGCAACTACACAACAACTCAGTTTGTTGTTTGATTAAGCATAATAGTGTATATAAGACCAACAAGCAATAGTGTCTGACAGTTAATAGATGTTCAATAAATGCTAATTCCATCATACCCTTTTCAGCATTCCTTTTTGAAATGTAAATGTAATTGAAGAAGCCACAACGGGACTCGTTATTATTTTCTAACATTTTCTTTATCAGTCTGGAAGGAACATGAACAAGGAAAAATAAGAAGCACATGGTAGGAAGGGATCAATAACTTGTGATGAGGAGAGATGAATCTTCCTGTCAGAATTCACTACAGAAAACACTAGAAGCCAAGTTTATTCTTAGGCCTAATTAAACTTGCAAAGTTTATCTTCCCTTTTCTCTCAGAATGGAATTCTTCACCCAAGACAGAATCTACTATTACTGTGAAAATGAATCATGAAGATAGATCTGGAAAAAAGAAAAATAATCTAAGCAATGGAGACCCCTCTAAAGAATGTATGCCTCCTTCTCAACCCTGGGTGACAAATTACAGAATCAGAAGCACAGAGGTGGGATCTCATATGAACACTTCTTAAAGTTTCCGCAGATGACTCTGGTGCCTGACGAGGTTAGATCACCACATTGATGCAGTGCGAGCTTGTGCCTGGAAGGTAAGAGCTCTTAATCAGAGAGCTGAACAAAATTAGTACGCACTGAAACAGTAACTGAAATAAAGTAGAAAACCTGTAATAGAAGAGCCTGTGACAAGTTCCCCCAGAGGATTAGATAACCATGGGATCTCTTCCCTTAAAGAAAAAAAAATCTATGTGGAAAAGAGTCTTGACTATTATATTAAGGTTTTTCCCTACCTGGCCCCACTCTCAACCTCATGCCCTGAAATAGCAAGCAGTTAATGCATGACCCAGTTTATCTCATCAGGAAGTACATTCAGTAAAACTGTCCAATGTCATCAAAACTGTATGGCATATACACCTAGACTCAAAATTTACCTTGGCTCCTTAACAAGGTTCTGAAACACAGTGAAACTTAATGTGGGTAGATGGAAGGAAAAAGCTGGTAGATGAAAGAGGAGGGAAGTGAGTTTGTCAGAGAAACCCTGAGAAAAGACTTTGAAGGAGACTGAAGGTTGTTAGCTCTAATTCATAAGGACCTGGGAATCCACAGAGTTCTAAAGACTGGCTTGGTGTAGTGTTTAATCAAGAGGAAAATGCCATGATAAGAGGCAGGAAGGACAGCCTACAGGAGGTGGTGCCAAATGCTGAAAGAAGGAAAACTGCAATTGACCAGACCAGAAATGGAAAATCCCTGAGCTAAAGCTCTGTTAGGGGCCTGGGAGTGAGGGAAAGATGGCATGTTTAGAGGCAAATTATGACAAAAGTTAACCTAAAATCATTTAAAGACTAGTTTTGATTCCTTAATTGAGAGATGACAACATTGTCCTGGGATTGGGTGAAAGTCATAGAAAGCTTGTTGTTTAGTCAGTAAGTCGTGTCCAACTCTTTGCAACCCCATGAACTGCAGCACACCAGGCTTCCCTGTCCTCCACTATCTCCTGGAGTTTGCTCAAATTCATGTCCATTGAGTTGGTGATGCTATCTTATCTTCTCATCTTCTGCCATCCCCTTCTCCCTTTGTCTTCTATCTTTCCCAGCATTGGGCCTTGAAACTTTATCTTCGTTATATTCCACTCAAACCAATGAACATAGGACCCAAATTTTGGAGGAAAATGGTATACTTTCTGCAGTTGAAAGATTTCCAGCAAAAGAGAAAAACTTAAAGTTCACTTACTTACAATCATTATCAGTCCATGTCTTTTTCCTCTACAGAACTCTAAACTTCTTATGGCCTTTGATTCTTTCTTGGTGCCTAGTGAAATGTGTGCCTAGAGTATCTTGAATTTAATTTGATTATAAATCATAATTTTATCAGAAGCCATCTGGTCTGAGTTAAGTCATATAAAACTAGGTTGAAATCAGCTTCATCACTTATTAACTGAATGACACTGAATAAATTAATTATCCTCTAAACTCAGCTTCCTCATCTATAAGATCCAATTATTGAAAAGATTAAAAGAGATAATATGTATAAAGTACTTACCACAGTGCCTAGCAAATTACAAGCATTTAACAAAGCTAGTTCCCACTATTTTTATCATTGAGCTCTTTATTTTTGCTTCTCACACACACAATCCATGGTATCAAATTCCACATACATTGGTCAGCCAGAAACCCAAGTAAATCAATGAATAAGAAAAGAACACTAATCAATCTTCCAATTTTTCTATTCTGACAAGATCCTGGCAACTGGGAGTGAGGGGGAAAAAATCTGCTGCAAAGATGCATCAACTCTATTATCAAAACAGAGTCAGATGATGTCACAGTTTGCAGAAGTCTTTACAAATGAAGATGATTCTACTAATAATATTAAATACAGTGCTAGTTCATTCAACCTTCTGCAAAGACTCAAGCAAAAAAAAAAAAAAGGGAAAATACTCCCCCTAAAAACAACTGAGACATCTTGGCTTTTGAAGAAATGTAGAAAACATAGCTTTAGTTGTCAAAAAGCAGACAATGTTTGATCAGAACCAGAAAGAAAATTAATAAACTAATTAATAACATTCTTCTGGCCCAAAGACAACACTGTTCTTACAATGTCTGCTTATAATTGAAAATAAAATTATTTGATAGTTTAAGAAGTTATGCATTCAGAGAAGATGACTATCTGGGGAGAAGTGGAAGCAATCATCTTAATATATTTTGGGCAGACTCAAGAAAATATTGGAACTTTAGACTGAGACCTAGATTTGGCTGTGTTCTAGACCAAAAAAGTTATTTGTGCAAGATACTTCTCAGATACATATTTAGAAAGGAATTGAACTGAAATATGCAAATGGCATCAGGCTATGTCACTTCCAAGGAAATGTTAAAACCCAAACTATTACTATTTTGAAAATAGCACCATTTAATTGTCTTCTTTATCTGCCTCTCCCACTTTCTATAGATATTGAGGGATATTCCGGATCTATCCCGCTAAAACTGGTTTCAGTTCAGTTCAGTTCAGTCACTCAGTCATGTCCGACTCTTTGCGACACCATGAATCGCAGCACGCCAGGCCTCCCTGTCCATCACCAACTCCCGGACTTCACTCAAACTCATGTCCATCGAGTCGGTGATGCCATCCAGCCATCTCATCCTCTGTTGTACCCTTCTCCTCCTGCCCCCAATCCTTCCCAGCATTAGGGTCTTTTCCAATGAGTCAACTCTTCACATGAGGTGGCCAAAGTATTGGAGCTTCAGCTTCAACATCAGTCCTTCCAATGAACACTCAGGACTGATCTCCTTTAAGATGGACTGGTTGGATCTCCTTGCAGTCCAAGGGACTCTCAAGAGTCTTCTCCAACACCACAGTTCAAAAGCATCAGTTCTTCCGTGCTCAGCTTTCTTCACCGTTCAACTCTCACATCCATACATGACTACTGGAAAAACCATAGCCTTGACTAGATGGACCTTTGTTGGCAAAGTAATGTCTCTGTTTTTGAAAAACTGGTTTAGCAATACTTAAAATTCAGCAAAGAACACTCCCACCTCCGGGATATACCTTCTTCATCATTATGGATGACTAGCATATAAAAAAATATGATGCCTAGAATTGGGGTCAGTTCTTCTCTTGCGAATATTCACACATCAAACAATTCTCCTTCCTCATTTTCATAAAGACTGTTCTGACCATATTATCATAGCTAAAGGACAAAGCATATCACTCTAAAAACTCAATTGATCTTAGTAATCTAAGTCTTACTTTACATGAAGTAATGGAAATTCTTTCTCTGTGTAAAAGGGTTAAGCTTAGAGGGAAAAAAGAGAAAGATTTTCTGGTTCATTCTAAATAGGCTTTGGAGAAAGAATCGCTAAGTGCAAAACACATCACCTCCCGCATTTCAGTGATCAAAGTATTTTGTAAAACAAGCAAATGCAGAATTTTGAGAGGCATTTCAAGGCTTGTCTTTGGGAAGTTAATTCCCTTTGCTAATTTATCATTGATTTCTATTGTCTTTTCCTCTCTTATGCCATCACCACATATAAGAGAATATAACAAGATTCTCATTTGTCTAAAAGTTAGCTTGAATTGTTCACAAGGTGGATACTCATGGGGGCTGTAAAAGGCAGGATGTGTGCATTCATTCAGATCCAACTAACTCCGTGGCATCTCTCCTATGTGCCGGGCTCAGGTTAAGCAGGATGGTGCTGGCACTGCCCCTGCCTCTGAACACCACACAGCAGGTGCTTCCTGACATGTTTCAGACTCTGCAAATCCCAAGATACATACTTTAGAATGTTCTGATCACAAGCTGTCTATCAGAAAGCACATTAATAGAGTCCCAGGAGCCTACAGGAAATCACTGTTCCCAGGCTGCTACTTCCTTGCTATGGGTCCTTTTTGCTTGGGCATCCACTGGATGCACACAGTAGACCCCTGCTCCCCCATCAGAGGAGGATCGCCCCACTCTGCTATAGCTCCTCATTCATCCATTCTGGGTTTAAAGATTCTTCCAGATCCACTATAGAGGAATTTAACTCCCTAAAGGCCCCAACTACAAATAGAAAAGCTTCCTCGCTGATACCACATACCCCTTTCCCCCTTCCCCAGTTCTTATACTCAACAACCCCTCCTCCTTCCAAATTCTGCAGGCTAAAGGTAGGAATAATATAGTTTACTTATAAAATACTAATTCTGACTATAATTTTTGATTATAGTCAAAACAACACTAATATCTACAAAGACTTACCATATATTTGGTAATGGATATTACATTTTCTCCTCTAAACAACATTACAAGGCAGGTACCAGGGTCAGGAAAATTAAGGTTTGCATAGGTTAAGTGACTTGGTCAAGGTCAAATAGCAAGGGATAAGAGACAATAATCAAACCAGGTCTGTTCAGATGCCAAAGCCCAGCTTTCAACATGTTCCCATGCTGCTTCATAAGGTCAAAATGTGGGACGCAAAGCAAAAATTAGATTACAGCACTAGGTATTTGTTGAATATAAATCGTTTCTTTTCAAGCTTTTCAGAAAACAAACTGAAAGAAATATTTTATTCCAAGACTGACACTGTAGAATAGTGGAAGTAGCCTAAACTTTTGATTTGTACTACTGTGGGTAAAACTTACAGTAGTTGATGCTTGAATGAATGCTGGGAATGGACTAGAATAGAACGTACCTTAATTGATTTATGGATACTGTGTTTCTTAATAACTCACAGTTAGCAATTTCCAATTTTAACCAATCCCCTTCAATAAGAGCTTTCTCAAAACACTTAACATCATTTTCTTTGAATACCTGTGGTTAGAGCAAATGTTGCCCACCACGATAACCTGATCAGCTAAGCTTCCAGAAAGTGTTTTACTCCTCTGGCCCACGCATTTGGTCTGCCCAGTGGTTTGCCCTGTAGGTCAGACTGTTTCATCAGATTGTTCCTGTGTACTCTCCCCCTACACTGAGTTTTATGCTCCATATTCAAGATGGTTATATTGTCCAGTGACTCAGTCCTATAGTCATTTCTCCATTCGTGAAAACCGTAAACATCTTTGACCTTGACTTCTCTTTCTAACCTTTTATATTTGTAAACATACAAATATAAACCTATTATATTTGTAAACATATAAATATAATTACATATGTCTATGTGAATAACTTATTCAACTCATCTGCATGCAAACCAATAACTCACTCAGAGTTTGGTTTTGGTTTTTGTGTTAAGACCAGATAGACTCCAGTTTAGAAAGATTTTTGCTTGGCCTGTAGTACAATGGCAGTGACAAAAATAACACTCTGTATTATCATTTCACTCTATTTTGACCAGCTTCAAAGGACTATTTCATCTTTACATTCCTGATGCCATTGAGTCACTGGTCTATTTTCATTTATAACATGAGTATTACTACTTTCTTAGCATAGTAATTTCTACAACTCATGCAATTAATAAATATGATTGAATCTGAATTTTTAATGTGGTGTATTACATTGATTGATTTGCGGATATTGAAGAATCCTTGCATCCCTGGGATAAAGCCCACTTGGTCATGGTGTATGATCTTTTTAATGTGTTGTTGGATTCTGATTGCTAGAATTTTGTTAAGGATTTTTGCATCTATGTTCATCAGTGATATTGGCCTGTAGTTTTCTTTTTTTGTGGGATCTTTGTCAGGTTTTGGTATTAGGGTGATGGTGGCCTCATAGAATGAGTTTGGAAGTTTACCATCCTCTGCAATTTTCTGGAAGAGTTTGAGCAGGATAGGTGTTAGCTCTTCTCTAAATTTTTGGTAGAATTCAGCTGTGAAGCCGTCTGGACCTGGGCTTTTGTTTGCTGGAAGATTTTTGATTACAGTTTCAATTTCCGTGCTTGTGATGGGTCTGTTAAGATTTTCTATTTCTTCCTGATCGAGTTTTGGAAAGTTGTACTTTTCTAAGAATTTGTCCATTTCTTCCACGTTGTCCATTTTATTGGCATATAATTGTTGATAGTAGTCTCTTATGATCCTTTGTATTTCTGTGTTGTCTGTTGTGATGATTAATGTATTATAACACTAAACTATTCATATGAATTTTATTAAACCCAATGTATGTGAAATATTGGGCTTCCCAGATGGCACTACTGGTAAAGAACCCATCTGCCAATGCAGGAGACATAAGATATGCAGGTTCCGTCCCTGAGTGGGGAAGATCCCTGGAGGAGAGCATGGCAACCTCCTCCAGTATTCTTGCCTGGAGAATCCCATGAACAGAGGAGCCTGGCAGGTTGCAGTTCACAGGGTTGCAAAGAGCCAGACATGATTGAAGCAACTTAGCATGCACATATGTGAAATATTATCATTTCAATATGTAATCATATAAAAACTACTGAGATATTTAACATTATTTTATATAAAGCTTTCCAAATCCGGTGTGTATATATTTACACTTACAGTGAGTTCAGACTAGCACCTTTCAAGTATTTGGTGCTGCATATGGCCAGTGGCTATTGTATTGCACTGCACAGGTCCCAATCTGTGGTTTGCAACCTAATTGCTCACTTGTGGAGTTTCTATAAATTTTTATTCTCAGGCCACTCCCCTCCCAAGCCAATTAACTCAGAATATCTGTGAGTAAGACACAAACATCAATATTTTTTAAAGTTCCCAGGTGACTGCAATGAGTAGCCAAAATTGACAACCACTTGTCAAAGACAATATGGAGATTGGACATGAATGTCCTCATTCATTCATCTAAATGTCATGGGAGGCAATGGTGAGTAACATCAAGGAGCTCATAATTTGTGTGTGTGAGAGAGACACATTAAAACAAATATCCACAATGCTGTGATAATCACACAAATAAAAATGTAAACAAAATATACAATAGGATAGTAAAGAAAGAGCAACGATGCCTGATGAAAACCTATTCCTCATGCATTAGCTGGTAGATTGGTAAGTGTCATCAGATCGGAGTAGAGAGTATCTTTTGAAAGAGACAATAGATTTTTGAAAGGTATTTTAGTTGGTGCTATAAAAGCCTCCTTCATCAGAACCTAACTAATTCAGATTTTATAATTTCTGATAGACACTGAGGAAGAATATACTTTTGCCCTACATCTGGGGAGAAAACAAAAATGTTTTCTAGGAAAAAGAAGATTTTAACAGATCATTTAAAATTATCAATACTTTATGGAAACAAATAAAAAACAACTGACATATTCACAAGTGAAGCTCTCTGAATCTAAATCAGTTTACCACACTATATGGATTAAAATGTCATCAAAGTTATTCAGTTATATTTTTTAAAGAAAAGCATAGTAATTTAGACTTATTCCAAATGTATCAGTTTTTTGTGATATGAATACAAATTCTCTTGAATATGTTCTTCTACTGTCAAATATACTTTCTAGTACGATAAATTTTTGAGGACATTTTCCATCATAGAGTCTACTGTGGTTGCAAAATAAAAATATGCCTCTTGCACACACCCTACTTTTTAAGCTTTTTGTTTTCTTTTTCTGACTAATATATCCCTGGGGCTTCCCTGGTGGCTCAGATAGTAAACAATCTGCCTGCAATGCAGGTTCGATCCCTGAATCAGTAAGGAAGATCCCCTGGAGAGGTGCATGGCATCCCAATCCAGTATTCTTGCCTGGAGAATCCCATGGACAGAGGAGCCTGGTGGGCTATGGTCCATGGGGTTGCAAAGAGTCAGACACGACTGAAGCAACATAGCACAGAATACATCTTTATTCCTTTATTTGCTCAAAGATGAGCTCAGAATGTTTTTCCTTTCGGAAACCATCACTGACTATCCCCACACACAATCCCATGACCCTCTGTGTCTTCTGGTATGCTGTGGACAAGCTTCTCATGACACTTGTATATATCAACAAATAAGCACACGACTGAATGATTCCCTGTTTGAAAGATTATGAGCTGCTTGAGGGCAATTCATGTCTTTTCATCTTCCTGTCTCTAGCCACCAGCATGTGTGTGACACTTGGTAAGTAATCAAAGATATTGCTCAAGTTAGATTAAAACAGAAAACAGTGCCTTGTGAAACCAAAGCAAGAGCCAAAAATATACTTCCACAAGAATAATGGAAAAGATTTATACACCAAGTAAGGAAGTACAGAGATTTCTTAAAATTGTTAGTGATTATGTCACCTTAAAAGTAAAAGGAAACAACAAAAGGTGTCAGCTTGTGCTCTGAAAATTTTCCTACAAATAATATGATGATTATCTTCCCTTGAAAGAGAGAAACATATATATCATCATTTCTATACTGAGGGTTTAGGGAGTGGACGTGTTTTGTTCTAATAGCAAAATAATTGGAGAGACTATTGTACTGGTCAGCATGACCCAGCCGGAAAACTTTTGATTTAGTAAACTTGTCTTCCTAAGTAAAACAAAGCTAATTGGACCAATAGAAACAATAACATGCTGCTCAAGGCTCTCCCCAGATCGTCAGAAAAAATGTCAATGAGAAAGAAAATTGCTTTTGAGAGAAACAAACCAGTGTGATTGCTTAGCTCTGAAAAACGAGAGGACAAGGGTGGGGACAGAAAAAGCACCCATGGTTCAGACTGGGGCTGTTGGGTTTGCATCGTCATGTGTTAATGTCACACCTAGGGCCCAACCCTACTACGTCAATCTCCCCAGAGCAGAAATAAGTAAGGGCTTACACAGCCTTGCTCCATAAGTCTCCCTCACACAACATCTGCTATTGCGCTCACTCATTCTGAGACACAAAATGCCTGGACCATCTTACCTTGGGGTCACACTTAAGATGAGTCTCCAGTACTTATTGTCACTGCTTCATTTTTTCACATATATTTATTTGATAAATATGCAAAAAATAACTCAGATAATTCTCCAAATTCAATGGTCTTATTCTGATCTATGCCAGAATAAGAATTCCACAAGCTAAGCAGATGACACCACCCTTATGGCAGAAAGTGAAGAGGAACTAAAAAGCCTCTTGATGAAAGTGAAAGAGGAGAGTGAAAAGGTTGGCTTAACGCTCAACATTCAGAAAACGAAGATCATGGCATCTGGTCCCATCACTTCATGGGAAATATATGGGGAAACAGTGGAAACAGTGTCAGACTTTATTTTCTGGGGCTCCAAAATCACTGCAGATGGTGACTGCAGCCATGAAATTAAAAGACACTTACTAAAAAAAAAAAAAAAAAAAAGACGCTTACTCCTTGGAAGGAAAGTTATGACCAACCTAGATAGCATATTCAAAAGCAGAGACATTACTTTGCCAACAAAGGTCTGTCTAGTCAAGGCTATGGTTTTTCCTGTGGTCATGTATGGATGTGAGAGTTGGACTGTGAAGAAGGCTGAGTGCCGAAGAATGGATGCTTTTAAACTGTGGTGTTGGAGAAGACTCTTGAGAGTCCCTTGGACTGCAAGGAGATCCAACCAGTCCATTCTGAAGGAGATCAGCCCTGGGATTTCTTTGGAGGGAATGATGCTCAAGCTGAAACTCCAGTACTTTGGCCACCTCATGCGAAGACTGAACTGAACTGAACTGAAGGTTATCTTAAATCCACTCTTCTTGGGAAAAAAACATACAGAAATTTTAGATACATTATATGGGCCTCGCTTCTTCACCTTTGTCTCTCTTTAGACTATTCTCTCCCTTTTGCCCTCAAATACATACATGTCCCTAAAAATGCATGAAAGCATTGTAAAATGGTCAATTACATAAAACAGCAGCCTTCACATTTAAAAACTTACAGTATTTCATAATTTCTGTAATCCTATTTGTCAAGTTTTAAATAGGTCCAAAATTCATATGTTGTCCTAAAAAGCTTTGAGAGAATAGCCCTCTCTTCAAAGAGTAGACTACTATTAATATACAACTGGTCAAGTTTAAACTAATAAACCATAATCAAGCAAAAATAGGTCTTGAGGAAAAATAGGTCTTGCCTTAAACCGTCATGACTTAAAGATTTCATATTTGGCACTCATAAGAAATCCCAATTCATGTGTGTGCATTATTCATGCATAGTTAAATGTGCACCTATAAATGCACAGGATATATATACAGATTTCAATGTGTTCTATGATTTCAGCTTATGAAATGTCTTATAGACACACACTGGTCTTGGAGAAACTACCACTTTGATATCCATTAGATGTGATATATGAGTTTACCACTGTACCATCATGGTAATATAATGCCATGGTCTAAGATTTATCAGAATTCCCTGGTGGCTCAGTTAAGTGTCTGTCTGCCTACAATGTGGGAGACCCGGGTTCAATCCCTGGGTCAGGAAAATCTCCTGGAGAAGGAAATGGCAACCAACTCCAGTATTCTTGCCTGGAAAATCCCATGGATGGAGAAGCCTGGTAGGCTACAGTCCATGGGGTCACAAAGAGTCGGACACAACTGAGCAACTTCACTTTATTTTCACTTTCAAGATTTATCTATTAGACAACTCAAAAGTATGTAAATACTCTAGAAATGAAAATAAAATTGTGAAGCTCTTAAATCATGGTCAGTGAAGTATGTCTTTGGAAGGAAAGTTATGCCCAACCTAGATAGCATATTCAAAAGCGGAGACATTACTTTGCCAACAAAGGTCCGTCTAGTCAAGGCTATGGTTTTTCCTGTGGTCATGTATGGATGTGAGAGTTGGACTGTGAAGAAGGCTGAGCACCAAAGAATTGATGCTTTTGAACTGTGGTGTTGGAGAAGACTCTTGAGAGTCCCTTGGGCTGCAAGGAGATCCAACCAGTCCATTCTGAAGGAGATCAGCCCTGGGATTTCTTTGGAGGGAATGATGCTCAAGCTGAAACTCCAGTACTTTGGCCACCTCATGCGAAGAGTTGACTCATTGGAAAAGACTCTGATGCTGGGAGGGATTAGGGGCAGGAGGAGAAGGGGACGACAGACGATGAGATGGTTGGATTGCATCACCAACTCGATGGACGTGAGTTGAGTGAACTCTGGGAGTTGGTGATGGACAGGGAGGCCTGGCATGCTGCAATTCATGGGGTCGCAAAGAGTCGGACAGGACAGAGCGACTGATCTGATCTGATCTGAAGTATGTCTATATCAGTCATAATCTAATCAATCATCCACCTCCATCAAGTTTTAGCTACATTGACACCCAAACCCACTTACCACTTTGGGGTCTTCTTTGCATACTTGTTATAAGAATGACAAATTGCTTAAACTGGCTGACTGCTATTGCAAGGTCAAGCAAAAGCCAGACACTGAAACCCAAACCAATGATTATATCTATAGATGCCTAAATTAACAAGCAGACAAGACTATGCATTAAATGGTTAAACTCCATACTCCTGGCATTCTACTATTTACTCAGTCCAGGAAGCCAGAAGCATGGAACTAAACATTTGTACTATGTTGAAGTTTCTCCCACAGAAATTCTCACAGAATTATAGGAGAAAATTTCCTAAAATGTTTTTCTAATTGCACAGATTGAGGAAACCATTTCATTCAATGGCTCAATCCTCTTGAGCCTTAGTGGATAACAATAAATGTCTCTAAATAAATTATGTGATTCATGCTAAATGTGTGTTGGTCTTGTCATGGCAGGTTGTGGAAGGTGGTTGCATGAAAGTAGCCAAAACCAGCCAACAGGATAGAGATTGTGGCCAGGGACCATTGTATATAGACAGGGACCGGGTGGTAATAGTGCTAAAAACAAACAAATAGCCAAAGAGTAGGAATTTTCAGCCACTGTGAAGTTAGAAAGATCCCAGCCAGGAGAAGGACATTGGATCTCACTGTCCCCCCACCTCTTTAACTCTCCCCCAAAGCCCCTCAATAAAATGGCTTGATTCCCTCTGCATCCCTCTCCAAAACAAAAGACTAGGGAAAAGTCCATAATAATAAAGAGAAACACATGTTGAACATTTAATCTGTGTGTAGACTTTGACAAGCATCTGAAACATATTATCCTATTCTATTTTCATCAGCATTCATTCATTCAAAAAAAGAAGCAAAACACACACGCATCACTGGATATAAAATAGATGAGGAAACGGAGATCCACAGAGGAGTTACTCCAGATCTTAAAATTACTGAATCACTGATGGGGGCCTCAAAGCAGGCAGATACACTTAACTGGAACACTTAGCAGATGCATTTAACCAACTCACCCTCCCCCATGCGTCAACGAACAGGACTGATTTCCAAGAAGCTGGCCAAACCTTCATGGTAGGCAAGGTTCAAGGCTGGGACAGGTGGTCTGTGCTCCCCAGTACTGAAGTTCAAGCTGGACAGGAGCACAGGCAACCACAGGACAGGGTATGTAGGGCAGGAGTAGAGAGATACGCTCAAGGCAGGAAGACACAAGAGGAAACTGCTCTTGGGTAGAAATCAGGGCCCATTTTGAGATTCAAGCCCCATATCAGAGAAAAGTTAGAAACAGATGCCAAGAAGGGAGTATTTCAGGATTTGCAACAAGACCCTGGACCCTTCTGCCCTATTTATAAGGAACCAATCTGGGCTTCCCTGGTGGCTCAGACAGTAAAGAATCTGCATGCAATGCAGGAGACCAGGGAAGATGGGTTGGAAAGATCC
This sequence comes from Bubalus bubalis, assembly GCF_019923935.1. NCBI lineage: Eukaryota > Metazoa > Chordata > Mammalia > Artiodactyla > Bovidae > Bubalus > Bubalus bubalis. The sequence continues at coordinate 90,766,233 of NC_059164.1, forward strand.
CCCAAAGAAGGGAATGGCAACCCACTCCAGTATTCTTGCCTGAAGAATTCCATGGACAAAGGAGCCTGGTGAAATACAGTCCATGGGGTTGCAAAGAGTTGGACACAACTGAGCAACTAACACTTTCAGCTTTTCAATTTGTGCTAACAAGTGTGTACAAGCCTATACAGGCAGAGACAGCCTGCCCGTGACTGCAGCCAAACTCCAGGTCTTCTAGGCTGAAGACCACTCATGCTTCTAAAATCTTCACTTTCAAGTTCTAAATGCTATGCTTTCCTCTTTTCCAATTATCACTATCTTCATCCCCATACACATCTATTAGAAAAAAGCAACAATAAGACATCTACTTAGTTCAGTCATCTGGGAAATGCTACGGATAATACAGTACCGTGGGTCAAATAATGCATTCAAAAACCAGTCAATTTAGTGGAAAAAAGAACAATCAAATTGCTTATTTTGCATCATGCAGAGCAAAAAAATTACAACTTGAATGTTGTGCTTTTCAAATAGTTGTACTGATGTTGGGCAGACATAATCACATTCACCAGGCATCTCTGCACTTTGCTGCTTTGGTATATTATTTTTTAAACTGTCTTTTTTTTTTCTCTTGGAATCAAATTTATTTATCCTTTGGGGATGCTTAATTCCTTAATGTCAATCAATTTTTTTTTTCACTAAAGCAAGCAAGTTCTTTGTTTTGCAGCTAAATTCTTAATCAGCTTTTGTTCAGAAACTGTTTATTTCTGTCTGCATTACAAATGCTAGATTTAACCAATCTATCAACCCAGGATAACATAAGAAGGGATCTTGTCGGTTTGTCCTTTCCTCTCAGGAACACAGATACTGTATCCTGTACTTTTTTAGAAAGGAAATAATAGGATTAGACTAAGATGGAGAACAAGAGGAGGTCAGACCCAAGAAAAGTATGTGGTCCTTCTAGAACTTTCCCATGTAACATGGGGAATTGTAATCCATTTGTGCTAAATGCTTTGACTATGCTCATTATGTAAAAAACATTAAAGCCTCGTATATTTTGTTACCATAGTTCTGCCTATTGGGAACTATAATTAAAGCACATTTGAGCAAATGCAATTTTATTTGTTATTAAGCGACTAAAAGCTTAGTCAACCTTGCAAATATGACATTATTTTAGGATTACAATATGAGCCAGCCAGCTAGCCAATAAACTTTATTAGGTCCTATCTTTATTAGCAATGCCTCTCATTCCTATTGTGGAAGACCCCTATGCTATGTAACAGTGGTTCTCAAACTTTAGAAAGTCTCAGCATAGCCTGCAGGACTTGTTAAAATATCTGAGCCTTGCTTTCAGGGTTTCCTTACAACTGGGTTAGGGCCCTAAAACTTGCATTTCTAATATATCCCTAGGAGACACTGATGCCTCTGGTCTGCAGATCACACTTTAATGCTATATAATATACTGGTTAGAACTTTGGAGTCAATCCACCTGGGTTCATATTCTGCTTTTCCAGTATTTATACATCCTTAGGCAAGTGACCTCATCTCTCTAAGTCTCAGTTTCTTAATTCATTTAGTGGGGGCAATAATATTTATCCAAAAGGTTAAGATCCTGCAAGCCACCAGCTATGGCCAAAAAAAAAAAAAAAAAAAAAACCCAAATCAAAACAAACCTAATTTTGTATAAATTTATGGGGATTGCAGTTTCCCTTCACTCGAGGAATTCTGTATGAAGGTAGGAGTAACATATAACTTCCCTCACTTTAACACTAATGCCCTCACCCACAGGAAATGCATCCATTCTGTAACACAACATAGAACAGGGCAATATCTTCTGACATTTTTATTTGGGAGCTCAAGATATCTAATAACTTCAGTCAATGGTCTCTGGTAATCTCCACGCACATGGGTTAATGACAACAAGAAAATAAAATAACATTCATTTTAGTTTCTAAAAATTCTAAGAATGTAAATCTTTAATGAAATGTTGGAATAAAATAAATCATAGCTGCATTTGCAATTCTCCAACTATGAAAATTTCATTTTAACTGTTCTTATCTTTTGACTATCCAGTTTCTCCTTTAATGATGAAACTGATAACAAATACTCAAACCAAGTAGAAAAAAAAAAAAACATAAGATACAAAGAAGGTAGTATCAGGAACATTTTTTGAGGGTCCAAATAGTGACAAACTATTATTTCTACTTTGCAAACAAAGTAGCAATAATAATTAAAATTTCAAAATACACCAGTAGAAATGACTACCTCATTTTCTCACTGTATTAGGAACACACACACACAAACACAAACTACCAATGAAATCTATACTTCCAAAAAAATCCTTTGTACCTTGGAAACCTCTTTTGGTCCTGGCTCATATTAAATTCCTTTCTATAGCTATATATTAAAGGTTTACCATAATGATGATTTTTTAAATTGTGGTATTTAAAATTTTTCATGTTTCTAATTACAGCATAAGAAACACAAGATATCATGAAATTTAACAAAAATGTCTACATAATTTAAATGACACTGGTCATAGAGAATATGTGTCAGCTTAGGTGAAAAATAGGTAGCAATATCTTACAGAAGATTCATTCCTGTTTATCACTCTAATGACAGAAAGTGAAGACAAACTAAAGAGCCTCTTGATGAGGGAAAGGGTAAAGTGAAAAAAGTTGGCTTGAAACTCAACATTCAAAAAAAAAACTAAGATCATGGCATCCAGTCCCTTCACTTCATGGCAAATAGCAGGGGAAAAAGTGGAAACAGTAACATATTTTATTTTCTTGGTCTCCAAAATCACTGCAGACAGTGACTGCTGCCATGAAATTAAAAGACACTTGCTTCTTGGAAGGAAAGCTATGACAAACCTAGACAGCATACTACAAAGCCAAGACATCGCTTTGCCAACAAAGGTCCCTCTAGTCAGAGCTATGGTTTTTCCAATAGCCATATACGAATGTGAGAGTTGGACCATAAAGAAGGCTGAGCACCAAAGAATTGATGCTTTTGAATTGTGGTGCTGGAGAAGACTCTTGAGAGTCCCTTGGACTGCAAGGAGCTCAAACCAGTCAATCTTAAAGGAAATCAACCCTGAATATTCATTGGAAGGATTGATGCTGAAGCTTAAGCTCCAACACTTTGGCAACCTGATGTGAAGAGACGACTCATTAAAAAGACCCTGATGCTGGGAAAGACTGAAGGCAAGAGAAGAGGGCAGGAGAGGATGAGATGGTTAGATAGAATCACCAACTCAATGGACATGAATTTGAGCAAATTTCAGGAGATAGTGAAGGACAGGGGAGCCTGGCGTGCTGCAGTCCATGGGCTTGCAAACAGTTGGACACAACTTAGCAATTGAATAACAACAAATAGAGGACAGTATTTGTTCAGTTGATTCTATCTCTAATGGTTTAGTTGCACAATGAATGCAATTTCACTCTTATTTTCCACAGAAAAAGACAAAGACTGGTCTTGTAATTCTTCAATTCCGTCCATCACTGTAATATCCAACTCACTCATTTGTATATACCTTTCCACAAGGGTTTATATTCATTAAAGAATTCCTTGTGCATTTTATCTATTTTGATCAAAATGTGTATAAACACAGTTTCATGATATCAACGTATATGATGATTTTTTTTCAGTTCTTTGGAAGACTTAAGAAAAACCTCAAGAAATAAGCATTAGCAGAGTTTTGAAGATTCTGATTTATTTTAACAAAAACATCAATTATTTCAAGTCCTTTGCTGATTAGAAAGTAGTGAATCTCATGCGACATTGATCAAAGCATTTTGATCTTATGTTCTGTACTCCCATACAATGCCTTATTATTTCCAATAATTATCTGAAGGTTTGACTTTTTCCAATATCCTTCTCTCAGTCTTATGTGTCTGTTAGGGAATCAAAAGGTTTGCTTGCCTAAGAAGAAATATGCTAAAAAGAGAATGAGACAACAATTTCAGAAGGAAAGGATAACAGGCAAATGCCCTTTCCTTCTTTGTTATAATTCTTGGGATTATAGGAAATGTAAAGATCTAACATACATCACCTTCAGTGGAACCTTCAGAAGATCTTTTAACTTATCTTTGTGGACAAAATGGAGTAAGTAGAAGCTGAGTGCATGAATATTAAAACAGATTAGTCACAATTTCCACAATAAAACTCAGAGGGTGCAAACCTAGTTCTAGGTTTCCAACATCATAGAAGGATTCTTTCCTAGGTTCCATTTGTTTCAACATTCCACATTCTCATCAATGAGATGAAGCTATAAACATGACACCATAGGATCTGTAGACAGACCAGTGTTGGATGATTGAAAGCGATCAAAAAAGAAGCTGATATGTTAGAAACAAGGGCTGAATAAGATGAAAAGTAATAAAAATAAATGTAAAAAAAGATGATTAAATCCAAAGGACAATTGTACAGACTGGACAGTAGCAGTAACTTAGAAACAATCCATGCAACAAAGGCTTCGTGATGTTAGTCTGTGTTGTTGCTGTTCAGTTGCTCAGTTGTGCCCGACTCTTCAAGACCCCATGGTCTTTAGAAAGGCTAATATGAATCAACAGTAAACTGAAAGTTTGTTGAATGAATGAATGAAGGTAGTATAGAATAATAGGAGGGATGAAGAAAAAAGGGAAGGAGAGGGAGGGGGAAAAATGAGGACAAAATGAGGGGAGAGGAGACAGTCTACATGAAAAGGAGAAAAACCCCACAGACCACCCTAGACATACTGCAGTATAAGTATGTATGGACCAACTGGGTACCCTCAGGAGTGATCTGTTGAATCAATGCCATTCAAAAAATTCTTGGAGGAATCATGCATCTTTAGCCTTGGATATCTGATAAGCATGTCCAAATACCCTAAGAACTTCAGTGGGAAAAAGAATTGGAGGTGGTGTTGTTTCAACAAGACAAATGAATGGCAGGCACAAAGCAGCAGAATTAGATTCTGTAAGCATATCCTACGTCCAAGGGTAGAGAAACCCAAGTAAGACAGTAGGTGTTGTGAGAGGGCATCAGAGGGCAGACACACCGAAACCATAATCACAGAAAACTAGTCAATCTGATCACACGGACCACAGCCTTGTCTAACTCAATGAAACTAAGCCATGCCATGTGGGGCCACCCAAGACAGCAGGGTCATGGCGGAGAGGTCTGACAGAATGTGGTCCACTGGAGAAGGGAATGGCAAACCACTTCAGTATTCTTGCCTTGAGAACCCCATGAACAGTATGAAAAGGCAAAATGATAGGATACTGAAAGAGGAACTCCCCAGGTCAGTAGGTATCCAATATGCTACTGGAGATCAGTGGAGAATAACCCCAGAAAGAATGAAGGGATGGAGCCAAAGCAAAAACCCAGTTGTGGATGTGACTGGTGATAGAAGCAAGGTCCGATGCTGTAAAGAGCAATATTGCATAGGAACCTGGAATGTTAGGTCCATGAATCGAGGCAAACTGGAAGTGGTCAAACAGGAGATGGCAAGAGTTAACATTGACATTCTAGGAATCAGCGAACTAAAATGGACTGGAATGGGTGAATTTAACTCAGATGACCATTATATCTATTACTGTGGGCAGGAATCCCTTAGTAGAAATGGAGTAGCCATCATAGTCAACAAAAGAGTCCAAAATGCAGTACTCGGATGCAATCTCAAAAACGACAGAATGATCTCTGTTCGTTTCCAAGGCAAACCATTCAATATCACAGTAATACAAGCCTATCCCCCAACCAGTAATGCTGAAGAAGCTAAAGTTGAACAGTTCTATGAAGACCTACAAGACCTTTTAGAACAAACACCCAAAAAAGATGTCCTTTTCATTATAGGGGACTGGAATGAAAAACTAGGAAGTCAAGAAACACCTGGAGTAACAGGCAAATTTGGCCTTGGAATACGGAATGAAACAGGGCAAAGGCTAATAGAGTTTTGCCAAGAGAATGCACTAGTCATAGCAAACACATTCTTCCAACAACACAAAAGAAGACTCTACACATGGACATCACCAGATGGTCAACACCAAAATCAGACTGATTATATTCTTTGCAGCCAAAGATGGAGAAGCTCTACACAGTCAGCAAAAACAAGACCAGGAGCTGACTGTGGCTCAGATCATGAACTCCTTATTGCCAAATTCAGACTGAAATTGAAGAAAGTAGGGAAAACCACTAGACCATTCAGGTATGACCTAAATCAAATCCTTTATGATTATACAGTGGAAGTGAGAAATAGATTTAAGGGCCTAGATCTGATAGATAGAGTGCCTGATGAACTATGGACAGAGGTTCATGACATTGTACAGGAGACAGGCATCAAGACCATCCCCATAGAAAAGAAATGCAAAAAAGCAAAATAGATATCTGAGGAGGCCTTACAAATAGCTGTGAAAAGAAGAGAAGCAAAAAGCAAAGGAGAAAAGGAAGGATATAAGCATCTGAACACAGAGTTCCAAAGAATAACAAGGAGAGATAAGAAAGCCTTCTTCAGCGATCAGTGCAAAGAAGTGGAGGAAAACAATAGAATGGGAAAGACTAGAGATCTCTTCAAGAAAATTAGAGATACCAAGGGAACATTTTATTCAAAGATGGGCTCAATAAAGGACAGAAATGGTATGGACCCAACAGAAGCAGAAGATACAAGAAGAGGTGGCAAGAGTACACAGATGAACTGTACAAAAAAGAGCTTCACGACCCAGATAATCATGATGGTGTGATCACCGACCTAGAGCCAGACATCCTGGAACATGAAGTCAAGTGGGCCTTAGAAAGCATCACTACGAATAAAGCTAATGGAGGTGATGGCATTCCAGTTGAGCTATTTCAAATCCTGAAAGATGATGCTGTGAAAGTGCTGCACTCAATATGCCAGCAAACTTGGAAAACTCAGCAGTGGCCACAGGACTGGAAACAGTTTTCATTCCAATTCCAAAGAAAGACAATCCCAAAGAATGCTCAAACTACTGCACAAGTGTACTCATCTCACACGCTAGTAAATAATGCAATAAATTCTCCAAGCCAGGCTTCAGCAATACGTGAACCTTGAACTTCCAGATGTTCAAGCCGGTTTTACGAAAGGCAGAGGAACCAGAGACCAAATTGCCAACATCTGCTGGATCATCGAAAAAGCAAGAGAGTTCCAGAAAAGCATCTATTTCTGCTTTATTGACTATGCCAAAGCCTTTGACTGTGTGGATCACAATAAACTGTGGAAAATTCTGAAAGAGATGGGAATACCAGACTACCTGACCTGCCTCTTGAGAAACCTATATGCAGGTCAGGAAGCAACAGTTAGAACTGGACATGGAGCAACAGACTGGTTCCAAATAGGAAAAGGAGTACATCAAGGCTGTATATTGTCACCCTGCTTATTTGCAGTGTATATCATGAGAAACGCTGGGCTGGAAGAAGCACAAGCTGGAATCAAGATTGCCCAGAGAAATCTCAATAACCTCAGATATGCAGATGACACCACCCTTATGGCAGAAAGTGAAGAGAAACTAAAAAGTCTCTTGATGAAAGTGAAAGAGGAGAGTGAAAAAGTTGGCTTAAAGCTCAACATTCGGAAAACTAACATCATTGCATCTAGTCCCATCACTTCATGGAAAATAGATGGGAAAACAGTGGAAACAGTGTCAGACTTTATTTTGGGGGGCTCCAAAATCACTGCAGATGGTGACTGCAGCCATGAAATTAAAAGACGCTTACTCCTTGGAAGGAAAGTTATGACCAACCTAGATAGCATATTCAAAAGCAGAGACATTACTTTGCCAACAAAGGTCCATCTAGTCAAGGCTATGACTTTTCCAGTGGTCATGTATGGATGTGAGAGTTGGACTGTGAAGAAAGCTGAGTGCCAAAGAATTGATGCTTTTGAACTGTAGTATTGGATAAGACTCCTGAGAGTCCCTTGTACTGCAAGGAGATCCAACCAGTCCATTCTAAAGGAGATCAGTCCTGGGTGTTCATTGGAAGGACTGATGCTGAAGCTGAAACTCCAATACTTTGGCCACCTCATGCAGGGAGTTGACTCATTGGAAAAGACTCTGATGCTGGGAGGGATTGGGGGCAGGAGGAGAAGGGGAGGACAGAGGATGAGATGGCTGGATGGACATGAGTTTGAGTAAACTCTGGGAGTTGGTGATGGACAGGGAGGCCTGGCGTGCTGCGATTCATGGGGTCACAAAAAGTCAGACATGACTGAGCGACTGAACTGAACTGAACTGAAGCATATCTTAGTGTCAAAGTTCTCCAAGGATGGAGCTTCTGGCCACTCTCTCTAGAAAATGCTGGATCTCTGACTGAAAGATCTCCGACAAGGTTTTTGCAAAATTAATTCAAGCATCAGATAGGTGGTAAGATTAGATAATTTTTGAAAATCCCTCTTAACCCCAAGATTCCAATATTCAAACACCTTTTTGTGGGGCAACATAGTTTTTGCAAAAGTTTTTTTCTAATAAAAACAACAGAAACAAATGGTTACCTTGGGGAGTGGAACCAAGGCTAGAAAATCGTCTATTTTCTTGCATGTTTGCTATTTAGAGAGTTAATCTTCTTCCGCGGGAATGTATTTATATCTGTTTGTCCTCTTCTATACTGACTGACTCTGCTATTTGCACATAGCGTGCTTTATCTTGTAAATATAATAGTCCATCCAGCACTCTCCCTTTGTGAGAAATCCCTCTTTACTCTCATAAATTACATGAATGGATATGAAGCATACTTTCCTTTCTTCAATAGAGACTATTCCCAAAAGTAGCCTGAAACATGCCAAACATCTGCTCCTACACACAGTTCAATACATGATACTGATATGTATCATCACTGGGTGAATTCTGAATACAAGGCCAATTTAACACACTCCTGAACAACTCCTTCCTCCTCCCCTGGCCCAGTCACAGAAAGCTCAAGGAAATCAGAATAATTCTAATATTTGCCCAAATGAGCTATAACTAAGCAGGTGAATCTACTAAATTGAAAACCACAGTAGAGCATTCTAAAATCTAAATATAAATGAGATAAGTATAATGACAAATGTTACTCTAATAAATATTTTAAATATATATAAGTACTTTACTCTCTGTTGTACTTTAATATTCACAGAGAATGCTTTTCCATATTGTGAATTGTTCTTGGAGTTGGGCAGACTTTATTGCCTGCTAAAGATCAGAAGATGCAACTGTATACTCATTTTTTAATTCAACATATACTTATCTATGTCTTTTCTAGCTGCTGGATATATCACCATGAAGAAAACAGATATGGTACCTGTTCTCATGGACCTTACTTTCTAGTAGAAAGATTAGCCATAATAGGTAAACCATTAATGGAAAAGATTATTTAAGTTATGAATTTTTTTTAGCTATGCTGCATGTGGGATCTTAGTTCCCTGACCAGAGAACCTCCTGCATTGGAAGTGCAGAGTCTTAACCACTAAATAGTCAGGGAAGTCCCTAAGTTATGAATTTTAATGCTAGAGTATCTTTCTTTCCGACTCATGGCAACAAGCTATTTTTGTTTCATTCAAGTGAGCCCAACACCACAGTCATCGGTCTGTTTTCCCTAGATGGTCTTCAGATGGAGAACACTGATGGTTTTAGGATTTCCTTAAATCTACTGGGGTTTTTTTTCAGTCTTCTTTTCTTTAGAATTTCTACCCACAATTTTTATTTTTTTATCTTAACACTTCTGATTTCAAAGTTTTGCTTAACTTTGCCCTTCCTTGAGGAAAAAGAGCTTGTATGTTCTCAGTATGAATCAAGACTTTTTTTCATTAAATAAAGATATTATTACAAACATATCCCAAACTAATTATCTTAAATTATCAAAATAACCATTCTCCACAGTACTGTTTACTGTTTTTTCTGCCTTTTTCTCATTTAACTGTCTACCCACAGCTTGAAAAAAAAAAAAAAAATCTCGCCTGTATGCTTTATTCCATCATCAAGTGTTCTTCAGGCTTTCTAGTTTCAATGATCACATTTTTAGATGTGGCTACTCTTCACTACTTCTATTTCCATATAGTACAACAAACTACTCGACATTCCCTCTTGGAAAACCTCCACCCCCAGCTTCTTCACCTTGTCATTAGATCGCCTTAGTTTCACATGATTAGTTCTTGGACAAATATCTTTATTCTGTTCCCAGGGGGCCATACAGTCGAGTCTGTCACTACTTATACCTGAATGACTAAAACAACTTCCCCCAAAGGTTTAATATCTCAATTTCTCTCCCTTGCAATTGATCATGTACACTAAATCATAGTTAATCTTAAAACACTCTGCCATTGCCCCTCTCTGTCTTCTCTGCCCTGGGAGCAGCTCTTGCCACTGCCCCCACCCCCAGAAAATATATGCCTGCCCCAAGTTTATCTCTTTGCACTCACTGGTCAGGATTACCTCTCAGCTGCTGAGCCAACCACTCTCTGTGATGGTACTAACAGATGAGAGTTGCAGCTTGGCAGTCACATGTCCCCTGACCTTACTTATCCCTAATAGCAGCTTCCAAAATAGCACCATTTCAAGGGACATTGACACAGCAGCCAAGTTCATTTGGGTTGGAACTGCCACAGTCAGAGGGGCCTGGCTCTGGGGTAGGGATTAAGACTGTGTTTGGGAGCCTCAGCACTTGTTATGCCAAGAATCCATCTCTGAAGCTACAACTCTTCTCTGAAGCCATTCCAGGCTTTGCCCTCTTGGAGACCATGGGGGTCTTTTGCCTGAGGATGGCCTTTCTCATCCTCTTTGCCATGTGAAGGAGCTGTCTCCATCTTCCAGGGTTCTTTCTTCCACATCTTGTCTGTTCTGTATATTTATTTCCCTATACCTTTCCAAGCAGCCTGGGGGAAAAAAATGGTCAACTCAAGGTTTGACAGAGAGAAAACAAATAGTAAATACTGTATGAATAAGAAAAATTATAGCCTGCCATTACCCTAGCTAGGAATGCACCTTGGCTCCCTAATACCTACAGAATCAAGTTTCTCTTTCATGAACTCAGTGCTTGGAAAAGATAATGCTGAAACTGAATAATTCTATTATTAAAGTGACCTTTTCATTTAGGAGGATTATAAATAACCTGCTTGGTCCCTGAAAACGATTTTGGATTTTTCAGGCTTATGTGCCATTGGCTTCTATGACTTAGGTACCTACCTATGTCTCCTCACATTATCTAGATAAAACTTTCCTAATTATCTTCCTCCCAAGTTTCTACCAAACTCCTTCCACACAGCACACACATGCGTGCACACACAAACACACAAAGGAAGGAAGAAAAAAAAAAGCTTTTAGAAATAATTTACCGAGTTCACTGACATAAATGGGAGTTATAAGAAGCACAAGCAAACTATTTCAGCATTATTTTGGCCAAATGTATATACCTTTCCCATTTCCTTTACGCCCACATGAAACCTACACTATGTCTTTTTCCATAGGCTCCAGCTCAGTAGCTTGAATTACAGAATGACATTCTACAGGCAACTTTTGGTTCAACATCCACAAAATAAAATCAGCTCAGCCTTTGAAGAGAGGATCTACTAGTGATTAATAAATTCACCACTCCCCAGGAGGATAAAAAATAAAAAGAACAAACTGATTACTTTGTTGTGATTTCAAACTAAATATTTATCTTCTATGTATTTTACTTGTCGAAAGAACAAGATTGCAATTTGAGTTTATTAGTAACTGAAGCAGAACTAATGAAAGATTCCTTATTAGCATGTTCTAGCTACCTTTTCAAAAACATCCATTTCTTCTTTCATGAAGATTAAACGTATGAAAGAAAATTCAAGTTTCTTTTATTAGTATCATAACTAGCTCTAGCAATCAAGGGAAAGGAAGTTTCTCTTATCTTTCTGCCATGTTTTATTGTAGTTAAATTAATACTTGTAGTTGTATTATGTCTTTAATACAAGTTAACTGATGCTTAAAGTAACTAAAGTCCAACATTTTTCCCTTTTTTATAATTATTAGTTTCTATTATCATAAATGTACTAGACTCTGAGAAACTCCATAGACTTTTATATTTGCTATTTTTGCATTTTTCAAGATTCCCTAAAAACTATTCAAACTTATTAATACACATCAGTTCAGTTCAATTCAGTCGCTCAGTAGTGTCCGACTGTTTGCGACCCCATGAATCGCAGCACGCCAGGCCTCCCTGTCCATCACCAACTCCCGGAGTTCACTCAAACTCATGTCCATTGAGTTGGTGATGCCATCCAGCCATCTCATCCTCTGTCCTCCCCTTCTCCTCCCAGCATCAGGGTCTTTTCCAATGAGTCAACTCTTTGCATGAGGTGGCCAAAGTATTGGAGTTTCAGCTTCAGCATCAGTCCTTCCAAAGAACACTCAGGACTGATCTCCTTCAGAATGGACTGGTTGGATCTCCTTGCAGTCCAAGGGACTCTCAAGAGTCTTCTCCAACACCACAGTTCAAAAGCATCAATTCTTTGGCGCTCAGCTTTCTTCACATTCCAACTCTCACATCCATACATGACCGCTGGAAAAACCATAGCCTTGACTAGACGGACCTTTGTTGACAAAGTAATGTCTCTGCTTTTTAATACACTGTCTAGGTTGATCATAACTTTCCTTCCAAGGAGTGAGTGTCTTTTAATTTCATGGCTACAGTCACCATCTGCAGTGATTTTGGAGCCCCCCAAAATAAAGTCTGACACTGTTTCCACTGTTTCCCCACCTATTTCCCATGAAGTGATGGGACCAGATGCCATATATGTATATATAATATAATATACATTAATATGCATAAGCAATCTCACTAGATGAGACCATAGTCAATCAATGCTTAACCCACTTCTCAATACCACTGTATAGGAGCTTCAGGTTATCAGAATTAACTTCATTGACTTGGAGAGTACAGAAGACATAAGTCATATTCCAGGTCACTGGCAAATAAGTGTGCTCAAATACTTCTGTATCTGTATGACAATATTTACTTAACAAACACATAGAGTACTTGCTATGTTCAAAGACTTTTATAAATGTAAATTCATTTACTCCTTCTAAAAACCTTGTGAGCTAGGTAGCATCATGATCCCCATTTATAAACAGAGAAACTGCAGCATAAATAGGTTAATGGTCTTGCCCAAGTCCACAGAGCTAATATAAGGAAAATTTACAATGTGAACCTAGCAATCTGGCTCCAGAATCTGAGCTCTTAAACGCTCTCTTAGGCTGCCTCTCCATCTTCAAAATTATTTGCATAGTTAGAATATAATTTCAATACTAAGGATATTAAAGGTTTTAATTTTGTGAAAAAAATAACATTTTCTTTTCATATCTGAAATCATTTCATGGTTGCTCTTACACAGACACCCAAGGTCTCCCTGATCCCCCACCACACTGGCTCAGGTGCCCTCTTGCACCATCCAGCTCTGTGCCTTCTCCTATGGCAGCACCTATCACGATTTCTGCATATTAAATACTATGTTCTTTCAGAGCAAGGAATTTTCATAGTTGCATCACAAACACGTACCTGTGCAGATAAAGCATTGTTACAAATCATCCAGCGGCCAGAGTTAAATGACTTCCTTATCAAGTTCTGACACTTGTGATAGCAGATTATGACTTTGCAGATGGCTCAGTAGTAAGGAATCTGCCTGCCACTGCAGGAGAGGCAGGCTCAATCCCTGGATCTGGAAGGTGACCTGGAGAAGGAAATGGCGCCCATTCCAGTATTCTTGCCTGGGAAATCCCATGGACAGAGGAGCCTCGCAGGCTACCATCAATGGGGTCACAAAAGAGTTGGACATGACCTAGAGACTAAACAACAATGACAAATAGATTTTTTCTCTTCACCCACGGGAACAGGCACACTCCAGTTTTAAAATTAGCCAATATGTGGACATAGGCTGGGCATTTGAAGGAAATGATACTGCAGAAAAACAGGTAAATGGATGGTCCACTTTCTTTTTGGCATAGGGCTTTCAAAATTTGAGAGGCTTCGAACTTATCAACACTGGAGTTTCTCATCTGAAGAAGTGGCAGCTCAGTTGCACTGAGCATTTGATGCTAAAAGCCAAGGAATGTATACGAAGCTCCTCTGACAAAACACTACCATCCAAACCTCACAGCAAGCAGACAATCGCCAGCTAGCGCGTTGCTCTGCACAAGAAATGATGTTATGTCATTTTATGCAAAGGACATCAAAACTATTTGTCAGTTTAACAGAGGATTTAGATACACCAGGAGAAGGCTTTCACGTATCACTTTAAGCATTTCCAGGAAAAATTGCCGTAGAAGCTCTTAAGGCACAATAATTTGAACTTAACTAGACTTAACCAACACAAACTATAACTTTTCTAAAGTGTCTATAAGTTTAAGGATTTGTTAGAAGAGCTCTACTCACACTTCAAAAAGAAAGTTCTCCAGAGACATGGTGATTTATTTACTTTTGTCCAGCAACATTCACTCATCAGATTGTTAGTTATGTACCCTTAGTGCTAGGCACTCTACTCGGTGTACTTACATGAATCATTTTTCTGCCGATAAAACCATATTTTTAAATAGAGTTAATAATTTCCAGGTATTTTGTCAAATTTAACAACAGTAGATAATAAGTTTTCATAAACATGGGAATAAAGCAGAATTTCAATGGACACAATCCTACATTTTTTGCTGAATGCCAGGAACACATGTAGGTATGTGTCAGCTTATACATGTAGTTTGAGTGTTCTGATTAACTATCCATTTGGCATTTTTGCCTAATTTGATCAGTCAGTTTCATTGAAATAGTCAAACTGACTTTAGCGTGTAGACAGGGATGGCTGCAGGTCCATAACATGAGAGAGCTGAATGGACATCAGAAGACCAACTTCCCTGGACCACAAGCTTCTGAGCATAAGAATCATGACTTCTATGGTTCTGGGGCTGGATGCATTTCCCAGCACAGGCCAGGAATCAATATATTAGTGCTTGAATAAATGACCCCACATAACCTCTTTCAAACCTATGAAATTATTTCCCATTTAAAAAAATTTCCAGAGATACCAGACATGAAAATGGCCACTCGGCCGTTACTGTTATAATATTAACCCTTCCTAAAGGCAGAGATCATATTGAGGCTCTTAAAGCAAAATGATTTGAAACTAACTAGATTCATGAACCAAGGCAAAGTATAACTTTACTAACAGCTATTCACTTCAGTGAGATTTCCTTAATGCTCTTAACTTTTCATCCCTGATTCTGTTTTATTTGGGGTTTTGGTTTTTTACCTTTTGGTTATCTTTTGAGGGTACTCTAATTATTGTTAGAAGCTGACAAAATAATAAATTATAACTCTGCTCCTTGGTAACCAGCTTAAATTCTTTTAACAATACATGATTATTCAAGCTTATTTTATTCAAGCTTATTCTTCAAAATATTGGTAATATGATAATATGAAATGTGCACCCCCCACCATACTGTCGGTACCCTTTCTACTACAATACATGTCTGCATAATCTGTTAACTAAACTCTAAGCTACAGCAGGGTCCAGGTTCCCATCCCTTTTTCTTACCATCTCTGACAGGTTACACATGACAGTACTCCAGAAACATGTTGGAGAAAGAAATAGAATACTGCAAATCAAGGACCAGGAGCTAGCAAAGAAAAGTGTCCCAAAGCTCTCTGATGGAAAACTGAATTACAGATTCTACAAGAAGCAAAATATTCTCTTTTACTCTCCCTCTTTTAATCATCACTTTTAAAACTTATGCATCATCATAATCAAATTCCACTAGTGCTAACCTGACGGTGTCAACATTTTGATGTATTTATCGGGCAAACCCAAGAGCCATTCTTGGGCCCTAGCCACCTTCTTCTGTGGTTAGGAACCCTAACGGTTACTTTTCCTGCTTCTCTTGTAGCCAAGGATTCTCATGTGGCACAGTTCTAGCTGGCACTACCACTTGCCTGGTCTTCCTATCCTGACATATGACGTCTAAACCTGCATTGTGCACAATGCAACCATGAAACAAACAAAAAAAAAAAAGTGAAAATGAAAGGCCAGCTTGTTGGGAACCGTAAAAGCAAAGATAACAGCATTATTGAACTATGCAAGCAAACCAATGTAAGCAATCTGCTTCTTTCAGGAAACTTGATATGAGGAAAAGATTTTTATTTGTGTAAGCCACTGTTAACATCAAATGCCTTTCAACTGAGTCATCAATTAAGACAGTTATGGTTTAAATCCCAATTCTGCCTTTTACTAACTATCTGACTTTGGGCAAATTACTGAACATCTCTAAGCTAAGTTTCTCATCTGTATAATGGACACAAGTATAACTGCCATTAGAGGATTGTTGTTAATTATTGTGAGAAATATGAAATAACCCATGTAATTAGCAGAACTTTAATATTACTCTCAAACATTGAAGAGATATATATACTAATACTAAAATATAAACACATACAAATATTTTTAAAGTTAATTCTGTGTCTTTTCTCCTTCCAAAAAATTGCATATAAAAATTAAAGATTTAGGGTGGTAGAGAATTCAACTTTTTTTAAATAATTTTCACTCTATATCTCTTTTAGGTCAAGACATCTACAATTAGCATTAAAATGTATAAATACACTTGTGTAATTGCATTAGGTGGTACCATAATTACTATAATTAAAATTTTTTGTTCTAGTTATTGTCATAGAAAAACAAACCGCTTCCTCAAGCCTAAGGATAGACTGGAATGGCTCATGGTAACTCTCAACTTGCTTTTACCATCTCACCCAGAAACCCAAGTCATTGTGAATCTTTACCATTTCATTTAGTAGGATATTTTCAGAATATTCAACCATTTCTTTTGGATCACTAAAGAAAACAACAGGTCTCTGGGTTTTGTTTCCCCTTGTTTTAGTCATAAGCATTTCAGCTTCACCTCAACAAGATCATCATTCCAAATGCTTCTCTTTGGAAGCTTTATCTTGCAAGCTTAATAAAAGACAGTGTTCCTAAGCCTAGAGATTTTCCATTTATAGCTTTCCATTAAGATTCTTAAAGGTAGATATTATTCCAATTAAATATTTAAAGGTAGATCCTTTTATGAAATAGCTTTTTTATTAATTCAAAAAGAGATAATTATTTATACTTCTAAATCCTTTCTAATAGGATTTGAATTGACCTACAACA
Source organism: Bubalus bubalis (assembly GCF_019923935.1). Taxonomy (NCBI): domain Eukaryota; kingdom Metazoa; phylum Chordata; class Mammalia; order Artiodactyla; family Bovidae; genus Bubalus; species Bubalus bubalis. The sequence goes on from NC_059164.1 coordinate 90,783,334, forward strand.
AAAGACATAAATAGATCAAGATGGAAATAAATCAAAACATACCACAGTACTAGAAAAGTAGATGCAAATATAAAATCATCATTGGTGTGATTATGCACAACATTCAGCTCTGAGCTTCCCTGAGACTAAGAAGAAAATGGAAATATAGTTGATTAAGCAATTTCTCACAACTTTATAGAGCAGAGCTGTAATACTTTTATATACTGATTCCGAGTGTGGCCTTGGTACTAAATTGCATTAGGAATTTATCTTATGGGTCTTTTTTCAAGGAAAATTGAGTTTCATAATATTCAGTATTTTCATCAATGAGGTTCACTAGCTGCTTTGAACTCCAATAAAAGTCAATAGCATGACATTATGCCAGTAATTTTTAAATTATTTTTAGCTGTGGAACCAGGGAAATAAAATATTATGCAGCAGCTCATATATAACATGGACAAATAAGAACTGCTCTAATTGAAACAGAATTAAAGGGCCTGAAGCTAGCATAATCACTTGACTACAGACTCTGGGTAAGGAAAAAGCCTGTGTAGCCAACAAACTGATCATATTAGTTACAAATATTAAAATGGAAATAAAATGTCCTGCAGCTAATATCACATTTAATGGTAAAAGATTGCATATCCTCTCCCTATGACTGGGCACAAGGCAAGAATGTCTACCCACATCAGTGCCACTCTACCTGACACAGGAGGCTCTAGCCAGTACAGTCAAGAAAGGGAATGTGGGAGGGAGGAAATACCAGGAACACAGAAAAAGAAAAAGCAAAACTATCTTTACTCACAATCAATCCGATTGAGTACTGGGTATATAGAAAATCTTAAAAAAAAAAAAAAAAAAAAAAAGCCACTAGAGCTAAGCAAGGTTGTAGCATACAAGATCAACACCAAAAGAATCATTACTTGTATTTCTATATACAAACAGAGAATTGGAAATGAAACAAAAATACATTTATGATAGCATCCAAAAACTATGAAATACTAAAATTTAACAAAATGTGTACCCAAGTAGGATACTTAAAATTATAAAATATACTGAGAAAAATTAAATAAGTCTTAAGGAAGTTGCTGAAGACTAAATTGTATACCTCCCACTTAAATTCATATGTTGGAGCCCCAATTTCCAATGTAATGGTATTTGGTAATGGGACCTTTGGGAGGTAACTGGGTTTAGATGAAACAATGAGGCTGAAGCTCTTATGATGAAATTAGAGCCCTTATAGAAGGGAAAACATGAGAGGGCTTATTTCTCTCTCTCTACACACAACACAAGAGGGTCATACAAGCATACAGCAAAATGGCAGCTGCCTTTAAGTCAAGCTAAAGAAGCCTCAGCATAAAAACTACTTTGCTAACTTGATGTTGGTCTTCCCAGCCTACAGAACTGTAAGAAAAAAAAATTCTGTTTTTTAAGGCATCCAGTCTATGGTATTTCATTATGGCAGCCCATGCTACGACAGAGATATTACCATGTTCACGGGTCAGTTGGCTCAACGTTGTTTATCAGTTCACTCAAAATTGTTCTACAAATTCACCACAATCTCAATTAAAATCCCAGCAGGCCCTTAAGAAAGAAAGTGAAGTCGCTCAGTCGTGTCCAACCCTTTGCGACCCCATGGACTGTTGCCTACCAGCTTCCTCCATCCATGGGATTTTCCAGGCAAGAATACTGGAGTGGGTTGCCATTTCCTTCTCCAATATAGGTCAGCAATTCCACTCCTAGATATATACCTAAAATAATTGAAAACAACTGCTAAAACAGATACGTTTATGTCAGTGTTCACTGCAGCATCATTGACAATAGCCAAAAGTTAGAAACAACTCAAGTGTCCCATCCACAGATGAATGGATAAACAAAATATGGCACATTTACATAATGGAATATTATTCAGCCATAAACTGGAATGAAATTTGATACATGCTACAATATGAATGAATCCTGAAAACATTAAGTGAAATAAGTCAGTCACAAAAGAACACATAATATATGATTCCATTTATGTGTGATGCCTAGAACAGGCAAATTCATAGAGGAAGAAAGCAGATTACAGGTCACCAAGGGCTGGGTTGTATTGAGTATTGCCCCTTAGTGGGTACAGACTTTCTGTTTGGGGTCATGAAAAATTTCAGAAATAGTGGTAATAGTTGCATAACATTGTGAATGTAATTGATGTCATTGAATTGTATACCTTAAAATGGTTAAAATAGCAAACATTATGTTTTATATATTTTACCACAATAAAAAAAAATTTACAAAAGAAAATCCTAGGAAGTTTTTTTTTTGTTTTTTTTTTTGTAGAAAACAAGTTGATTGTAAAATATACATGACTATATAAAGGACCTAGAACAGCCAAAATCACTTTGAAAAGAGTAACTAAGTTGAAGAATACTACCTGATCTGAAGACTCACACTAAGGCTACAATAATCAAGATAGTATAGTATTAGATATGTAGCTCCAATATGATCTATATAGATATATAGATCAATGGAGGAGAACTGAGTATCTAGAAGTAGATTCACATACAATCAATTAATTTTTGACAAGATGCCAAGGTAATTCAATACTGAGAGGAGTCTTTCCAGTGAATGGTGAAGAACATCTGGATGTGCACATGAGTAAGTGAACTTTGAGCTTTCCTCAGATTATACATCAAATTAACTCAAAATGGATCATAGACATAAATATAAACACCAAAACTATAAATCTTCCTAAAGGAGAAAACTTTGCAAAAATCAAGAATTAAGCAAGTGAATTTCACCAAAATTAAAATCGAATCTTGAGAAACCCCATTAAGAAAATAAAAAGCTAAGCACCAAAATGGGAGGGACCAGGGTGAAGTGCTACACATATATGTATCTATATATGCTGCTACTATTCAGTCACTAAGGTGTGTCCAACTCTGTGACTCCATGGACAGCAGCCCACCGGACTCCTCTGTCCATGGGATTTCCCAGGCAAGGATACTGGAGTGGGTTTCCATGTCCTTCTCCAGGAGATCTTCCCAACCCAGGAATTAAACTCGAGTCTCCTGCTTGGAAAGTGGATTCTTTACCACTGAGCCACCTGGGAAGCCATGTATATATGTGTGTATATACATATATACAAGTATATATACACACATGTATACATGTACACACATATGTGTGTATAAACCATATGTATGTAAATGTATGAATACTTTCACATGTGTGTATATATGTGTGTATATATACAAATGTGCATATATATGAATTTTTGCATTTATAAATTCATATATATGAATTGATGTGCGTGCATGTGTATCTGACAAAGGACTTGTATCTAGAACTTAATAAGACAACAAAAACCTATCATATAAAATTATCAAAAGGTTTGAACACTTTATAAAAGAAGATACACAAATGGCAACTAAGTACATCAAAAAATGCATAATTACATCAGTCAAAAGAAAAGTGCAAATTTAAACCACATTAACATACCATTGCAAACCCATCAGAATGGCTAAAAATTTAAAAACTGGATCAAGTCTCATGCAATGCTGTTGGGACAATAAAGTGGTATAATTACTTTGTAAAGCAATTTGGAAGGTTGCTCTAAAGTTCAACACACATCTGTCATATGACCCAACAATCCAAAGAACGATTAAACCATATGCCTACTCTAGAAGAATATCCATGGCAGATTTACTCTTAGTAGCCAAAAAACTGGAAACCAAACCAACTATCCATCAATAAGTGAATAGATAAACAACTTGTGAAACACACATTCAATGGACTACTACCTAACATTAAAATATATAGACCATTTTACTATTGTTACATGCAATGACATAGATTAATTTCAAAAACATTTTGCTGAGCAAAAGAAGACATATATACTATATCATTCCATTTATACAGAATTTCAGTACAAGCAAAACTATTTTAAAATGACAGAAAATAGTTCAGTGTTTGCCCAGGATTGTGGCTAGTGAGAGAGAGGGATGACTGCAAGGTGGCATGAGAGAACTTTTTGGGGTCATGGGATCGTCCTGTACCTTGACCGTGATGATGATCACACAGATACGTGTTGTTCATCACTAAGTCGTGTCAGACTCTTTGCAACCCCATGGACTCGGCAACATACCAGGTTTCCCTGTCCTTTACTATCTTCCAGAGTTTGCTCAAATATATGTCCATTGAATTTGTGATGCCGAAATTCATTGAGCTTTATACTCAGAATCGGAGAAGGCAATGGAAAATCCCATAGACGGAGGAGCCTAGTAGGCTTCAGTCCATGGGGTTCCGAAGAGTCGGACACGACTGAGCAACTAAAACTGAACTAAAGTTCAGTTTGAGATTAAACAAAATCCTGAGTCACTAGCAAAATCAAGGGCAAGCTCTCTCTTATGCCCAGCTGAGAAAGGTCCACATTCTTTTCCACCAGCAGTGAACATATTTCAGGTCAACAGCTCAAGAGCCAGGAGCCAGACTATGAGGCATTTTCCTCCTGGAAGAAGATAGCTGCTCTGGCAGTGAGTACTTGAGATAGGACTCAGAAAACCTTTGTTAAGTCCAGCTCTCCAGAAGGTATATTCTTTAGTAAACTATTTTATCTGTGAATGGTTTGAGCTTTGTGCTTTTTTGTCACTTCCATTGCTTACCTACCCAGGACCATCCACTGATTCTCAATTCCTCACCTTCAAGATAGACCAGAAATTATTTTAAAACATTGAAAGCATAACAAAACTGGTGGTTTATATTTTATTTGCACAGATAAAAATTCATCCTGTTCCCTAAATTTCTTAATAAAGTTCATTTTCAATGATGATGATACTGTCACTTTCTAATTCTAATATTAATATTATGGTTCTCAAACACTTCTGGATCTTAACCAAATCTTCAGAAGTCTATGATGGGCCTGAAACCAGAGTCCAAGGATTTGGATTTTAACATCTCCCTAATGATTCTAGTATAGATAGCCTTCAAACAGAGTCAGAAACACCACTCTCACGGGTTCCCTATTTCATAGCTTTGCCAGAGACACTTAAATTTTTATTTTTCCAACTAGGTTGGAGTGAGTTGACAGGCTAGATACTAATCAAAATATATAATCAAAGTCAATTTAGTCACTATATATTTTCTTCAAATATGTCTCTCATGAAGACATAACAAGATTATTTTTGTGTGGAGTAATATATATATATGATTTCTGACCTTGCTTCTGTTAAACAAATCTTAAATACAAATCGCATGGATTCTATAAATAACATAGTCCTAGGAAAACAACCTATAAAGAATCTTTCTACTTAACACTTAGAGAATGGCAACATGGACTGCTTAAAAGAATATGAAAGAGCTTGCTGTTACAGATTAAATTTCTTCTGAGAAAAAGTGTGAACTCTTATAGGTGGCATCCAGATGGGGAATTAGTCCTTTCTCACTCACAGAAAGAAAGTCAATAAAACCTTTTCTACACAGTGGAAGAAAGGGAAGATAATCTGTGCCAAGAAATTTTGCACTCTATGCATTGGAAGAGTGTTGCAAAGCTTGGAAGCAGCCCATATTAGGTGTAACCGTGTCATGTCAAATAGAACAGATAACTAAACTACAGAAACTGAATTGATGAAGAAGCAATATTTCAAAGTCTAAACTTTGAACAAAGATAGACAGATTTTATGACTATGTCTGGTTTTGCTCTTAAAAATGACCAATGCAACGTGAACCCACATGGGTCAACATGCAATGCAGAAGATGATGAGTTATGGATACAAGTCCTTTGTCATATACATATGCACACACATCAATTCATATATATATATATATATATGAATTTATATATATAAATTCATATAAGTACATTCATATATATACATGAATCTCCAGAAGAGAACTAGGATGACAATAGAAGATCAGTCACAACTCGCCAGAGACCCTCCTAGCCTCTCATGGTTAAGGATTCACTGACTTGATGGACATGAGTTTGAGCAAGCTCTGAGAGTGGGTGATGGATAGGGAAGCCTGGCATGCTGCAGTCCATGGGGTCAAAGAGTTGGACATGACTGAGTGACTGAACTTACTGAACTCCTTAATGAGTCAAACTAACAGTTAACCCCAGAACAATATGTAGTCGCATCTGAATGCAATTGTTTATAGATTTTTTTTGTTTATATATGTGTGTGTGTGCTAGTTAGTCGTGTCCGACTCTCTGCAACCATATGGACTGTAGCCCACCAGGCTCCTCTGTCCAGTGTGACATCCCATTCTCAGTTATTCCTGTTAAAGACTTTATAGCCACTTTCACTGATAAGAAAAAGTATTCCAACTAGGTGAATCCAATCAACAACTGTGATAACAGAATCTCTTTTTATTAGTGGCTCTTTTAAAATTTTAAAATTTGTTGTGAGTGCTTTAATCTAAAAAATAAATTATTTGAATATGAATTCAATTAAACAACTCAGAAAAGGCCTGCACAAGTTTGGAAACAAATTGATGGTCATTTTTAAATAATTAAATTAATAATATAACAAACACATTAGTAAGATCAAAGAACCTAGTAGATAAAGATAAAAATTAAATTACTGACTAAGGGAAACATTTGAGAAAATCAAATGAATGCAGAGAAAAAATATAAAACCTAACACAATTATAAGAAAAATAACATATATAGAAGGCAGAAAAGGTAGATACATGCAACAGAAAAATATCCAAAGATATGGTGCAACTAAACTTCTCTGATAATTAAGGGGAAAAGAAATAATCTGTATATTGAAAGCACACAATGTCAATTCCAAGAAAAAATTGATAGGCAATGATCACCTGTAAGAAAGACCTTTGGCTACAAATTTTCCCCCAACTTCAAGGGTAAAGAAAAATAACTCAGTTATCAGTTCTTGCTGTCTATTATTCTACCTTCACACATATATTTTTTTAGGATGATAACCATCAAAATTATAATGACTATTTCTGGGAGTAGAATTTGAGGTGGGCAATCACATTTTTCTTTGCACCTTTCTCTATTGTTCTTATATTTATAATGAACATATACTACTTTAACAAAAGCAAAACATTATGAAAGGAAGGATGGGAGGAAGGAAGGAAGAAGGGATGGAGGGAGGAAAAAGACTATGGATTTGCAAGGTACTATTTTATCACTTTTAAGAAACACCTGGAGTAACAGGCAAATTTGGCCTTGGAATACACAATGAAGCAGGGCAAAGACTAATAGAGTTTTGCCAAGAAAATGCACTGGTCATAACAAACACCATCTTCCAACAACACAAGAGAAGACTCTACACATGGACATCACCAGATGGTCAACACCGAAATCAGATTGATTATATTCTTTGCAGCCAAAGATGGAGAAGCTCTATACAGTCAGCAAAAACAAGACCAGGAGCTGACTGTGGCTCAGACCATGAAATCCTTATTGCCAAATTCAGACTTAAATTGAAGAAAGTAGGGAAAACCACTAGACCATTCAGGTATGACCTAAATCAAATTCCTTATGATTATACAGTGGAAGTGAGAAATAGACTTAAGGGCCTAGATCTGATAGAGTGCCTGATGAACTATGGAATGAGGTTTATGACATTGTACAGGAGACAGGGATCAAGACCATCCCCATGGAAAAGAAATGCAAAAAAGCCAAATGGCTGTCTGGGGAGGCCTGACAAATAGCTGTGAAAAGAAGAGAAGCAAAAAGGAAAGATATAAGCATCTGAATGCAGAGTTCCAAAGAATAGCAAGAAGAGATAAGAAAGCCTTCTTCAGCGATCAATGCAAAGAAATAGAGGAAAACAACAGAATGGGAAAGACTAGAGATCTCTTCAAGAAAATCAGAGATACCAAAGGAACATTTCATGCAAAGATGGGCTCAATAAAGGACAGAAATGGTATGGACCTAACAGAAGCAGAAGATATTAAGAAGAGATGGCAAGAATACACAGAAGAACTGTACAAAAAAGATCTTCACGACCCAGATAATCACGATGGTGTGATCACTGACCTAGAGCCAGACATCCTGGAATGTGAAGTCAAGTGGGCCTTAGAAAGCATCACTATGAACAAAGCTAGTGGAAGTGATAGAATTCCAGTTGAGCTATTCCAAATCCTGAAAGATGATGCTGTGAAAGTGCTGCACTCAATATGCCAGCAAATTTGGAAAACTCAGCAGTGGCCACAGGACTGGAAAAGGTCAGTTTTCATTTCAATCCCAAAGAAAGGCAATGCCAAAGAATGTTCAAACTACCACACAATTGCACTCATCTCACACGCTAGTAAAGTAATGCTCAAAATTCTCCAAGCCAGGCTTCAGCAATATGTGAACCGTGAATTTCCTGATGTTCAAGCTGGTTTTAGAAAAGGCAGAGGAACCAGAGATCAAATTGCCAACATCCGCTGGATCATGGGAAAAGCAAGAGAGTTCCAGAAAAACATCTATTTCTGCTTTATTGACTATGTCAAAGCCTTTGACTGTGGATCACAATAAATTGTGGAAAATTCTGAAAAAGATGGGAATACCAGACCACCTGACCTGCCTCTTGAGAAATCTGTATGCAGGTCAGGAAACAACAGTTAGAAATGGACATGGAACAATGGACTGTTTCCAAATAGGAAAAGGAATACATCAAGGCTGTATATTGTCACCCTGTTTATTTAACTTATATGCAGAGTACATCACGAGAAACGCTGGACTGGAAGAAACACAAACTGGAATCAAGATTGCAGGGAGAAATATCAATAACCTCAGATATGTAGATGACACCACCCTTATGGCATAAAGTGAAGAGGAACTAAAAAGCCTCTTGATGAAAGTGAAAGTAGAGAGTGGAAAAGTTGGCTTAAAGCTCAACATTCAGAAAACGAAGATCATGGCATCCGGTTCTGTCACTTCATGGGAAATAGATGGGGAAACAGTGGAAACAGTGTCAGACTTTATTTTTCTGGGCTCCAAAATCACTGCAGATGGTGACTGCAGCCATGAAACTAAAAGACGCTTACTCCTTGGAAGGAAAGTTATGACCAACCTAGATAGCATATTCAAAAGCAGAGACATTACTTTGCCAACAAAGATTCGTTTAGTCAAGGCTATGGTTTTTCCTGTGGTCATGTATGGATGTGAGAGTTGGACTGTGAAGAAGGCTGAGTGCCGAAGAATTGATGCTTTTGAACTGTAGTGTTGGAGAAGACTCTTGAGAGTCCCTTGGACTGCAAGGAGATCCAACCAGTCCATTCTGAAGGAGATCAGCCCTGGGATTTCTTTGGAAGGAATGATGCTAATGCTGAAACTCCAGTACTTTGGCCACCTCATGGGAAGAGTTGACTCATTGGAAAAGACTCTGATGCTGGGAGGGATTGGGGGCAAGAGGAGAAGGGGACGGCAGAGGATGAGATGGCTGGATGGCATCACTGACTCGATGGACTTGAGTCTGAGTGAACTCCGGGAGTTTGTGATGTACAGGGAGGTCTGGCATGCTGCGATTCATGGGGTCACAAAGAGTCGGACACGACTGAGCAACTGATCTGATCTGATCTGAACCCCCACGCCCAAAAAAAAGAATAGGACAAAAGAGGAGGAAGAAGAGAAAGAAAGAAAAAATAATCATCCATTTTGTATTGATCACAAATCATGTATGTGAATTCTTGGGAACATCTGCTTATATCTGATATATTTTAAAATTTTACTCAGTGATTTTGCCTGATATTTGTCTCTAATTTAGAGTATCTGAAAGAGAACTCCATATATATAGATACCCAACTATGCTACTGATTAAAAGAGGTGTGTGTTCCCTAAATATTTACATTCCACTCTAGGAGAACGCAGAAATAATTTAGTGTGCCTGTTGCTTTCCCATTGGAACATACTCTTCCTTAACAAAACCATTCTGGATCATTTTCTACATCCAATTATCTTTTCTACTAGATCTCTGGTAGAATGTCAATTCCCCGAAGACATCGGCTGTGCTCTCTCTTTGTTTCAGATAATGCATGGCTTTGCATGGTGGAAGTACTGAAAATAAAAAATAAAATTGTAAGCTAATTGACAGTTATGGTGATGATATTGTTTCAAACCCCTAAGGCCAGGCTGTGAACTGTCTTGAACAGATATATCTCCAAACATCTGATATTTGTAAGTAGTAGATCTAAGTGACTTTGCCAAGAACAATTCTGTTTGCAATGAGTCTCTTAGAATTATCTACTACCTTCCCATTTCCTCTCTTGGCATTTCACTTAGAATTTTAGCAACTGGCTCACTGGGAACCTCTCTTCCACTATGCCAGGCATTATTTTTAGTAAGCTGAATATGCCTTGTTTTCTTTCTCCCCTGTGCTCATTTAGCCAACACCAAACCCTACCTACTCCCCACTTGCACCCCAGGACCTGAAAGTGGCTGGGAAAAAAAACCACACACTTGAGTTACCTGATCTCATTTCAACTTTTAAGGAACAATTTTAAGAAAATCATTCCTTTTATAAAAATAAATGATGACCGTAAATCTCAAGAAACACCTCATCACCATTCAGCATCTTTCTGTGCTTTTATTGTAAGTTCATTTCCTACTCTACCAAGAATTTATTTTATGTACTTTTCTTCTCATATCAAGCCCTCAGTACTCTCCCTCTGCCTCTCACTCTGGGCTGATGACCTTGATTTCTAGTTCACTGAAAAATGCAAAGGAATCAGAAGAAAAGATCCTCATTTTCTTATCACTGAATCTTCCAACCTTATTTCACATGACCCATACACTTGGTCTTTCTTCCCCATACAATGGAGGACCTCTCCTTGATCCATTTAAACCAGTGCCCTGGATTCCATTCCTTCTCCCCTATTGATAAATGCTGTTACTGAAATTCTACCCTCCTTTTCTGCTCCCTCTTCATATTCCCCTCTCTCAACTGGGTCATTTCCATCAGCCTGTAAACCACTTATAAAAAGTCTCTAATCTTGAAAAGCAAACAAACAAAACTCCCTTGACCCTATTTGCCCTCCAGCTTCTGCCCAATTCTTTGCTTCTCCTTTGGGAAAGAGTATCTCTACTTACTCCCATTCTCTCTTTAATCAACTCCAATCAAGCTCAGCCTCCACCTCTGCCACAGAGCTGTTCAAATCAAGGTCAATAACAGCCTCTATTTTGCTACATCTGTCACCAAATTATTCAACCTCTCAAAAGTGTTAACTTTATGGATAATAGCTTTGTTCTTGAAACACTTGGTTCACTCAGCTTCCAGGAAAGGATGCTTTACTGGTTTTCCTCTCAATTCTTCAGTGTTTTTTTTCTGTTTCCATTGCTGGCTCCACCTGTTCTAGATGTTAGCATCCTCAAGAGCTCAGGCCTTGGCTGTCTTTCCTTCTATATTTACTTCTTCCTAGATAATCTCATCTAGTTCCATGATACTATATAATTACCAATAGGCTAAATATTCCCAAATCACACAGATATTATATGGTCCTCATATTCCATATTCGAATCTTTGTATTCTATGTCCAGGCTTCAATCTGTTCCCCAAGCTCACAATTCTTGGTGTCCTACAGCTTCCTACTCAAATCTCCACTAGGTGGTCTAATAGACTCTTATACTAATGGCCAAAGAAAAAGTCTTTCTGTCTTCTGCAAGTTCTGAACCTCCCCCAGTTACGTCCATCTCAGTTACCAGCACCAGGACCAAAGTGAAACCATTTGTTATTCATAATTTTGATCAGTATATAATTTTAACTATCCCTTTCCCTCAATCGCAAAGAGTCGGACACGACTGAGCGAATGAACTGAACTGAACTTCCCTCAATCCTGATTCATCTCATCAGCAAATTCTGTGGGCTTTGTCTTCATAAATCCAACATTTATCGTCACTTCCAATGCTATCACATTTGCCCAAACTACATCATTTTTCACGTGGACAACGGCAGTGCTTCCTAACTGGTCTCCCTGTTTTCATTCTTACCTCTCTATATTCCATTCTCCATTGAATAGTCAAATTGAGCTTTTAAAAACAGAGATTAGATTGTATTATTCCCCTTTGAAAACTGTAATTGGTATCCATCCATTGATACTTTTTTGAACCTAATTCACATAATTCCTTTTTTTATTGGAATACAATTGCTTTATGATGTATGTTAGTTTCTGCTGTACAACAAAGTGAATCAGCTATATGTATACATATATATGCCCTCCACCTCGATCTCCCCTCCCCATCCTCTCGCCTAGGCCATCACGGAGAAGCAGGCTGAGCTTCCCGTGCTGTGCAGCAGGTTCCCACTAGCAATCTGTTTTGCACACAGTTGAGTATACACGTCAGTGCCTCTCTCCCAGTTCATCCCACCCTTCCCTTCTCCCCGCCCCATGTCTGCATATCCATTCTCTATGTCTGCATCGCTATTCCTGTCCTGAAAATAGGTTAATCTGTTCTATTTCTTTTTTTTTTTAGATTCCATATATAGTAACCATCTATTGACTCAACAGAATTTAAGAGTCAAGAGTCATGACTCATAGGGTTCCACATAATCTGGCCTTTCCTAACCATGTGGAACTCATTTCCTGATCACTCCATTATATTCCTGCCTCAAAAACATACTAAATCTCCATCTCTCAGGACATTTCCAATGCTGTCTCCTGAAATTCTCTCCTGTAACATCTTCTCATATATGCACCCTTTATATCACTCAGATATCCTCTTAAATCACTCAGATATCCTCTTCAGCATCACTGTTGCAGTGAGGTCTTGTTTGACCAGACTATGTAAAACTGTGATGTTTTACACAATCATTCTAAGTTCCTTTTTTCTGCTTTCTTTTCTTCATAGCACCTACCAATGTTTATGAGATGTATTCACCATTAGAATGTAACTCCCATCCTGCACCATCTTGCCTCTGACTGACTCAAAGAAGCATTCTTCTAGAAAATCTCAGAAAAACTTGGATTGAAAAAAAAAGTGGAAGAAGAAAAAGAAATATGGGCTGAAATTTCAACTGTCCACATTTTAAAGCACATTCATCTTTATAAATATTGCACTATTAAAATTCTTCCTCACACCTCAAGATGTAGGTACTAAATTATCTGTGATGTGTTTGTGAAAAGCATGCACTGTTCTCTAAATTATTTAAGAATATTTACATTTTATGTTGAAATCTGATCTCTCAGTGTTTGTTCAGATTAACTACTAAAAATAAAACATTCACTAAACTGTGTTTTTGCTTGTAAAAACATTGCTTCTTGATTTAGTTTACATTTGTTAATTTTAAATCATTTAGTAGTTACAAAAAAAAATTCAAAAATTCTAGGGCCACTTTAAAAACAACCTCTCTTCCCAGGTATTCTAAAGCATCAAGCATTGGTCACGAGAGTGTTTTCCATATATTTTTAAGCTGCCTTCTGTATAGCATAAATAAAGGATATATCCATTGCTTATCCAGGGAAAGCAGTTAAAAATCACCTGTTTTGATTTTTCAGTATTTCCAGTATATTCATGTCTATATCAGTGGGATAAATTACTTATGAAAATCATTAGGAAATATTACATAACGCAAGTCACCATCACAGCTTAAATTTCTAAAGCCTATCTTTCATTTGCCTTCTTCCTTGTTTAAATCTGCCAGGCTGAGTTTTGAGCCACATAGCTTTTCCTGAATTGCTAGGGGAAACCAATGATGCAGAACTTACAAGTTTGCTTTCCCATCCCTGCAAAAAATCATTTTGACTTTGATTAAAGTGACTGACCACTGGGGGGCTGACCGAATTGATAGACTGTTGTTTTACCTGTTAGAAAATCAATTCTTTCAATCAAGAGGGTTAACCTGATCGTGTTTCAGGTATGACTTGAAATAATGATCTTTATCAATGTTGAGATAACCAGCCCAAAGCAATCGCTAAAGAATGAAGTATTTCAAAACTTACATTCTTAAACTCATTATCTATCACTACATTAATTAGGAAATTTGATCATCTAGACTTATTTTCTGTTGGGTCAGTTTCATGAGACACTAAAGTATTAATAAAATTGACACATGTATGTATCTCGAGAAAACTCTGCTAGCCTTTGCCTTGCCTCAGAATTTTGCCAAGAGAACACACTGGTCATAGCAAATACTCTCTTCCAACAACACAAGAGAGGGCTCTACACATGGACATCACCAGAAGGTCAATACCTAAATCAGACTGATTATATTATTTGCAGCCCAAGATGGAGAAGCTCTATAGAGTCAACAAAAACAAGACCTGGAGCTGACTGTGGCTCAGATCATGAGCTCTTTATTGCAAAATTCAGGCTTAAATTGAAGAAACTAGGGGGAAACACTAGACCATTCACATATGACCTAAATCAAACCACTTATAATAATACAGTGGAGGTGACAAATACATGCAAGGGATTAGATCTGATAGACAGAGTGCCTGAAAAGTTTGCAACATTATCCAAGAGGTGGTGACCAAAACCATCCCAAAGAAAAAGAAACGAGAGAAGGCAAAGTGGTTGTCTCAGGGGGCCTTACAAATAGTTGAGAAAAGAAGAGAAGCAAAAGGCTAAGGAGAAAGGGGAAAATATACTCATCTGAATGCAAAGTTCCAAAGAATAGCAAGGAGAGTTAAGAACCTTACAACTCAAAAAAAAAAAAAAATAGAGGAAAACAATAGGATGGGAAAGATTAGAGATCTCTTCAGGAAAACTGGAGATACTAAGGGAACATTTCATGCAAAGATGGGCACAATTAAGGACAGAAATGGTCCTAACAGAAGCAGAAAAGATTAAGAAGATGTGGCAAGAATACATTGAAGAGTTATACAAAAAAGCTTAATGACCCATATAACCATGATGGTGAGGTCACTCAACTAGAGCCAAACATCCTGGAGTGTGAAGTTGCTGGGCCTTAGAAACATTACTGGGAACAAACCTATGGAGGTGATGAAATTCCAGCTGAGCTATTTCAAATCCTAAAAGATGCATTCAAGGTGCCAGCAAACTTGGAAAACTCAGCAGTCGCCTCAGGATTGGAAAACATCAGTTTTCATTCCAACCCCAAAGAAAGGCAATGCCAAAGAATGTTCAAACTATTGTACAATTGTGCTCATTTCACATGCTAGCAAGGTACTGCTCACAATTCTTCAAGCTAGTCTTCAGCAGTATGTAAACCAAGAACTTCCAGATGCACAAACTGGACTTAGAAAAGGCAGAGGAACCAGAGATCAAATTGCCAGCATCCATTGGATCATAGAAAAGGCATGGGAATTCTAGGAAAATATCTACTTCTGCTTCATTGACTACACTAAACCCTGTGACAGTGTGGATCACAACAGACTGTGGAAAATTCTTAAAGAGATGGGAGTACCAGATCACCCTACCTGCCTTTTGCGAAATCTGTGTGCAGGTCAAGAAGCAACAGAATTGAACATGGAAAAACGGACTGGTTCAAATTTGGGAAAGGAGTACATCAAGGCTGTATACTATCACCCTGCTTATTTAACTTATATGCAGAGTACATCATGCAAAATTCCAAGCTGGATGAAGCATGAGTGGGAATCAAGATTGCCAGGAGAAATATCAGTGACCTCAGATATGCAGATGATACCACCATTATGGCAGAAAACGAAGAGGAACTAAAAAGCCTCTTGATGAAAATGAAAAAGAAGAGTGAAAAAGCTGGCTTAAAACTCAACATTCAGAAAACTAAGATCATGGCATCCAGTCTCATTACTTCATGGCAAATAGATAGAGGGAAAGTAGAAACAGTGGCAGATTTTATTTTCTTGGGCTCAAAAATCACTGCAGACAGTGAATACAGTCCTGAAATTAAAAGATGCTTGTACCTTGAAAGGAAAGCCATGACAAACTAGATAGTCTATTAAAAAGCAGATATATCACCTTGCTGACAAATGTCCATATAGTCAAAGCTATGGTTTTCGTGTAGTCATGTACTCATGTGAGAGTTGGACCATAAAGAAGGCTGAGCAGCAACAAATTGATTATTTCAAATTATGGTGCTGGAGAAGACTCTTGAGAGTCCCTTGGACTGCAAGGTGATCAAAACAGTCAATTCTAAAGGAAATCAACTCTGAATATTCATTGGAAGGACTGATGCTGAAGCTGAAGCTCCAATACTTTGGCCACCTAATGCAAAGAACTGACTCATTGTAAAAGACCCTGATGCTGGGAAAGACTGAGGGCAGGAGAAGAAGGGGCATGAGACAGAGGATGAGATGTTTGGATGGCATCGCTGACTCAATGGATATGAATTTGAGCAAACTTTAGGAGATGGTGAAGGACAGGGAAGCCTGGAATGCTGCTGTCCACATGGTTGCAAAGAGTTGGACACAACTTAGTGACCCAACAACAACAATGTATGTATCTTAACTTCATGAACACTATCTAGAATGATATTCACTATGAAACATTAATGATATAAAAAGTATAAACCTGACTCAGCATATAGTACCTTTGTAGAATGCCCAAACATTGCTTATATGACCCATAGGGTAAGAAATAAGCCCACAGAAGGAAGACGGATGCTTCACTCTAAATTATATTCTTACTTTGTACGTGTTCAATCAAATGTTTTCAACAAAGTTTAAGATGAAGAGAATGTTTTTACTTTATCACAAAAATTTCACAAGTTATAGCCCCACTAGTTTGGAATTATTAAAAAAAACCTGGATTTTTTTTTTCTTGGTTGAAGTTTATGTTTGACTCAGTGTAGAGAGAAGTTATGCTTCCCTGGATTCTTTTTCAACCCTTATAACATGGCCAGAGACAAAGACTCAGTTCAGTGTTGGCATGTCTTTAACTCTTCTCTAAAGTTTAACAACTTCTCATCTTTTTAAGAAAATTTAAACCAGGCTCAGTCTTTCTCCAGGCAACAGAAGCTGTCTAAAATTTAATAACGTCATTTTCATCCCATTATATTTATTTTTATAGTTGCCTTCTGTTTTCAGCAGAGGATACTGGTTTCTATTCACAGTACTAATATAAAGTTTTCTCTTTAAATAAATTTAGATTGCAAAGTGAGCCAATTTAAAGAAAATATGCAGTAATAACTGTACAGGTGGTAAGCAAGAATATCTCAAAATCAGGAAAGTAGTAAAAAATGGCTATATGTTGGGAAGTCAATATATAAAAGCCAATACATTTTAAAATTGCATACAAAATGGTAAGAAGAAAACCATCTACTTGGGTGAACATATTAATTTCAATCTCGTCCCAGTATTTATTTGCATAACATTGTATTAATTCTAAATGACTCTTCTATTTATTAAAGTGGGCCCATCAAAACCTTTACTCAACAGCATTTCTTGCTCAGAACAGTACAAGCTTCAAAGTTATGACTGAACCCCCTACAAGAAAAAAAGTTTCTATTTCAAAAACTTTATTCAACAAATGCTTATCAATCACTAAGTACATCGAACAGGGCAAGCCAGATTTGGGGAGGGATAATAATATTTATGTGTCCACTCATTATTCAAAAGCTATTTTTCTGAGTCGCTATGATGCTCAATGTCACTTGCTGTATATCATGCAATTAAAGGAAGAGAACAAGAAAGATGCAGAGGAGAAGGAAGATAGGGAGGATCCTGAACTCAAAGAGATTACCATCGCATTGATTATTATTTATTATTGTCCTTGAATTTTACTTATTGTCCTAGATACTATTTCATTTTCTCACATATTTCTTCTTTTAAAAAAAAGTTAATGTATTATTCAGTCAGAGGTAATATTTAAGAGACATTTCCTTCGAGTGTCAGATTCTATGAACCTCAGCAGCAAATTCATGGAATACAAAACAGCACAACCTTAACCCCACGACAATGTTTATAAAATACTGCAGACGGCCTTTCACACATTCTTTGTGAAAAGGTGATGCTGCCCCAGAAAGGAAAAGATTTAACATTTAGTAAAATTAAGCCACACTACCAACTTGAACATATTCATTTAATATGAAAACTCAAATGTGACTTGAGGTGTAATTAATTGCATAAGTTAAAATTTGTGGAAGGAAGCTGCTATCCTTCACAAAACATGAGGCTTCCAATTTTACTAGATTTGTACATCTCACTTAGGATGAATGGAGTTGTGATTCTGTGTTACATTTGTTTGGCTCAGTGGTAAAGAATCCGCCTGCCAATGCAGGAGATGCAGGTTCGATCCCTGGTTCAGGAAGATACCCTGGAGAAAGAATTGCCAACCCACTCCAGTATTCTTGCCTGGGAGATCCCATGGACAGAGGAGCCTGGGGCTACAGTCCATGGGGTCACAAAGAGTTGGACACGATTTAATCACTAAACAACAGCAACAATACATTCGTTAAACTTCTTGCATTTATATTCTTGTCTTCCTCTTTAATCTGCCTCTGAAGCCTGTGAGGATTTCTCCTACAGATAAAAACCCCAAATCTATTGTGTTCTAAGGAACAATAATCATGTTTTATATGAAGATAGATTTTGATGCTCAATGCTTGAAGGACATTTTCATTTCTGATGCACTAAAGGGAAATTTTAAAAAAAGTTTTGTACCATATATATTCACACAGCATTATTTTTAAAAAGTAAAAATCTTAAAGATTACAAGACTTTCTTAATATCCTATAGTCTGTGTGACAGTATTTTCTGTACCTTGTATCATGGCACGGGATCCCTTCCCTATGCATTTTAAGTGGACAATGTAACTGGAATAAATACTGTGGATAATCCAGCTTCACAAAAGGATTATAAAATAGCTAATCAAGCTAGTCAAGACAAGTATCAGTCACCTGTGAATCCACGGTTACCGTTTTATTACTTAATTTCACTCAGTAGTATGGAAAGAGAGGTAATATTTGGTGTCAAAGAAATTGAGCCAGAAAGCTGGTCCTACAAGGAACAAGGGTCCAGGGATCCAGCCCTGTGGGGTCTCGATCTTTCTGGGTCATTTTACCAGTTTCTGGGGCCGATTCAAGGCTTCCCAGGTGGCACAGTGGTAAAGAATCTGCCTGCTAATTCAGGAGATGCAGGAAACTTGGGTTCAATCCCTGGATCAAGAAGATCCCCTGGAGGAGGAAATGGCAACCCACTCCAGTATTTTTGCCTGGAAAATCCCAGGAAAGAGGCATCTGGCAGGCTACAGTCCATAGGGTCACAAACAGTCAGATATGACTGAGCAACTGAGCTCACAGTTGGGGCCAATTCTGTTCCCACTGCATCAAATGAGGAAAATACAGGTCCAAACATTAGTAACCTCCACTCCATCTGTAGTCCATCCACCTCGGTTCCAATAACCGGCATGGGCTCCTTCCACCACGGCCAGTCCCCAACCCCAACATCCCCACCTCGTACCCCAGTTCCATTATCTGCATCATTTCCTGTCTTATCAGATGGTGTTTCAGGTACTGTGTTAGCAATGGGAAACAAAGAACAAGGCCCTTAGGGCGACAGTGCTCACTAATTCCTAAGATTTCAGATATCCTGTCTCCTGTGGCAATTTCATTTAATTTTGCTTCCTATAAAAGTAAAAATATTGTTATTTTTTTCTTAATGTGAAAATTGTTGCAATATGCCATAATTGCCGCCATTTGGGTCTTCAATCCCACTTAAATAGCATTTTACTGCCTCCGATGTTATAATGAACTGAAGGCTTTTACTTTTTCTTCTTGCAGTGTTTTTGCTTTAGTTCTTCCTACAGCTTCTACGATGGACTTGGCTTGCTGGTTTCCTTAATTAACTTCTCATCACACAGAATCACTGGAGTATCCTGCTAATTGGAAATGAATATCTCAAAATTATTTTTACCATAAAGGGTTTTTCTTAGCACTACTCTATAAGATGCACCATTTCCCTTTTATTCCTTAAACTCTCTATTTAACTTTAGAGAGTCTTTCCTTCAGGGAGAAAAAAAAAAAAAGGAAATCCCTGGCAGTCCCATGGTAAGGGCTCTGAGCTTCCACTGCAGGGGGCATATGTTCCATCCCTGGTCGTGGAAATAAATCCCATATGCCATGCAGTGCAGCCAAAAAAAAAAAAAGAGAGGGAGAGAGAAACCAGGGTTTCCTGTCACAAATCCAGGATATTCTTGAGGATTTGCGTGGTGAACTGATTTCCTGCTGTTTAGATCTACTGAAGCTTTCTTGCAGCTAGAAGGGGAAATACTACTTACTCACACTCTGAGAGTAACAGAGAGGGAGAAAGAAACAGCCTGGAATCATTGAGGCCATTGATAACAGGGAGCTAACACTGGGCTTCTTATTTCCAAACTTTCTGTTAAGTAAACAATAAAGATCCCTGTGGTTTTACAGCACTTTTGATCACAAATTCTTTTACCTGCAACCCAAGCACCCTCTGAGATTCCTACAGGCATAGCTTGACCAGCTCACCAGTTCAAAAAAGGATGAATGGGAAGAGACACAGACTGGGACAGGGAAGAAGGGAGTCTTCTGCTGATGTCTATTCCACCCTTCCTGATCAAGTTCTCTCTGACGATTTTCTGTTTGGTTTTCTACAGTGAATAGAACTGTCATCTTCTGCTCAGAGTCTCAGGACAGCAAAGACCTGGAGACTGAAACAATGTCCTCACCTCAACCTTCCTCCCAGGTGAAGACATCTGGGTCATGGCCATTAGTTAATCCACAAAGGATAAGTGAGAGCAGTTGTCTGTGGACCAAAGGAAAAGCTGTCAACAGGGATGTCCCGGTAAACTGGATCTCTGAGAGTGAGAGTAGATGGAGGGGAGCCTTGATACTGTAGTCCTTGCCAATCTTCCTAGTATAAATAATCCCACCATAGATGTCAAACTACCAACAGTTTAATAGCCAGCTAACAACAATTCTGAATATTTGACAATCAACTCTGGAAAGTCAGTCCCAGATATTAATGGGTTATCTTTTTTATTTTCTGAGAAACCACTGAGTACCAACAGGAGGCATTATTGAAGGAAAATCAAGCACACAAAACTGATAATCAATTCTTCTCTTTGTACAGCTTGCCATTTAACTGCAAGTTCAGCAACATTTGTAAAATAGAACTAAAAATCACTTCTAAGACAACATATTTAGAAGTGCAAATTAACTGAAAGCAAAGTGATATCTAAGCACCTAAGACATAAAGAAAATGAGTACAAGAATCCATCTCATAGAGTGGTTGAAAGGCTCAAATGAGATCATGGATGAGATCTTGATCGTGGATGAGATCTTGGTTGAGTTACTGGCCACTACAGAAATATAAAGGATCATTCCTCATATAGTGGAGTAAGGCTAATCTAAGAAGGCAACAACTGGGCTCCCAGAACATACCAACTGATGATGACAAAGTCAAAGATGGAAAGGTAGGATGCCTCAGGATACTGGAAAGACAAAGCCGCAAAGAAAGCGCACTGACCTCAGACAGTGGATGAACTGTGTTCACAAAGCCAAATCATTTCCTACTACACACCACTGCCTTTTTCATCCCAGGTAGTATATAACCATGACCAAGACTTTAATTCCCCTAATGGCTCAAAAGTTGCCTCTGCAAAACTGTCCTCAAAGGGTTGCTTTTTAGGATATTTAGGATAGAGACCTGAATGACCTTCAAAACAGGCTTCTCCAAACTCAAGGTCTGGCTGTGGATGGCTTCATGGGGTAGAACCATGTCCTACGGGACAAAATTCTGCCTCTACCACTTGCTAGCTGCATATCTCATGCAAGCAACATAAACTTTTGATGCCTCAGTTTCCTCATCTGTACATGGAGATGGTGGTTTTTAAATCATAATGTGATTTTGCAGGTTACATGACCTAAGGCACATAAATTATCCAGCCCAATCCCTAGCACGTATTAAGAACTCAATAGTTGGTAGAGGCTATTATTATGGATTTTAAAAGCATCGCATTCAAAATTTGGATAAAAAATTTAAATAAATAGTAAAGAAACAATAGGCATAAAGTGTTACCAACTGTTTTCAAGTGAGATGGTTTTAAATGATCTAGAATGCTTTCTTTCTACCACTTAAGGTGTCAGCTTCACCTTACAACCAAACTTCTTGTGACTGAAAGTCTGTTGATCATTAGCAAGAAAGCTCCTTAGTACTTCCTGCACATCTGACAGGAGAGAGAAGGAAGGAGAAAGAGAGCAGACCAAGAAGAGAGGGGAAGAGTCCTTCTGACCCTCCAACACCGGTCTCCTCCTGTCAGGTCACATGATCATCCCAAGACCAATCCCTGTGCCAGAGGGTTGGGATATGCCAGTTGGCTAGAACTGGAATGTTTGAGAATTTAGTCTGGGAAGGAAAAAGGAAAGAGGAAGGTGGATACCAGACAGGTAACCTAAAAAAGAGAATCCCAGGGACAGGGAGCTTGGTAGGCTGCCATCTATGGGGTCGCACAGAGTCAGACACGACTGAAGCCACTTAGCAGCAGGTTTAAAAACCATTTTCTTTACTCATCTGTTGCCTTCAAACCATAACATACAGGCCATTAAACAAAAGACATGATTTGAACTTTGCTTCTAGTTCTGGTTCATATCATATTACATTAAAAACATGATATTGACTGCTATCCATTCTTACCATTGAATTTTCCACTGCCATAAAAATGGGAGAGAAAGAGGCAGTTCCATACAAACAGAATATCTTACTAGCTCCAATATTGGTTGTTACTATATCTTTTGATAGAGCTGATTTTCCTATTTTATCACAGTGACATATATCAAAGTACCAAGGTTAGTTAGATATGCAAAAGCACACCAACCCAACCAGCTATAAAGGGAAGAACTTGCCAACAGTTTTATTGCTAAATAATGACAATCTATTTGAATGATGTTAGTCAAGTTGATGAACTGAATTATAACTATTTATTTTAAGGGATCCATGAAGATGAGATCCAAATAAAAATATTAGGCACATATTTTTGTATCACTTCCATGCCTTTTACTCACTGTTTTTATCATAAAAACAAGCTTAGATTTTTGACTTAACACTGCTCCAGTTCTCAAGTTTCTCCTTATGACAGTAGCTTTCTATTATTATGATGGATGAAAACCAAAATAATATTTATTCTACCCTATTGGGGAAAAACATGAAAATGTCCAGAGGAAAAGAATCTCTAAAAGCAATAAATGAAATACATCCACCAATAAAAGGGAATAGGATCTTGGTCTCTGGTCTCCTTTTCCAGCATTATTCCTCCTGTGGGAATAAGACTATGGCAAATATCTAAACATGCCTTAATTCCTATATCTCAATGCTAGATACATTAAAGGGGCCAGAATTAGCTGAAATAAATTTAAAAGGAAACAAATGCTTCATCGATCCCATAGAGAGGGGAAGAGTCCTTCCCCTGTCTGTATGTAATCCCCATAATCAAATGGATACTTAATGAGAAAGGGAAAAGGTATAAAATTAGGGAAATTGAGAGTGAAGCGAACCTGTTGTTGATACCAGCTGTGCTTCTTTGCCTCTGCGCCCTATATATCTAAACCTCTATCTATCAAAAGAACACATCCTAAAGAACAACACGGTGACAGAGATGAATTTCAATCTGACAAATGCAGTGAACTAAAAAATTAACTATATCATAAACCATTACTCCTTCTCAGTCCAAACAGAAAAAAGAGTATCCTAAAGAACCTTACATTCTCTGTAGGAAATAACCAGGGTAATGTGGAAAGTGTTCACTAAATTTCTGCATACTACATGGCCAATCAATCTAAAGCCATGTAGAAACTATCCTTTCACAAAATAACTTTAAAAGTTTTATGTTAAAATATAACTTTGTTTGCTCACAGCTTTTTCAAACACGGGGGCTTTTTTTCAACAACTAATAGAGTTTTAGACTGCAAATGCTGAATAGAAAGGATCAAAATTTGTCACTTCTCAATCAATCATTCTGGCCTCATACATACACTGCCATATTCATTTATTCATTCAATATGTCCATATAATTCACTATCTTCCTGTAAAAGAAAAATGTCCATCTTGATTAATGGGGTAATCTGTGAAGCAATTGTGCTAACTTTTCTAAATTTCATACCTATTAATTTTAATAAATTTCCACTAATTTCTGCATTATGAAATTGACTGAGTGGGAATATTTAATATGTCTTTACAAAATGCATCACTACTGCAACTCTACTTCTGCAATTTTTTAATACCATTTTGTGATCTTTTCATCAGAACTGCAAAAATTGTCCATACCTACTGTCATAACATGGTTCCCCCTATTTTAAGCAGTTAAACTCTCTCACATTTTACTGCAGAGTAATCCAAGGTTATCAAATTGATTGTGCCACAAGTCATGAGCATCAGAATATGGTGTGTAAAAGAGTATAATGTGATGGGTGGAGCCGAAGGGGAGTGGGAGGGAGGTTCAAGAGGGTGGGGATATATGTATGCATTTGGCTGATTTACTTTGTTGAACAGCAAAAAACTAACACAACATTGTAAAGCAATTCTATTCCAATTTTTTAAAGTCAAAAAAAAAATGTATACTGCCATAAACTGGCAAAAGCCTCTAATCTGCCCCATTCTTGATGGAGAACATTTGGCCATTGACCCCTGTCACCTTTGATCTTGTCATCCCACATATGGCAGTACCCACAACCCTGCGCATCGTGTCCTGGGGTGGTAGCAACAAGAATAGAGAACAGCTAGAGCTATTTGCCAAGATAAAGAAAATGCAACTTAATGATATAAATAAATGATCCTACAAATGACACCATATTTTCAAGCTTAAGTAAGTAGAAGGAGGTATCATCACTTTCAGACACTAGAGAATTAAGATGTGATTGTCATTTAGAACCTGTTGGGTAGAGGGTGATGGTGAGGCATTCCAGATAGAAAATAGCAGGCAACTGAACGTGGGATACAGACACCTGAGTAAGAAAACAAGGGTAGACTTATAGAGTTGTGAATAAAGACAAAACCTATCTGAGAGAGAGGAAGAATAATCTAGAGAGAGGTAGAGACAAAAAGTAAAGACATATAAATGAATGGATAAATATATATGAGAGTACTTAAAGAATGTTTAAAGTTAGAATGGAGGACCAGGATAAAAAAGATGCATAAAGAAAAGGAAGAACAGCAAGTGAGGGAAGAAATTTATTCATTCATTATTAATTCATTCAAAAAATATTTACTGAGGGTCTGCCCTGTTGTAGGCACTGTGCTAGACACATAAGGGAGGAGTTTATAGTCTAATGGAAAAGAGGGCAAGAAATTGAACAATTAACAAAACTGCCCCCCACCTCTCACAAATAAGTATAATTGTGATAAATGCTCCAAAACGAAGGAAAAAAAGATCTTGCTCCAAGGGGCATGAGTATGTGCTCAGTCGCTCTGTCATGTCCGACTCTTTGTGACCTCATGTACTGTAGCCCACCAAGCTTCTCTTTCCATGGAATTTTTCAGCCAAGAATACTGGAGCGGGTTACCATTTCCTCCTCCAGGGGATTTTCCCAATCCAGGGATAGAACCAGCATCTCTTGCATTGGCAGGTGGATTTTTTACCACTAGTGCTACCTGGTAAACCTAAGGAGCATGGGGGAGTTGTCTATTCTTTTCTGAAGTGTCAAGGAAGGTTACTCTAAGGAAATGGCATCACCTGGAAAATGAGTAATTAGAAAAAGAGAGAGAGAAAGTGATAATCTAGCCAATCAAAGGGAACAAAGATATAACACCAAGGAAGAAAAGAACAAAGAACTAACAACTAACAAAGAACTAACTAACAACAAAGAACTAACACCAAGGAAGAAAAAACACACAGTGCACAGCTAATCAGAAGCCCCGTGCAACCTTGAGAAAGCCTCCTTTTCTTCTTTCCTCTATACTTTCGCCTCTAATCCCAAAGCCAAGTATAAGCACACAGCTCACACCTTGATGACATTGTTCTAAGTAATGACAGTAATGAAGTAAGTAATTCAGTAAGTTCTAAGTAATGAAGTAATGACAGTGTTCTAAGAACTCAGCCATGTCCTGTAGCATGTGGTGGACATTTAAATGGCATTATTTATCGTAAGTAGCATTTAAGGAGGATCTCAGAGTCTCTGATTCTAAAAATGTATGTCAATTTGGCAGGTGACCAGTGCTTTTTTAGTTATCAAAGCATAAATAGGTTTCCAACATTTTCCTTTCCCTAATTATACACTGATTTGCCATGATGCTCCCATTTTGAAGGGTATGTAAAGGCAGCCCTGGCCAGCTTGATCAAGGGTTTTAGGGTGGGCATAGGTACAGTTATTTATGCACAATCTATTCACTGGTTCTGCCTTACTAATTGAGTCCTAAGTTCTTTAGAGTGACAATGAGCCCAGCCAAAATACTAATTTTGTCAGACTGCCTTGCAGCGAGGGTTGACTTCCCGATAGGTTTCACCAGTAAGACATAAGAGAAACGCTGTTGCAGGTTTCTGCAAAGTTTTGCCTTCGCAAGAGAAACACAGCTCCTTCCTGAATGATCCTGGTTTTCTTTTTCCGAACTCAGATGACACTGTGAGTCTGGAAGTAAAGCAGCCATTTTGTAATGCGAGGCAGTTGTTAAGAATGAATGTTTTATACTAAGGATGACAGAACTGGAAAGTAGAGGATGTCCGGAATTTTGAGAACATCCAGGGACCACTCTACCAATTTGAGACTCTCTACCCATGGGCTTTTTGTTAAGTAAGAAAAGCTAACTCTTACTTGGTTAAACCAAGGCAGACCAGTTTCTGCTGTTTGCAGTCAAATATAATTCCTAATTGGCACAGGTTGTAGTGTGGAGCTATTGTTTTTTTGGCTTTTTTTTTTTTGTTTTTTTCAAAAAGCTAAAGGTAACTGCTTAAAGAACTAAAAGGGGGGAATTCCCTGGGGGTCCAGTGGTTGGGATTTTGCGCCTTTGCTTCCGAGAGTCTGGTTTCAGCCCCTGGGGAGTCAAGATCCCACAGCCCACATGGTACTACAACAACATCAAATAGAGAATATTAATAAAGAGAAATTATTTTAAAAGAAATACAAATTCTGGAGGTGAAAGTATAATAAATTAAATTTTTCAAGTATTACAGTAGATTTGAGATGGCAGAAAAAAGAATCTATAAATTTGAAGATAAATCAGTAGAGATTATGCAATCTGAAGAACAGGGGATAAAAAGGAAGGAGAGTTACACTGTTAAAGGTGATCAAAGTAGAAATGACATGGACACAAAGAGGAATCAAGAGCTCTTCCCAGTCCTATTTTACAACATAGACACTGTTATTGCCATAAATCCATGGGATAATCAAGTTTTTCATTAACATAAATACTACCTTATTTAGCATAAGGCTTTGGGAACTGTTAAAATTATCCTCTAGAAACTTTAACTTATATAGAAAATGGGTGTTATCTACAGACATCGAGTTGTCACATCATAATATTTTCTCAAGAAAAAAAGAAAACAACTTTATCCATCATTGTGCATTAATCAAGACCATCTGAGGAAGTAATGACAGTGTTCTAAGAACTCAGCCATGTCCTGTAGCATGTGGTGGACATTTAAATGGCATTATTTATCATAAGTAGCATTTAAGGAGGATCTCAGAGTCTCTGATTCTAAAAATGTATGTCAATTTGGCAGGTGACCAGTGCTTTTTTAGTTATCAAAGCATAAATAGGTTTCCAACATTTTCCTTTCCCTAATTATACACTGATTTGTCATGATGCCCCCATTTTGAAGGGTATGTACAGGCAGCCCTGGCCAGCTTGATCAAGAATCATTATACTGACACGTTCTGTAATGTCCATTGGTGCACAAATTTCACTGAAAGTGTGTTCAATCTGACATAACTTTGAAGCCAAAAACCTTAGGATTTCAATCCTATCTCTAGAACAAGCTAATTGTGTTACCTGAAGAACATGACCCAATCTAACTGAGCTTTGGTTTCCTGAATACCTACATTTTGTGAGTATTAAATGAGATCCTTTATAAACAAACAGTCTACACTAAGGCCTACATGGCTGTAAGCTCTCGACAAATACTATCTCCTTTCTCTTTTGCCTGTTCTTATACTGACCTGCATTTGAAGAGTTTTCATTAAGCTGGTAAAATCTGTTCCTGCAGTACAGATCCCAACCTAATTAAGTGTAACAGGAAGAGAAGATTTCTACTTAAATTCTGAAGCAAAGATACAACACGCAGAAACTTATATTCTGAAGCAAAAATTAGCCACATACAGAGGGTGGTAAAAATTAGTTGCTCCCATGATCAGAATATCATACAAACCATAAAAAGACTATCTTAAGGACCATTTCCATTTTTGAAAGACTAAGGTGGTATTCAGTTCAGTCGCTCAGTCGTGTCCGATTCTTTGCAACCCTATGGACTGCAGCACATCAGGTTTCGCTGTCCATCACCAACTCCCAGAGCTTGCTCAAACTCATGCTGGTATTATGTAATCACAAAGCCCAAAGCACAGATCAGAGGAAAGAATACTGAGGACTCAATCTCCTTTTCCTATAGATGGGGGTGGGGTGGGGGGTGGGATACGCCTGGATACAGCCCTAAGCAGAAAGGGTTAAGAATGGAAGATGCTTCCTGATGAATCCTTCTGCTTCCATCACCTGGTGACCCTTAAATTAACAGCCGTCTGTCTCCCTCACCTTGAATCAGTCCAGAGAGAGAGCAAATATCTCCCCAAGGAAAGCAAGGAGAGCCCCTCAGCTTTCCATCTCTCCATCACCTCCCACATGAGTCATTTCTCTGACTCCTTCACTCCTTTTAGGGCAGTTTGGCAGGCAAAGAACAGTGAGAACAAAACATTTATAAGCAGGACCCTAGTGATAAAATAGTAGCCACATTTATGGACACTGAGAATTCATTTCTTTCTCTTGCAGGAAATAGCAGTGATAACATTCCCTTGGTCCATCTCGAAAATGTCAATTCATTTCTTTGTTAATACAAATGCATTGCCTCATTCATTCTCTCATAGGAAAGTTGAGAGGAGTGGGGAGAGGAGGAGAGGAGAATCATCGTTATCGCCTTGTAATTATTCAGAGGATGTTTCATTTTATTTTATGTTAGAGTGGCCAAATTTGTATTATTCCTCTGTTGCCCTAATCATCATCATAAATCAGGAAACAAGAATTTCAATGTCCAATTACCATTCAGAGTAGATACAGGAAGGAAATTAAAGCTTTCTTTCTAAGTGGAAGAAAGGGCAATTCCACAGAGCTTCCTCGGGGAATGTACACTGTGCTGAACAGTACATTATTGAAAAGAGATAAGCAATTGTGTGATGTACAATTGCCAACACTCTCTCGTCTTTCAACTTCTGTTCTAAATGCTTACGAGGAACAATATCTTCACATTTTTCAAAGGCCACTATAGGAGAAAGCCACTTAACGCTCACTTACATTCACAAGTATTGCAAATACAGCGGTTATTATTTAAAGAAGAGACACAGAGACCAAGACAAACAAAGAGCCCAAAGTCTTGGCTTCCACACTGTAGAGTGCCATGGACAGGAATGTTTTCAACAAAACCCTATCCTCAGCATCTGGCTCAGGGTCCCAAACCAACTGCTTAAGGACCTCAAGCCAGAGAGCTACTTCAGAGGAAGATTTTTTTTTGTCTTCAAAGAATGAACGTCTAAGAAATATAAACCAAACCTAAACTCTTTTTAATTTTTTTTAATTGGAGTATAATTGCTTTGCAATGTTGTGTTAGTTTCTGCTGTACGACAAAGTGAACCAGCCATAGGTATACATACATCCTTCCCTCTTTAAACTCTGAAATTATTTTCTTTCCTTGGTAATTCTTTTTCTTTTTCTGCTAATAACAGTGATAGCTAACTTCCAGCAGGTCAACGGTATATAAGTCAATTTAGTCACCATAGTTGTACATCTGTAGGGGTAGAAAAAAAAAGTGAAGCAATCCAGTTGCTTGGACAGTTCAATCAACAAGTCAAATTGATAACTCTGTGAAATTATATCTAAATTAAATTTCCCTAAGTAGATCTTGATTTGAAAAAGGCAACATTTCTCTTACAGTATTTCTATAAACTCTACTACCTGTCATGGTATTTTAACACAGGGACATCGTCTATTCACACAAAAACATTTTTAGAAAACAGATGAATGTTGTTAAGTTTGCCAGGCTAAATCCCACCACTTCTTTAAGGTAGGAAATAGAATGTTAGATTCAGATTAGAGAAAGTGCTATAAAATATTATGAAAAGACAGGGTCACTTTTCTCTCTCCTGCTTTTGGAAGATTTTGTTTGTTTCCTTCTATTTCAGCTTATAATTGAGTTGAAGCTGATAAGAGTATGTAATCCAAACCTAAGTCCTGTGTTTCAGGCAATTAATAATTGGCAACAATGTTAAAATTGCACTTAAGAGTTCTAACTTTTCTATCTAGGAACTAACTGGCTCACAGCCCAAACTGACAGTTAAGACTGTGTGTGGATCTTCTTAGAATAATACTACTTATTATCTTTCTCTGCATTGATGTTTTTTCGTTCCCCCACCCCCAACATAAATTACAGCTGCATAGATCACTGCATGGTAAATATCTGATTTCTAAGTAATCTTTTTTTAAGGGAAACTTTATTTTATAGTGGAGCATAGCCATTAACAATGCTGTGATAGTTTCAGGTAGACAGCAAAAGGACTCAGCTATCCACGTACATGTATATGATTTCCAGAGACCCCTCTATGTCCTTATTCTTGCACATGCTACTGTCTGTGAGTAGCTGAATACTTTCACTTAAAGCTATCTTTTCTCTCTAATACTGAGAAGGAATACTTCTTTTATATTTTCAGTCATACTTTGGCTTTCCAAACTATTTCCTTCCTAACAGGCTTTCTCTGCTTTCATCATGAATTTTTTCTTTATTTAGAATAAAAAAAAAAGTTTATGAATTTTGTTTATTCATACATTATTTGTAGTTTCTTATTATGGCAAAACATATTTTTAAGTCTTCTCATGATCAGGTTTTGCCAACAGCCCTCATGCTCTTTGGAAAACCACACAGTATCTGTATTAAGGGGACAAACACTGAGAATACTTACAGGAAGAAAGGTCCGTTAATTTCTAAAGCTGTTTAAACATGTTTTTAAATCAGAAATTTCTCTTTCGAAATATTCACAACAACTGGTCATCTGAAATCTAAAACCGTGATTGTTTCTCCTTTAAGTTTTAAACTATTAATTTTACATTTCAAAGGGATGTTCGTTCAGAAGCAAAAGGCTTTGATCATTTCATCAAGCAAAAACTGTAAAATTGAATTCATGGAGACAGACCAAAAAGCTCTCCTTGGCTGACAAAAAAATTTCCAATTTAAATCCATGGCCATCTCTCATTCAACGTTTGCACACTTCCACGGAATCTTGTTTGCTTATTAAAGCGAGGCCCTCAGTAAATAGTGGGTCCCAGTGTGGTTTTTCTCTATACCATAACATTTCAGTATATTAAAACCTTTAACATCTGAAGGGCATTTTAGAAAATAATTTGGTAATTTTTCTGAGATGTATTCCTGATGATATCTGTAACTTCACAATATCATTGCATCTAGAGAAGAATATTTCAAGTGTCCCTTTCAATATGAAAGTCTGTAAATAAAGGACTTGTTTAAAAAGATGGAATTTAGTCAAATATGGAATTGGTTTTAAATCACTGCATGGCTAATCATTTGCTTGACTAAACTGATAGCTTGTCAAGTCTTATATTTGGTTGTTAATAGCTGCCATCTCTTCTACAGCATTTCTGGTGCATATTCTTATGAGGACTAAATAAGGTAAGATTAATTAACATGCCTAGCCCAGGGCATGGCACAGAGTAAGAACTCAATACATGACAACTGTTAATATTTTAATAGAAATTATTTTGCAATTGCTATTAAACTGAAAGAAAGTGAGCTGTCCAGCATTGGTCAGGATGAGCTTCCAGTTTTTTCCCCATCTTTTCTCTGTTCATCATTACTGATAACACCAACAGCTGAGGTTTAATACTTTTTTGCCTATTTTGACCGAGAAAATACAACCAGTTGTTGTTGAATTGGTCACCCTGCTTCCACTCAAGCCCTCATCCTCACAATTCTCCACGCAGCCCTCAAATCATCTCATGTCCATCAGACCACATCCCTCTCCTGAATGAATACTGCAAAGACTAAGCTTCACACTGAGAATAAAATCCAGCTTTGCTC
The DNA here is from genome assembly GCF_019923935.1 of Bubalus bubalis. Lineage (NCBI taxonomy): Eukaryota > Metazoa > Chordata > Mammalia > Artiodactyla > Bovidae > Bubalus > Bubalus bubalis. Next base: position 90,815,363 of record NC_059164.1, read on the forward strand.
TTTGTGGACAGGACATCTACCAGGAATCAATCCCTGACCTCGTCTTGGGCCATGTCTTCCTCACTTCCAGTCTTGTTGTTGTTCAGTAGCTCAGTCACGTCCAACTCTTTGCAACCCCATGGGCTGAAGCATGCCAGGCTTCCCTGTCCATCACCAGCTCCTGGAGCTTGCTCAAACTCCATTGAATCGGTGGTGTCATCCAATCATCTCATCCTCTGTCGTCCCCTTCTCCTCCTGCCTTCAACCTTTCCCAGCATCAGGGTCTTTTCCAATGAGTCCCTTCTTCGCACCAGATGGCCAAACTATTGGAGCTTCAGCATCAGTCCTTCCAATGAATAGTCATGATTGATTTCTTTTAGAATTGATTGATCTAGTCTTAGTGGCCTTTTTTCTGTTGCTTGCCTTGGGCAAGCCTGTTCCCACCTCAGGGCTTTTAGTACCTGCTGTTACCTTCACCAACAAATCTCACAATCCATGAGCTCTTCACACAAAGATTTCAACCCAAAGGCTACTTCCTCAGGGCAATGCCCATCCCGCAGAAAGGTGTCTCAGGCCTGCCATCTCATCTCCCCCCATCTAACTCTAGTACCCATTTTGTTTCCTTCACTTCTCCATATGACTTTTTTTTAAGTAATCAATTTATGGAGAAATCTCCATTTATTGGGATATAAATATGAAACAGTACCCCAAACACTGCCATGTCAACCCCGCTTTCTCAAGAGGAAATGATGCCTTTATGGCATCTTGGCCAAAATCCATAGCATTTCAGCCACTGTGGTTGAGAACTGTCTCACTTTGATTTCTAAGACTTAGGGCTCTTCATTTTCAAATACTTATATCAAAGTTAATTCAAAGCTACTCTCTTCCCCGTCTCCATCACAGGCTAGACCATAGGACTGTATGGTAGAGTGTGGAGTGAAATTCACTGTTTACACCCTTTTTTCGTTCTTTCAATTTCTTCACTCTTCTGCCTGCAGACACTGGATTCTCAGAGAACCTCAGTCTCACCCACCATACCCAGGAGAAGGAAGTCGGTCTGTCTCATTTTGCTTGACTTTTGGAAAAGGACAGCCTTTCCCTTCATCCTCATCCCCACCACTGCAGGATGATTTACCTGCACTATGTGCTACCTCGGGCATCCAGAGCCACCTGATTTTTGGCTCGCCAGCTCCTCTATTCATCATTCACATAAGCAACCATGCATTAGGTGTTCGGCATATTCCCCAGGTGTTTGGCATACATGGAAACATTACCCAGTCTCCTATATCTTAACATTTACTTCTTCTTTCTCTTACAAGTCATGTACAGCTCACTGGGAGTCAATATCCTGCCCAAAGACAGTTCACAAGACAGAAGACCAGAAGCAAACTCTATTATCTGTTTAGTTAAATCTTTGAAATTCTGAAAAACAGAGGAGCTAGCCTTGCTTTCAATAAAACTAGCTATAGCTGCTCTCATTTAGCAATTAAAATCCTGTCAGTCCTCAACAACTCTGAGAGAGGGAGCCCTCTGTCAGATAAACTACCGTTGTTGTTTTTTTTTAATCGACTTTAATTTTTAGAGAGGTTTTAGGTCTACAGAAAAATTGAGCAGGAAGTAGAGAGAGTCCCCAGATGTCCCTCACTCCACAGAGACACAACCTCCCTCCCCTTCACTGAATAGAATTTTTTATGTGTCTGGACATGTGTTGGTGGTAAAAGGTTTTCTGTCTTATTCTGATTCAAGATGGTTCTAAGGAATCTGCTGAGATGAGGAGTGGGGTTTTCTGAGGGAAGTACTCTTCTGCCTACCTTTCCAGGAAAGCAGCCATGAAACCTTTTAACCTTTTCCCAAGTTAAGAGCCTTTAACCACACTTGATCCCATTCCTGCACTCAGCTACTCCCAGATGCTGCAAGTGGAGCCACCCTAACAACTGGAGTCCTCTTGCTCCCCATCTTCATGGCTGCCAATAACCAGAGTGGTGTAAACACGGCCCTGTCTCCCCAGTTATACCACACTCCCCTGTCCTGTGCTCTGTCAGTGGACTTCCAGCCTCTGCCTCCAGACAGCTCCCCTAATCACACAGCATCACAGTGGCACTACTGATAAAGAACCCACCTGCCAATGCAGAAGAGGTAAGAGACACGAGTTTGATCCCTGGCTTGGGAAGATCCCCTGGAGGAAATGGCAGCCTGCTCCAGTATTCTGGCCTTGGAAATCCTATAGACAGAGGAACCTGATGGGCTACAGTCCATCAGGTCACAAGAGTTGGACACAACTTAGACTAAACCACCACCACAGGGATGGAGCCTTACTGCCAGGCTGCACCTTACTCTTCTTAGTCTACTCCAGAGACAGCGTCAAAAAAGACCTCCAGGTCCTGCCAGGGAATGAGACCTGAGTCTACCATTCTGAAGGCATCCCCAAAACTGGTTCACTCAGAGCCCTGATCACCTGGCTCCAGGGAGGGGAAAGGCTCTCCTACCTCTCAGTGACAAGGGAGAGAAGGGAACAGTCAAGCTCTGAATATGCATCCTGCAAGTGCTGACTCCTACCCTTTCAGCCTACTTCTAATACTGGCTGGTGACAGTGGGTGTAGTGGTAAAGCTCATTCTTATTTGGTGCCTCCCATAAGCCCTGCAGGAAGGCTGTTTTAGCAGCCAGCAGAACCTTGAACATAGTTTCACTGAGTTCTTTAGTCCTCAACTTTGAGCCGAAGCCCCAGCTCCAGAACCAAGAAGGAAAATATTACTGTCATGTAATGCTTTGCTTTCTGTCCATCTCATCTTGCTCTTTTGTTACTCTCCACCGTCTCAGTCTACTCTCAGCACCTAGAGAAGCATTTGACACTTAATAAGTGCTCATTAAAGATCTATTAGATGAACTCTTTTTTGAGCTCTTTGAAAACAAGAATTAACACCAAAACAAAATCCATTATGTATTGAAGAGCCCTAGTGGTTTGAAGGGCTTCTCAGGTGCCTGCTAATGCAGGAGATGCAGGTTTGACCCCTGAGTCAGGAATATCTCCTGGAGAAGGCAATGGAAACCCAGTCCAGTATTCTTGCCCAGATTTTCCTCACAGGCTACAGTCCATAGGGTCACAAAGAATTGGGCAACGCTGAGCAACAACAGCAAAGTGGTTTGAAATCAGAATATGCATTCATTCTATGTATTTCTGCCTGATAGACTTTCTTCTATCATTTCTTCCTTACTCTTAGGAATTGCATTAATCATCTCAGATGCCATGACAAAATACCACAGACTGAGTGGTTCAAACAACAGAAACTAATTTTTCCCAGTTCTGGAGGCTGGAAATCCCAGATCAGGGTGCCAGCATGGTTGAGTTCTGGTGAGGACTCTCTTCCTAGCTTGCAGACACCCTGAGTCCTCACATGGCAGAAAGAGAGGGAAGTAGAGCAAGCTCTCTGATGTCTCCTTTTATATGGGCACTAATCCCATTATGAGGACACCACCCTCATCTAAACCTAATTATCTCCCAAATGCCCTCCTCCAATACCATCACACTAAGAGATGTGTTAGTATTGTTTCAATCTATGGATCTTGGAGGGATATAATTCAGTGCATAGCAGGAATTAACTAGTTGTTCATATTATTTATATTACTTATCCTGCCCTTTCCCAATCTGAAGATAATTTGCTCTACTGGAAAGGATGAAATGCAGAAAATTAAGATTTGAGTTTTCTTCCTTTTCTCCATAATCATCCTACAATACCATCCTCTCTAAGAGGTGAGCCTAGTCTTTCATTAGTTCTTATTCCAAATTTACATCTCGAAAAAAACATTTTATGGTCCAGCAATTTTCAGAGATACAAGTTCCAAATTCAGCATTGTGAGCGCTTCTTGACATCACTGTGTCCCTCCCAGGAACTCATTCCTCACCTCACCTCAGGTCTCACAGTTTCCCTTTGGCATTTCCCCTGATCTGCCTCTCTACTTTTCCAAGGATTCCACCAGGCAAATCTATCACATTCAACTCATTTTCATTGTCGATTCACTGGCCTCTAGCAGCATTTCAGAAAGACATTGCTCCACCCCTGCCCATCACCCACCCAGGATGCAAGAGCTGAGTTTGGAGGCCATCACCAAAGAACAAACTTCCTGCCATCTTTCTAGCAATTCTCCTTGAAGAAAATTGAAGCCCTGTTCTTTAGAAAGGTTCATTTACAGCCTCAATTTGGGGTACTTAAAAAAATCAATAGCAATCTTAATTCCCACTGGAGATAAATAGCCCAAATCTTTAACTATGCATGAACATAGGAAATTTAAGAAAATATAAAAAGACCATTTCATCCTCAAATCATCTATTCCCTTTTGAGAACTCTGATTTTCCTAATCTGGATAACATCCAGATTTGGGTATGAGAGGGGATGAGAGAAATAGTTGTGGTTTTTTTCTACACGATAAGGAGGATAAGAGTTTTCTATTTTTAAATTTGGATTTTGCTTTTTGTTGTTTTATTTCTACTGAAGGCTGAAGTGGGAAAGATCTTTGCTGTACAATCTGGAGAGCATTTATCCAAAACTTCTCTCAAAGGCCTTTCTAAATATCCTTAATCAGTGGGTCTTTAGAAATTATCTTATGGCCTTTATTTTTTATTTTTTGCCAACCTGATAACTTGTTTTAATTATATTTTCTTGACCACAGTAAGAATAAGAATCTTTTAACCTGTGAAGTGTCTCTACACATTTTTTGCTTTTATCTGTTTGATGCTGTTTTTTAATTGATTATAAAGATTATTTATTTATATTCAGTAATCCTCTGTTTGGTACATTTGCCATGATTTTTGTCTCCTAGTCTGCTGCTTGTCTTTTGACCTTTTTTACAATGCTTTCCCACTACAAAATTGTAAAAATATTCTCTAGTGTCAACTTCAAATTATTGTAACCTATAGAACTCAATAACATGTTTTTATTTCATTGAAAAAGCAATATACTTTTTCTTCACCTTCATCTTCTCTGTCCCAAAATCTTAAACCTTTTATTTCCCCTAGTTTCTCCCCCACCCCAGGATTCTATACTTTAAGCCTTGAGGCTTACTCCACATAATCTCCATGACCCTTGTATCAGATTTCAACACCTGTATCTCTAACAATATAATTCTGTATGCTCAGTCATGTCTGACTCTTTGCAACCCCATAGACTGTAGCCCACCAGGCTCCTCTGTCCATAGAATCTTTCAGGCAAGAATACTTGTATATAATGTATATAATTGCATATTATAGCAATATAGTTTTAATAATAGTAATATCTAATCATTTATTGAACACCTATTGTGGTTCAGTGGTAAAGAATCCACCTGCCAATGTAGGAGATGCAAGTTTGATCCCTAGGTCAGGAAGATCCCCTGGAGGAGGAAATGGCAGCCCAAATCAGTATTCTTGCCTGGAAAAATCCCATGGACAGAGGAGCCTGGTGGGCTACCATCCATGGGGTAGGGTCTCAAAGAGTCAGACAAGCCTGAACACACTGGATAAGGACCACGGACTGATTTGGTTATTTTACCTGCACTATCTCATCAAAGCCCTATAAAAACTTCATTTTATACATGAGGAAACTTAAGATCAAAGAAGTGAAGTAATTTACTCAAGGTTGTACAAGCCATAAATTATTAGAACCAGAATTTAAACATGGGAACTTGGGTTTTCTGTCTCCAAAACCCATGTGCATCATCATGGCATTTCACTGACTATGAAAAATGGTATGCACATTTCTCCCACAAACCTCTATCTAGAAGGGACTTTCCTAAACATCAACCACAACTTCGAAATTTTAATAAGTATAGTACTGATGACCCACAGAACAAAACTCCCTCATATAAATTCTGGACACATACATTGAAAAGAATAGACTCCATTAATAATGAAAGCTAAAATCACATGTGTAAACACATTGCTTTTAATCTATTCAATTATTTCCCCATAAGTACTAGCTGTGCATCACAAATTATGCTGTCCAGAAGACATACCACAAACTTAAAGCTTGGAAGATTCATTGCCATGGTGTAATGGAATAGCTTTCTGAGAGAATGAAAATTTTGAAACTCCAAGATGGAAGGTCCCTATCCACTGTTTCCTCATTCCATTAATCAAATTGGAGATGGACACAGATGGCAAACTACACAGGGACACTGCTGCATAATTAATTTTCACATCTTTTCATCATTACATATAAATATATTTTCTCCTCATGCACTTTAATTCAGGAGCTGCAAAAAATGGTAATGCCCAATAGCCAAAATCAGCCAGCTGAAAAGCCTTAATTGTTCTACCCCAATGAGTTTAGGGGCTCCCCTGGTGGCTCAAATAGAAAAGAATCTGCCTGCAATGCAGGAGACCTGGGTTCAATCCCTGGGTTGGGAAGATCCCCTGCAGAAGGGAATGGCAACCCACTCCAGTATTCTTGCTTGGAGAATTCCACTGACAGAGGAGCCAGGGATGGAAAAGAGTCAGACTCGACTGAGCAACTAAACAACAATAATGACAACAATGTGTATCTTCTCCAGTTTGCCACAACTACTAAAATCCCCTACTGTATCTCACCTGGTCTGATGTGATACATTTATAAACCTCGTTCCTCCCCTAGAGGCATTTGAGTTTATAGTCTCTGAATTAATCACATGATTGTGAAGATAGTGAAACCAAAGCCCAAATTAGAGACTTTATAGTCTGAGTCTACCACAGGCATACCACCCTTGAAATAATGTTAAGAGGTAAAGCCACTATGGCAACTGTACAATCCATCAACAGTCACTCTGCTCTTCTAACCCTAATTCTTCCTGATCCTACTCCTTTCCTTCACCTACCAAGCCCCAGATGGCAAGGTTTATAGCTGTACTTGTTGTTGACTCAAGCTCAGTCCAGAAGGCTGTAGAGTCAGATTACAAAATTGGTTACACAATCGACGTCACAGACGTACATCCCTGACCTTCCATAAATCCAGTGTTTTCACTGTGCAGTGTATGGTACAAGCTCCAGGGGATAAAAGCAAAATTGCACTCACTCCTTCCTTCGAATAACCTTGAACACTGCTATAGAGTGGATCATGGAGACAAAATTGGATTTTTGGAAAAGAACTGAATATCCTAAAAATAGCACTACTGTAAGAAAGCCCATAAAACTTTGAACTTTCACTCAAGTCATTTTAAAAGTCTTTGGATAGGGTGGCATAAAAAAAAAGAATCTGCAGAGCTTTAAAAACAGAACCCAGGTGGTTACGGTCACAAAGTAAATCAGCATGGCTTACATCAGTTTCCAGCGAACAGCCACGCAAATAACTTAAGGCTTCAAAGAGAGATTTCAAATATATCTTTTTAAATCTCAGAATTAACATCAATGTTGGAAATATCTGCAGACATGCATTTTAGATAGTGAGTAATAGTCCATTAAAGAAAACAATTCTCTTCTCACCATGGGACAGAAAGTCAAAACAAAGGTAGAGAAACCTAGGAGCCCAGATTCCTTGGATGGTCCCATCAAGTCATTTCAAAGCCAAAGGATTATAATAATATTTGCATTGTCGAGGCTGCACTCAAGCAGCCCGTCAATTTAGTGAAACATTTACTCAAGCCCTTGTTGTTTGCCTTTATTAACAGTGATTTACTGGCATGTTTGACTGGCTGGTCACTTTGCTGTACCCTGTCTACTTTCCATGTCTCCTTTGGGCACCTGGAGCAGTCCCTCACAACTCTCACTTCCCATTTCTACACTCTGCATGATCATTACCTAGTGACAGACTATCTCCCTCACTAAGCACTGAGATCTTTGCTCAAAGGGCACAGGTTATTTCCCTCCATCTTCTACCTCCAGCACCTGTCTCAGTGTCAGGGTCTGTAGAGCATGGGGAATCAGTCAGTGGCATGGATATTGGCAAGTTGCCCCTGGGAGCAGGAGTTAGAATTTGTCCCATCTCTTAATCCTTAAACAGTATTTGTTTCATCCTGTGCAAAGGGCCTTATAAAAAAGGTTAGTTAAGTGCTCCCTGCAAAGATACTGCTCAGTTCCCCATTTCTACACACTTACCTATCAGCACTTACCTTGTACTCACACACAAGCAAGAGTAATAGAGAATCAGGCAGTTGGACCCCTACAGTGTCAGGCCCTTAGAGCCACACAGTTGTCTCCACTAATGACCAAGCCAATTGGTAACCTGACAAGCAGCCACCTCTGTGGGATCTGACCATGGGTCCTTGCTTAGGATTCTGAGGACCCTGTTGCATTGCAGAATCCCCTTCATTAAGATGCTTGGGAGAGAGTCCTGTCTGGTTTCAGCACCAAGGACAGAACTTCTTCCAAACAGTTTTTCTTATCTTTTCTTCTGGACCCTATGTATGACATTTTTAACCAACCAGCTTCCCCTTTTTGGTTAAAGCTAAATTTGTGACCTACCCTAAGCAAGTAAACAGGTTTTATGGTCATGTTAATCTTGTCCTTGATTCTATTTAATGACTCTCATTTACTTTCCTTTTCCCCTTGCTTTGAATTTAAAATGGATAAAGAGAAGGATAAGCCTTCAGAGAGAAGATGGAATACTGCTTATCTCTTGTCTTCTCTCAACCTTCCACAGTCCCAGCTATTAGCACTCCCACATTCTTCCCTATCTCTCCCACAACATCATCAGCTCAAAAACAGATTTTTTTAAATTATTTTACATGATGGTGAAAAAGGTTTTAACCATTTTTTGAGTCACAGACCCCTTTGCTAGAAGCATAGATCTTCCCAGAAAAGAATACACTCCCATCCAAAATGACTGAGTACATATCCAGGAGCTTTTGATTATTTGAAGCTGGACCCTGATCCATGGACTGCAGGGGATAAACCCTTGCTTGAGTGAATGCACAAGGTTTCAGAAGCCACCTCCCAGGACTGGTGGCATGCCCTGCAGACAGATTTTCCCAAGCCCTGTCACCAAGGCCTCCCACCCATCTGAGTTTCCCCAAAACTGTAAAGTAATGGTTCCTTAGGACCCTCCTCCTGGGTCCTTGCCTCAGTTCATGCCACGACCTTAACTGGCATCCTAGCAACCCACTTGCCTCCTTTTTCTCCAAGTATGAGTTTCTGCTGAGTCCACTAGCATAGCCTCAGCTACCAAAGTGTTGCTGCCTCACAACTTCAGTAGTGGACAGAAGTAAGCAAGGAACAAGGGCTCTCGGGACCTAAATGAGAGGACAAGAGAGACAGAGTGAAGAGCTTTCAGAAGCAGAGACTGAAGAAAAATACCTGAGCCCCACAGAGCCCAGGGCTCCCATGGAATCATGGCTGAACAGATACTGAATTTCACTCTGTGTGTGTGTATGTGCTTAAAACTGGAGCTTAAAATTATGCTATATATAGCATGAGCAAAATCTGTCAACTCAGATGCTTTTAATACATACCTAAGGATTAATGAAGAGAAGAAAAACTAAAAACATGGTTTGACATTGTAAAAGAAATGGCAATTACAGTTATACATGAAATATATTTACCATTTATGACTAATTACCACATGAAAAATAACTAGGATGGCAGTATACATATATATCATTAATTTTATTATAAATAGAATTTGATTTGCATGCTAAAAGTTATTTCCTGTCAGTCAGGCCTCAAGATTTGCTGCTTACAATTTCCAACATTAAGGGAGATGTTGACAGGAACCATATCTTATACTCCTTTATTTTTCCCTTATCATCTAAATAATCCAGCAAGAGATGTCTGAAAGTGATAATCTCGTTATGGGGACCAGAGCTTGCATATGTACCTGAAACCATGGGAGAAAAATTCAAGACAGTATGTGAGAAGGTTACAGTACACATGATTTACAGACAAATAGGGATGATTTGCAACAATGGGCCAAAGTAAGCCTACGTGAAGAAAGCAGGTTTTGAACTTAGTCTTAAAGAAAACCTAGGACAAGAATATGATAGACGGCAGTCCAGTCCAGGCTGAAAAATTGTTTTCTGTGACATAGAAAATATACAGGATTTTATATAACTCTTTATTTCATATTAATGTACCCCTATATCACAGTGAAATAAGATAAGCTTTGAAGGAATTTTATAAAGAACTTTAAAACATTATTTTTATTTATTTCATATCTTGACTGCTAATTTTTTAAAAGCCAATGAACAATTCAAAGCCATAAAGCTGCCTATAAAGTTTAAATAATAAAATGTAATTTGTAGTAAAAATGGCATAAGAAAATCACCAATGGTGAATGACACAACCAAACTTACTATTTCTTGCTTAAATAAAGTGGTAGGTTGAGGAGTGGTATTTCTTCATCTTGGTTTGAGACTGCTAAAACAATAAGTATGCTTGGTCAGATAACAACCAAAATGAATGACAGTTGTTAGTAAATTCATCTAATCATGAAATCATAGCAAAATGAAAATGAATGGAATGTTTAAAAGTCTTAGTTAAAGCTGAAGATTTTGGGAACTCACCAGAACCTCTGGTGGGCAAAGAGAGCTCTCATTCCATTTGCTCCAATGCCCCAGGGGCTTAGCAAACTCACTGCACTGCAATCTGAATTCCCTAAGACCAGTGAGGAGACCAGGAGTATTCATCCATATCCTCCAAAAAGCAAACACTAAGAGGATTAAATGTGAAAGATACTTATTAGATGTTATGGACTGAATTGTGCCCCTCCCTCCATCATATTCATATTTTGAAGTCCTGACCCCCATTACTGCAGACTGTGACTGCATTTGGAGATCTTTAAAGACATCACAGGATTTTAAAGAGATTAAAGGGTCTCTTAGTTAAAATGAGGTCATTAGGATGGGCTTTAATCCAGTAGACCCAGTGTCCTCATAGGAAGAAGACACAGACACAGAAGGAAGCAGAAGGAGGACCACGTGAAGATAAAGGAAGAAGAAGGCATCTCCCAGCCAAGGAGAGAGGCCTCAGAAAGAAAGTAACCCTCCGACTCTTGATCAACTATTAGCCACTAGAATTGTGAGAAAATAAATAGTTTAAGCCATCCAGTCTGCAGTATTTGCAACGGCAGCCCTAGCAAACTAATACAACACAAGGAAGGTCCTACAAGAGGAAATGAGGATGGAGCTGATGAGTGCTGGGAGCAAGGCTGGTCTGACCGTGAGTGAAGGAGAAACAGAAGGAAAGGTAGATGGAAAGCCTGAGACTGTGGTGCTGATCTAAGGCAAACTTGGCAAAGCCACAGAAGAGTCCTCTATCTCCCAGGAACGGGTTGCCTTGGCAGCATCCATGACAGATTTTAGAGCACAGCAATTGATTTGTCAGTTTATATGCTCCCTACATCTGGAAATCTGAGCAGTACATCTTCATGGCCATCCATACTAAAGGCCTTCATGGTTCTGGACAGTTCAAAAAGGCCTTTCCAATCAGACAACACAAATGCCCACAGGCAGTCTTCCAATATGGTCACCACAAGAAGCTCCAGAACATTCTATTTCCCCTCAGAAACAAATATTGTTCTAGGCTCTGTAAAATCCAGTGTAGTCAGACTGCATTGACTGAAGAGTTCTGGACACATGGAAGGTATCTGTCCTGCAAGTTACCTCTTTTTCACTTGTGAGCAGACAAGCCAATTACTCAAAGTAATAATGTTAATGAGGACTGTGATGGTCCTGCTGAGGAGCTTCCAAAGCAGGAATCAACAGGTGGTACAGCTTAGCATGGCTGACCCTGGAGTAGGAAGATCAAAGGTAGTGTTTGAGGTTTGGTCCCAAGATGCCACAGAAAAACTCAGCCCCACACCTTCTGAGCCAGTCTTCTTTCCTGGGGATGGAGACTAAAAATGCCCATTTTTTTTTAATGCTGTGCACGAACACTTTAGGAGAGGATAAGAATATAAAAAACAAGCATTCATGAATAGAGAATTAGAATTTCTCATCTTCCAATCAAATCCAAAATGCAACCAAGTTCATCTGACATGCAGATTGAATCCTCTTATCTCCAATGACTAGCACAGGGACTGAGAGTAGAAGTTCAATTCATGTTACAGGAGTAAATAATGACACTCATATTGAATTATAGAGTTTTAGGGTGATTAATAATAAATGAAAGTAGTTCCTGTAAATGATCGTAATTAGCATGTCTGTGGTCAGGTATAGGAGGCGGGTAAGTCACCCAGAGTAGAAAGTTACAAGGAGGCACTTCTAAAATCCCCAGAATCCAGAGTCAACCCTAAAAGTGGGGAGACAAAATGCACAGACAGTGGGCTGGTATCAGCAGATTCTAGTGCAGGGCTGCAAACCAGTATCATCTCGGTACAGATGTCTTCCTGATACAGATAAAATGGAAGTTTCTGTTCATTCATTCATTTGGCATCCATGATCAGGCACTATGCTATGTGCTGGAGAAACACAAATGAATAAAACGTACTCTCTGCCATTAAGGAGGAACTTATATGCATCAACAGTGTGAGATGTAGTAAGAGAGTTTATGTCTAAAGAGCTCCCAGAGCAGAGACAAAGAAGAAATAAGTGACTGTAGTGTGAGTAATGGGATCACAACAGGCTGACACCTGAGCCTGGTCAAGTGGAGTATGAGAAAGCAAGGTTGTGTATTCTATCTAGACAGAAAAGCTGAGAAATGGCAGGTGTGAAGACATGAAGGGCCATAGTTTTGACTGAGATGAAGTGGGAAGGTATGAGGGGTGATAAGGTTGTGTGAAGGGAAAGAAAAGGTTATAATCTGAAAGATAAAAACCATGGCAAATAGATGACTCTGGAGTCACCTGTAGGAAATGCTGGGTAGCCCAGTCCAGGAGGTGGTGGACTCCTAGAAGAACTCTGGCCAAGAAGCTACAAGAGATGAAGGGCACAGGGTTCTGAAAAGGGAGTTGGAGAACACCAAGAACAAGTTTGCCTTCTGTCCACTATCCTTTTCACATGCCATGATATATTTAAGTTTTTAAACTTCTCTTCAGTTCAGTTCAGTTCATTTCAGTCGCTCAGTTGTGTCCAACTCTTTGCAACCCCATGAATCACAGCACGCCAGGCCTTTCTGTCCATCACCAACTCCCAGAGTTCACTCAAACTCATGTCCATCGAGTCAGTGATGCCATCCAGCCATCTCATCCTCTGGTGTCCCCTTCTCCTCCTGCCTTCAATCTTTCCCAGCATCAGGGCCTTTTCCAATGAGTCAACTCTTTACATGAGGTGGCCAAAGTACTGGAGTTTCAGTGTGAACATCAGTCCTTCCAATGAACACCCAGGGCTGATCTCCTTTAGAATGGACTGGTTGGATCTCCTTGCAGTCCAAGGGACTCTCAAGAGTCTTCTCCAACACCACAGTTCAAAAGCATCAATTCTTCGGCGCTCAGCTTTCTTCACAGTCCAACTCTCACATCCATACATGACTACTGGAAAAAACATAGTCTTGACTAGACAGACCTTTGTTGGCAAAGTAATGTCTCTGCTTTTAAATATGCTATCTAGGTTGGTCATAACTTTCCTTCCAAGGAGTAAGCGTCATTTAATTTCATGGCTGCAGTCACCATCTGCAGTGATTTTGGAGCCCAAAAAGATAAAGTCTGACACTGTTTCCACTGTTTCCCCATCTATTTGCCATGAAGTGATGGGACCAGATGCCATGATCTTCGTTTTCTGAATGTTGAGCTTTAAGCCAACTTTTTCACTCTCCTCTTTCACTTTCATCAAGAGGCTTTTGAGTTCCTCTTCACTTTCTGCCATAAGGGTGGTGTCATCTGCATATCTGAGGTTATTGATATTTCTCCCAGCAATCTTGATTCCAGCTTGTGCTTCTTGCAGCCCAGCGTTTCTCATGATTCTCTTAGGACCTAATATTCTGGAGCCATGCCCAAGCCCTTGCTCAGAGTGGAGAGGCAAACAGTGACTCTGTCACTCACACACACATACACAAACATGACTCTGAAGCTGAAGCAAGCTCATGAGTAGGAGATTTCCAATCATTCAGTACAAACTAAGCAACCCAACCTTCCCCTAACTCTACCTGCCTGCTGTAGGAAAGGAAGACCCACCCGGCTGGCTAACATGCTTCACCCTGGAAGTGTTGTCATTGCTTAGTTGCTAAGTCATGTTTAGGGATCCCATGGACTGTAGCTGACCAGGCTCCTCTGTCCATGGGATTTCCCAGGCAAGAATACTGAGGTGGGTAGCCATTCCCTTCTCCAGGGGAATCTTCCCAACCCAGGGATCAAACCCACATCTCCTGCTTGGCAGTTGGGTTCTTTACCACTGAGCTATCTGGAAGTCCTCATCCTGGAATAATCAAACTTAAAAAGACCCATTGACCTTTTCTTGTGGACCTTCAAATGGAGTCTATTTATAAGTCCCAGTACAATTTAGATATTAAAGGTATTTAAAACAAATCCTTCACTGTTTACCTGAATTATGCATACAGTGTCTCTCTATAGGTGCTCTTTAGAACTAGAGTTTAGCTTTAAAAATAAAAGTAATTGGCATGGAATTTAATTTAAGTAACAGAGTTTGGCTCCAAACTCAAAATCCCTTCATGTCAAGTAGGGCAGTAGAGCTAATTCTGGCAAAGTCCAGCAGGAATGGAGTCAAGTAGACTGAGGGTTATTTAAGGCCACTGTGGGCAGAGAACTAAGTAGGAAGGAACAATATTGGAATGATCGGAGCAAAAGCTCACATTCACTGTCTGCTTTTGTGACTCAGGTATTTTCTTATTCCATCATTTCTTTTAATACACCAAAACTCACAAATACAGCCATGCCTATGTACCCACCATCTGAAATGTAAAAGTCACATTTTGTCATATTTGTTTCAGACTTTTTTAATTTTTAAAAAGTTACAGATCCAGTAATTTATATTTTCTGAATCTCCTTTCCCTCCCTCTCTCTTTTCAGAGTCAGATACTAGGTGGGAAATCTGGGGCACAGTCACTTCTATTTTCATATTTTCCTCCATTTATATGTACCTGTAAACACTAAAGAGGATTGCTTCAGATTTTTGTTTTACTATCTGAAATTCTCTTTTATCAATTCAACTGTATGATTTCAAAACCCATTACTATTGATTAACCTATTCAATTTACTCATTGATTTTGTTTACACTTCACTGACTTTGCATTAGACTGTAAGAGAAATAGAGGGATTTTTTTTGTTGTTACTGTTTTATTCCATAATGTACCCTGAGCACATAAAAAGCGCCTGCCATATAGTAGATGCTCAGCAAATATTTGTTGAATGAGTAACAGAAATTCAGTTAATTTATTTAACTTCTAGAATAATCTATTTTATGCAGGCTTAAGAAGTTATCTATCCATTTATATACTAAGATCTATTGAAATTCTTCCCAGGTTTTTTATATCATAAACAATATTGCATGAAATCCTTGTATCCATATGCAAAAGTCTCCCTGTGGCATTTATGTAGGGCACAATTAGTAGGTCAGGGATATATGAACTTTAAACCTTACTAAATATTATCAAATTACTCTCCAAAGAGGTTGACCACCATGCACTCTGGTTGCTTTCTACTTGCTCATTAACACTTGGCATTCTCAGATCTTTATTTTTTCCAAAAAATAAAAGTAAAAAACAGGACTTCCCTAGTGGTCCAATGCAGGGAACACAGCTTTGATCCCTTGTCAGGGAATGAAGATCCTACATGCCATGCAGTGCAGCAAAAAAAGAAAAAAAAAAATAGGGAGAGAACAAGATGGTGGAGGAGTAGGTGGACACAGAGTACATCTCTCTCCAGGGATACATCAGGAATACACTTTCAGACACAGAAGTGCATGCAGAACACCAGCTGAGAGCAGACAGGAGTACCTGACCAGTGGAAAAGAATACATAGAAACCCACAAAAACTCAAGATCAAGCCTTGAGTCTTTGAAGTGGGAGCACTGACTCCAAGACCCTAGACTACCAGAGAACTAACCCCAGATCAGTCGCTCAGTCGTGTCCGACTCTTTGTGACCCCATGAATCGCAGCACGCCAGGCCTCCCTGTCCATCACCAACTCCCGGAGTTCACTGAGACTCACATCCATCGAGTCAGCGATGCCATCCAGCCATCTCATCCTCTGTCGTCCCCTTCTCCTCCTGCCCCCAATCCCTCCCAGAATCTTTCCCAATGAGTCAACTCTTCACATGAGGTGGCCAAAGTACCAGGGAGTATCAAATAGTGAGAACTCACACAAAGGAAACCACTGGAATACAAGACCCAGCATCACCTAACCACCAGTAGCACCCTACATAGGACACCTCATCTAAACAACAAACAAAACAAAAATACAAACCCAATCATCAGCAGACAGGATTACCACTTTATTCAGCCTTGCCCATCAGAGGAGAAACAAACAAACAAACAAAACTCAGAAAAAATCTCACCCTATACAAAGCTAACACAAACTACTGGACCAAACTTAGGAGGGCAGAAACCAAAAGGAAGAAAGAATTCAACCTTGAAGCCTCAGAAAAGGAGACCTCAAACACAAGAAGTTTTAAAAAAATAATAATGAAAAACCAGAGAATACTACACAAATGAAGGAACAAACTAGAAACACAGAAGTCCAAATAAATTAAAAGGAAATAGGCAAACTATCTGAAAAAGAAATCAGAATAATGATAGCAAAGATGAGCAAAAACCTTGGAAACAGAATGGAGAAAATGCAAGAATCAATTAATAAAGACCTAGAAGAATTAAAGAATAAACATACAGAGATAAAAAATACAATTACTGAAATTAAAAATACTCTAGAAGGAATCAACAGCAGAATATCTGAAGCAAAAGAATGAATCAGAGAGCTGGAAGATAAAATGGTGGAAATAACTTCTTAAGAGCAGAATAAAGTAAAAACAATGCAAAGAACTGAGTATAGTCTCAGAGACCTCTGGAACAATATCAAATGCACCAACATTCCAATATAGGGGTCCCAGAACAAAAAGAGAAAAAGAAAGGGTATGAGAAAATTTTTGAAGACATTATAGTTGAAAATTTCCCCAACATGGAAAAGGAGAGAGTCAGTCAAGTCCAAGAGGTGCAGAGAGTCCCATACAGGATAAACCTAAGTAGAACCAAACACATACTAATCAAACTAACAAAGATTCAACACAAATAAAGAATATTGAAAGCAGCAAGGGAAAAACAACTAGTAACATACAATGGAAACCCCATATGTTTAACATCTGATCTTTCAGCAGAAACTGCAGGCCAGAAGGGAATGGCAGGATAAATTTAAAGTACTGAAAGCGGAAAATCTACAACCAAGATTACTGTACCTGGCAAGGATCTCATTTAAAATTGATGGAGAAATCAAAAGCTTTTCAGACCAGCAAAAGTTAAGAGAATTCAGTACTACAAAACCAGCTTTATATCAAATGTTAAAGGGACTTATATAGTCAAGAAATACAAGAGAAGAAAAAGATATACAAAATCAAATCCCAAACAATTAAGATAACAGCAATATAAACATATATACCAATATTTACTTTAAATGTAAATGTATTAAATGCTTGAATCAGAAGTCACAGACTGGCTGAATGGATACAAAAACAAGACCCATATATGTGCTGTCTACAAGAAATCCACTTCAGACCTAAAGACACATACAGACTGAAAGGGAGAGGATGGAAAAATATATTCCATGCAAATGGGAAGCAAAAGAAAGCTGGAATAGCAATCCTCATATCAGACAAAATAGACCTTAAAATAAAGAAGATTACAAGAGATAAGGAAGGACATTACATAATGATCAAGGGATCAACCCAAGAGGAAAATATAACAATTGTAAATATCTATGCACCCCACATAGGAGTACCTTAATACATAAGACAAACACTGACAGACATAAAAGGAGAAATTGACAGTAACACAATAATAGTAGGAGACTTTAACACCCCACTCACACCAGTGGACAGATCATCAAAACAGAAAATTAATAAGGAAACACAAGTTTTAAATGATACATTAGATGAGATGGATCTCATTGATATCTTCAGGACATTCCATCCAAATGTAGAATACACCTTCTCAAGTGTACATGGAACATTCTCCAAGATAGAGCACATCTCGGATCACAAATCAAACCTCAGTAAATTTAAGAAAATTGAAATTGTATCAAGCATCTTCTCCAACCACAACACTATGAGACTAGATATCAATTACAGGAAAAAAAAAAACTGTAAAAAAACACAAATACATGGAGATTCAGTTCAGGTCAGTTCAGTTCAGTTGCTCAGTCATGTCCGACTCTGCAACCCCATGAATTGCAGCACGCCAGACCTCCCTGTCAATCCCCAACTCCCAGAGTTCACTCAGACTCACGTTCATTGAGTCAGTGATGCCATCCAGCCATCTCATCCTCTGTCGTCCCTTTCTCCTCCTGCCCCCAATCCCTCCCAGCATCAGAGTCTTTTCCAATGAGTCAACCCTTCGCATGAGGTGGCCAAAGTACTGGAGTTTCAGCTTGAGCATCAGTCCTTCCAAAGAAATCCCAGGGCTGATCTCCTTCAGAATGGACTGGTTGGATCTCCTTGCAGTCCAAGGGACTCTCAAGAGTCTTCTCCAACACCACAGTTCAAAAGCATCAATTCTTCGGCGCTCAGCTTTCTTCACAGTCCAACTCTCACATCCATACATGACCACAGGAAAAACCATAGCCTTGACTAGACGAACCTTTGTTGGCAAAGTAATGTCTCTGCTTTTGTATATGCTATCTAGGTTGGTCATAACTTTCCTTCCAAGGAGTAAGCGTCTTTTAATTTCATGGCTGCAGTCACCATCTGCAGTGATTTTGGAGCCCCCAAAAATAAAGTCTGACACTGTTTGCACTGTTTCCCCATCTATTTCCCATGAAGTGATGGGACCAGATACCATGATCTTCGTTTTCTGAATGTTGAGCTTTAAGCCAACTTTTTCACTCTCCACTTTCACTTTCATCAAGAGGCTTTTTAGTTCCTCTTCACTTTCTGCTATAAAGGTGGTGTCATCTGCATATCTGAGGTTATTGATATTTCTCCCAGCAATCTTGATTCCAGCTTGTGTTTCTTCCAGTCCAGTGTTTCTCATGATGTACTCTGCATATAAGTTAAATAAGCAGGGTGACAATATACAGCCTTGATGTACTCCTTTTCCTATTTGGAACCAGTCTGTTGTAGCCTTTGACTCTGTGGATCACAATAAACTGTGGAAAATTCTGAAAGAGATGGGAATACCAGACCACCTGACCTGCCTCTTGAGAAATCTGTATGCAGGTCAGGAAGCAACAGTTAGAACACATGGAGATTAAACAATACATTTCCAAATAACCAACAGGTACTGAAGAAATCACACTAGAACCACAGCCTTGTCTAACTCAATGAAACTAAGCCATGCCCTTTGGGGCCACCCAAGACGGGAGGGTCATGGTGGAGAGGTCTGACACAATGTGGTCCACTGGAGAAGGGAATGGCAAACTACTTCAGTATTCTTGCCTTGAGAACCCCATGAACAGTATGAAAAGGCAAAATGATAGGATACTGAAAGAGGAACTCCCCAGGTCAGTAAATGCCCAATATGCTACTGGAGATCAGTGGAGACAGAGAATGAGATGGCTGGATGGCATCACCGACTCAATGGACGTGAGTTTGAGTGAACTCCAGGAGATGGTGATGGACAGGGAGGCCTGGCATGCTGTGATTCATGGGGTTGCAAAGAGTCGGACACGTCTGAGCGACTGAACTGAACTGAACTGAAGAAATCAAAAGGGAAATCAAAAAATTTCTAGAAACAAATGACAATGAAAACATGACAACTCAAAACCTATGGGATGCAGCAAAAGCAGTTCTAAGAGGGAAGTTTATAGCAATACAATCCTATGACAAGAAACAAGAAAATCATCGAATAGACAACCTAACCTGACACCTAAAACAACTGGAAAAAGAAGAAAAAAAATTAGCAATAGGAAAGAAATCAACAAATTTTGAAATGAAAAATGAGAGGTTACAACAGACAATGCAAATATACAAAGGATTATAAGAGACTATTATGAACAACTATATGACAATAAAATGGACAACCTGGAAGAAATGGACAGATTCTTAGAAAAGTTCAATCTTCCAAGACTGAAGCAAGAAGAAATAGATATTATGAACAACCTAATTACAAGCACTGAAATTGAAGTTGTGATCAAAAATTTCCCAAAAAACAAAAGCCCAGGACCATATAGTTTCACAAGAGAATTCTATCAAACATATAGAGAAGAGCTAATGCCTATCCTTCTAAAACTCCCAAAAAATTACAGAAAAAGGAACACTTCCAAACTCATTCTATGAGGCCACCATCACCCTGATACAAAAACCAGACAAAGACAACACGCAAAAAGAAAACTATAGGTCAATATCACTGATGAACATAGATGCAAAAATCCTCAACAAAATTTTAGCAAACAGAACTCAGCAACACATCAAAAGGCTCATACACCATGATCAAGTTGGGATTATTCCAGGGATATAAGGCTTCTTCAAAATATGCAAAAAAAAATCAATGTGATATAGCATATTAACAAATTGAAAGATAAAAACCATACGATCATCTCAATAGACGCAGAAAAAACTTTGACAAAATTCAGCACCCATTTATGATTAAAACTCTTCACAAAAATGGGCATAGAAGGAACCTACCTCAACATAGTAAAGGCCATGTATGATAAGCCTAAGGAAAGTTATGACCAACCTAGATAGCATATTGAAAAGCAGAGACATTACTTTGCCAACAAAGGTTCGTCTAGTCAAGGCTATGGTTTTTCCTGTGGTCATGTATGGATGTGAGAGTTGGACTGTGAAGAAGGCTGAGTGCAGAAGAATTGATGCTTTTGAACTGTGGTGTTGGAGAAGACTCTTGAGAGTCCCTTGGACTGCAAGGAGATCCAACCAGTCCATTCTGAAGAAGATCAGCCCTGGGATTTCATTGGAAGGAATGATGCTCAAGCTGAAACTCCAGTACTTTGGCCACCTCATGTGAAGAGTTGACTCATTGGAAAAGACTCTGATGCTGGGAGGGATTGGGGGCAAGAGGAGAAGGGGACAACAGAGGATGAGATGACTGGATGGCATCACTGACTTGATGTATGTGAGTCTCAGTGAACTCCGG
Source organism: Bubalus bubalis (assembly GCF_019923935.1). NCBI lineage: Eukaryota > Metazoa > Chordata > Mammalia > Artiodactyla > Bovidae > Bubalus > Bubalus bubalis. The sequence continues at coordinate 90,836,407 of NC_059164.1, forward strand.
GAGTTGGTGATGGACAGGGAGGCCTGGCGTGCTGCGATTCATGGGGTCGCTAAGAGTCGGACACGACTGAGCGACTGATCTGATGATAAGCCTATAGCAAACATTATTCTCAATGGTGAAAAACTGAAAGCATTCCCCCTAAGATAAGGAACAAGACAAAGGTGTCTACTTTCACCACTATAATTCAACATAGTTTTGGAAATCCTAGCTACAGAAATCAGAGAAGAAAAAGAAATAAAAGGAATCCAGATCAGAAAAGAAGAAGTAAAGCTCTCACTGTTTGCAGATGACATGATACTGTACATAGAAAACCCTAAAGATAGGATCATAAAATTACTAGAACTAATCAGTGAATTTACTAAAGTTGCAAGATACAAAATCAATACACAGAAATCACTTGCATTTCTACATACTAACAATGAAAAATCAGAAATTAAGGCATCAATCCTATTCACCATTGCAACAAAAAGAATTCAATATGTAGGAATAAACTTAGCTAAGGTGACAAAAGAACTGTACACAGAAAATTATAAGACACTGATGAAAGAAATCAAAGATGACATAAACCGATGGAGAGATAGTCCATGTTCCTGGATAGGAAGAATCAATATTATGAAAATGACTATACTACCAAACACAACCTACAGATTCAATGTGATCCCTATCAAATTACCAATGCCATTTTTCACAGAACTAGAACAAAAAATTTCACAATTCATATGGAAACACAAAAGACCTCGAATAGCCAAAGCAGTCTTGAGAAAGAAGAATCAAGCTAGAGGAATCAACCTCCCTGACTTCAGATTATAATACAAAGAGTCATCAAAACAGTATGGTACTAGCACAAAAACAGAAATATAGGCCAATGAAACAAGATAGAAAGCCCAGAAATAAACCCATGCATCTATGGGTACCTTATTTTTGAAAAAGGAGGCAAGAATATACAATGGGGCAAAGACAGTCTCTTCAATAAATGGTGCTGGGCAAACCAGACAGCTACATGTAAAAGAATGAAAATAGAACACTTCCTAACACCATACACAAAGCTAAACTCAAAATGGATTAAAGACCTAAATGCATGACCAGAAACTATAAGACTCTTAGAGGAAAATATAGGCAGAAAACTCAATAATATAAATCAAAGCAAGATCCTCTATGACCCACGTCCTCGAGTAATGGAAATAAAAACAAAAGCAAAAAAGTGGGACCTGATTAAACATAAAAGCTTTTGCACAGCAAAATAAACTATAAGCAAGGTGAAAGGACAACCCTCAGAATGGGAGGAAATAATAGCAAATGAAACAACTGACAAAGGATTAATTTCCAAAATATACAAGCAGCTCATACAACTCAATACCAGAAAAACAAACAACCCAATCAAAAAGTGGGGGAAAGACCTAAACAGACATTTCTCCAAAGAAGACATACAGATGGCTAACAAACACAAGAAAAGATGCTCAACATTGCTCATTATTAGAGAAATGCAAATCAAAACAATGAGATATTACCTCACACCAGTCAGAATGGCCATCAGCAAAAAGTCTACAAACAATACACACTGGAGAGGGTGTGGAGAATAGGGAATGCTCTTGAATTGTTGGTAGAAATATAAATTGATACAGCCACTATGGAAGATGGTATGGAGATTCCTTAAAAAAACTAGGAATAAAACCACCATATGATCCAGCAATCCCACTCCTAGGCATATACCCTGAGGAAACCAAAATTGAAAAAGACACAGGTATCCCATTGTTCATTGTGGCACTATCTACAATAGCTAGAACATGGAAGCAGCCTAGATGTCCATCAACAGATGAATGGATAAAGAAGCTGTGATACGTATACACAATGGAACATTACTCAGCCATAAAAAGGAATGCATCTGAGTCCGTTCTAATGAGGTGGATGAACCTAGAGCCTATTATACAGAGTGAAGTAAGTCAGAAAGAGAAAGAGAAATATCGTATACTAATGCATATATATGGAATCTAGAAAAATGGTACTGAAGAATTTATTTACAGGGCAGCAATGGAGAAACAGACATAGAGAACAGACTTATGGACATGGGGAGAGTAGAGGAGAGAGCAAGATGTATGGAGGGAGTAACATGGAAACTTACATTATCATATGTAAAATAGATAGCCAATGGGAATTTGCTGTATGGCTCAGGAAACTCAAACAGGGGCTCTGTATCAACCTTGAGGGGTGAAATGGGGAGGGAGATGGGGGGGAGGTTCAGAAGGGATAGGATATATGTATACCTATGACTGATTCATGTTGAGGTTTGACAGAAAACAACAAAATTCTGTAAAGCAATTATCCTTCAATTAAAAAACAAATTAATTGAAGAAAAAAGACTGATAATACAAGCAAAATAAAAACAACAAAAAGAGTAAAATGGCATCCCAGTTTTATGTTAATTTAATGTTAGTCCTGATTACTCACTAGTTTGAGCTCATCTTCATACAGGTCCTGGCTCTCCTAATTTCCTCTTCTATGTGGGGTCTATTCATACTCTTTGCCCATCTTTCTATTTAACTATTATTTGTCTTTTTAAAAATAACTTCTAGGAAGAGTCTTTGCTCTGATATATATGCTAGTATCTTCTACCAGGATGTGGCCTACATTTACCCTTTTCACGGGGTCTTTAGTCATTCAGATCTCTAACTTCAAGTAGTCCAATCTGTTGGTCCTTCCTTATCCTGATGTCATAAAGACATTCTCCACTATCCTTATCTATCATCCATGTTGCAACTCTATTTCCTACATATAGTTAATAAGTTTTCTTTTTTACATATGCTCCTGAATACAGCTTTTAAAAATTATTTTTTATTGGCATACAGTTGCTTTACAAGGTTGTGTTAATTTCCACCATATAGCAAAGTAAATCAGCTATATGTATACACATATGCCCTCTTTTTTGGATTTCCTTCCCACTTAGGTCACCACAGAGCACTGAGTAGGGTCCCTGAGCTATACAGTATGCTCTCTTTACTTATCTATTTTATACATAGTGTCAAGAGTATATATATGTCAATCCCAATCTCTCAGTTCATCCCACCCCCCTGAATACATCTTAAATAAAAAGAAATGGTATAAGGTAGTAACCTAGTTTAATTTTTTTAACAAAAATATCAATGAAAAAAATCTATCAATGAAAGAAAGAATGACAATCCCACCTCCACACCAAGGTCTCATGTGTGTGAGCACTTTGTCAAGCTATCTATTCTGTTCTGTTTGATGTATTTGCCTATCCCTGTGCTAATTCCAAAATCCAAACTGTGCCATTTGCTAAAATCTTTTTTATAAATCAATATATAGGCAAACCTTTTTTTTTTTTTTTTTTGCTTTTTACTCGTTGATTTCAGAATTTTATGGCTATTCTTGCAATGTTACATTTGCATCTGAGTTTTAGAATCTGTCAAATCTCACACACACACATCATTAACATAACTCTGAAGTATTAAAACATCTAATATGTGAATTTAAATAAACATAGCATTATCTCACTAATTATTCAGGTCTTCTTCTTTATCTCTCAATAATGTTTATATTTTCTCCAAAATGATTTTATAGATTTTTATTACATTTATTCCAAAGAACCATATCATTTTAGTTGGTATCATGAAAAATACTCTATTACATTTTTAATGGGCTATTTCTCTATTTCTGGTATATATGAGGAAGAGAAGCATTATCACAAATTCTAGATTCAGTTCACCTTGATATCATCACATACTGTTAGCATGGACAAATTCTTTAAACTCTCTGAGACAGTTTTCTCAAATTTTAAATGGGAATAAAACAGTGCTATCTCAAGATGATTGTGAGAAGTAAATTAGTTAATATACACAAAATGCCTGGTGCATAAAAATCCAGTGTAAATGTTAGCTTTTATTATTAATATAAGAATATTATCAATTTGCATACATTGATTTTATATCTGGCAGCTTTGCAAATTCTCTTGTAAGTTCAGAGTTTGCAGACTATCTCCAATTTCATTTCGATAATGATTTAACCTGCAAGTAAGAACAAACTTAGTTTCTTCCTCCTTCTTCTTTGTACCTATAAATATGTGTCTTTCTTATCTTACTGTATTATCCAAGACTAACAGACTCATGATAAGTGGAATAGGAAATAGGAACATACCTGTCTTACCCTCTTCGAAAGATATTCTAAAGTTTCTCCTTTAAGATTTATGTTGCCATAATTTTTTGTTAGATACTCTTTATCAGGGTAAGGAAGACCCATTGCATTCCTAGTTTGATGTGTGTTCTTATCATGAATGAGTCTTGATACAGATACTTAGATTTTCTTTCAATTAACCCCTACACTGCAGTTTACAAGGAATATTTAGCAACAATATATGTTGGGCCATAAGTCAGAAAAGGATAGCTTAGGCTTGTTTTGCAGAAAAATTAAAAAAAATAAAAAGCTTATCAGAACACAGCCACACCCACTTGATTACATATTATCTCTGGTTGCTTTCAAATTATAATGGCAGAGCTGAGTAGTTGACAGAGAATGAATGGCCCACAAAGCTTGAAGTATTTACCATCTGGCCCTTTACAGAAGATGTCTGCCCACTGTGACATACAGCAGATTAAATCTAACAGTTATCACCCTACATTGAGGGTCTGGGGAATAAACAGGGAAGCAGGCCAGTGGCTTTTTTAAACAAATATCCTATATTAATGAATATATATGGAATCTAGAAAAATGGAACAGATGAATCTATTTGTAGGGCAGGAATAGAGATGCAAACACAGAGAATGGACTCAGGGACACAGCAGGGAAAGTAGAAGATGGGGCAAGTTGAGAGAAAAGCACTGACTTATATACACTAGCGTGTGTAAACTGGTTAGCTAGCGGGAAGCTGCTATAGAGCACAGGGAGCTCAGCTCTGTGCTCTGTGGTAGAGGGATGGGATGCAGGTTGGGATGGGGCACTCAACAGGGAAGGGATATATGTATAGTTATAGTGGATTCACATTGTTGTACAGCAGAAACCAATATAACACTGTAAGCAATTGCACTCCAATTGGGGAAAAAAAAAGTCCCTTTTCTAGCTCTCTAATCTCTGTTCCCTCTACTATGTCTCATGTCTATGATTCTCTTTCCTCTTCTCTCTCCTTCCCTCTTTCCTTTCTCCCTTCTTCTGGTTTTTTTTTTAATTGCTGTTCTATATTTTTAAAAGCAATGCAAGATCTCTTCCACTCATTAAATCAAAAAGAAAACTGATCATTTCTTCAATATCTAGTATGAGCCAGATGCTGTACTAAATTTCTTCATTCAAAATTCAATCACTCACCCAGTACATACTGAACACTGTACTTACACCAGGTACTGTTCTAGGTGCTTGAAATATATAAATGAACCAAACAGAGATTACTGCTCTCATGAAGCTTGTTTAACAGAGGGAAGCAAACAATAAAAAGCAGAGCAAATAATATATAATGGAAGAAGAGTAGATAGAGGAGGGGATGGGCATCGGAGAGGGAGCAGGATTAGAGTACTGCACCAGGTGATCAGAAGCCCTGGAGAAGATGCCATCTGAACAAAGCCCTGAAGGAGGCAGAGGGATCCCAAAGGCCCATGGCCAGTGTTCCTGGTGTGTTCAGGGAACACCAAGGAAGCCAGTGCTCCCGGGTCAGAGGAAGCAGAAAGGAGATGAGACCAGAGAGCTTACAGGGCCAAATGTTGGAGGCCCCGGTAGGCCTTGTTGTTGTTCAGTCACCAAATTGTGTCCAACTTTTTGTGACCCCCATGGACCGCAGCACGCCAGTCTTCCCTGTCCTTCACTATCTCCCAGAGTTTGCTCAAACTCATTCATGTCCATTGAGTGGGTGATACCAACCCAGCCATTTCATCCTCTGTCACCCCCTTCTCCTCCTGCTGCAATCATTCCCAGCATCAGGGTCTTTTCCAGTGAATCAGTTCTTCGCATCAGGTGGCCAAAATATTGTAGCTTCAGCTTTAGCACCAGTTCTTCCAGTGAATATTCAGAGTTGATTTCCTTTAGAATTAACTGGTTTGATCTCCTCACAGTCCAAGGGACTCTCAAGAGTCTTCTCTAGGACCACAATTTGAAAGCATCAATTCTTCAGCACTCAGCCTTCTTTATGGTCCAACTCTCACATCTGTACATGACTACTGGAAACACAAGAGCTTCAACTATATGGACCTTTGTTGACAAAGTGATGTTTCTACTTTTTAATACACTATCTCAACTTGTCATAGTTTTCCTTCCAAGGAGCTAGTGTCTTCTAATTTCATGGCTGCAGTCACTGTCCACAGTGATTTTGGAGAAGAAAATAAAGCCTGTCACTGCTTCCAGCTTTTCCCCTTCTATTTGCCATGAAGTGATGAGACAGTAGGCCATGGTCTTTGTTTTTTGAATATTGAATTTTAAGCCAGCTTTTTCAGTATTCTCTTTCACCCTCATCAAGAGACTCTCTAGTTCCTCTTTGCTTTCTGCCATTAGAATGGTATCATCTGCATATCTGAGGCTGTTGATATTTTCTCATGGAAATCTTGATTCCAGCTTATGATTCATCCAGCCCAGAATTTCACATGATGTACTCTACATAGAAGTTAAATAACACAGTGACAATATATAGCCTTGTTGTACTCATTTCCCAATTTTGAACCAGTTAGTTATTCCACGTCCAGTTCTAACTGTTGCTTCCTGACCTACATTCAGGTTTCTCAGGAGACAGATAAGGTGATCTGGTATTCCCATCTCTTTAAAAATTTTCCACAGATTGTTGTGATCCATACAGTCAAAGACTTTCATGTAGTCAATGAAGCAGAAGAAGGTGTTTCTCTGGAATTCCCTTGCTTTCCCTATGACCCAGTGTGTGTTGGAAGTTTTATCTCTGGTTCCTCTGCCTTTTCTAAATTCAGCTTGTACATCTGGAAGTTCTCATTTCACATACTGCTGAGGATTTTGAGCATTACCTTGCTAGCATGCGAAATGAGCGCAATTGTATGGTAGTTTGAACATTCTTTGGATTGTTCTTCTTTGGGATTGGAATGAAAACTGATCTTTTCCAGTTCTGTGGCCACAGTAGGCCTTATCTGTGGAAATGAGGAGCCACTACAGGATTGTGAGCAAAATTAAGTCTTCTGGCTGATTTTTAAAAGAATCACTCTGGCTATTAAGGTGAGGACCATAGTAGAAGCTGCAAGGCTACCCTAGAGGCCATGAGGGAGAGGTCATGTTATTTAATCCCCAGAGCTTGTGTCGTCTAATCCTCAGGATTAAATGGATGAGATGATGATTCTTATTATGTTTTTATATGATGACTCACATCTTTTCATGGATGAGGAAACTAAGACCATAAAAAAGATAACTGCCAGGTCACACAGCTACTAGAAAGCAGAGTTGGTTTAAACCTGGAGTCTGTCCAACATCAAAGAGTGGTATCTGGAGTCAGACCAACCTGGACTTCACTATATGAAAGCACTTTATGAATAAATGCATATAATATAGGACATAATTATTTCCAAAGTTCATGATTTTAGATTAATCATACATTATTTTTGATTCATAATCTTTTAAATAAATCATATTTGTTTTTAAATACTGCTTGGATGCTATAGATCGAAATTTCTAGGTTTTATTCTTGATTCACTTATCGAAGAAATAAACCCAGATTTTCAAATATTAGTTTGATATTAATTTGATTCAAATAAACTTCAGGACCTGGAGATTTATTTACTCTAGCCCTAAAAATGAGAAGCATAAGATTATGTTCCTATACCCCTATAGAGTCTCAGATTGTGTTCTTTAAAATTCATTTCACCGCTTAAGTGCTGATTCTTCTTTGTAAAATCTGCTGACTGACAGGTACCTTCCCAAGTTCAAATCCCATCTGGCACTCTAGTAATGCTGTCTTCTGTAATATTACTGGTAAGAAAGATAGTCAGACAGAAAGGTTTACTAATGAAATGTTTCCACTTCCCCTTCAGCTTCCCTGGTGGTTCAGATGGTAAAGAATCAGCCTGCAATGTTCGATCCCTGGGTGGGGATGATGCCCTGGAGAAGGGAACAGCTACCTGCTCCAGTATGCTTGCCTGGAGAATTCCATGGACAGAGGAGCCTGGCAATTTCTCACTTTATCACTTTCTTCAGTGAGAAATTGGGTGGCTCCAGCTACTCAACATAAAACATAAACAACATGAAAATAGTTCATGCAAATTTGATCTCTAGTCACTTGCTGTTGAGTTTTTAAACCAGCCACATTGGTTCAGGTTTACAGGTAAATAATGTTGAGAAATTCTAATTGGGTCTGGATGTGTCTGTGTATGTATGAACAATCAATATATGGGTTGCACTGGGTCTTAGCTGCAGCATGTGGGATCTAGTTCCCTAACAAGGGATTGAACCCAGGACCCCTGCTTTGGGAGTGCATGGTCCTAGCCACTGGACCACCAGGGAAGTCCCAAGAATTTAAATCAATAAGCCACAGACATTTTTTGCAATTACTGAGTATTCCCTAAGTATGATCTTAGGCCCTGGGGATTCAGTGTTGAGAATAAAAAAAGGCCAGAACCCCTGCCCTCATTAAGCCTACAATCCTGAAGGGGAACCTAACAATAAATATTGGGTTGACTGAAAAGATCATTTGGGTTTTCTGTAAGATCTTATGGAAAACCCTGAACAAATTTTGGCCAATCCAATATATAATTGGAAGTATTAGGGGCACCGCCATGAAGTAATAGGGAGGATACAGGGCTGCTCTTAACATGGACCAAACCCAGCATGATGGGAAAAGGATGTTCAGGGAAGTCTGCCTACAGAAGTGATGCTTCGGCTCCACTGAAGACAATTGAGCAAGAAGAAGCACAAAGAGGTGGAGGAGGAGAGAACTTTTCAAATAAAGAAAAGAATCTATGTAAGGGCTTGATACAGGAGTGAATCCAATGCTTAGGGGAAAAAAGAGCGAGAAGTCTGGTGTGCTTTCTGGAAACCAGGATAGGGCGGGGACTGCAGGAGGTGGAGCTGGAGACTGGCAGGGGCCAGGTCAGGTCAGGCTAAAAGTTTAGATTAACTCTAAGAGCAAAGAGAAGCCACTAGGGGGGATTTTAGCCATGGAGTGACACGTCTAGTTCTCGTTACTTAAAGGTCAGTCCAGCTACTCTGTAAAGAATAAATCAGAAGAGAGAACAGGAATGGAGAGCACTTAGGAGCCTGTCTAATCACCCAGAGGAGAGGCTGTGGGACATGGATGGAGCTGAGGGCAGGACGGTGGACAAAGGTGACAGATTCAAATCAGTAGGGACTGTGTAGGGAGGACAAGCAATAAGAAGCAATGACGAGCCCTCATTTTCCAGCTGGGTGGAGGTAAGGGCCACTCACCAAGATGGGAGACACGTAGCTTCTTCACCCCAGCTGTGGGTCTATGCCAAGTATCCTTTAGGGGTGAAGGAAAGTCAGTGAACATCTATTTCAGCACCACTTCTCTCTACCAGCCTGAATTTTTGCTTGTGAAAGATTTTATTTCATTGACCTCTTCTTACTGAAGGTACAAAAAGAGTGTCATCCTTGCAGAAGAAGAGAGACAAATATCTTTTGAGAAGAGCAGGGGAAAGTTCTGAAAAGAGGAAAGTTCTGAAGACAGAACTTACCAAAGCAGCCCGAGGACTGGATGCAGTGCAGGAGGAAAACATGGTGCAACTGTAATTTATAATCAGAAATATGTATTTGGTCTTCATCCCCATTTCTGGTATAGAGTTCTAAAAACCCTCGTAATTTCCTGAGTGATGAGAGCAATCAAGGTGTCTTTTGTTATGTAAATAAGGTGACTTTCCTAAAGTACCTAAAAATGTGTTGCCAGCAGGGCTGGCCAACCAAGTGATGAAAGGGTTGGAACTTCCTGCCCCATCTCCTGACCACTGGGGAGGAAGGAGGGGCTGGAGATTGAGTTCAATCACCAATGGCCAATGAATTAAGTCAATTATGACTATATAATGAAGCCACCATAAAAACCCCAAAAGGATGGGGTTTGGAGAGCTGCCATGGTGGTGGATACATGGAGATTTGGGTAGCATGGTGCACTTGGAGAGAGTATGGATGCCCCTTGCCCTTTCTCCATGTCTCGCCCTATGCATCTTTTTCCATCTGACTGTTCCTGAGTTATTCTTTAATAATAAGCCAGTAATCTAAGTAAAATGTTTCTCTGAGTTTTATGAGCCACTCTAGCAAAGTAATGAAACCCAAGGAGGAAGAGGTTGTGGGTATCTCTAAGCTATAGCCAGTTGGTCAGAAGTACAGGTAACAACCAGGGCTTGCAACTGACATCTGAAATTGGGGGCTGGTGGAGTGATTTAGTCAGGAGACTGAGCCCTTACCCTGTAAAATGTGAATCTATCTCCAGGTTGATAGTGTCAGATTTGAACTGAACTGACAACAGGCTGGTGTCCTGAGAATTGCTTGGTGCTGTGTGAGAAACCCCCTCAACACCCAAGCTGAAAATAGGGTGCTCAGAATACCAAAAGAGGTAGAAACTGGAGTAGACCTCAAAACGAATGCAACTGAGCCAAAGGAGGAACACAGGGAAGAACATTCTGATTACAACTTTGCTGAGATCTGATAGTGTTCTAATTGTAACATTTCCTTTTTTGCTTTCCTTCCTTGGTATGGGTGATGTACCTATTGATTACACAATAAAGATAACAGGGGAAGGAAGGGAGGACTGCTTTTCTCGTTCAATTGTCTTTTTAAAGCCTTCTTCCTGGTTCCAAACACCCAAAAGGGAATACAGAATTTGCAGTTAAAGGGAAGTTGTTTCTGAGCATGATTAAATGCTCTTCATCATCCTTTCACACAAAAGCTTGCAAATACCAAGTTATTTGATTATACAATCATATCATTTCTTTTTTTAAATTATATCCTAGGTTATATAATATACTAACATGATCAAATATTTTGCAATACTGCAAAGGAATCTGAATAATCAATTGGAACTTCTTATTCAATTCCTAAGGGGCTTCCCAGGTGGCTCAGTGGTAAAAGAATCTGCCTGTCAATGCAGGAGATGCAGGTTTGATCCCAGGGATGGGACGACTCCCTGGAGGAGGAAAGAGCAACCCACTGAATTCTTGCATGCAGAATCCCACGGACAGAGAAAGCTGCCGGACTACAGTCCATAGGGTTTCAAAGTCAGACACAACTGAAGTGACTGAGCACACACACATTCAGTTTCTAAATATACACCCTAGTGGCTCTCAAATGTGGTCCCCAGACCAGAAGCATTAATGTCTCTTGGGATTTTGTTAGACTGTAAATACATGGGTCCCACTATAAACCTACTGAATCAGAAATTCAGGAGTGGGAGGGGCCAGCAGTCAGTTTAGCAAGGTCTCAACATGATTCTGATATACACTAATGTTTGAGAACCACTGTTTTAATACAGTTCTTCCCAACCTTTTCATATCTCAGGCAAACATAGAAAGTGATGGTATCTGTACTGTACCCCCATGTTAAGAAGATGAAGCTGCTAGTGACCTAAAGTCACTAGTCCCAGCCCTGTTCAGTAGTGTGGCTTGAGCAGCTCACTATAACCCTCTCACAGGCCCACCGGCATGACAGCTCTGACTTAGAGAAACTCACATCAGTGCAAAAGGAGATACAGATGAATGATCATTGTGGCTTCATCTGTCATAATTTTTGAAAATCAGGACTCATCTGGATACCTATCAGCAAAGAAGAATGGAGAAACCATGGCATGTTTGTGCACTGGGACACCACTCACAGTTACAATGAATTCACTGGAGCTACAGGTTTTAACACGGAGGAATCTCAAAAATATCATGTTGAGCCAAAAAAGCAGGTTGCAGAAAAAGGCATAGAATTTGATAATGTTTATTAGCAGAGACATTACTTTGCCAACAAAGGTTCATCTAGTCAAGGCTATGGTTTTTCCTGTTGTCATGTATGGATGTGAGAGTTGGACTGTGAAGAAGGCTGAGCATCGAAGAATTGATGCTTTTGAACTGTGGTGTTGGAGAAGACTCTTGAGAGTCCCTTGGACTGCAAGGAGATCCAACCAGTCCATTCTGAAGGAGATCAGCCCTGGGATTTCTTTGGAAGGAATGATGCTAAAGCTGAAACTCCAGTACTTTGGCCACCTCATGTGAAGAGTTGACTCATTGGAAAACACTCTGATGCTGGGAGGGATTGGGGGCAAGAGGAGAAGGGGACAACAGAGGATGAGATGGCTGGATGGCATCACTGACTCAATGGACGTGAGTCTCAGTGAAGTCTGGGAGTTGGTGATGGACAGGGAGGCCTGGCGTGCTGCGATTCATAAGGTCGCAAAGAGTCGGACACGACTGAGCAACTGATCTGATCTGATTATCAAACTTTATATATTTGATAATGTTTATTATTATTTATATTCAATGTTTGCAACATGCTGAATAACACTGGGTATTGTGTGTGGCGTGTCTGTGTGAAGTAAAATCATAAGGACATGCAGAGGGATGATCTGTGTTAGTCACTCAGTTGTGTCCAACTCCTTGCAACCCAGGGACTATAGCCCACCAGGTCCCTCTGTCCATTATAAACAGCCCAGAATACTGGAGTGGGTTGTCATTCCCTTCTCCAGGGGATTTTCCAAGCCAGGGATCGAACCTGGGTATCCGGCATTGCAGTCAGATTCTTTACCGTCTGAGCCACCAGGGAAGCCTAGAGGGATGAGAAGCAGCATAGTCAGGGCAGGGCTTAGCTCTGGAAAAGGATGATAAATGGAAAGCAGATCAGGGATGTATATTAATAAGGCCTCAACAATTTTAATTCTTAAAAAAAAAATTTAAAGAGAATATAACAATAAGTTAAATTTGGCATGAGGGGGAATGGGTACCCTGGTATTTTTAATATTAATTTTCATACTTTTCTGTATACATTAAATTGTTCATTCAAAACTTGATAGCAGGACTTCCCTGGTGGTTCAGTGGTTAGAACACCATCCTTCCACTGCAGGGGGGATGGGTTCATTCTCTGGTTTGGGAACTAAGATTCTACATGACTCATGCTGTGGCCAAAAAATAATAATAATAATAAGGGAAAAAAATCAGTTGGAATCTGCTATGAAATTACCTCAGTTTTAAGGCCAACTTTGATAACAGATCTTTGGTACTGGGCAGATTATTTTTCTCTCTAGGGCCCTCAGTTTCCTCATTTTGCAAAATAGAGAAAGGTTGAATTCATCCTCTGTGATCTATTTTTGTCCTCAAAGAGAAAATCCCCAGCCCCTTGCCATTTCAGTCTCCACACATAGACTGTAGCCTCCTCAGATCTTGGTCACCGTCCAGCTGTCCGCCCTAATAGTCCCCTGTTTACAATGGCCCCACAACTGGGATGGGCAGTAATAACATATCACAAAGCAGGAAGCAGAGAACCTGTGTTCTAAGATGTATTTTTAAGGCAAAAAGAATAAAAATAAAACCAAAAAATTCTGGCACACAGACAAGCTGTGTGAGATTTAGAAAATAACCTTGAATTTCTAAGCAACCTTTCCTTGAAGGAGAATCTTATCCCTAAGCATGGATTTCACCAAGTGGAAGATAATTTTGAATCAACATTACAGTGACAATTCGCTGCTTTATCCTTAGTCTTTTTTTTTTTTTTTAAGGTGGTGTAATGTGTTTTATTTTTTAATTAATTTTTATTGTAGTATAGTTGTTTTAAAATGTTGTGTTAGTTTCTGCTGTAGAGCAAAGTGAATTATCTATACATATATCCCCTCTTTTTTGGATTTCCTTCCCATTTAGGTCACCATAAACACTAAGTAGGGAGAAGGCAATGGCACCCCACTCCAGTACTCTTGCCTGGAAAATCCCATGGACGGAGGAGCCTGATAGGCTGCAGTCCATGGGGTCGCAAAGAGTCGGACACGACTAAAGCGACTTAGCAGCAGCAGCAGCAAACACTAAGTAGAATTCCCTGTTCTATAAAGTAGGTGCTCATCAGTTATCTGTTTTACACATAGTAGTGTATATATGTCAGTTCCAATCTCCCAATTCATCCGATGCCCTCTTTCCCACCCTGGTATCGATACATCCTTTCCATAGCTCTTATCCCTATTCTTTGGGTATCACTTCCACCTCCTTATCCTCCACTTTGATATCAAATATGACTCAATACAACCAACTAGATAACTTTTTCCACAAAGGAAAACTTCTCATTTTCCATGGATTCTTTTGAACTTCCTTCAAGTTATGCCTTTGAAGAGCAATTCCCTTTCCAAATAGGATTTCTTATTGATACTTTAAATGTGATCAACATTGTAGTAACATAGACACCATAATATTGATGTACTATGCCTACAAAGAATGATCAATTTTAACTAATTTATTATTTACTATAAAAGATTTCATATACATAAAAAGTATACCCACCACCAAGATTTGTCATATCTTTTTAAGTTTTGCTAATTTGAATATCCAAATCAGCAGGCCAGGTTGAAATCACATTTTCCTCTTTGGGGTTTGTGACACCAAATCACAGGTTTGACAGTTTCAGGCCCCTTTTGAAGCATCTGTTCCATGTGATGTGGTAGGACACATAACTAAGGTTGACTAACTAGTAATATGAGGCAAAAATGAGCAAATCTGATTTTAGCTCTAGGATGTAATAGTCTCATGAAATTATCTCTTGGCCTCAGTTTCCTAATCTATGATATGAAAAAGTTAGGCTTTGTTACTTGTAAGGTCCCTCTAATCTCTGAAACCCATTGGTTCCATGGAATGACCAAACAAATCTGGCCTTGTATATACAGTCTCAGTCTAAGTTTTCAAACTTTTTGGCTGAACAATGAAAAACTCAGTAATGAATCATGTAGACTACAGCTAGAGGCAATGCAGTGTGTACACATATTTACTTATACAAAATGTATATATTTCAGATGGGAAAAATAAACACTGCTCAGTTATCGTGCAAAAGGTTGCCCAGTCTCTATTACATGATAGCATATAATTAAGGCTTACTGAATTAATAGGATAAATTACTAAGCTCGTATTATAACAGGGACTATGTTAGGTACTTATGACAACTTCTCATTAATCCTTACAGCAGCTCTGAGAGGCAGATACTACCTATCTGATATAGATCACAGTACTATCAAATACCAGTCAGGATTCTAAGTCTGTTTTAGTCCATTTCAGTGACAATACTAATACCCCAAAGATAGACATGTGCTCAGTAAATAAGCTTTTTAAGAACTTCACCTTGTATTTCATTCTAGCAACTTCTAACCTCCATTCAACATTGACCTACAACTTAATATTTCTTGCTGAAGTACTTCCCTGACATCTTCTATTATTCATTGTTATGAGGATATGCCTCTCTGGTAATGAAAAACAAAACTGAAACAACGGAGCCTAGAACAAGAATTAGTCATTGGGACCCACCCAAACCCTATTTTCACAGAGATAAATACAGTTGGCTTTTACTACCTTATGGTTGATTGACTTTGTGAATTACCTGTGGTACCTATTTTATCTTCACCAAGCTTCTTAATATATTATATTATGTATGCTAACTTCATAACTTTCTTTGACAGGACTAGTAGTCTGGTCAGAAAATGTAGCCAATAATGTGCCCTGGATTACAGCAAAACATCTAGCAGAGGCTTTCATACCCAAAGGAAGTAGATGGAGAAATGTGGATTGAATGTTAGGACAACTAGTAATTGGATCAACAGCTATACTCAGATTAAGAAAAGAATCTCAACCCGGACAAAGAATCATGCTGCAGGGTTCTGTCCTTGACCTTTTTATATTCCCAAATATTACCAGTGGCTTTGATGAACAGACAGCAAGGTCCTAAAAGGTGAAAATGACAAAAAAATTGAGTGGGATAATAAATGGATTATATAAGCCAAAATAGATTTGACAGGGTGAAGCGATGAGTCAAGTCAAAACAAACTGAAATTTAACAAAGTTTAAGATCCAAAAAAATAAACTTCTTAAGTACAGGATGATTTTTTAAAATGGTTTGGCAGCTACCATAAAAGAGACATAGGAACTTTGGTTGACAGTAAATTCAGTATGAAGCCACAAGATGACTACCCAAAAGCTGGGGCCACCCTTAGCAATAAAAGAAATAAGCTGTTTCTGCAATAACGGAATATAAGAAAATTATCTCATAGAAGTAAAACCATAGGCTTGCTTTTCTTGGCTCTGGAAATTTACTTCCATCTTGCATGTGGATTTTGATGTTGAATCTTAAAGATACAAAGTGGTATTGGAACTTGAAAATGTGGACAACACGGACATTCAGTTTCTCAACAGGAAGAGTCCCATGTCCAAAGAAGAGACATTTTGAAAAGTAATAATAATTATTTTCAAAGATCTGTTTAGGCTGGAGGAAAGAAGGATATGATAGCTATCTTTTATACTCTGAAAGACCCAGAGAGATCAAATGAAAATGAGGAGGTTCAACGAAAACGGATTATAGCTTGACATAACAAGGAAATTTACATACAGGATGATGAGATTGTGAGTTTCCTCATGCTAGTTAGACTGAGAAGACTATTGATGGGTTACTGTGCAGGGGGACCCCTCAGTGAGAGTTATCTCAGTGAATCTTGGAATCCCCATGAAAATCTTAAGGAAAATGAATTAAAAATCCACAAGTTGCCCGGAAAAAGAAATGACTGTTAAAGACTCACTCTTGTTATCAATAGTCTCAGCAAGATATGGTTTGAAGTTTAAATCTGCTACTCACCCACTTCCCAAATACGTATATACACATACATAAAGAAAATATGATTCTTGTCAAAATGGAATGAACAACAAAGTCTCATGAGACCAGGTTCTACTATTTGGAATTTGTAATAATTCAGAGGGGAACAGAATCAAAATTTGCCATCTCTGAGCCACCCTCTAGGGGAAAACATGTTTGCAAAGAAAATTGTTAGTATAAACAAGACTTTGGTAGGAAAGCATGGCTTACATCTAAAGTCAAGAAAACACACTATTAAAAATAGTTTATGATTTCTGTACAAATAAATCTTTCCAATTTCTTAATGATCCATTCTTCACCTCAAGTCAGGTTGAACTTATCAGTTGAAAGTACTTTATACTTGTTAGCAGCACTTATGCTGAATTTTGTACAAAGTTAAAAATAACAATTTTCATAATGCTAAAAAATCCAGCTTTCGTGTGAACTGGACATTTCCCAAGTTTAAATTAAGCCCCATTAATTCAGTTTATTATGAGGCTTTTTTTTGATGATAGGTGACTTTGAGTTCTTCTTATCTTACAGATAGCAAGAAATGAGGATAGACCCTTATTAACCAAAACAAAGTAATTATAATCTAGACAGAGATAAAAGTGAGTATTATAAACAGTCTGAAACTTACAATTAAAGGATCCAACCAAAGCGAGAGAGATCACAGACAAACTGGCCATAAATTATAGAAACTGTGAGTCTGCACACAGGACCGAAAGTTGTTCAAAAGTGTGACTGCGTGGTAATGCTACATGTACTTGCAGAAGGCCCTGCATTTAGGGTGGCCTTGAGCTCAAAATGGCTGCACACTTGCTTGAATGCTCTGCTGTCGATGTCTTGAAAGCCGTATAATTTTTTTATTTAAGTTGATTTACAATACTGTATAAGTTCCAGGTGTAGAGCAAAGTGCTTCAGTTAACACCTATATTTTTTCAGATTCTTTTCCAGTAGAGGCTATTATAAGATATCAAGTATAGTTCCTGTGCTATACAGTAAAGTCTTAATAATTTTTTAACACTGGGCCCTACAGACTGTGTTGGTGGTCCTCGATATTGGTACCTCACAGCGAATACAAAAGGCTGCAAGCAAACGAAATGCATATGCGCTGGTAAGATCTAAAAATAACTCCCTTTATTAATGAGCACCAAGATCCTGTAATCAAGACACAGCCTGTTGGTTAAAGTTATAAAGAATTACTTTGCTTGTTGAATGTGTAAACCAAAGCTAATTCACAAATTTGCTAATTGTTTTTCTCTGCTGCAGATGTGAGCGGCCAAGCAGTGGAACTTGAATATTCAAAAGTAATCAGCCACCATTTCAAATGCCATCAAGAAGTCATGTATCACTTTCAGAAGGCGCGGAATTTGGGTCCATTTTTACTGGAGTTCCAGAAGGAATGATGAAGCAAGTATGAATTTTAAGACAACAAATAAAACTTCATTTCACTACTGAAATTAGAAGGAGCCAAGAATCCTGCAGCACTTCAGCCTTTTTCAGTACTTTCTGGATTGTGAATTGCCAAAGCTACATGAGAATGAGGGAATTCTGAACTTTTGCTCAAATTACATTCTCCTTGATGTGGGTTGTAAAGCTCCTTTCACCAGTGAAAAACATACACCTTGAATCCACATTTACAGAAAGAGTTACCAAAACATTAAAGTTCAGAAGCAAAATCTTGTGCATTTCACTCATCTGTTCTACATCAAAATGTAATTCATTTCCAGACACATAAATCTATAAATGAAGTGTTCAGGGAAAAAGTCACGATGACGTATCAAATGTGAAACCCATCTTAGTTTTAACTCACCAAAATTTTCTCTATTTGATTTCAAGTTCATAAGTAGAGTCTATATAGCCCTAGAGAAGGTGTTTAATAGTACCCTAGATTTATATAACAACATTTATTCCAAGAGCACAAGGAACATTCACATACAGCATATAATTTGCTCATACAATATCCCTATAAAAATCAGGAAAAAATGCATTATCCTCATTTTTAAAATGGTAGAATTGTGGCACAAAATAGATAAAAGCTTGCCTAAGATATCACACACACACACACACACATACTACTTTACAATTCATTTCTCCTTTTTAACAGTTTCATAATATTAGACTCTCAATGCAAGATTATTATTATGAAATGTATGCCTACAAAAGGTATTAGGTACAATTTCAATTATAAATTATAATTCAATTATAAATCATTTTATTCAGAGCTCTATAAGGTACTAAATAATTTTAACAACTATGCAAATTAAGAGTAGATTATATTTTCTTAATCTTATTCTGAAATTATATTTAATTTTAGCACCAGCTCATATTCCACAAAAAGAAAACTAATATAAGTACAACCTCTGACAGGAGCAGTTTATTAAACAAAATTAGATTTTTATTTTAAACCTGCCTTGCAAAGTACAGGGGCTACAATTTCTGGAAGGAGCCATAAACAAATAAAAAAGAGCCATAATTCATGCAAAGAAGCATTCTCTAATCTGTAATTTACAAATCGGTTGCCTCACCGCCTTGTAACCCAAGTCCTGAGTCAAATAATTGTAGATTCGTTGCTCAATTTGAAAACCTTCCTGGAGTCACGTCTTTAATTGGCCGTCGTGACGTCTTACGTCATGATGTTGCGTCACCACGTGATGACGCTGTGCCGTCACACACATCATCGCATATTGACACAATGTCATGGCATAATATCATCAAATTAAATTCATCAGCCTGGCTCCAGGAAGGGCGAGAAGGTTTAAAAGATTTCCTTTGCTCTTGTCAACACTCCTGGTCTGTAGGAAAGAACAGCAGCCTTTACTAATTATTTCCTGGTCTCCTAAAACTTCCTCGATCTCAAATTAGAGGTATTTAAAAATTACACAGGAGAGTTTATGGTGATGGTTTTCACAAGATTGATTTTCACGGGTGTTCCTTGCTTTGCCCCATAGCTAATAACATCCAAACCCATTTGAAAGAGAAATTTTTACCTATATTAATATCCCCTTTCTTCAGGTCATAGGATAGTTTGTGGGCTGGTGGTAAAAACAAAAACAAGCAAAACACCTAATTCCTTGTTTCCTCATTTCTTGCCCTCATCGTCCACATTCTTCCAATTCTTTTGCCTCTTCTCCCTCTTCTATAACATTCTGAAATGGCAAGTAATGGGAAAGCAAGAGGCAGATGCAGTCAATACTTTTGATGAGAAACATTTATGGTTGGAGGGAGTGTTGAAAGCTTTGACAGGAGGCCCTTGGCCGTCACAGCCTTGCTGATGAGCAGAGTCTCCATCTTAGTGCTCATTATAAACATGGGTATTTGGATGAGACATATATTATCCAGATGCTACCCAAACAATCTGAATGTTACCTAAATTTACTTAAGTAGTTGTGGCCGTGGTTTAGTTGCTAATTCGTGTCAGACTCTTAATGACCCTATGGACTGGAGGCCACCAGGCTCCTCTGTCCATGGGATTTCCCAAGCAAGAATACTGGAGTGGGTTGCCATTTCCTTTTCCAGGGGATCCTCCCAACGCAAACCTTCCAAAAAGATGTAGTTACCAGTTCATTAAACAGGACATGCCGCACCTCTCTTTCATGAACTCAGTTGCTATTGCTTAGCACTGTTCTAGGTACAAGAGTTCAAGTTGAGCAGAAGAAGCAGTGTCAGCTTGAGGAGCTCACAGAGCAGTGAGGGTGACGGGTGAACAACAGATCTCAAGACAGTCTCCTAAGGGTTCTAATGATGATAAGACAAAGCGTTCTAGAGACTCAGAAAGGGAAAAGAATATCTGGAGTTGCCAAGAGGATCCCACAGGGAAGGGAACATCCTTTTGAATCTTGAAAAATGAGTAGGCAGAAGAGAGAAAAATTCCAGACTCCAATTTTTTTTTAATGGGCATATGTGAGACCCCAAAGTATTAGGCCAATTAATGCTTTTGTAGATATTTTCCAGACACAATCCATTCATGTAATTGCTATTTTGAGGGGGCACTGACTCACACACTAACATCACCATAATCCATCATAAATACAAGTAGCTTCTAGATGACTCTGAAATATAATATATGAACTGAGTAGGCTTATTGTTTAGGAGAGTTTTTTTCCAAGAGGCTAAATATGTTATGCTGTCTCTATAAAGAAATAAAAATTGGAAATCAAAGTCACTTATGTTTTCTTGAAAGCATTTGGCCACAAAGATCTCAGTAACTTCTTTTTCTAGTATATACATAATGATGGGTTAGAAAAATCCCTATTGATGATTCACCTTTGTATTAATAAAATAGACATTGAAGAATATTCATTTTTTCAAAACGATGGGAGAAATAACTCAGCCCAGTCAATGGTGAGTGGTTATATATTCTGACATTCGGTCCCATGTGAAAGTCACTGTTAGGTATTTTTTACTGCTACCATAATCCTCAAGAGGTTTTTAAAAACTAGACATGACAAGAGAAAAAAATCTCTAGGGGATTTCAGCCCCAAAAGACTCTCCTTCATCTCTCTGAGAATTACATGATGTGAGAGGCAAGTTTTCAACAAGTTTCTAAAATGCTGTTTCTAAGCTAGGTGTACACATATGTTCTTGGAAGTCAGCAATTATTTAACTAAATGAAATCTTTAATTTTTAATTTAACTTTAAAATCTTTTTTAATCTATGCCAAATACCTATATACATACATACATATATATCATTACTCTATCTATTTTAATAAAATAATATAATAAAAAGCAGAGACCTAGCACATAGGCTCCAGGAAACATTCAATAAATAGTAATCAACGATAGAGAAAAGAAAATTTCTAGATACCAGTTTTTTCTTACATATAGAACATACAAAATTTTATCATGAATAGGATACTAAAGAAACAAAACCAGTAAGAAATTTAACTGAAATAAGTGATACATTTTAGAAAATAAAATATAGAGGATATGAGGGAAAAGATCTGTAGAAGACAGGAACTCAACTGTATACAAAGGTAGGCTATGAAGTTAATGAACTTCTTAAGACTTGTTTCCCTGAGAATTTTAAGTATATCTTTTTTAAAAATTCCAACTCCAGGAGAAAAGCATCAGGAATTCCTTGTTTCTGCAGATTTATTCAGATGGATATTGATGTACATTTCATCCAGATAAAATTTATTTTATGTAACAGATACATATGGAAAACAATTTTACTTGACTTGTACCTTTCAGAGCAAAGAACTTCTGCAGTAAAATAATAACCCACAACTTGCCTATTTGACAAGTTCAATACTCCCTTTCTCAAATGGGGATTTATTTGTGCAAATATGTCTCCATTTCATATAGTGATGCATTGGGCCTGGGAGTAAGGGCTTAGAAGTGTTCACATGAGCCTGTTTGCTCCATATTCTATGCCTACATGAGATGTATATTCTACCCCTATATCTGAGACCTGTACTCATCCTTCCTACCTCTGAATCATTCTTCAACTTCTTTTCAGATTCCCATGAGCTGGAGCAGAACAACTCACAGGAAGACTTTTAAATTTTATTTACCTACATGAATAATTTTCTTTAAATTATTGAACTCAGAGAAAGGGAAAGATAAAAGCACCCCCATTTATTAAGGACCTGCTAGCTGCTAGAAATTGTGTTTGGAGCATTACATATGGTATTTAATTCAATCATATTCTTAATGATCTTGAAGAAGAACCTGAGTCTCAACCAGTACAAACTACAAAATTCAGCTGTTTGAATCAATCTGCTGGTGTGACATTTTTTAACAATAGATATTTATGTAACAAATCCCTACTCTCCTCTCTGCTAATGCTTATGGACAGTTCTGCTGTGTGCCCCAGACCTTACTCTGCCATCTGGGTTGTTTGATGCCATTTCTCCACTACTCTTACTGATGGCATGCACTTTATCAATGCTATCCTGGCTCCCACCTGGTCACTCCCAGAGATCCAGGACTTCAGATGCCAGCCGGACCAGCATGGAAATGGTCTCCTGCTCGTCCAGACAGAACAGGGAGTGATTGTGGGTCTCAGACTATAAACAACTAGAAAAAGAGATGCAAGTTGAAGTTTGGGGTTGGTTAGCCTCTATTTTTGAAACACCTTCTTGGCCCCCTGTTTCTGGACTTTCTCACATTCCCTGCAGGGGAAAGGCCAATTGCTAGGAAGTCAGATCATCAGAGCTGCAAGCAATAGGCAGGTGCCTGAACTGCCTAAGCCCAGGTGTGCAGGGGCAGAGTCCCAGCCAACCTAGTAAAACATCACTCAACCAGAAGAGAAGCTCCACCAACAAAGGAGTTGGACTTGAAGCAGCACACAATAGAGCCGTAGTGCTATTTGCACAGGAAGTCATAGTGTAACAAAAGAGGTATTGTGGAAAGATTCAGGAGGAACTGGAGGAAACCAATTGCTGGAGTCAGAGCTGCCGTGATACTTGCGAGCATGAACTGTGGGATTAGGCTGGTAACAGGGAATCTGGGGTCCTCCAGAGATGTTCTCAGCAGGACAGAAGTCAGGATTTACAGACATATTGGTTACAGGAAATACTGGAGGGTAGTGGAAGACAAATACAACTTTAAAAAATTTTAGCAAGAGACTATTGACAGAAATGGGAATGTCAGGTGGCTGTGGTGATGGAGAGGTGGATAAGGAAATTGGTTTCAATGTAGATGTGAACAGCTTAAGATGACAACAGGATAGGCAAGTAGAATTCACATGTTCCCTGTCACCATCATGGTTCCAGAGCCACAGAGAAGTCGGAGATAGAGATCTATTTCCTGAGAAGGGGCTTCCCTGGTGGCTCAGCAGGAGATGTGGCAGGAGCTGTGGGTTCAGTCTCTGGATCAGAAAGATGGCCTGGAGGAGGAAATGGCAACCCACTCCAGTATTCTTGCCTGAAGAATCCCATGGACAGTGGGCTATAGTCCATGGGGTCACAAAAGAGTTGGACATGCCTTAGAGACCAAACATCAAACAAAACATCAACATTCCCATGAAGAGGCTTGACACAAACCTTTTCAACAGCTATTAAAATTCCTAACCAAAATTCACCAAACCTATTCATTCATTCATGTCACAACAACAAAAAATTAACATGTCTTTCTTTAAGAAAAAGAAATAGGTTTCTCTCTTTTGACTCAAAAGCTAACCTTCAGAAAATGGTTGAAATCATTCACCACTCTGAAACTTACTGAAAAGCTTTGATTTGTTGGGGGGAAAAGAAAAAAAAAACCTTCAAAAAGGAATAATTCCTTTAACATTCCAGACTGTGACTTGATGACTTTTTTTCACAGAGAGTCTATTAATTGACTTTTCTTGATATTTAATAGTAGCAAAGTCATCACATTGAAGAAACCTTATGTCATTTATCAGCTTCCTCTCCAGAGCCCTGAGAACACCTGAAGATTATTTCAATCAAACTGATCATTCACTGAACACATAATCATGAATAATTTAGTAGAGCAATAGATCTATTACTTAATATAGTGCTAACCTTTTATAATGCTTCTACACAGGGAGAGGACTAATATCTGTGTCACAGAATAACTTATATCAAGCCTTAGCTTTTGGTGGTAACATTGTGACTCATGGAATACCTAAACACATGCAATTATAAACCACATTATGGGAAAATAGTTAACCTTTGTGTAGCATTTAAGAGTTTACAAAGTACTTTCTCAGACATTATCTCATCTGATGCTCAAAACAACCCTGGGAGAGAGGTGTTATTAACCCAACCTATTTTATAGGTGCAGACAACACGGAACAGAGAGGGGAAGTGATTTGCCTAAAGCTGTCTAGCTATTAAATAGTGGCACTGAGATTCTCAGGCTTCCTAGGTGGCACTAGTGGTAAAGAATCTGCCTCCCAATGCAGGAGACAAGAGACGATGGATTCAATCCCTGCGTCAGAAAGATTCCCTGGAGGAGGTCATGGCCACCTACTCCAGTATTTCTTGCCTGGAGAATCCCATGGACAGAGGAGCCTGGCAGGCGACAGTCCGTAGGGTTGCAAAAAGTCAGACACAACTGAAGCGACTTAGCACAGACATACTGAGATTCTTCCCCCAAAATCTCTGTTCTGTCCTCAGCACCCATATTCTCTAGCAGCGTGATCAATACTTATACCAATGGCTTTTTAACAGGCTCTGTGTTCCAGAAGCACCCAGCCATGCCTGGTTCAGCTCTCTTCCCCGTCTTTCTTGGCCGCCTCCCACTGGCGGCAGAGGGTTTTCATGGGAGCCCCTGCTAGAGAAACTTCATAAGCTCTCATTTCTAGAGAGAAAATGCTTCTTGTCTAAGGAATCAAATCACTTGCAAGCATTTTTGCAATGCATACCCATCCTCTCTGTAAGCCAAGGAAGCTGCACATCTGGTAATAACAGGTGCTGTATTTATTCTGAATAAATGATTCCTGCCATGTGACGGTTCATGTAAACAGCAAACAGATTTCTACCCAATCAAGAATTACTCTTTATTTCAAATTCTTAAAGGAGACTCGCCTCACTGTAAGCTAATTTTGTGAGAGTTCGTTTTGCCCATTCAATACGTAGCTTGATTGGAGAAACTATCTGAAATATTCTTTTTAGTTTTCTCTCCCTCCTCCTCCTTCTCTTTCTCACCAAGACTGCCTATGATGGATAAAAGCAATGCTTTAGTTCTATAATCTGCTCCTGAGAGTACCTCATTATGCTTCAATGTCTCCCCTTTGTTTTAAAGTTTATTATCCTGCATTAGATGTAAGCAATTAGAAGTGTCGTTAGAGAAAAGTGACATTTCTTTTACAGCAAAAGTAAACTCCATCCAATTTAGAACAATATGTCAGGTCCCTTCTTAACCAGCTCCATAGTAAATCATTTTGTTATAATAATCTTTATTTTCATCTCAATCCATATTATTTAATTTTTTAACCCACAAAAAACAACACTCTAAGGATCATGTAAAATATGCTTTTAGACAAAGCTCCAGTAAAAAGTGACTTGTGATTTAGGGAGAACAAAGGGAGATATGATTTATAATTGCACATAGTTAGCTAACCGTACACGTCCAATCCCTTTAGACCCATGAAAGCAAACAACAGAGCAGTATGCTTTCTCACTAAATAAAACATTTAACCTAATATGGTCAAACATGAGGTTTCCCCACCTCTTCCATCCCCTCGTATTAGTCAAGGATAACGTCCCAAAATACCTTGTATTAACAGTACTGTTTAATGAATTGAAATTTTAATCACTTAAAATTCCTGCTCAAAAGATGTGGATGGCTTAATAATCCAAATCACATTCTTTACAGGAATTTGCAGCCAGAATCCCAAGTTCAGTTTATCAATGCATTCAGCAATAACTAAAGAGTATTGAAGCAATTTAATTTGAGGCTTCAAACTTAACAAGAAACAAGAAACGTGCCAGGCTTAATGCTATAAGGATTCTGGACACATTGTCCATATGTGGGCTTCTAGGGTGACTGATCATACTGAAATACCTAGGACTGCAAGAGTCCCCAGGATATGGGACTTTGGGTGGTAAAACTGAGACAGCCCTGGACAAACCAGGTTGATTTCCCTAGATTCAGGTGGAGGGAAAACCTCCAAGTGGAAGTAAAGCACCTATATAAGAGAACTTGCTCCTGCGAAGAGGGCAAAAGCTGAATCTCTGGAACAGAAGACAAGTTTGGAGCTGGGCTAGAGGCCTTGATGCCATACTTAGTTTAATACAGGAGTATGAAAGCTTTAGGGCTTCCCTGGTGGCTCAGTGGTAAAGAATCTTGCCTGCAATGCAGGAGGTGCAGGAGACGTGGGTTCGATCCCTGGGTTGGGAAGATCCCCTGGAGGAGGGCATGGCAACCCGCTCCAGTATTCTTGCCTGGAGAATCCCAGGCAAGTGGACAGAGGAGCCTGGTTGGCTACAGTTCATAGGGTCCCAAAGAGTCAGACACGACTGAAGAAACTCAGCACACTGGCACATGAAAACTTTTACTACCCTCCACTGAGAATAGATCTACCTCAAAAAGACAGGCTGAGTTTGCAGTCAGGGCACAGACGGCCACACAACAGAGCCTGGGGCAATAGGGGATGAAGACATCCGGAAGTCTTGTCCCCACACCTAGCTCCCCTTGGGACTCCTCTGTTAGCCCGATCAGCCAGCTGTTCTTATCAGCCTTCATTTAAACCCATTGCACCACCTTACACTTGAACGTGTGTGGGTAGAGTCAGTCTCCCACGTCAACACTGACAAAGGGAGATCAGAACCACATTAGAGTTACAGGGCGTCCCCGCTTTTGTGAGGGAAACCTCTCTACCTGTCACTAACACCCCGAAAACGTAGCACTCAGTTGGAGTTTCTATTATCCTGAAGTGCTTCTCATTGGAAGGCAGCTGAAGTTCTTCTTCACTCTCTCCACAGGCAGCCAGAGTACACTGCTGCATCTATTATAACCAGTATTAAGAAACCTCCCTTTTGTGCTTAGATAATCCTGTTTTCTGCAAAAACAGGAACCTAGCAATATGATTTGGGGGCTGGGTGGTGGTTGTATAGTCAGGGAAGCAGATGAGAGAACCCCCAGGGGAAATGTCAATGTTCGACTCCTCCCACCAAAAGTTTCCTCTCTTGATAACAAGGGAAGCCCAGTGATACTCAAAACACTGATTTATTTTCACTAAAGGAGCTGACTCATTTTGCTGTACAGTAGAAACTAACACAATATTGTAATGCAATTATACTCCAGTAAAAAAAAAAATTTTTTTTAATTAAAAAAATTCAAGGAATTAGATCTGATAGACAGAGTGCCTGAAGAACTATGGACAGAGGTTTGTAACACTGTACAGGTGGCGGTGATCAAAACCATCCCCAAGAAAAAGAAATGCAAAAAGGCAAAATGGTTATTTGAGAAGGCCTTACAAATAGCTGAGAAAAGAAGAGATGCTAAAGGCAAAGGACAAAAGGAAAGATATACCCATCTGAATGCAGAGTGCCAGACAATAGAGAGGAGAAATAAGAAAGCCTTCTTAAGTGAACAATGCAAAGAAATAGAGGAAGACAATAGAATAGGAAAGACTAGAGATCTCTTCAAGAAAATTAGAGATACCAAGGAAACATTTCATGCAAAGATGGGCACAATAAGGGAGATAATATTTCTTCACAAATGAGCAACAATACGCTGTTACAACTGGGGCACTCACTACTCTACTCAACAATATAGGACCTCGACTTGTTTCTCATAATCATCATGAAACAAACTTTCCCCATCTGAAAAATGGTCAGCATAGCTCACAATCAGCAGGGCTTTGTGAGAATTACCTAAGAAACAAATGTAGACTTCTACCTCTGACGCTGGTAGATATTCAACAAATGTTAGTAATTTTCCTTTCTTTTTTCCCTGCCAATATCCAGTATGCAAATGAACAAATAGGTCACTCAAATTTGGAATAAAAATGTTCATTATCACCATTTATTATCAATCTCAGTAGCAGCATGA
This sequence comes from Bubalus bubalis, assembly GCF_019923935.1. NCBI lineage: Eukaryota > Metazoa > Chordata > Mammalia > Artiodactyla > Bovidae > Bubalus > Bubalus bubalis. The sequence continues at coordinate 90,864,591 of NC_059164.1, forward strand.
TGGGAAGTAATTCAGTTCATTTTTCTTTGTCTTTTACATTTATCTTAACCTTCAAAATCTAAATGTCTTTTTAAAATACCATTTATCAGAATAAATGGATATCTGGTAGAGACAACCTGATAATTGTACTTGAAAAGTTCTAAATGCACTTGTAGAACCAATTCATCTCCTCACTTATGTGTGTGTCTTTCTATAAGTCAGCTTGTTTCTATGCAAGGATCATTCTATACAACAATCTCCATTCTGAACATCTCACTGAATTTGATTATCCTCTAAGTAAAAAGCATGATTTTCAGGTAGAAGGAAGAATACTACACTTAAAAAACCTCTGAAGCTGATTCTTACTTATATCCCCAATCCAAGTATCAAGTGAACAATGACAGAGTTCACCACCATTTTTGAACAATCATCAAAATGACAGAAATCAGGAGTCCTTTCTGTAGTAATGTGTAAAAGTCAACACAGTCAATAATTCTTCTCATACCCAGTCCATGTAAAGACTGTCCCAAGTCCCTGGAAACCAGGATGCATCACAGGAGCTTGTTTAAAAAGGAGCTTGCACAGGGATTATTTTCTTTAGTTTTGATGCTTATTATTGCCGAAAATTAAGAACCATTACCATAGGCCAGGGACTGACCCAAGCACATTAGATAAATAGATAGATAGATGGCTGCTGCTGCTGCTGCTGCTAAGTCGCTTCAGTTGTGTCCGACTCTGTGCGACCCCATAGATGGCAGCCCACCAAGCTCCCCCGTCCCTGGGATTCTCCAGGCAAGAACACTGGAGTGGGTTGCCATTTCCTTCTCCAATGCATGAAAGTGAAAAGGGAAAGTGAAGTTGCTCAGTCGTGTCCGACTCTAGTGACCCCATGGACTGCAGCCTACCAGGCTCCTCTGTCCATGGGATTTTCTAGGCAAAAGTACTGGAGTCGGGTGCCACTGCCTTCTCTGATAGATAGATAGATGATATATAAATTGAACACAAATAATTCTGGGCTGTAGGGACTATGATTATCCCCATGTCACAGATGAAGAAACTAAAACCTGTAAAATAGCCCAAGGTCCCAGAGTTGGTAACATCAGAGATAAAGCTGGAACCTGTGTCTATCTGTCTCCAAAGCCTATACTCTTAAGCCATTAAACTATATAATAAAAGGAATTTTCTTCTCCTTCTTGGTAACATAATCCTAACCAAGGAAGGTGTTGGACAATGTAATTTCATCTAATAGTTCTAATAGCTTTCAATGATGTATCATAATAGGTATCTTGGTTTTACCTCCCATACTGTCTGCATACCAGGATCTATCTGTAGGCTGTGTTTTCTATGAGTTTTAGGTTCTATAGATCACGCTTACTATCCTATAGAAAATACCATTACTGCCAAAGAAGGTTTTTCTCCAAGCTAACTTCTTAGACTTGACAAGTAGTTTAAGCCAACAGGCTTTCATGTTCTCTTCATCATGGCTGGGGAAAAAAAATTTTAAAGCTCTGAGTTTTACCCACTTCAAAAACTGAATCTCAAAGGATTTGAAAAAATGTTCTCGTTTTCAACTCAATTTTCAAAGGTTTTTAATGGTTGATTTGATATCCTAGAGTATTCAGCAGTAGCCCTTAATGAGCTTAAAACTGGACTTTTTCTTACAGACTTGGTTTTCAGATAATGATTTAAGACCACCTCATCCTGTCTCCTTTGTGCGTTGATGTCATTAGGCTCAGTCAAAGTCAAGCATGAGGTGAACAGATATTAATTTAAGACCATTTAAAGCTACAGTCTCTGCATCACCCACAACAAGCCTCCTTTATTAGCCCTTGATGGGGCCTTCATTTGTTGAAACAGATCAAAAGCTAGGTGGAGACAACTCAGTCTGGCAACTCAGCTTTCTTTCCTAGTCCTCTTCATATTTGTAGAGGTCAGTTCAGAGATAATTGGCAACACTGTAACTCAAAAGAGAATGATGTCTCTGAATGTAATTCAAATTAGTAGTTTAAAAATATGGCGATGGTTGAGATTCATGTTTGACTTTTTCTACACCATTTTTTTTCCTTTGGGCAGACATAAATCACACTGACCTTCTCTCTCTTCAAGATATTTCAAATTGACTCTCAGACACCACAATGGAAACTAAGCGTGGTAACAACAGAAATATCTGTCTTTCTGTTCAGGATTTTCCCTCTGTGTCCCCACATGCCCAGCAGTGCCATGAGTGGAGTGCCACAGAGACTGCTGATAAATATCTCCTGAGTTGATGAATTTCTCTCCACTCCTTTTGATGGCTCAGCTCTTAAGATGTCCTAAGGGCTGCCACTCTGCCCACTGAGATGCAGAGACTTATGCTCTGTTTCCAGGGCTTTTGCCTGGCTTCCCGCATCCTGTCTACAGACTCCCTTTCTCTCCACTCATGCTCACCTGCTCGATGGATACCTGGTCCCCTCAAACATCACCCGGCATGATCTACATCTACCTAACCAACCCGCCGGGCTTCGACAAACACCTTTTTTTCTTCATTGTCATCACACTTGATTTGAACATCTCCAAAGCCTCTCCCTGCTAGGAACAGGGAAATGTTTTTATTAACATTTCACCAAGCTACTTCCTTCACAACTGCATAGTTCTTGTCTGCTCACCTCTTCCAACAAGATGCTTTGAGGGTGCTAAGGTATTTGCAAAAAGTTTCCCACTATCTATAGAATAAAGTACATCTCCTGAGCACGGTTCTCTAAGGTCTCCCAGCATTTGTGGATTTTTTTCCCCACTCACCTCAGAATATATTGATTTCCTTTACTTGGAAATTTTTTAGCATTTATATTTATAGCATTCTTTTTTTAAGATTTTTTTTAATGTGGACCGTTTTTAAAGTTTTTATTGAATTTGTTACAACATAGCTTTAATATTGTTACAATATTGCTTTATGTTTTGGGTCTTTAGCCCCCAGGCATGTGAGATCCTAGCTCCCTGACCAGGAATCAAACCTGCAACCCCTGCATTGGGAGGCGAAGTCTTAACCACTGGATTGCCAAGGATATCCCTGTAGCATTCATTCTAGAACTGAATTATTATGTTTCTTTGCACTGTTTCATGGGCTTCCCAGGTGGTACTAGTGGTAAAGAACCTGCCTGCCAATCCAGGAGACATAAGGGATGTGAGTTCAATCCCTGGGTCGGGAAGATCCCCTGGAGGAGGGCATAGCAACCTACTCCAGTATTCTTACCTAGAGAATCCCATGGACAGAGGAGCCTGGTGAGCTACAGTCCACAGGGCTGCAAAGAGTCAAACATGACTGAAGCAAACTAACACGCATGCTCACACTATTTCATAAGTATTTTGTGTGTTTTTTCCCTCTCCTATCTACTAAATGGGCTTCCCTTGTAGCTCAGTTGGTAAAGAATCTACCTTCAATGCAGGAGACCTGGGTTCGATCCCTGGATTGGGAAGATCCCCTAGAGAAGGAAATGGCAACCCACTCCAGAATCCTTGCCTGGAGAATCCCATGGACAGAGGAGCCTGGCAGACTACAGTCCATAGGGTCACAAGAGTCAGACATGACTTAGAGACTAAACCACCAAACCACCACTAAATGCTGAATCCTCTTATATTTCTTTTGTAGCTTTTGGCTCAGTACCACATGTATCATAGACACCCAATAAATGATTATTAATTCAGTAAGACTGAATGGGTGAATGAATAAAATATACAGCTACCCTGAAACATAAAGAAACACAAAGAATGTTTCACAGAAAGGGAAAAAGTACAACTTAAAGTAGAAAGCTCTAGGTGCTTTTCCAGCCCACATGTTAAACCTTAAATATTATTTTTAAGCAGGTCTTAAAGAAGGGTGAGTAAGGTCAGATGCTGTTCTAGCTTCTTTCTTTTATTTTGGCAGGGGACCAAAGGAGGTAAAGCTAGCCCACCAATTGCTTGCAAATAAGCCATCCTTTCTTTTTTTTCTTTCTCCTTCTTGCTTCAAAAAGTAGTATTCTATAGAGACTGCTCTGAAAGGAGGGGAAGGAAGGTGAAGGGGGAATAAGGAGAGAGAAGTCAGTCAGTCATCACCGCCATAGTGAGAGGAAGGCAGCCCTCCTCTGCCCAGGAGGGAGGAACAAATATCACTGCCTTTCAGGCCACCGAGAAGACCTTTATGGAGGATAACACTTCTAGGGACTGCAGGGACCTGTTAGGAGAGAGATCACTTAACAATCAAAGAGGGTCGTCCACACAAAAGGCCTTCAGGGTAGAAGTCTGCCTCTGGGTCAGTTTGACCACACGAACAGGAAGAACAGAGTAATGGACCATGACTCCACAGGAGGCAGATGACTTAGCTCAGAGAAAGGTGGTTTGTGTTCCATCCATGAAGCCCTGAGGGTAGCTATTGAGGATGTTTTATGATGGGAATAGGTTTTGAGCAGATCAACACTTTCAAAGGGCTTCCGAAGTGACTGCTAGCTTAGAAGTTTCCACTTACTCTTTCAGGAGTGGCGGAAGTATAGATGGAGGGAACTTCTTTTGTCTGATTGCATAGGCTGGTTGGCTTGGTTTTCCAGAAGTCTGGTCCACTAAAGACTGATTTCAGCAGAAGCAGCATGAAAGCGTTCTGAGTTGAAGCTTCATGAGCCACGCAGGCTCTTAGCACTCACTGGGAAGGAACAACCCACTAGATCAGGGACCCAGTGAAAAGACCTAACCCAGATTCTTGAGCATCAAGTCTCCTTCACACATTTTTATGCACATGGTAAGACTATGTTCCTATAACTAGAGACAGAAAATCCTGTTGAGTATGAGTCACAAGCTCTTAAATAATTTGAAGTTTCTGTAATGAATTTTCATCCTTGACAAGTCTTCTGCAGATAGGACTGTAACATTCATAAAACCTTTAGGTAAGCAAAGGAGTATGCTTTAATTTAACTTGTGCTTCCAGGACTATAGAAGTTTTAGTAATGCTGGAATGTTTCACGTACAAATTGCTGTAATGTGTTTGGTTTAATAAGACTTGGAAATGGAAGTAGTTGCTACTGATAAGCCCAGATGGCAATACAATAGTATGCTGAATTCATCTGATGTTCCAAATAATATTGGGCCTTTTTTTTTTTTTTTTTTTGATAGCAGAAGGTAGAACTCAAATAGTTTGCTGATTAATGATGATCCAGAGGACAGGCGCCATTAGTGGGGTAGGGGAAGGCTTTGGGGACTTCAATATAAAACTCAGCCTTTTTGCCATTTATGAAAATTTAATTCCACGTTGTCCATTTTTTACATTTCCAATTCTCATTCACGCATCACAACTGAGCATGAAATTGTGCAATATAGGCAAAGGACAAGGACAGTAGAGGGTCACAGATGTGTGTGTGGAAAGGGAATGAGGCAGGGAGCTGCTCCTCTCTGGGGACACAGCTTCTGAGATATCCCAACTTGCCCTCTTCTCGGTGATGACCCTCAGCTTTGTACATCCAGCAACTTTGTGAAACACCTGGGAACTGGCTCACATTAACCAGTGCTCACACATTTCACTATCATTCAACATGAAAAGATGGTTTTGAGATATGCCTCTTGAGATAACATAAAGCATCCTTCCCCATTATACAAATCACCTTGCCTGTAGGGCCGAAAGATTCTATCCGGTCTGCTCACCCTCTCTCCTAAGAGTGCTGAATAGACGCTAACTGCCTCCTATGTGTTCTCCTCCTTCTGAAACATTGATTCCATCTCCTGTTGGCACCTTCTTCTCTTGAGCGGTAGTACCTTCCATCCTGCCGTAGTTTTGAATCCACTGACACAGGTAAGCTCTGTCTAAGGCTCTACCCTGATCCTTGGATTGGAAATTCCAGAATTCTGGATACTCTTAGGGTTCTAATTAGTGTCCCATTTACAAACACTCCCCATCATGGGCTGTTCCAACAGAAGGCCAGCCTTCCCCTTTGTGTATTCTTGAAATTCATTGTACTCTCAGCATAACCTGCATATCTCCTATCCCAAGAGAGGCACACCTAATGTGAAGGGTCCCTACTCAATCTTTATAGAGGCTTTTTTTATTTTTCCAAGATCACTGGGATGGGCGACACTGCCCAGAATCAAGTTGCTATTAAGGACCTACGTGGAAGAGGTGGGAAATGGAATGCTGGCCGTCAGTCTCTTACATTCTCACCAGGTAAGGTTCAAGCTTAAGCTGGTTGCCCAGCTACAGACTGTGGGCCCCTAATATGAGAAACTGTGGGCAACCAATATTGTCTTCCACAGTAAAACACAGCATGACTTGGAGTTAAGCCTTAAATAAATTAGAATTGGCTATTCCCTAGGATGATGTAGTTCGTGGACCACACTGCACAAAATGTGGCTGTCCCAGTAGTTTAATCAAATGAAATGAATGGATTAAATAAGTAATGGATTAAAATAAAATTGATGGAAATATAGTAATATATTTACTGGATCAATGCATTCGTGTATTGTTTTCATTGGAAAGGAATGGGGGCAGGGGTATGATAACAACAGAGAAACCAGAAATTATTAGGGCTACTTGTATCATCGTCCATGAGATAAATCTGCCTTCTTGGTTTGGGGATGGAATAAGGTGGAAAGGAGTAGCAATGACCTACAGAGTCTACCAAGAACGTGTTAAACCCAGTTATGAACATAGGCCTCTCCTGTTTCTAGGCACTTGCCAAGGGAACTCTTCCCATTATTGGGGGAAGTAGGGACAGGCATGCAAACAGCCAAGAGTTCAGCCATCGTTATGATCCTGAAGAAGGGAGGCCAAATAAATAAATAACCCTCACACCTACATCTTTAAGCTCCCACTGGAGTTCAAATTGAAAAGGCCAGCATAGCTCCTAATTCATCTTTATACAATCCCAAAGCACCTAGCAGAAAGCCTTCCACAGGGAAATTGCTTAAGATATTTATTGAGTAGAATTGTATGGTGGCAAATACCACACTTTAAAGGTGTTAAAAGACTGTTTGATATGCTTAGTCTAGTCAAAAACATTGTATTTAAGAGAGAGAGTTTGGAAAAGGTGGTTCGTAGCAAGCCAGTTTGGCTAACAGTTTTGAGTGTCTAACAGCTGCATTAAAAGCAGAAATTGGTAAACAACTTCCCAGAATGTGGTAAAAGATTCATTAAGGCAGCTCTGAGTCTCAAAGAGGGATAGAAAAGCTGAAAGAAACCAAAAATAAAGGCAGCAGATAAAGTCACTCAGTCGTGTCTGACTCTCTGCAACCCCATGGACTGTAGCCTGCTAGGCTCCTCCATCCATAGGATTTTTGGGGCAAGTATAGTGGAATGGGTTGCCATTTCCTTCTCCAGGGGATCTTCCCGACCCAGGGATCGAATCCAGGTCTTTCACACTAGAGGCAGACTCTTTACTGTCTGAGCCACCAGGGAAGCCCAAAAATAAAGCCAACTTGACTTTTTAAAGATGAACTTCATTTTTTTAGAGTAGTTCTATGCTTACAGCAAAACTGAGCAGAAACTACAGACATTTTGCATAGACCCTGCCCCTCCCCCCATGCATAGCCTCACCAATTATTAACATCTCCCACTAAGGGCACATTGGTGACACTTAATGACCTACACTGACACATCATCACCTAAAGTCCATAGTTTACACTAGAGCACACACTTGGTGTTGCACATTCTAACAAATTTATAATGATATGCACTTACCATTAAGATATCATACAGGGAACTCTACTCTATATTCTATAATAACCTATCTGGAAAAGAATGGATATATGTACATGTATTGGAGAAGGCGATGGCACCCACTCCAGTACTCTTGCCTGGAAAATCCCATGGACGGAGGAGCCTGGTAGGCTGCAGTCCATGGGGTCACTAGGAGTCGGACACGACTGAATGACTTCACTTTCACTTTTCACTTTCATGCATTGGAGAAGGCAATGGCAACCCACTCCAGTGTTCTTGCCTGGAGAATCCCAGGGACGGGGAGCCTGGTGGGCTGCTGTCTATGGGGTCGCACAGAGTTGGACATGACTGAAGCGACTTAGCAGCAGCAGCAACATGTACATGTATGACTAAATCAGTTTTCTGTACACCTGAAACTAACATAATATTGTAAATCAACTATATTCCAATATAAAATGAAAGTTAAACTTTTTTTAAAAATGATACCATAAAGATGTGACTTCCCTGGTGGTCCAGTAGCCAAGACTCTGTGCTTCCAATGCAGGGGGCCTGGGTTTAATCCCTGGTAAGGGAACTGGATCCCACATGCCACAGCTGAAAAAGATCCTGCATGCCATAAGGAAGATCACAGATTCTGCATGCTGCAACTAGGACCTGGTGCAGCCAAATAAATTAAAAAGTTAAAAAAAAAAAGAGAGAGAGAGAAAAGGAGATCATACAAAGCAGTTTCACGACCCTAAGAATCCTCTGTGCTCTGTGCAAAAACAGACTTTTAATGCTTTAACATGCAACAGGAACAGAAATCCTCTACTTCTGTTCCACATTCCTTCTGAAAGCACAGCAAACAGTCAAGCAATCAAGAGGAGAAAGCCAGTTGTGAGTCATGATCTATTCATCAGCAGTGAGTAGGTAGTAAAGGGGGTGTGGTTTCAAGCCCAGGGAAACAGAGAATGGAGACTTTCCACAAGGAGATGCAGTAGAAGCAGCTTTAGGAAGCTTCCAGAACACCCAGCCTGCTACAGTCTTCTCTTCTGCTCCTCCTTTTTCCTCCCGTGACAACACTCTGACTTTTAAGCCCTTTAAGAAGCCCCTGAAGAGCAAGATCCATCAGGGCTGTCCCAGGGAGCTGGTGGCTAATGGGAACCTCTCGCTGTCATGCGGTCCTTTGCTCCAGGTTCGGCCATTGTGTCCATCCCAAATCTGGGGGTTGGCATTCGTTGAGCTGGTTTGGCTCAGGCACTATAAACAGACGTCCTGTCCAAGTGAAGAACAGGAGTCACACCAGTTAGGCTTCGGGTTTCTCATGGATTCATCAGATACTAGAACAGGAAGGGTTGATGGCTGGACAACTAGTCCTCAAAGAGGAAGGTCCTTTAAGGTCCTTAAAGAGGAAGAAACTAAAGTCCAAAGAGGAGAAATGATTCCTGAGGGTCACACGGAGAATTAGAGGGTGAACCTAGACACAGAAGCCCCGTCTCCTGACTTCTTGTCAAGTGCTCCGACCACTATGCACACACTGTATGCACCCACTGTTCTCCCTTTAGACAGCCTTGTTATTCTGCATTGCTCTCGGTCCATTCTAGTTTCCCAAAGCAGATCTTTAGTGGAGCATCCATATATGCATGTATAAGTGTGTGTCTCTGCTGAGCAGGGCACCTGCAGAGGTCTGGGAGTGCACATGTGCTCACTCTGGCCCTCTTATGTTCTTCTGGCCAAATTCCAGGACTTTTCATAATTAATAGTCTGTTAACTGGTGGATCCTCTCATATAACCCGGATCTCAACCAGAGGTCTCCTCCCCTTTTGAGATCTAAACTGTATTAGCCTAAACCTCTGCTTTATTCTCTGTGTACCTTCATGGACAGACCCCAAACTGCTGTTTGAGAACCTTGCTGTGACTTCCTGAGCAAGTTCTAGCCTTGTGGTTACCTATGATCCTAACTTCCTTTCTGACGAATAATTCTAGCTGCAGACTAGCTACTGGGACAAATGTGATATTCCTGTTCTATACTGTATGTGGAAGTTAAATCTATTTCAAAAACTCCCACCAAAGATAAAACCACCCACCATATGTACAACAAGCTTTGGGTGAGGCTGTTTACTTTGAAACAAGACAAATCACTTCAAATTGGCCTGCAGACGTGCCTGTTTTTTAAAAGTGTCATCCTTCCCTGGTGGCTCAGCTGGTAAAGAATCCACCTGCCAATGTAGGAAACTCAAGAAACTCGGGTTCAGTCCCTGGGTCAGAAAGATCCCCTGCAGGAGGAAATGGCAACCAACTCCAGTATTCTTGCCTGGAAAATTCCATGGAGAGAAACCTGGAGGGTTACAGTTCTTCGGGTCGCAAAGAGTCGGACATGACTGAGTAAACATGCGCAATAAATACAAATTCAGGCCTCTTCCAGTGAGCTTCTTGGTAAGCCCTTGCTAACCTAACTTTTTAACCCTCTCCCTGACTCCTCTTTCCTCTTCTTTCCCCTACTCTTGTTCTCCCTTCCTTCTCTTTTTAGGACTGCTTGGGATTCTATATTCTTCTCAATCTACTATCTAGAGCAACAATTCTCACCTGCACTGATTCCCCCCACCACCCCAACCTGAGACCACTCAACACCATCTGGAGACATTTCTGACTGTCATGAGTTGGGGGTGCTACAGGCATCTAGTAGGTAGAGACCAAGGATGTTGGTAAAAGTCCCACAACGCACAGGACAGGCTTCCCTAACAAACAGTGGTCCAGACCCAAATGTCATGGGGTTGAGAAACTCTCATCTAGCAAAACATGGTTGTTGCAAGGGCTATTCTCAAATAAATGCTAGCCTTATCCAAATTCCTTCCACCCAACTTAGAAAGTGGCTGTCATTTAAAATAGCATCTTCTCACTTCTGTTGCACTAACAAGAGGCAGATGAAACATCACCTGCTCTCGCAGCCTTCCCTAACCCTCTTCCCAGTCCTCCATCTGTGTCTTCATGGCACTTCTGCACAGCACCATCCTATCAGTCATCCGTTCTGTAAGATTCCAGCTTCCCAGTGGCATAGATTAATCCCTTTTAGCACCCCTCTCACAGACCCTGACATACAAAAGGCATTTAATAATGCTTGTGGAATTGAATCCAGTGTTCAATGAGCAGCTTTCCATCTCAGGACCAAGCCTGACAGAATGGTGGAGACTATTGGCAGCAGAGGGTGATCATAACTCCTATTAGGTGGAGAAGGCACGTGTGCCCCAGCAATGACTATGTGGTGATGCAAAGCATGGCCTTAGTTGGAAAGACCACACACCGGTCCTCTTAGTGAAGAGATCCAAGATGACTGAGCACAGCTCTCAGATGCACCCATTGTCAACAGAGGATCTCAACAAGATGAAGCTGTCGCAGTTCCAATTTTCAGTGATGGCATCACAGCTTGCGATTTGCATTGCAATCAACACTATTTTAAAGGAAGAGGTGTAACAGCCTCTCTAAATATTGCAAAAGCACTCATAAATGCCCATTTTTCCTGACTGAGTAATGATAAGTGGTACAATTATTTTAGAATTAGCAGTAATTTTCCAAGGCTTTGTGAGCAGTTCATGAAGTAATGGAGTTTCAAATGGTAACTCCTAGATAAACGATTGGTGAGTGAAAAAGAAACAAAAAAAGTATGCCCCTCTAAAAAAGAGCACATATAAAAGAAATAGGAAATGTCATTATCACATTTCTAATCAACCATTTTGATCTCATCTTCCAAATATTGTTATATTAAGCCATCCAATTGTGACATACATAAGCAAAACTGAAGTATTATGCAACATCACTTATATTTTTTTTAAAAAGTCAGTGGCAAACTTTGTATACTTTTTAAGAATAAGATGCTGCACCACTTTGTTTATTTAAAGATAAAATAAAAGCAAACAGAAAACAATCTGCCTGTGGAGAGGCAGAACAATCAGTGGCAGAAACCATCTGGATTTTGCGTGGCTTCATCCCTGCTGAATGGCTCTTTGCTGCTTATCCAAATACTGATCACCCTTTTTCTTGCCTCAGTTTCAGACCACTCCCTTGGAGCAGAACCCCGCTTATCTGTAGACCCAACAGCCATTTCCCAGTCTTCCTTGCCAGTTCAAGTGGCACAGGCCACCTGCCTCATAGCACTTAGCCCCTCCCATGCCCCACTGGTAGATCTTGGTTTAGTTAATCTAATCCAGTATTTCTCAACCTTCTTTCTTTCACTGACCCCTTATGAAATCTTTGTAGGCATTTTTTTACTCAAATACTCCCAAAATTCCTCCCATGATATTTTAACACCACAGATATACCGTGCATCTGTTTATATAGCCCACTGAAGAACAATGACCCATCATCACATGTAAGTCTTTTTGTCCCTGTGGAAGGCAGAATAATGGCCCCCTAGGCCTCTCCACAAAGGTCCATATAGTCAAAAGTATGGTTTTTTTCCAGTAGTCATGTATAGATGTGAGAGTTGGACCATAAAGAAGGCTGAGCACTGAAGAATTAATGCTGTCAAACTGTGGTGCTGGAGGAGACTCTTAAGGGTCCCTTGGACTGAAAGGAGATCAAACCAGTCAATCCTAAAGGAAATCAACCCTAAATATTCCTTGGAAGGACTGACACTGAAGCTCCAATACTTTGGCCACCTGATGTGAAGAGTCTACTCAATAAAAAAAGACCCTGATGCTGGGAAAATTGAAGACCAAAGGATAAGGGGGAGGCAGAGGATGAGATGGTTAGACACCATCACCAACTCAATGGACATGAATTTGAGCAAACTCTAGGAGGTAGTGGAGAACAGAGGAGCCTGGCACGCTGCAGACCACAGGGTCGCAAAGAGTTGGACATGACTTAGCGACTGAACACAACAGGCCTTTTCACAGCCTAATCTCTGGATTTTCTAAATATGTTTGGTTACAGAGCAAAGGAAAAATAACATTTCAGGTGTAATTGAGGTTGCTATTCTGCTGAATTTGAGATGGAGAGATTATCCTGAATTATCCTGGTACATCCAATGTAATCACAGAGTTTCTTAAATGGGGAAAAGGAGGCAGAAGATCAGAAAGAGAGGGAGCATTATGGAAAGATTCAATTAATCATTGCTGGCTTTGAAGATGGAGCCAAGGAGTGCAGACAGCCTCCAGAAGAGGAAAAAGGCAAGGATTGTCTCCTGAAGCCTCAGGAGGAACACAACCCTGGCGACACCTCAATTATGACCCAGAGAGACATATTTTGAGTTTCTGACATCCAGATTCATAAGATAATAATTTTGTGCTGCTTTTAAACTCCTAAGTTTATTGTACTTTTTTTAAAACATAATTTTTTATGTCGTACTTTTTTTAAAACATAGTTATTTATTTTATTTTCTTATTAGAATATACTTGCTTTACAATGTCGTATTAGTTTCTGCTGTATAGCAATGTGAATCAGCTATATGTATCCATACATCCTCTCCCTCTTGGGCCTCCTTCCCAATACCCCAACCCTTCTCCAGGTCATCACAGAGTGCCGAGCTGAGTGCCCTGTGTTATAGCTAGTTCCCACTAGCTAGCTGTTTCACACATGGTAGCACATTTATGTCAATGCTACTCTATTTGCCCCACCCTCCCCTTTCCCCACTGTGTCCACATGCCCCTTCTCTATGGAGGGCAGGAGGACCTATCCTGCAAACAGGTCCATCTGTACCATTTTTCTAGATTCCACATAAATGCATTAATATATGATACTTGTTTTTCTCTTTCTGACTTATTTCACTCTGTATTACGGACTCTAGGTCCATCCACCTCTCTACAAATGACTCAATCTAATTCCTGTCTTTTAGATGAGTAATATTCCATTGTATATATTGTGGCACTTTCTATCAGGAACATGAGAAACCAACCCTTCCCTCACCCCAAACCAATCTTTATTCCTATGGTGGCAATTCTGCCACCACTGAGCATGCACAGTCTAACTCTATCATTGTATTTCTACTTTCCTACTGATTTAGGAAAAGCTCATGACAGAATGCTGGCCACAAAATCATGTGTGGCAGGGGCAGGAAGACGGTGGGTAAGGTGGTTCTGGAGGTTTCTGAGAAAGGGTTTTGTTCCTAAAAAAAAATAAATAAATGAAGATATTCTTAAAGAGAAAATTGCCTTTGTTTCCCTATCAATGTTGCCATCTACATGTGATACTTGAACCTCCTACAATGAGACAATGAGGGCAGAAGGATGATGAGGAACCCACCTGCTAAGAACAGCAGAGCAGAAATGCAGAAAGAAGCAAAACCCTCGTTGCCTTAGTCAGGAACTGACATAGCCAACCGTGGAATTGACATACCTCCAACCTTCTTGTTATAGAGGAAGAAAAATGCACTTATTATTTCAGCCAGTTTTGGATCAGGTCCAAGGCTTGCTAGCAAAAGCAGCCTTTCTTCCCTTTACCAGAAATAAGCTCATTCTGTAAGCAAAACACCCACCACTAGGTATCCCCTCATTAGCTGAGATTTAATGTGGTGAATAGAAATATTTGAAGTAAAAGATCATTTCAGTCACAGAGAATATAAGAATGAGATGCTAATTAGAGATGTTGAGCAGACAGTTTAAAAAAAAAAAAAACTAAAATAACACAGAAGATCTTTTCTAAGCTAGCCTTTGCCCATAGTAACAGTCTATTCCCTTGTACTCACTCCATCACCCCAGCCCCTACATAGCACTCCATGTCACCTGTACCCCAGGCACCCTAAAGAACTTGTCATTGCAAACACATGCCTCTCCATCCCTGTGTGATTGCACAAAATGGTCACTAGAGCTCTTTTTCCTGGCTAATGCCTTCTCATTCTTCACAGTTCAACTCATAAAACTAAGCCTGACATCATCCCTACCCAGAGAGTATTAAGCATTAGTGATCTTACTTTACCTCTGTTCCTACAGCATCTTAGGCACATCTTCATCTGTACTTTTCCAATTGTTAGAACTGTTGTGATTGTGTGAGTCAACACCTGTCTCTCCCCTCCGTTAACGTGGACTCTGAAGGCAAAAACTGTGATCTTCACATGTAACCCCTGTACCTAGTTCTGTACCTGGCCCAAAACAGGAGGGAGGAGGGGGAGGAGAAAGAGAGAGAAAGAAAGGGAGGATGAATATAAATAAGAGAGCTTGAATCTTGAGCGTGGATGAGACACCAGGGCAAAGATCTCATTTGGGGAGTCATCAACACACAGATGATGGTTGAAAGTGAAAGCTTCAGTGAGATTGCCAAGAACAGAGCCTTCAGAAACATTACCACTGGGGTAGGAGGAGGTAAAGGTGCCAAGAAGAAAAGAGAAACGTAGCACAAGGAGCTCTGCCTGCTGTTACAGAAGACAGTCTCCAGGAGAAGAAGATATCAGTCACAGTGAAAGATGAAGAAGAGTCAAGAAGGAAGAGCTGGTGAAGGCCTTGCACTTGGCCTCTGAGAGACAGCCTCCAAGACAGCAATTTCATATGAATGAGTATAAAAGAGGTTAAATGACAGGAGACTTGGGGAGAATAAACATACAATTGGTGTGTCCACACTGACCACACCCACATGTGCAAATGGTGTGTCCACACTGACCACACCTACATGTGCAAATGACTGGACCAGAAAAGAAAGAGAACAAAACATACAACTCTGTCTCCTTTTGTTTCATATTCATATAGGCTGATAAGCCTGAAAACATCCTTTTTTAAAAAAGATTTAATTTATTTATTTTTGGCTGTGCTGGGTCTTCGTTGCTGTGTGAGTTCTTCTCTAGTTGGAGCGATCAGGGGCTACTCTTCACGGCAGCAGCTTCTCTTGTTGAGGAGCACGGGCTGTAGGGCACATGGGCTTCAGGAGTTGCAGTGCGTGGGTTCCATAGTTGTGGCGCATGGGCTTAGTCACTCCACACAGCATGTGGGATCTTCCTGGACCAGGGATCAAACCTGCGTCTTCTGAACCGGCAGGCGGATTCTTTACCACTGAGCCACCTGGGAAGCCCCTGAAGACATTTCTGGTTTTCAAATTTTTAATTCCTTTACACATTTTGGTCCATTTAGGAATAAGCCCTTTAAAGAGTGTATCCAACCAGGTACCAGATGACCATCAAGCACTTCGCTATACAAAGAAGGGTATAAAATACAGTTCTCTATGCAAGTGGCTAACTTGGCAGCCTGGAGATGGGTCACAAGGTGTGGTTTCAGTGAAGGGGTGTGCTTTGCTCCAAGAGAAAGGGCACAAGACAAGAGCTAGGGCACCTGAGTCCTGGTACTAGATTTTCCACTAACTCATTCTATGACCTTTACTAAGTCATTCATCTCCCTGGGCCTCAGTTTCTCCCTTTCTAACCTGCTGTGTTTCTCTGATTCCACTCATTGGTATTGGGAAGTAATTCAGCCATTCAATGAATATTTACCTTTGAGTTCAATGAGCAAAGCATTAAGCTAAGAGGCTAATTCTTCTAATGGAAAACTCTGATCCCTATTATCACATAAATCCCTCCTGGGAAAAGTAACAATCTGAGCTGTTATTAGTCATTAACACTAATGTGTAAATGTTTCCTTGGTTATAATAATGGAAAACATTTCTTAAGAGCTTACTGCCTGCTAGACCCTAAGATTAAAACTTTACATGGATTTTCTCTTTTAATCATCACAAGAACAATAGAAGTAAAGACTATTGTTATTCTCAGTTTACAAAAGAAGCAAGTTGGCCTCTAAGAAGTCACTAATGTTGTCATATGGTGAGATCACCAGGCAATGGCCAGAAAAGGATTCAGAGCCATGTAGCATGGCCCCAAAACCTGTTGTATAGTCAGGATTCAAAGAAACAGAATCAGTAGGAGGTATAAACACATAGAGATTTATTTTAAGAAATTGGTTCATGCAATAATGGAAGCTGGCAAACTCAAAACCTGCAGAGTGGATCAGCAGGCGGGAGATCCATGAAAAAGCTCCCCATGGTGCAGTTTGAGTCTGAAGACTGCCTGCTGCAGACCTCCCCCTTGCTTGGGAAAGTCAATCTTTTGTTCAATCCAGGCCTTCAACTGATTGGGTGAGGCCCACCCACATTAGGGTGAGCAATCTGCTTTACTTGAAGTCCACTGATTAAAATGTCAATTACTTTAAAAACTCACAGAAACATCCACAATAATGTCTGACTATATATTTTGGCACCACAGCCCAGCCAAGGTGACATAAAATTGACCATCATATCTGTGCACTTAACACAATGGAGTACTCAATAATACTTCTTTTTTTTTTAATTATTAGTTCACTGCAAAACATTCCCTTTCATTTTTCTCATTTTTGTTAACCACAGAATTCTCTACCTAGGTGTCCAAACCAGGAGGTTGGGAGTTATCCCTGACTCTTCCTTCTTCCTCACTCTGTATATCCAATTGCTTGCAAAGACCTATTGATTCTACTTCCTAACAGGGCTCCTATTTATCACCTCCCCTCCATCCTCACTACCACAGCTTTATTTAAGATCTTGTCGCTTGTTGCCTGTACTATTGCAATAACCTACTAACTCATCTTGCTGCCTACAGATGGATTGAGTCTCTCCATCCATTTTTCAACCTACTGTCAGAGGGATCTTCCTAAAACACAAATCTGGTCATGCTGCTGCCCTATTTTAAATCCCTCAATAGCCCTATCTCCTTAGTTTGGTGAAAAGGTCCTTTACAATCCTGTCCTCATTTATTTCCCAGTCTCATCTCCTGTCACCCCTCCAGTAAACCAGCCCCCACTCACTGAAGTTCCCCTTTACTAAAAATAGCTGCACTCTCTCATTAACAAAATTGCCATAGCTTCTCTTGCTTTTAAACTTTTGCAAGTGCTGTTTCCTTCTGCCTCAAATGCCAGCTCCCTTTCTCCTCAAATCAGATCAAAATGATCATTTTGTCAAAGTGTTTCCTGAGATCTGGGCAAAATAATGTCATCCCTCCCCTCCCAGAGTGTCAATAGAGAATTTGCCAGCCACTGTTAAGTACCTTCCTCTCTAGAATGTAAATTCCTGGGAGACAGTGTGGTGTTCTGTTAATTTTGGTAAGAAAAACACCTAACAACCCAGTAACCTGTATATATGAGACCAGGTACTTCATACATGTATTTAGCATAAATATGACCTTCTAGAGGTCACATTTGTGGTTGTCCCCTTAAGTGAAAAAAAGTGCCTATCATTTCAGAATATAATGCAGGGCCTAGACATCACCAAAGGTACCAAGAAATAGCAAGCAGTCCCATTTTCCCTGGGAAAGAGTATAAGATTTTGTTGTTGTTGTTGTTGTTGTTGTTGTTCAAGAGTTAAAAAAAAAAAAAAAAATGTTTCCCGACCTCTAAGGAGAACTGGTAACCAAGGAAGAAATGATGGCTAGAACAATGAAGAAGGACAGAGGCAGACTGAGCTGCACTTCAAGATACTTGCAAACAAAAGGATCTTCTGACACAAAAAAGATTAGGGGATGGATTCTTCTAATGAGATAGGCTGAACTATCATCTTGCTGTCTCCATAGGCTGTGCACATGAGTACCTGAACAATGAGAGCAGTCTGGGGAACTTTGGCTGTACACTAGTCTGTGTTTGTTATAATAAGTAAGACATGAAACCACAAGCCACCTTCATTACAGAGGAGACAAGCTTTACGGTACTCAGTGAACACAGACCATTGACAATCTGGGGGACACACGTGCATGTGTGCTAGGTTGCTTCAGTCATGTCCAACTCTTTGTGACCCTATGGACGGTAGCCCACCAGGCTCCTCTGTCCATGGGATTCCCCATGCAGGGATTCTGGAGCAGGTTGCCATACCCTCCTCCAGGGGATCTTCCTGACTCAGGCATCAAACCCCTGTCTCCTGCGACTCCTGCACTGCAGGCAGATTCTTGACCACTGAGCCACCAGGGAAGCCCTTGGGGGACATGAGGTTATAATAAACGTTATATCTTGTAAGTCATTAAAACAAAGCCATGCCATAATCGTGTTGTAGCCACACAAAGGGGGGGGGAAGGTAATTGTTGAGGGAGACAGTGATTCCAAGTCCCAATCACCTTGACTAAGTCTGAGGATATTAAGAAGTGTTTCTGTTCCTTTACTCACTTACCTACCCATACTGGCCCCTGTTTAGGAATCATTGCTACTGAAGGCTAGTGAAGGAGACACCACAGTTCCAATGACAATGACATTCAGACCACTGAGTGCTTCAGAATAAGAACAGAATAAGGCAAATCTCCATCACCATGAACATGGAAAAGGTATGGGACAAAATAATTCATACCAAGAATGTCAGGAACTCAGAAACATAAATCCCATCAATACAGCAGGTCTTTCTTGAACATAAAATTGAAGTGAGGGGAAAATATAGGCATATATGCCACTGGAAGCAAATGAATTTTTATAATTGAGAATTTCAAAGCAATCTTTTTAACATTATTTGTCTTTTTAAAAAAATTATTGAAATATAGTTGATTTACAATGTTGCGTTAGTTTCAGATGGAGAGCAAGGTGAATCAGTTTACATACACATAGATCCACTTTTTTTTAAGATTCTTTTCCCATGTAGGACATTACAGAGTGCAGAGTAGAGTTCCTTGTGCTATACAGTAGGGTCTTATTATGTATCTATTTTATATATAGCAGTGTGTTTACATCAATCCCAATCTCCCAATTTATCCCTCCCCTCCTCACCCTCTGGTAACCATGTTTGTTTTCTACATCTGTGACTCTATTTCCGTTTGGTATTTAATAAATAAGTTCATCTGCACCCTTTTCCTAGATTCCATGTATAAGCAATACCATATGATATTAGGAAGCAACCTAAATGTCCGTCAACAAAGGAATGGAAAAAGAAAACGTAGTACTTACATACCATGGAATGCTACTCAGCCATAGAAAAGAACAAAACAATGCCATCCGCAGACACATGGATGGACTTGGAGACTGTCATACTGAGTGAAGTAATAAAGACACAAGATTAATAATTACAGCTTTTCATTAATAAACACACAAGGTTGTGTTTATTAATGAAAAGTTTTAGTTCTAGGAAACATTGTTTGAAATGCTTCCATCTGTCTCCCCAACCTCCATCTACATCTCCTCTTCCTCAGAACCTCACCCAGTGCTTCGCCTCTAAGCCCTCCGCCAGTGTTCCTGGTCGGAACCCATCACCTCACTCTCTGCACGCACACAGCTCCTGATCTGCACTTCTATGGAGCAGTGACTCTCTCTCAACTTACCTCCGAGCACCTGAAGGGTACCCGTGCCAACACATCCATCTTTGTGTCCCTGCCCAGCACCTATCACACTGCCTGGCACACAGACAACGTGCAGTACCTCTAGCCCAGTCTGACCTAGGGACGGCTCCTGTCGGGGCATACATAAAAGAAGCCCGAGTTCTGCTCCTGTTCCACCTTCATTAATCAAGTCCTACCTCCAGCTTTTCATCTACAAACAAGGGGGAAAAAAGCTGAACTTACAAGTTCACACTGCTGAGATCAAGACCCAGAGCATATGTCAGCCCACATGGAGGGCCCAATGCCAGAAGCCAGGAGGAAAACCAAAGTTCCTCCAAGGAAAAACAAAACCAAAAAAAGTGGGGAAAAGAGGAGAAAACATCCTCTATCAAGGACGGGTACTGTAGCCAACCAACTCCAGGAACACCTGTGCCGACACTTTAGTAACTATTGCAAGACGTTAAAGCAGAGCCAGGCGGCTGGGGTGGGGGTGTGGGGACGGGGGCGGCAGAGAAGCGACCAGCGTAGCCCCCCACCCCTTCGCCACAGCAGGGTTCCAGCCCAAAGCAGCTCCAAGCTGTGGGAGGGGAGAAATTTTCCGTTTCGTGGAAATTCAGCTATATGCCACTGGGCTGGCCATTTTAATAACTAAAAATGAGACTTTTCATATATTTAGAAGTCACTAAAGGACTAAGAGTCTGAAGCCAAGATATCCTCTAGAGGAGGATATAGAAGGAGCTAGACCATCATACGTCAAGAACCAGTAGGAAGAAAAAATAAAGATTTTGCTTAAAATAAAGGAGCTGAATTTTAAAAATAAAGAAGTAACACCGTGGAGGCTCTTCAACGTGCCAGTTACATTTGCACTTGTTACATCAGTTCTCAATAACAGGGCTTTCTCAAGCGCCTTTCTCCCTTGAAGACGCACAGAACACACAGGCTTCCAGGCTTCCTCACAGGCCCGCAGAGAATCCTGTTTTGGGTTTTTGGGGGGTTTTTTAATGGAAAAATTTTAAAATTCATGGGTTTAAGAAACCATAAAAAGAACTGAAATATCTTCTTGAAAATAAAGAGTTCAGCCATGTTTTAAAACAGCCAAACAAAATATTCTAGTTCCTTCCTGACAATCTGGACTCCTCTGACTGCTGTCCAGTCAGCTAGAGGTCAGAGCTGGCCCATGGTTGAAAAGGTGGTTCTTTGGCCACGTGTGAACTGTGCTATTTTCACAGGCTGGACTCCATTGGTGGTGAGGGATGGTAGGCAGAGTGCGCATCTGGCCACAGAGAACTGCTGAGGAGGCGGACATGGCTACCATCAATGAGCCTGAAGCCCCCGGCTCCATTCCTCTGGTCGCCAACATGCTCAGCTGAGAGACACAGGACAGAAGGCAGAGCTTTTTCAAAGCAGAGAACACTTAACAGAAGTCTTTCCTTGTCCTTGAAACTGCTTTGCTTGTTATCATTTAGACGGAGGCCAAAACTATTTTTGACAAATATTATGATTCATGGCTACATTTAAATCTTATTTTTCAGGGAAATTTTAGCTACAATTTAACATATGTTGATAGAACTCTATCCTGCCCCAGGCACTGATGAATAAGACCAGGTTGCCGCTACCCTGAGAAGGTCACGGTCTAGATGGGAGGCGGAGAGGTCGACAGACAGCACACAATATGCACAGTGCTTCTCCTGTCTGGCAGCCTTTTCTCCTTGCTCTAGAAGGGCACCTCAATTTAGCCTTGAGGAATGATCCTTCCCTGTGGCTTTGACCATGTGTTTCAAGTGGGGCTCTCCCCACCTTCCTCTCTCCAGCTCCAGATGGATATGGGACCCACGCCTGGCCACTGTGAAAAGTGTCTTCCTTAGGCCATAATGATTGCTTGAGTGATGGACTGAAACCCAATATGGCGGGGGTCTCTGCTGGAACCGATGGGAAAGAAGCAGACCCTTCCCACTACGGTTGCCAGAGTAGGTTGACAGTATTCCCCCAAAAGATATAACTATCTGGAACTCAGAATGTTACCTAGTTTGGAATAAGGGTCTTTGCAGATTTAACAAAGGGAAGGAACTCAAAATAAGATCAACCTGGATGAGAGTGGACTCTAAGCCCAATGACAAGTGTCCTTATAAGAGACAGAAAAAGAGAAGACTCAAACACACAGAAAGAAAGGCGGTGTGACCACAGACACAGGGATCTGAGTTAGGCAGCCACCAACCAAGGAATGCCAGGAATTTCTGGCAGTCACCAAAAGCCATGAGAGTAGCATGGGACAGATGATCCCTCAGAATCTCCAGAAGGAGCAAACACTGCTAACACCTGGATTTCAGATCTGGCCACAGAGCGGTGGGAGAGAGAATACATTTCTGCTGTTCTAACTCATACAGTGTGGTGATTTGCTAAGGCAGGTCTAGGAAAGGAGTACAGCTGCTAAGCTGGCAGTCCACAAGCACACAGCTGCTGGTGACCCTGCTCTCACCATGTGGAAGGAACCTGAGGATAAAGCCAACTTGCAAGAAAGCAGAAGCCAGAGCTGGAACAGGATGCATTCCTGTCAGTTCACTTTAAAATGTGGAGCTAAACCGACCTGAGATCAGAGTTACTCCGAGACTGTGAACCAACCCTAATTTTCTTGTTGGCTTGAGTCTTGACTGAAACCATGAAATAAATGTTTCAGTAAAAGAGTTAATAAACATAAATATCAACAAAAGAGAGTTGGCAGGCCAAAAGGAGCAAGCCTTGTGCCCCATGAGAGCACAGCACAACAGGAAGAAGATGCCTTCCCTGGCTAGGACTCAGTCAATGAAAAGCCATGGACTCTATTTACTAGAGGCCTTTTCCTTTTCTCCTCTATAAAAGTGTGCTTCTTCCCTTGCCCTGCGGGGACCTGCCTATAGCTTGCCATGGTTGCAGACCCCAAACTGTAATTCTCTGTTGATTCCAAATAAACCTATCTTGGCTGGAAGAATATGTACTTGTTTCAGGTCAACTACTTCCTTCACTAATGGTGTATGTATACAGAGGGTTGCAACTGCAGAAAAGAGCTCATCTAATGCCTTCTGGGAATCTAGGGAGGTTTCACTAAGGAAATATCATTAATGCTGGGTTTTAAAGAATGAAAATAGCTCCAGGCAGACATGCGGGATGCAGCATTTCCAGAAAATGGAAGAGGATCCACGCAGGTGCATTAGAAAATGCTCAGATCATAAGTACAGCACAAAAGCACAATGAGTGTGGGGAGAGTGAAGGAGAGTCAAGAAACCAGACTGTTGAGAGAACATGGTCTCTGTCCTCCCTGCAGCTTCCTAGGACAAGGATGGGAAACGACTAAAGAAACCAAACTCTGCAAACTTCAAAGAGAAATAGCAAGAGGTAGTAAAAAGAATACAGATTTTGGAATCAGAGAACTCTTGGTTTGTATCCCATGCTACCACTTACTAATGAATTAGGTTATCTTGGACTGCTATGTACCTTTTTTGAGCCTTGGTTTTCCCATCTGTAAGAGAGGTATTATAATATATGCCTCATAGCCTCGTGAAAATTCAGTTATACTATACCTATAAAGTAAGCACTAATAGTTCCCTCCCCTTTCAAGGAATTATCTAAGGACAAACTTGGACATGGGGACAATAAGACAGAGAGAAGGAGAGATACTTTGGTAGGCAAATATTCACATTAACAGAATATGGTACGTTTACAAATTTACAAATCAAAAGTAATTAGGTCAAGTCATAATTTACATGCTTTAATGAAAGCCACACTAAACCTAATTTTTAGAGACCAGTGTGTCAAATCCCCCATTTCTATGACCCTTGGCTATGTGGACCCAAAATAACCCTTGTATTATGAAAGCACAAAAATGTTCAGAAAGCTGCATGTCTAATGAGACTTAAAATGAATCAGTAACACAAAAGTATGAAGGCAACAAGAAATGTGTGTTAAGAGGAAAATATTTAGAACAATTAACAAGAAAACTTCAGGTCCTCCTAGAATACCGTAAGAATAGCAATAAAGATCTCTAATGGATTTTTTTTTTTTTTAAGTAACAACAACATGGGGGACACAACTTTTTAGCTCTTTTTCACTGAAGCATTAGTTGGAATAAAATTTTGCCAGGAAATAATTCACTTGGTCTCCCACTCCTGCATCATTCTTTTAAGGGAATCATATAGTCATTTGGAACACATTCATTCCAATCTAGGACAATCTAGGACACATTCCACCATTGACCAACAAGTTTTAAAGGACCTTTGTTTCAATGGCTTAGATCCCTGTAACATTAAGTCACCTCATTTTCCCAAGCCTGGGACTTTGATCCTACCAGTACCTATACCATTTCACACACTTCCCTCCCTTTACCCCATCCTAGTCCAAGTCAATCCCAATAGACTTCTAACTCGTATTCTGGTTCAATCCTGACCCTACAATCTTATTTTTGCAGATGATCCCCTTAAAATCTAAACTGTACTATGCCACTCTCTAAGCCCTTCAAAAACTTTACATTGCTTGAGAATAAAAATCCACATTTGCGCCCCCTGCATCTGTGGTTGCTCACAAACATCCGTACCTGGTGAGCTTCCCAAGTCAGATCTATCCCTCTCTGTGCCCAAGAAGACACTATTCTCCTTCATATATGTATCCCTTCACCCAGCATGCCTTGGACACCTCAGTTGAATGCTGGCATCTCCAGGACACCTAAGGAATCAACTTGTCAATGTGACACATAAAGACTCTCTCTCATTATTTTCATGGACTCTCAGTTGGAGGCATCTCACACTGTAGGCTTGTGGGAGACCTGGGTTCAATTCCTGGGTTGGGAAGATCCCCTGGAGAAGGAAATGGCAACCCACTCCAGTATTCTTGCCTGGGAAATCCCATGGACAGAGGAGCCTGGCGGGGTACAGTCCATGGGGTTGCAAAGAGTCAGACATGACTGGAGTGACTAACCACAGCACAGAAATAGGAACTAAAAGAACATGTGAAGATGTTAAGATGGTAAGAAGATGGTAAGATGTAAGCTTACCATGTGAAGATGGTAAGCTTGACTAGAAACCCTACAAGGGCAGAAATCAGATGGGACTCACCCAGAGCCATACTCTAACCTCCTAGAATGGGGGCCCATCGTATGGTAGGTGCTCAAATATTTCTCTTTTTTTATTCATTTATATATTTTTAGCTGTGCTGGGTCTTTTTTGCGTCACACAGGATTTCTCCAGTTGCAAACAGCAGGGGCTGCTCTCTAGCAGCGGTGCACAGGCTTCTCGTGGTGGCGGCTTCTCTTGTTGCAGAGCACAGGCTCTAGGGCTTTCAGGTTTCAGTGGTTGCAAAGCATGGGCTTAGTTGCCCTGTGGCATGTGGGATTTTCCCAGAGCATGGATCAAACCCGTGCCCCCTGCATTGGCAGGCAAATTCTTAACCACTGGACCACAAGGCAAGCCCAAGGTGCTCAAATATTTCTTCAGTGAAATGTCACATCAGCACCCATGAATTTTCCATCCATCCTAGGATCTCCCTGGCATCATGACAAGCCCACTCTGAAGGGATGCACCTGGACAAGGAAATGGCAACCCACTTCAGTATTCTTGCCTGGGAAATCCCATGGACAGAGGAGCCTGGTGGGGTACAGTCCATGGGGTTGCAAAGAGTCGGACATGACTGGAGTGACTAAGCACAGCACAGAGATAGGAGGCTCCACGATGTCTGTGCCTAGTTGCTCAGTCGTGTCCGACCCTTGTGACTCCATGGACTAGCCCACCAGGCTCCTCTGTCCATGGGATTTTCCAGACAAGAATACTGGAATAGGGCCCCATTTCCTCCTCCAGGGGATCTCCCCTACCCAGGTATCGAACCTGCATCTCTTGCATATTCTGCATTGGCAGGCAGATTCTTTACCACTGAGCCACCTGGAAAACCTTCCATGATACTCAACACGAAAGGCTAACAATGTACTTGGCACTTCCTTCTTTCCCTTAATAGCCCATTATGTGGGTGCCAGTGCTGATTCATGATGTAAATATGGCCCTGGAGTCACGTGGCCCTGAGTACCGCTGCTTCAGAAGTATGTCTGAGCCGCTACAAGAGGCATTTTTTTTCCTCACTAGTGGAACTGCCAAGAGATATGTTTAAATCATCACTTAAAATTCCTTTCCCGACCAAACCTCTTCCCAGAGCTGTTAACAAGAAACAAAATGTGCTGACTTGAGTTTCACTTTGCTTTCTTTCTCCAGCCTTCCCCTGTGAGGTCCCTGATGAATCATGAAATCACTCTGACCAGGTAACACTGAAAGAAGCAAAGAAATAAGCCTGGCATATGTCAAGCATGCAGCTGTTGGAGAAGAAAGACCAAGCGGCCCAGTTTTGCCAAGGGATATGACCCTTGAAATAATTGGCACCTTTTTTCAATAAACTATTCATCTTATACACTCCTGATTGCTCTATTCTTGAACCATTTATTTTCAAGAAAACCATAATTATTGCCTCACAGATAAGTCATGAAGGAAACTGTAAAAACACTCCTCATTCTCAGGCCAGCTCTTTCAGGACCTACAAAAAAGTCACATAAATGGATTCTGATGTTGCTTCATTTCTGTAGAAAGATGTTTTATATTATGTTCTTCTAGCAACAGCAAAGTGTGGATAGCACCTTAAAGCTCTCATCCAGGGCTGGAGTTTCCAAACAGAAGAGCTTGAACAAGAAAATTACTTTGGAAAGGGAAAGAAAAGAATGCAATTTCTTTGGGGCTAAGAATCGGGGGGAGGGGGGAAGCACATTCTTGTCATGGCACAGGCATTCAGTTATAAGCTCTACAAGCAGAGCCCAGCTGGCAAGTTCAAGGGGAAATGGGGCTGGCTAACCTGGTTACAGAAGCTGATCCCTCAGGAAAAACTGGGTAGTCCACAACCCAAAATCCATCTAAAGGACTGGGACAAATGTGGGTTCAGTCCAGACAGAACTCCATAAGTTAGGACTCAATCCAGCAGTTACTGTTGGTGTTACAGCTGAATTGTGACCCCCGCCATGTCCAAATTCATACATTGAAGTCCTAACGCCTGTATTCCGGAATGTGACCTTATTTTCACTAGAGATATAGTTAATAAAGGGTCTTTACAAATACTATTAATAAAGATGTTGCTGCTGCTGTTGTTAGTTGCTAAGTCATGTACAACTCTTTACAACCCCATGACTATAGCCTGCCTGGCTCCTCTGTCCATGGGATTTCCCAAGTAAGAATACTGGAGTAGGTTGTCATTTCCTTCTCCAGGGAATCTTCCCAACCCAGCGATCAAACTCACGTTTCCTGCATTTGCAAGAGGATTCTTCACCACTGAGCCACCAGGGAAGCCCTAATGAAGATGAGGTCATACTAATAATATGAATTCTATTGAATTAGGGTTCTCACACCTTGATCCTGGACTTCTAGCCTCCAGAACCATGACACAATAGGTTTATATGGGACTTCCCTGGAGGTCCAGCGTTTAGGACTCCATGCTTTCACTGCAGAGGCCCTGGGTTTGATCCCTGATCAGGGAACTAAGACCCCATGAGAAATGCAACCAGCAGCCCCCCTCCCCCCAAAAAAATAGATTTATGCCATTTAAGCCACGGGTTTATTGTACTTTGTTATGGCAGCCCTAGGAAACTCATACAGCTGGCAAGAAGAGTTAGGTACCAGGAAAAGAATAACTCTAAACAGGGACTATCCTGTTGGTAGGGAGATTCTAATCCTTCCTAAGCATTTCAGTGGGAATCTCTGCAAGAGACACTCAAACCAGGCTCTGAAGCAGAACTCCTTGTCTAGGGATACGACACTGAAAAGACAGGAGAAATATAAAGACAACAAGCTAGACAGGGTCAGGACCCCCACACACCCTAGGAACCCAATAGACAGGGTTCTGTGCAATGGGTTCACACAGTCAGATCCAAAAAACTGCATGAGTCACGCAGAGGACCAGTCACCTCCACCTAGTCAGGTGAAAGAGTTGACAAGGGATAGGCAGTGTGTTATGGTTCAACCTCAGAGGCCAGTGTCTGAGGCAGAGCCCCATTCCTAGGGATGCAGAGGGTGAGTCAAGGTGGGACAGCCCTGTGAGTGTGCAGGGACCTAGAAGGGGGTGCAAAGCTCACTCTGGTACCACCAGGTACAGGGTCCACCATGGTAAACTCATTCCAAAGCCCAGAAACTTGCAAGCTGAGGTCGGGACAAGCTGTTGGCCCTGTTTTAAGACTCGGGGACTGAACAAAACTGAAACTGCTGCCAAGGCCATGGATGATGCTGGGTGGCAGTGACCAGGGAGAACAGGAGCTGAAGCTGAAGAGCAAGTCAGACACTGGTTGTCTGTGCAGAGACACATCTGAGTACCACTGACAGATCAAGGAATGAGACTTGTCCAAAACAAGCACAGCATTGTAAAGCAAATATACTCTGATAAAGAGAAAGAATTGTCAAAAACTATACATATTTTTACATACATTAATCATCTCACAGATATATATGTTACAAAGTTGGCATCATATTCTACACACATTTTTGGTGCTGTCTCTTTTTCTCAGGAAATTGTGTTGACCTTACCTAAATTTACTTCACTCACATCACACAGTGTACTCCCTTTGAGTCTGGGGGTCCATAAACTGTCACCCTCCACAGCATTATGGCAGGTCTTTTCATTACATGCACTGCAGGATAACCTCTCTTGGGCACTGTGCTCTTGGACAATGACCCTAGTTGATGCCTCTATGAAGGCAATGCTCACATTCATTTATAATTGTTTGTTTCCATCTCTGTTTCCTCTGATACACAGTAACCAGCTAGGACTCAGAGGCCATGATTCATCTCTGGATCCTGAAAGTCTAGAACAAGTATGCCCTGATCCACAATGAGTACACAATGAATGCTGGCTGAGTCAGCTAATACACAGAATGTTCAAAAGGAAGAAGAGAAAGCATATTTGGTGAGTCAACACTGATTGGCATTTAATCAATTCATGCATTCAACCAGGTGCCAACACTATTCCACGTACAATATTAGTCATGCTAAGAAAAAATAATAATTGGATTATTATCATTAATAATAACTGGATTGGTCTCTGCCAGGAGGTGCAAAGCAAGTTTTAGGAATAAGGGGTATTGGCTGCTTTGATTTGAGCTCTGATGGAGGCCTCACTTTGCCTTCTTATTTGCTCACTGAGCAAATCTGGCACAGACTCAGGGCAATAAGATGACCCCTGGATCACACATCAGTGAAAACGGGCTCCTAACATGAGTTGGCAGCTGCGGACCACTTCACATGAGCCACACACTGTTCTGTATGACTTCATTCAATCCTTATACAATTGTTACCCTCATTGTACAGATGAGAAAACAGGGGCACAGCAAGAGTAACTTACCCAAGATCTTGCAGCTAGATTATGACAGATCTGAAAGTCAAACCCAGCTGATAAGAAGCTCTAACCCATTTCCCAGCACTGTTTGGACTGAGGGATTAAGGGTGGGTTCAACCTACAGATGACAGGCTTTGGTATTTTCCAGTAATAAAAAAAAAAAAAAAATGAATTCTGAGTGGTTCAACAGTAGGGAAGTCCCAAATGTTCCCATAGGGTTACATGTTAGCGAGGAAAATGCACAAGCCATTGTTGGGGCCATCTCCACCCTTCGGTTTCCAGAGCGCAAGCAAGACTGACCACAAGGATCACAGCACCAACACTGCCCTGAGGCTGGCGACAGTGTTATTTGACAGAAATTCATGAAGCATGTGGCATATGCTAGGTACTCTGCTGGGTATTAGGATGGAAGAGGATTCTTCTATTGAGAAAAACACATTCTGGTGAGAGAGGTATACAGAGAAATTGGCATTACAATCAGAATGGCAAGTGGTTCCACAGAGTTAAGCTCATGAGAACACATCACTAAGGATGCGGCAAGCTCGTCTTGATATCTGAACTTGATATCTTGATAACTTCCCTGGTGGCTCAGATGGTAAAGCGTCTGCCTACAATGTGGGAGGCCTGGGTTCGATCCCTGGGTTGGGATCCCCTGGAGAAGGAAATAGCAACCCACTCCAGTACCCTTCCCTGGAAAATCTCATGGACAGAGCAGCCTGATAGGCTACAGTCCATGGGGTCACAAAGAGTCCAACACGACTGAGTGACTTCGCTTTCACTTTTCTTTCTTTTGATATCTGAACAATGTCCTACCGGAGTAAGCAGACTCAAGCAATCACCACTGTTGGTGATATGATAAGCAATAGGCAATAGCCAGGGGCGATAAGAATAAGACAGGGTAGAATCCATACCATGGTGGTTGTGGAGGACTAGCAACATAGAAAGTAGGTAGTCAGAAGCCATTCAAAATCTCCTCTCTGATCTTTCAGGCAGAATATTATTAAGTTTGAAAGCAATTAATGAATCAAGCAAAGCCTTCTCGTTGCTTGAGAAGCAGGCAGTACATCCACCACCTGCACAATCATCTCCAGCTTTGCCACACATTCTGGAAAAAAAACCTGTATTACCTCAACTCCTTTCACTAGCAATACCTGATATCAAATAGCACTTTGAAGTTTATGAAGAACATTCTATCACGTGATGATCACTGAGCAGAGGCCTCATCTATTTTACAGACAAGAAAATGAATCTTCAAACAAAATCTCTTAATTGAAGAAGGGGAATTTAAACACATTTGTGATTCCAAGGTGGGTTTCACTGCATCAAACTGCCATTGTTTACTAAATACTTAACTATAGTGTTAGAATCATAGGTTTAAAAGCATCTACTGGATGCTATTTGCCATTTCACATTAATAGCAGCTGTTGCTACTTAGCCATTCCTAAGCCCTAAATATTAAGCAAGGCCAGAGTGAAGAACAGCTTTGAAATGATGCTCTATTTGATCAAGTTCTGCAGTAATTGTCAAAATCATATACATTTTCTTTGGATCCCTGTAAAGCTTCTGCAGGATCGCTGCACCTGCAGTTCCAATTTGCAATTTTCTCAGCCCTCCTTTGAAGTTATTCTTGCCAATTACCTGGTGTTAATATTAATTAAATATGATTTGCAACTTGAAATGTGGTGTTATCAATGGAACTCAGCTGTAGGAATATAAAGCAAAACTTTCAATTGAATTAAAATGTTTCCTTTCATTCATAGTATTTTACAACATTAATACTTTTGTCAAATTGATTTTTGCCTGCTGGAAGTCATTTTTCCAAAGCAATGAACATCTGAGGGAAAAGGCTACTCTCTGTATTTTTTTTCCTTTGTCATTGAAAATACTTTGTTTTAATCTCAATGCGAATCCATTGCAGTTAATAGAAACTTGATTCTTGTTTATAACCCAGGAGGAAATAAATGCTTCCTTTTAAAACTGTACTGAGATAGCTTAAAAATATGATCAGTGGGCACTTTTTCATCGGAGAGTTAGAATGAAAGTTACTTTATTTCTTGAGCCACACCGAAAATAAATTACTATCAAGTGTTTTGGCAAGTGTCGGTCATTTTATATACACAAAAAATGAATTAATTAAACTGATTTATTGCATTAACATTTTGAACAAATTTTGCCAATCCAATGACCTCTGTGGTCCCTTCCAAGTCTGAGATTTTAAGATTCGGAACACATGTCAGACAATAGTCAGAAGCTTCCAACACTTGCAAATTGGGAGGGAAAAAAGTCACGTGCAGTAGAAGATTTGACAGAATCAGGTCTATTCTGCCCCCGTAATATGTGCAATGCCAACTTGCAGGCCTGTCATCTTCAATAAGCCATTCATAAACACGATGGCTGATTAAAGGACATGGGTTGCCATACTGTGCAAATTCACAGGGATAAGATACAGTGCTTTCACACATTCCTTTTATCTTCAAAGATGAAGCTTTAGCTTCCTTGCCCCTTTATAATGATCATGGCAGCATTAACATTTATTATCCTGTCTTCTTTTTTAAATAATATAATAAGCTGAGACAAAGAGGGGAAACAACCTGTCTAAAGCCTCAAGAAAGTCATTTATTGAGTCACAAGCTACAAGTTCCAGAGCTTAAGACAGAAAAGCATGGGCATGTATTATTAACCTCCTTATTACAATATCAATGAAAACATCATATCAAATCATTAAAACAAGATAGACATAGAGGACTGTGGTCCTAAGAACTGAGGGTGTGTAAAATAGGAGATGGAAAAGTCCTAACAACCAGTAGCAACTAAGCTATTCCCTTCCCTCAAGCCAAAAAAGACCAAAGAGAAAAATAAAAATCAGTTAGGCCAGAAGGACTCTCAGATGTCCATAATTTCCCAGGCGTTGATGAAAAGAACAATAGCTTGGAATTACACAAAGCAGGGGGGCTGAACAACTGATACCCGCACTGTATAGGGAGTGGCCAGTGATTTTACCAGGGAACTTCTGACTGCTTAGAATCCTGGGAAAGCCAGACACAAAGATCCCACCCAGTCTAGAACCCTGAGTTATCCATCAGGTCACCTCATCTACCCAACTAGTCAAGATTGAGAGAGTAAAACTCTGTAGCACTTCAAAAGGAACTTTTGAGCATATTATATTATGGTCTTCTCCATTACCAAACTCTGTCTACTTAGAAAGCCCCCCATCTTTATTTCTTACTGTTTGTCCTCCTGGTTTACCTCCCATCTCTGTCATGGAAATTTTCTCCCTAAGTATACCCTTCTTCATACTATCTCCCCTGTTATGGGTATTAAATTGTGTCTCCCAGAAAGATACACCCAATACCTCAGAATGTGACCTTATAAGGAAATAGGGTTATTGCAGATACAACTACTTAAGGTAATGCTGGAGTAGGGTGGGGCCTTTAATCCAACATGACTGGTATCTTTATAAGGAGAGAAGACAGGGACAGAAACAAGAAGGGAAAAGATAGCAATGTGATGATGGATGCAAAGACTAAATTGATGGATGAATCCAATGAACTCCACTGCATGCATGCTTGGTCACATCCAAACCTTTGCCACACACAAACTGTAGCCCACCAGGTTCCTCTGGTGATCAATGAACACCATTGATTACCAGCAAATTCTAAGGTGTGGCTCTGCCGACTCCTTGATTTCAGATTTCTAGCCTCCAGAACTGTGAGACAGTTAAGTTTCTGTTGTTTTTAGCCACTCAGTTGGTTATGGCAGCCTTAATACACTCCCTGTCAAGGACAATCCTTGATCCTCTGTCACAATGCCACATAATTTCAGCTGTGCCCTCTGGCAAAATTCCTGTTCTCTTATGAAAATCTGCTCAATAGCCTTGATTTTTTCATCAAGAACTCCTACCATCTCTCATCATGGAAAACTTCAAAGAAGACTGAGAGCCCTCCCATAGCCACAAATCCCATCAAGAGAACACTCTGCCCTATTCTTGGCTTTCCATTGCTAAATCTAGGCCACTATTGCCACATCTTCATTTTTTTCATTTATACTAATTTTATTTTCCTTAAATTGATTGAGGTACAATTGACAAACAAAAATTATGTACATTTAAGGCGTACAACTCAATGTTTTGATAAAGTATACATTGTGGAATGATTACCATAATCAAGCTAATTGACATTTCCATTACCTCACATAGTTGTGTGCATGTGTGTGTAGTGAGAACACTTGAGATCAATTCTCAGTAAATTTCAAGTAAACAACACAGTATCATTAGCTATAGTTACCATTCTGTACATTAGATCTTCAGAATTTATTAATCCTGTTTAACTGAAAGTTTATTCTCTTTGGCCAATATCTTCCATTTCCCTTACCCCTCCCCCCACTAGCCTCTAGCAACACACTCTGTTTTCCTGAGTTTGACTTTTTAGAATCCTACATATAAGTGAGAGCATGCAGGATTTGTCTTTCTGTGTCTGGCTTTTTTTCACTTAGTACAATGCCCTCCAGATTACCCATGTTATTACAAGTGGTAGGATTTCCTTCTTTACTAAGGCTAAATAATATCCATTATATAGATAGATAGATACATAAATATAGATATACTTTGTCCATTCATCCACCAATGGACATTTAGTTTGTTTCCATATCTTGGCTATTGAAAATAATGCTGCAATGAACATAAGAGGCAGATACCTCTTCAAAATATTGATTTCATTTTCTTTGGACATAAACTTAGAAGTGGAATCACTGGATCATGTGGTAGTTCTATTTTTAATTCCCAAGGAAACTCCATATTATTTTCCATAATGACTACACCAATTTATACTCATATCAACCATGTACAATGCTTTCCTTTCCTCTACATCCTCAACAATGCTCATCATCCCATTCCTTTATGTAAAGCCCACAAGTGTATCCTCTGCCCCCTTTAATTCTCACTCTACACTCTAATTCACACTCTGCTGCTGCTGCTGCTAAGTCACTTCAGTCGTGTCCGACTCTGTGCAACCCCATGGACGGCAGCCAACCAGGCTCCCCGCTCCCTGGGATTCTCCAGGCAAGAACACTGGAGTGGGTTGCCGTTTCCTTCTCCAATGCATGAAAGTGAAAAGTGAAAGTGAAGTCGCTCAGTCGTGTCCGACTCTTGGCGACCCCATGGACTGCAGCCTACCAGGCTCCTCCATCCATGGGATTTTCCAGGCAAGAGTACTGGAGTGGGGTGCCATCGCCTTCTCCGAATTCACACTCTACACCTTAGCAATTACCTTTCTCACCGCGATTATAAATTTTGTGAAAATGAGCTTCAGAACTACATCTCAGTTCCTGCTTTGGCTCTCATCCAATGTCCTTGACTGTGTTCTTCTCCACAAAGGTATGTACCAGCACTTACAGTTTATTGAGTTCATAATCAAACCATGCTTCCCATTCCAAACCAACCTTTCCACTTTACTCTCTCTTTTCTATTCATGGTACTTGCATTTTCCAATTGACCAAAATTTCAAGTTTAATTTTGTTTTACCTTTGAGCTCTGTGTGCTGTGCTTAGTCACTCAGTCGTGTCCGACTCTTTGCAACCCCATGGACTGTAGCCCACCAGGTTCCTCTGTCCATGGGGATTCTCCAGCAAGAATACTGGAGTGGGTTGCCGTGCCCTCCTCCAGGGAATCTTCCCAACCCAGGCCCCCCACATCGCAGGTGGATTCTTTACCATCGGAGCCACCAGGGAAGCCCAAGAATACTGGAGTGGGTAATCTATCCCTTCAGGGGATCTTCCCAACCCAGGAATCGAACTGGGGTCTCCTGAATTGCAGGCAGATTCTTTACCAGCTGAGATATCAGGGAAGCCTCATCTTTGAGCTCTACTTCCAATCAATTGCTAAGTTCCAGAGACTTTACCACACAAGTGTCTCTCAAGACTGTTCCTTCATCCATTTCTATTATCACTGCCCTCCATGAGGCTAAGATTGATATTGCAAAAGTCTTTCAACTGGTCTCCCCATCTTCTACTTCTTATTAGCAAAATCTTAAATATGTATTCTGCTGGATTCCTCTCTATTCAGTAGTTTCCTCCACTGTCTAGAAAATGAAAGATAAAATTACTACACTATGGGGTACAATAGTCATCTATGTACCATGTCAAGCCTTCCAGTTTTGTCTTCCATACCTTACTACACAAACTACGATCCAGTCAAATTGTGACATTTGTTGATTCCCCCTTTTTTTTTTTTTTTTTTTTGCCTTCTCCAGTAAAAACGTTATAGTCAGGATGCTTGGGGCTGAGACTGTAACAGCTAGAATATCAAGGGACTATTTGTCTTATTTTATCAAATAACTCCTGTCCCTCTCTCCCTGAGAAGGATCCTGACTACAGAAGAGACATCATTGACATCTGTGTTCAAGACCATCATTCATTCATAAACTTTGTTCTCCAAGACTCAATAAGGATACTTCCTCACATCTCAGATTTTGTTAAAATGAAAAACGTTATAATCAAACCATACAAGCAATGTATCACTAAACAGATTTTCATTTCACTATCATTCCATTATGATCTGTCAGAATTAATCAGAGACAAAACATAGGAAGTCCCAGTCTACACTGAAATTTCATAGCAATTAACATTGCTGAAGGGAGAAATTCTTAACAGAGTACAGGAAAATTTACAAGAGTTGGAAAAATATACAATTCCATTAATAGGCAGACACTCCAGAAAATGAATGCGTATATCTCCTTCTCAGTCAAGAGACTAAGATCTTTAAAAACACTGGTAACACAGTGACAGAGATGTCATCAATGTTGTAGAAAGAGGAGCAAATGTTACAGAACTAATGAATTTTCATTAGAGTCATCAGATCACTTCAGAATGGGTTAAGTTGCTACCATTTGTCATTCCCATTAATCTCATTGTCATGTAAAAGGTTTAATTTTCAGCTATTTTTGTTCTAGATAAAATCTTTGTCATTAAAATGAGGGATGATTTTGATATTTAATATATTCCATGGCATACTCTAGTGTGGCACTAATTTGGCCTTTTCAGTATTCTGCATATTAATTGACAATACAGCCCTCCTCCATTCCCCAGATAAGGGAGAACTGAAATAGAATGGACAGCCAATCAAGTCACAGAATACTGAAAGGATCAACAGAAAAGAAATGTTGCTCTAATCAGGAGCATACACAAGGCACTGAAATTATTTTCTCCCATACTAATGACTAAGATAGAGACAGTAATCATGAAAGATACCACCTGAATCCTTGAAGGTGGCAGTTACCAAAGTATAGCAATGGTCCCTAAAAGTGAGAACTAAGTATTCCTTTTTTTTTTTCTTCTGGTAAGAAGAATAAAACTGCATTCTCACTTTTAACTTTTAAAACAATGCATTTTATCAGAGTCTGCAACAAGTCTTGTCTTAAATTTTTTGTAGTAATCTGTGGCATGCACACAAAATGCGTCCTCTAGTTGAGAATGTACAGATCACTGCAGAAACTTCTCATTTCAATACATTTTCTATTAGTTGCCTTCTTTTGTTAAATTATCACTTTGGTGAGAACTAACATCAGCTGCTTAAATAATGCATTCAAACCTGCTTTCAGAAGCTACTGTTTTCATTTGAGTGGGCATTTCTCCTAAGGATGAATGTGAGATTCTTTTCCAAGAAGGTAATATAATTTACCATCATTTAAAGTTCAGTTGAATGTTTTGAATCATTTTCATAGCAATAGTGATATAATTGAAAATTCAAAAGAGCAAAGATTATGCCATCATGGATATTTGTAACAAAGAATGAATAGCTGTCCCTTAAATAAACTAAGCCAATCTATCCAACAAGACCAGGCCTTTTCTACATTTTCTGCAGCAGTACAGTACTGGAACAAATATTAAACACACTAAATATTGTGCATCATAAGTTTCCATGCTTATTACACGCAGCGTAACAGATCCTAGGCATCTTCATATCTTTTAAGAGAAAACCTTATTCCAATAAATTTAGATGTTTTGTCTGCTAATTAGGGAATAAGCCCAAATCATTCCCATGGTCTTTTCCTGCATTAAAGCTTCAGAGAAAAACATTAAGTTATCAAAGTTCAAAATTACCCCCAAAACAGCTAAAGGATGCTTTAAATTTTTGGCAAAACATTTCTATTACAGAAAACAATGCAATAGAAAAATATGCTAATTTTATTCAGTAATTCTTAGTAAGAACAATAGCATTTGTTAAGTAACTGGTAACATATCTCCTTTCATCTGAAAAGTTATATTGTTGCCCAATCAGCAATAAGATTTATGCCCTGAGGTGTCTTTGTCTTCTGGGTCTTCCACATAGTGTAGTAGATTTACAGCCTCATGGATAAATACATACATAGTAAAATGCCTACGGAGATTTGAATGAGAACGTTGGAAAAACCCAGGACAGAGTTCACAAGCGCGCTGTTCTAAACAAGTTTCCACATCTTGCCCTTAATCCCACTCACTGTAAGCTTTAGAGTTTGAGGTAAGAATCAAAATTCAAAAAGTCAAAAATGACAATAAGAGTATCACTCAAGTATAGCCTTGGGGGCTACTTCAGTATTGTTTTAAGATGATTACCAGTCTTAATCCCTTTAGTGTTGGATGTTAAATTCTACTGCCTTTTTTAAAATATTTAATGACTTGCTAATGTAAGCCTCCATCTAGAACAATCAAATAGTATGTCATTTATTCAAATATACAGTGGCTCTAATGTGCCAGCAAACTCCCACGTCAAAACAGACAACTTTAAAAAATGTTCGCCTGAGTCAGGAGCTCTACTTCCTAAATTAGCACAAGAGTGTCACCTTGATAGACCATGAACAACAAAACCATTTATAATAAGCCCAGCTTCCCCCTAGAGTGGACAGCCTGGGTCGTGCATCTGTAGGAGCTCTAATTATCCCACACAGATCAGAGAGCTCTTGGGAACACTCAGACTTCCACAGCCTGTCACCTCAAACACGATCATCTGATAAATAATCACTTACCAATCTCTCTCGAGATCTGAGTGAAGGCCTCCACACCACTCTCTCCATAGTTACCCTCAGAAGCCAGCGTCGACACGTAATTCCACCCCAGGGCCGTCACAATGTCCACCATGGCTTGCGCTTGGTAGGAGTCAGGGGGGACCACCCGGGAGAAGAAGTCATACCTGGTGTTATCACTTAGCTCTGGGGCGGTGGATGCATAGCTGATTTGAGGTATCTGCAAAACAGATGACAGGTCATTTCCACCCATGAGGACTCTTGTCAAATGATGGACTGTTGCACAAGAGATTAAACAGTCAAAGCTATACCAGAAACCTAGACAGAGCAGCCTGCAGCCAAGATAAGATTTCATCACCATCAATTGCATTAGAAAGTAGGTTATATAGGTCTGTGGGCTCACTTTCTTTCAAAGCGCATTTCTAAACAAGAGGGCTTCCCTGGTGGCCCAGTGGTCAAGAATCTGCCGGCAATGAGGAGACATGGGTTTGATCCCTGGGTGGGCAAGATCCCCTGGAGAAGGGAACAGCAACCCTTCAGTAGCAAAAGAGTCAGACATGACTGAGCAACTAAAAAACAACAACAAAACAGAAAGAATTTAGTTTTGATTCAGTCCCCATTGTTTCAGAAGCCAAAGCAAAACATTTGTGCTTTTGGTTGTTGTTGCTCTTCTTATTCTGTACATGATAACTTCTGGTGAAGAAATGAGGCAGAAATGAACAAGAAATGTACACACACACCCCAGAAAAGGTCACCTCTAAAATCGTCTTTGGCTTCAGAATATAAAGGCTACATAATGATGAGTAGAGCATTTAATACAAGACTATTTTTTTACACTTGATACCATTTTAGTACTATTATATTTTGGGTAAATTATTTTAAATATATACCTTTGCAAATCTAGTCAGTGCTTATTAATATAATCACTGAGTACCACAATAAGATTTGGGAACAGCTAACCATGTATCTTTTAATTAAAATGTCTTTCCAGGCTTCCATCCTCAAAAAAAAAAAAAAAAAAAATCACAAAACAGGAATCCATATCAAAAATTTCTTTAGGATAAGAGACTATTTTCTGACATAAACAGGGTGAATTGCTAGAAGATATTCGAAATTAGAGATATGTTGTTTCTCCTAAATAACTTCAAGCTGAGTAGCAAAATAACTGCATGCCATAAATTTACCCCAAAGAGGTTTGAAATGCAATATTCACTCCTATATACAAATGAAGAGTCTTATTCTATCTATGAGAAGTGCTAGGACAGAAGAACACAGGGATGTTAAAGAAGTATGCCAGAG
This sequence comes from Bubalus bubalis, assembly GCF_019923935.1. NCBI lineage: Eukaryota > Metazoa > Chordata > Mammalia > Artiodactyla > Bovidae > Bubalus > Bubalus bubalis. The sequence continues at coordinate 90,904,090 of NC_059164.1, forward strand.
GGACATGCAGGCTAGGCCAAGCACAGAAGATGCAGGAAATCCAGCAAAAACATGGGGAAAGACATTTCAGCCACAGGAAACAGCATGTCCAAAGGCAGAGTCAAGAAAGGATATGTGTTGCAGCGTTTCTCATGGTGGGAAAGCGAAATATCAAGGGAGGAGCATCAAGAAGTATAACTTCAGAGCTAGACAGAAACCAGAGGATGAAGGGTTACTCAGGTATGACAAGGAGTGTGGACTTTATCACCAAGGTCATGAGAAAGCACAGCATGATTGTAACCAAGGGAGTGGCACAACAGAAATTTTGTTTTAGAAAGATCACATTGGCAGCAGTGGGAAGAGTAGAAACCCTCACATTTCAGGGTCCACCTAGGTAGCCCCATGCCCCAGAATTCTGACTTAGTATGTCTAGACATCTAGGAATCTTCATTTTAATATGTCCTCCAGAAAGTGGACCCATAATTCAGAGACACACTGAATTAAAGGGAAGACATAAGAAGTTGCCTACTAGTTCCAGTTAGAAAACTACTATAGAAATCTACGTAAGAAAGTATAAAAACAGAACTAAGGCAGTCGTAGGTGGCAAAAAAGGAAGGGTGTAGAACCTGTGAGTATCTAAAAGACCACGAAAGGTGTAGGAAAAAATGGGAAATGACTCTCAGTTCTATGGCTTTGCTATCTGAGTAGATGATGTTTGATATTGTCGAAGGTAGAAGAACAAGAGGAGATTTGGAAGACAAAAATGATGAGTTCAGTTTTTGACTTGTTTCTTCTGAGGTTCCTGTGAGATAAATGAAAGCAACTAAAAAGTGGGCAACATTATTGTGGCATCTGGAGTTTAAGAGATGTGAACTTCATCTGTGATGTGAAAATCCAGAGGTCAGAATGACTCTACGATGCCCTAACTCAGGATGCTTGGTTGAAGATGCAGGTCTGACTCATACATAAAACTGTTAACTCTGCTGTCCATCAGATCTTGCAGGTAACGTCAGGGCTCTGATATTCAATGGGCTGCCATTTCATCTTCCTGCACAGAGCTACACACTCTGGGAACCGTCCATCACCTGCCACCCCCTGACCAGACAATCCCCAATCCACAAGGAGGTTACAACTTTCCTCTTGACATCTTGAAAAAGCCCTCAACATCTGTATCCAGATCTTTTGTAGGTCTAGAGAGTCCTCCTCCATTTTTGGTGGCCAGTGAAGTGACACTGAACATCCTAAGGTATAAAAGCCTCCTTACCCAGAAGACTGTGCTTGGAGCTCTCCAGGGTGCTGGAGAACTTGTTTGGCTTCTGAGTAACCTGCATCTATCTATATCACCTACAACAATGATTTAGTCTATTACACACCCAATTCTTCCGGGTCCTGTCCTCCTAGTAGGACCTTACTAACTTGCCTGTTAATATTGTGGGATCATGAAAACCAGTCTTGACTGTCTCCTTTTTGTTCCTTTGCATTCTCTGCCAGATATACCAGTCACCTCTTGATAGATTGTCCCCTTGATTAGGCTGTGTTCCTTTGTAGTATATAAATACTTAGCAAGGACATCCATCCAAATCTCTAACCACACACCAAATCTTGCCCTTCTTGGTTGTTTCTAGAGGACCTGGGAAAGAGATAATGGATGATTCAGTGAGGTCTACCCTTTGCTAGAGATCTTTCCCAAAGATCAAGAGCCTGTGTGTTTCTATCTTCTAGTGAAAAAGATCCAACAGCCTGACCCTCACTTTGGAAGGAATTCTGTGTGTGTGTTTGTGTGTGTGTGTGTGTATGCACACACAAGTGTAGGAGGGAACGGGGAGCATTCTATAGCAAATTCCATAGTGCTATACCATTACATTGGCCTATCTGGATATATAATAATCCTCCTACTTCCTCAGCTACTCAGAGTCCAGCAGTAAAATGCCCTACACAATCCACACCCTGCCTATAATAATGAGCCACCCCTTTCTAAAAATGAGCACAAAGTGTGAAAATTGAGTGTTTGAAACCAAAACTAATTATCTCAAATTACTACCTTCAGTCAGTCACTTTCAGGGCTGTTTAATTAGCAGTCAGCATCATGTTTAGGATTAATTAAACAGGTGTAAAGGGTATATAAAATAAAAGTGCAGATAAGAAATGGTTGTTTGCATAATTAGGCAAAGGACTTTCTCCCCAAAGTCTGAAAGAATTTTCTCTTTGCTGATCAATGTGCAGAAAAGTAATGTGAGAGTATATGTTTGTATTTTCATTCGTTCAATTCATGCTATGTCTCAGCCTATAAGAAGGCATCTTGAATACTGATCATATTTCAAGACATCTTTTCAAGTTGTCATGGGGTAACATCTCATTTTTACTTTATTGTGGCCGACCACTAAGCACTGGCTCATGAAGCAATTTAATTTCTGTGTTGGCATCCTCAATATTTCCAAAGCCTCAAATTAAACCCCTACTGGCAACTGAAGTGGGAATTTTTTTTAACCTGGGATATTTTTTTTTCCTACACTGAATCCATTCTAACTAATCCTTTCACTCTGGATATTTCAGTTTCCAGAAACAGAACAACAAAAAATGTGGTGAGAGAGGCATAGAAGAAAAAGAGGGAAATGAGAGGGGAAAGGAGAGTGTACTAAGAAAACAAGTGTGGAAACCATTCTGCATCAGTTCATCCTTTTCAAGACGTACATCCCTTGTAAGCCTTTCCATTTGCCCATTCAAAGGGTAATATCCCAACTCATCAAACTGGCTCCTGAAGCCCTGGGATCAGACACTGTCCCATCCTCCTTCCCAGCTTTATGCCTTCACTGTCATCCCTGATGATGCCTGCAATCCTGCCCATGATGCTTCTGTGAAGAGAGACACCTTCACCTTCTGCACAGATGGAACATCCAGTTTAAAAGTTGGCGATTAATCTATACACACTACCATGTATAAAACAGACAACCAGCAAGGACCTACTGTATATCACAGAGAAATTACTCAATATTCTATAATGAGCTATAATGGGGAAATAATCTAAAAAAAAAAGAAAAGAATGAATGTACGGGTATGTATAACTGACTCACTTGCTGTACACCTGAAACTAACACAATGCTGTAAATCAACTGTACTTCAACCATCATTCTGCCCATCCATCCATCCCCTCCTTCCAGGAAGCCTTCTCTCAGGCAGATCTGCCTTTTGCTGTCCCTCATCCCACAGTCTCCATCATCTGCCATAAGAACCACAATCGTGTGCTAGCTTAGGAGTCCCGCAGAGACAAAGTCTCTGTGTTCAATGAATGTTTGAAAGCAATTCCTTACTCAAAAACTGTGGCAGGGATTTTGATATAGCTTCTTCCCAACAGCCCCCTACCTGACATTCCACCAAAATACCATGCAGGCTCTTCATTTGTCCTTCTTGATCCTTCTCTATCCTGCTGTATGTTCTAGGAGGTTGCTTTGTGACTGTCTCACCTGGGCTCCCTAGCCTCAGGTTTTCAGTCAAATTTACTCAGTGGGAGGCATCTCCAAGAGGTAGGAAGGCAGGAGAAGACAGCAGTCAGAGCATTGATGCCTCCATCTCTTTCCCTCACCCTGACTTGGTGTTTCTCGACCTGAGTCCTCACCGGCCTCTGAGGCCCTCCCCAGGTTCCTGTGATGAGTCACTGCCCTTGGACCTCCAGTCTTCCCACAGTTGCTAGTTCCTAAGCATGCTCCATCTTGAGTTGGGGCCTTTACCTGTGCCCACACCTTATAAACGGTCCTTTTATTAACCTCTCTTCTATTATCCCATGAGTGTGCTGGAAGCCTATCAGTCCACCCACTCTTCCAGGTCTCTGGGGAAGGGACACCCACTGCCCTGCCTTCCCAAACTCAGCCCTGACATAACCTGCTAACCTTTCTCCATCCACTTCCCCTCCCAACCTCTTCCACCACCGGTCTTACAGGATGTTTTCCTTCCCTTTCTCTTTCAGTGCCTTAAGGCATCCAACTGCATCATTTTTAAACACCTGTCTTTTTGTCTTTTTTCCTCTCTTATTTTCCTTGTGCTGAGGTTTCATAAGAATATGATGTGTGCTTAAAATAAGGCCATATATCCATTACCCCATTAAAGCATATTTGAGGCAATTAATTGTACAACTCAAAATACCCATGACCATACCCCTCTTTTAAAACTGGTTAAAGTTTCTGTATAACATAAGGAGCTCAGCTTGGTGCTCTGTGATGACCTAGATGGGTGAGATGGGGTGGGAGTTGGAGGGAGGCTCAAGAGGGAGGGGATATATGTATATTTATGGCTGATTCACATTGTTGTATGGCAGAAACCAATACAACATTTTAAAGCAATTATCCACCAAATTAAAAAACAATTAGCTTCCACTTTTTTGATAATGTTTTTGTCTCCACTATATTACACTTCCGCTCAGAAAGAAGAGATCTCCACCCCAACCTCACTCCTCTTGGGGAGTTCCAGAGTATTGTCTCCTCCCTAGACCTCTATCTCTTATTTATTCTCCCCAAAGGGGAGGAGAATCTGAACGAGAGGTCAGAGTTCTAAGTTTACTGGGCAAGAGTGGATCACCCTCTGCCTTCATTTTCAACATACCCCCACAGAGCCCAGGCTTAGGCAGAAGCAGGTCCCAAGGATAAGCTGTAGTGCGGGAGAAGGAGGCACCATTCTGAACTCAAGTCCACGCTGAATTCTTTCCAATTCTGTTCTTACAGACAGACATGCATCTGGGAAGTTATCTGGTGTTTGCCCAGCTGTGACTAAAACCAATTACTTGATCCACATTTAGCTAGATAGTTTGTGAATCTTGGACCGACATACTCTAATATAATCCAAAAGTTTAACATAGATCTCAAGGAGGCAAAACTTCTATTTCAAAAGAAATTCATGTATAGTTTCTTAGATATTTTGCTAAAAATAGCAAACATATATTTTTTTTTCTCTTTAAATAGAAGTTAGCAGATATTACTGTCCTCTAGTGTCTGTTTTCTACTTCTTGCAGATAGAAGCCCAAATTCTTATGTACGACTTGGCCACTTAGAAGAAAACTACATTTCCCAGCCTTCTTTGCAGATATAATCTTTAGTATAGTGGTGAGTACAACTTCTGAAAATGTATCCTTAAAGGGAAAGAGCAGTTCTTTCTCATGCCCTGCCCCTTCCTCCTGCTGGCCAGAATTTGGACATAATCAAATGTTCAATTAGCCATCTCAGGCCATCACCTAGGGATGGTAAAACAAAACAGCATACCCCAACCTAGTCCAATCCACTGTGATATCTGATTTCTAAAACCACCTGATTATGCTCTTACTACTTCCATTCCTGCCCTTCTCAAATCCATTCTACACAAACAACCAAACTGATCTTTTTAAAAAATCAGATAATATAAAAATTTTGCTGAAAGCCCTTCATTTTCCCCAGTGAAATTCAACTAAAGCCTAAGCCTCTATTCACAGGATCCATGACTCAACCTCTGACCTCCTTTTCCCCTCTCTCACTTGACTCACTAGATTCTTTTCTGTTCCCTGGCCCAGCCAAGCCCTATTTCTTCCCCAAGCCTCATGCCCATTGCTTCCTACACCTTCTAGACAGGGTTGAGAATGAGTACAGCTTCCTCAGATGGTCTGTGCCTCTCCCTATTGAAGTCAGTGAATCTAATTCCACATGACTGGCAGAGTGAGACGGGATGTTACTGAGATATAAAGGGGCCAAGAGGCTTTTGCTGCTAAGTCGCTTCAGTCGTGTCCGACTCTGTGCAACCCCATAGACGGCAGCTCACCAGGCTCCCCCATCCCTGGGATTCTCCAGGCAAGAACACTGGAGTGGGTTGCCATTTCCTTCTCCAATGCATGAAAGTGAAAAGAGAAAGTGAAGTTGCTCGGTCCTGTCTGACTCTTCGCGACCCCATAGACTGCAGCCTACTAGGCTCCTCTGTCCATGGAATTTTCCAGGCAAGAGTACTGGAGTGGGGTGCCATTGCCTTCTCCAAGAGGCTTTTAGGCACCATATATACTCTTTCACAGCACAAGAAGATGGCAATTTCCCTTCAGGTGCCTTTTAAATGTTCCCTGCTGTTTGCACATTAAAATACTATGGTAAGTTTTAAACTTTCTGTGACTGCTGAAAATGACATGTATCCCACATGCGTTTCCCCCAGTTTCTGGCTTGCCAAAGATCCACTAGGATGCCAAGACACCCCTAACAAGCAATGAGTCCTAAAGCACACTCAGGGGAAGTCCCCCAGGATCACAGGAAATGTAAGTCTTCCTGCAAGAAACTCACATACATCTGAGAACAGATTTGCAGACAGAAGACAATTTAAGACCTGAGTCACCCACATCTTCACCATCAATTACCAACAAGGTTTTTGTGCTTTTTCATCTCTACAACCAACCTCATCCATTGATTGTCAACCTTAGTGGTGGAGGAAGTTGGTGGCGTGTGTTATTAATGCCATTCAATAGTGTCATTGGTTTTCTCCAGTGAAAGATCAGCTTGAAGCTGTGCTCTTCCTCAGGGGGTAGTGCTTGCCTGGGCACTTCTTCAGTGATGCTGCTCTTAGGAACAGCCGCCATCGCTATGACAGCTTCCTGCCACCTGGTCTTGGGATGGTTTGTTGCTGCTGCAGAACCCGGTCCAGAAAAGCATAATGATTATAGCCATCAACTTTGTCTTTTCAGACTTGACTGCCCTCTGGTACTAAAACTACTAGTTGCTTGTGGCAAAACATGAGCATATAATCAGAAATTGGATAAAAATCAGGAGTCAGAGCTAGAAGTTCAGTTCAGTGTTGACCTTCCCCTCCTCATGCTGCCCTGAGCTTTCATGTGCCTCTCAGCTTCATGAAAATGAAATGAGAGGGAAAAGGAGAAAGAAATGTGGAGCCTACACATGGAGAAATAAAGAAGAAGGATGACTATCCTGAGTTTGTTTTTAAAACTCTATTACCCTCCCAAACTAGGACCTGCTCAAAGAAATCTTGCCCACACAATGGATAGAGAGCAAGCTTCCTATTTGTACAAGTTAATGCCAAATGTGAAATGAGTCCATGACTATCTTCTCAACTGAATCTTCACCACTGATTCAGAAAAGGACACTAGCTGTTGTGCTCTGATGCATGGTGTGTGTGTGTGTATGTGTGTTTGTGCTCAGTCATGTCTGACTCTTTGCAACCCCATGGACTGTAGCCTACCAGGTTCCTCTGTCCATGGGATTCTCCAGGCAAAAATACAGGAGTAGGTTGCCATTTTCTTCTCCAGGGGATCTTTTCAATCCAGGAATTAAACCTGTGTCTCCTGTATTAGCAGGTGGATTCTTTACCACTGAGCCACCTGGGAAACCCTTGATGCATGGTGGGGCTTAGAAATAGAAAAGGAGAGGCAGTCTTTTGAAATGGGAAATTGTGGAGGCCACGGAGAGAGAGAATGATTTCATTGTGGTGTGATGTTATCCACCTGCCCAACATCAGCTCATTCAGAGTGAGCAAAATCTATCCACACTTGCACACTAAAAGGGCCTGTGGTCAGTCAACACAGCTGAGTATAGAGAGATGGTTCATACCCTTGTAGTCACGACTGTAATTCTGTTATGAGCCAGGATACAGACCTTACCTCTCATAACACCCATAACCAAGCCAACCAGAGAAGAAAGAGACAATTCATTCTCATTATTAGATAAAGAATTCAAATATGGTTTCCTGCTGATGCTGAATCTGAAATTTCAGAGGCAAATATGAAGACCAAGTAACAAGAGGCACACTTTCTTTAAAACATGAAGAATGCATTTTTGTACATATGTGTACACCTGAGAGTAGACATATGCTTTACACAATGTCATATCTTGGTTTTCGTAATTCACTTGGATATATTCTACTGAGTTTTGTGTGCATGCTAAGGTCGCCTCAGTCGTGTCCAATCTTTGTGACCCTTTGGGCCATAGCCCATCAGGTTCCTCTGTCCATGGGATTCTCCAGGCAAGAACACTGCCGTGGGTTGCCATTCCCTTCTCCAGGGGATCGTCCCAATCCAGAGGTCAAACCCACATCTCTTGCATCCCCTGCACTGGCAGGCAGGTTCTTTACCACTAGCACCACATTTTAAAGGGTGCATTTACCAAGGGTACTGTATGAGTACTTTTTCAAGGGTACTGTATGAGTCTTGGAAGTGAAGGAAACAAAGAGTACCCTTGAATTTGGGTAATTTAGGGAGGTTAATAAGGGGGCTATTTCCAAGGCAGAGGCAATTTAGAGGGAAAACAGTGGAAAGCCATAATCCAGTAAAGTCAGAAGAAGGCAGCTACTACCCTTGTACCAGAGGAGGGAGCAGTTATAGAAGCCAGAAGGAGTCACAGACAGATGCCATCTGAGAGGAGCAGTGACCTCTCCCCTAATCCCTGGAGGGGAGGGACACAACCAGCCCCTAGCAACCCCACAGGGAGGGAGCCAGGAAATTATATCCTGAACTCTCTACCCTTCCTGACTTCCTGCTGGCTCTCCCCTTGACTGAATCCACTAGAAACCAAGGAGTCAAAGAACCAGTTGACATTGTCTGGACAGAGTTGCCTCCTAGGAGAGAGAAGAGACCGAACAAGAGAGAAGGTGGATGGGCTAGGCAAGCAGAAGCTATCCATCCCCAGTCTCATTCATCATTGAACCACAGACATTTTAAATAAATTGACGAATGGTGCTGCAGATATGCAGTTTCCTGTGTTATATTCCATTTTTTTTTTTAATTTTCAAATACTTTTGGCAGATCATCTGCATTAGGACATTTTGGTTTGGCTACTGGGAATTCCAACCCTAAAACTAGGCTAATTAAGTTAGCATTATCTTTTGAAAAATAAGTAAGGCTCTGTTTTGTTTTGTTTTTTTAAACAAAAAGAATTGTAATGTTTTTAATCAAATTGGTAATGACATTTGACTTCTCACCTGTTTATTTAAAATGAAAGATAAGCAATCCACAAACATGAAAGAATTTACATACAAACAACCATAATTATATCCTATAAGATTAATAAACTTTTATTTTACATCTGCTAATTACTTTTTACAATGAGAAAGCACAGCAGCTCCTAGGGGAAAGAGTGATTATAATCTATCAAGTCACTAGTAGTGTGGAAATTTTTAAGCCTAACTATCCTGCATATATTCATTCAACAGTTCTAAGAGCAAATTAGATTTAAAACCTTCACTTTGGGGGGAAGGGACTTTAACATTCCAACTAATTCTATAGTTCCTCTAGTTTATGGTTTCTCCCGATCTTCAATTTTCCCTTATTAAAAAAAAAAAAAGTGAACACCATATTTTTTTTCTAATTTTCGCACATTTCAGCATGCTGTGATTTTTAGAAAATGATAATCAGTGCATGTGCAGTATCACACACAAATTAAAAAGGTTAATTCAATACACACACTTTTTCTGGTTAGTGGTTAAATTAAATTTAATGTCTTTTTAATGGTTACTTTTTGATTAATTCAGTCAACAAATTAGCTCCCACTATGTGCCAGACTCCATGACAGGCTCTGGGGAGAGGGCTGTAAACAACACATGGTCGCCCCGCCCCCATGGAGCATATGGTCAGATGGAAAAGACAGGCATTAAGTAAACAATCACCCAAACAAATATTTAACTGCAACTGTAATAATGCCTGTGAAAAAGAAGTAGGGGCTGCTAAGAGTAACGGAGTAACTCATCTGGAGGGAGTGGGGTAGGGAGGTGTTGGGCAGACTTCCCTAAAGAAATGACATTAAGCTGACACATGAAAAATGAGGGAGAAAAGGAAATGAACACTGAACACTGTCCACAGATTGCCTCTCACTTCAGCCCTCCTTCAGATGCGTAAACCACCCAATTTGGACAAGCTAGGAGGATGGGCAGTCGACTGACAGGTACTTCATTTTAGAAACCCGCCACAGGCAGAATAATATTAAATCAAAGACCACCGCCCCCCCATGCTTTTTACACAGACTATTTTTAACGAATATATGTCTAACTGGGGTTCTCATATCAGAACTATTTGAGAAAGTCACTAATTATCGGCAGGAAATTGCATTATGTTCTCATAGATCCTCAGGTGTGTAGGGGTCCAGAATGAATAAACAAAGGAATGGATAGGTGGACGAAGAAAGAATGACCGAATCCAGCAGAAACTAAACCCATAGAACAGAAACAATTTTAACACAAGAACCCAGAAAAATAAATAAATGTATACTTAATATTACTTACAAGCTCAAATATATGTTTACTTAGGAAAGTTTTTAAAAGGTGATGGAAAACTAAAGAGGGAACTCTCTTTATTTTTACTCAGGCAGTGAAGGCTTTGGGATAGGATTGCAAAAGACATGAGAAGCAGGTTAGAACTGACCAGGTAAGACTTTTTTTTTTTTTTTTTTTTGCTTCCAATATATATTTTCAACACCTCTCAGGAGGAGAAAAGAGAAGTAAATGGCTCTGTCCACTTCTGAAAATTCTGCTCAGTCCAGGATTCCAGAGTAAAAGATGCTTCTCTGATATCTTCTCAACAGTTTTCAAGCAGTTTGGGATTTCAAAATGATATCTATCTGTGTGTGTGTGCTTGCTAAGCCTCTAAGTATTCTTTTAAACAAAACAATTTTGCAATGAGTTCCTTAGGACAGTGAAAATTTTCCCTAAAGAGGTTTTCTTACATGAGTACAAAAAAATGATCAATTATGGCTTGTTATATTAGAAAAACTGAAACAATGGGATGGCACTTTCTTAACATCATTTGCTAAATCACTTATAAATTTAACTCTTTCCCCGCACTCATTCTCCTCACTGCTGACTTCACACCATCACCTAGCATTTAATTTTCCTCTTCTGCTGATTTCCTTGCTGTGCAATCGCCACTGTGGTTCAATTCCCCCACCCCACCTTCCCCCAAGCATGTCAGCACTTGAACATTAAAAAATAAAAAGCTAGTAATTATAACCAACAAATTGAAGTCAATAAAACTTAAGCTAGAAAATATTTCATTTAGACTGGCATTATGCTACTCCATAATACATGATTTGAATCTTAAAAATAATGCCCGGTGTTGATAAGGACATTTGTCTATGCAAATAAATTTCTCAGATGATAATTTCTTGGATTTTCAGTGATTATCCATCTTGACTGATATTATGGTATCTGACTGATCCTTTATCCCCCACCTGGCATCCTTCAAGGACTGATTCTGAACATTAAATACCACTAGAAATTTTCATTTCCTTGATATTGTTTAAACGGGTGAGCTCATATTACAAGAGGGTACAGATGAGGTTAGAGGTCTTAGAGATCCATTTACAAAGGAGGAAAAAAAAACACTCTGTGTCCAAAAACGACAGCCAACTTCATAAATGACCATCACTGGATAATAGGAAAAGTAGAAAAATAATATAAATGACTTAGATTTCACTCTTCCACTCCACACTGGAGAATATGTCAAGCCCACACTCCTCTGACAAACATCATTTCATCATCTTAGTGTCCAAAAGGGCATCATGTTAATTCTCCCCAAAGTGGACTGATTAGCCTTTCTGCCCATCTCTGCCCCATCACAGTTTTTTTTTGTTTTTTTTTGAGAAGCCCAGCTCACTGCTCCTGATCAACCTCCTTTAGTGTCAGATCCCATCTGCACACCTAACATGAAACATTATGTATCCATGTATTTGTGTTCATATGTTTGATTGGTTTTGTCACCATTTCTTTAACATGTTATATTGACCAAGAACTATGCTATGTGTCCAGTCCCCATTTACAGAGGAGAAAACAGATATGAAGAAGTTAAGTAACCTTTCTTAGACTGAACAATTTGTGAATGGCAGAATGGGATTCAAATCCAGGCAGCCTGACTCTCAGCTCATCTCGTAAACACCTCTTTAATGTGGACCATTTTTTAAGTCTTTCTTGAATTTATTACAATATTGTTTCTGTTTTATGCTTTGATTTTTGGGCTGAGAAGCAAGTGGGATCTTAGTTCCCTGATAAGGGATCAAACCTGCACCCCTTGTGCTGGAATGTGGAATCTTAACCACTTAACCAGAGAGTCCTCTTGAGAGTCCTTTGGACTACAAAGAAATCAAACCAGTCAATCCTAAAGGAAATCAACTCTGAGTATTCACTGGAAGGACTAACGCTGAAGCTGAAGCTCCAATCCTTTGGCCACCCGATGCAAAGAGCCAACTCATTGGGAAAGACTGAAGGCAAAAGAAGAAGGGAGTGGCAAAGGATGAGGTGGTTAGACAGCATCACTGAAACAATGGACATAAGTTTGGGCAAACTCCAGGAGATGGTGAAGGACAGGGAAGCCTGGCGTGCTGCAGTCCACGGGATCGCAAAGAGTCAAACACAACTTAGCAACAAAACAACAACAACTTCTTCTAGTCATATACAGGGTCTCTCCGGGTCACATGTCATGGTTCATCTGGAACTTGGACTCCACCAGCCATCATCATATACAGCATCATAGTGAAAAGGAAATACTAACATCAACTATCAGCAAATATTTTCTCCCCCTTTGGTTTCAATCAGTTGCTACAGTCCCTTATGGGATGAGGGCTTTCTAGTCCAGCTGGGTACCAGCTTATTGGTCAGAGACAGTGCTGGCACACAGGGCTTGGAAAGGTTGACGAGCAATCATCCAGGTCCACAAAGGGAGCCAGAAGTAAAAGAGTATCATTGATATCCCAGGGCCAGAGGGAGTGTGTGCAAACATAAGAGGGAGTAGGCAGCAGAGGCAGAGATCACAAAAAGTGGAAGAAAATGAAGGCTACTCCAGGGAGAGAAGACAGTCTTTGATAGAAAAAACATATAAAACAATATGCATAGGATGCTATTTATAATAGCTATGACAAGGAAACAACTTAAATGTCCATCAACAGAGAAATGGATAAAGAAGAGGTAGTACATATATACAATGGAATTTTAGCCATAAAAAGAATGAAATGATGCCATTTGCAGCAACATGGATGAACCTAGAGCCTGCCATACTAAGTGAAGTAAGTCAAGCAGAGAAAGACAAATACATGATATCACTGATATGTAGAATCTTAAAAAATCATACAAATGAACTTGTTTACAAAACATAAACAGACTCACAGACTTCAAAAGCAAGCTTATGGTTACTAAACGGGAAAGGTGGGGGGAGGGCTAAATTAGGAGTTTGGGATTAACATATACACACTGCTGCTGCTGCTGCTGCTGCTGCTGCTAAGTCGCCTTCATATACACACTACTATATATAAACTAACCAACAAGGACTTACTGTATGGCACAGGGGACTCTACTCAATATTCTGCAATAATCTATATGGGAAAAAATATGAAAAAAAGGATATATGTAACTGAATCATTTTGCCGCACACTTGAAACTAATGCAACACTGCAAATCAACTATCAGTTCAGTTCAACTCAGTTCAGTCGCTCAGTCGTGTCCGACTCTTTGCGACCCCATGAATTGCAGCACCCCAGGCCTCCCTGTCCATCACCAACTCCCGGAGTTCACTCAGACTCACGTCCATCGAGTCAGTGATGCCATCCAGCCATCTCATCCTCTGTCGTCCCCTTCTCCGCCTGCCCCCAATCCCTCCCAGCATCAGTCTTTCCAATGAGTCAACTCTTCACGTGAGGTGGCCAAAGTACTGGAGTTTCAACTATACTCCAATATAAAAAAAAAGTAAATTTAAAAAACAATAAAATTTTTAAAGAATATATGCTTAGGAAAATCAAACATTCCAGTGGTCTTGGTACAAAGCATTCATAAACCCAGTTCAGTCTGGTTTTCTGTTTGTTTCTTTACTGTGTATTTGTTATTGGTTTTCATTTTAACAACCATTTGTTAAGCACCTACAACACTTTACCTAGCTTCAGTGAAAACTCATTTTCCCAATTTTTATCATAAATCTCTAAATCCTTTGTTGACTATTATTCCTCTGCTTCTTCCTTTAAATATTACTATTCTTTAGGACGTGAACTAGGCTCTCTTTTCACTTCACACCCACTCTAAATCTATACATCCAGACTCAATCTCTGTGCTGAGCTCCACCCAAGTCCTACTTATTTGAAATCTCCTCTTGAGTGTCCAACTGGTATATTAAAATCACACATTCAAAACTTGTCTCATGTCTCCCAGCATAAACTGGAAGCCAACTTACATGGTGCACCAAGGGTCTCAAGCCTCAGCAAGTCAGTCAGCCTGGCTCTCCATGTATGTGACTACTACACACTTTATCATAACCATTTCTATTACATAGTGCTGAGTGTTTTCCATATTTAGCACACAATGCATGACTCTGGTCTACTTTGGCCCTCATCTTTCCTATATTTTTCATTGGTCTGGTTAACCTCTATAAATAAAGTTTTTTTTTTTTAATTAAATTTAGGTCCAAAATTCCTTGAAAGGGAAAAAAAAAAAACCTATGTGATTTGTGTATAAAAGATATATTCACATTGCAAAAAAAGTCAACTTTTCATCATTGACTACAGAAACTATAAAATTGACTACAGAAACTATAAAATCTTGCTGCTCAGGATTGTCAGCAAACCTACAGCAGCAACATCACCCAGGAGCTTCTTAGAAATGCTGAACCCTCAGGCCCCACCCTAGACCTACTGAATGAGAATCAGCATTTTAACAAGATCTCCAGGTGGTTTATATACACAACAAAGTTGGAAAATCACTGCTCTAGTCTAAAGCATCGAGCCCCACATCTTCTTTTGAAATGTTTCCATATCATATTCATTGCAAGGATGATTTTCATAGATCTGAATGTTGCCATCATGTGGAGATGTAAAAGCTCTCTTTAGGTTCACTTTATGAAGAAGTTGATACATTAAACCTGATGTTTCCTTTCCCTAGGGTGAATATTTCATGATAGCTAGACAAGCTAGACATTTCTTTTCAAAAATACCCCATTACTCAAAAATTATAATTATATTTTAAGAGTATTATGTTCCACTTCTCTGCATCAAATTTTGGCATAAAGCTTATTTTTAGTGTCCTGGTAAATCTACAGATCAGTCAGTACGTCATGGTGAGTGTTGAGTCAGTAAGAGGCTTTTAAATATGTTTCTCACTTGCTTGAAAATAACAGATGAGTTTTCGAAAAATTAGAATTTGACAAAAGCTATATGAATGTCAAATGTGAGATGCAATGTACCTTGTCATCAATAAATTTCCCATAGTATCCGTATACAGCTTGATAATCTATTAAAATATTTTATATCTAATTATGGCTGTTTTAGAAGTCTCATGAAAGATTTTTTTCTTTTTTTTCCTTTTTGGGCCCTCCCCAAGAGCAATCAAGCCTGTATGCCCTAGAGAATAAACAAGACTTATTTTCAGAGGCCTTAGTTTACAGAGACTGTACAACTGAATTACCTAGAGGAAGAGGATCACCCAAGGTTTGAAGAGGAGGAAATGGAAATGGAGAAAGAGATGGTTTGTTCAGGACTTGGAATAATGGAGATCTTCATTTTTCTCCTTCCCAGTGCCCAGGAACCCAGGAACCTCATCAAAGAAGTCCCTTTCCTATTCTTGCCATGGAAGGAATGGAGTCACTGCCTTTAAATAACCCATGGGGATCATACTGAGCATCTCTACAGTGACCATCTCAATAGCACTGGAAACTGATTGAATTTCTTGACATATTAGTCAATGTGGCTCAGTGCCAGAGTTATGTGATACAGAAGAAGAAAGTTTCTTGCACTTGGGTTTCGAAGATCAAATTCATGCCTAATGCCACTCTCTCTCTCTCTCTGAGGGCTGACTTGAAAGCTAAGACTCAAGGTTATACTGCTATTCTTCCACAGATGCTAGGAAAGCACTTTGTACATACTAGACGATCTGTGTAGTTGTCACTGCCTACTCCTGACAGTGAAACCACTCAAATTCCTGACTCAGCCTGCCTGATAAATATGTGTGTGTGTGCTCAGTCGCTCAGTCATGTCTGAGTCTTTGCAACCCCAGGGACTGTTACCCACCAGGCTTCTCTGCCCATGGAAATTCCCAGACAAGAATACTGGAGAGAGTTACCATTTCCTACTCCAGGGAATCTTTCCAACCCAGGGATCCAACTGGAGTCTTGTATTTCTTGCATTGGCAGGCAGATTCTTTACCACTGCATCACCTGGGAAGCCCTACCTGATAAAAGTGCTTCTCAAAAGCTTCCCACATTTTTGGTGCTTAAGTGAAAATATACATTTCTTTTTTTTATGAAGAGTTACATACTTTTTCATAAACCATAATTTAGATATATGAAGACATTTATTGCTTTTCCAATTCACTCTAATTTTCTAAGTAATTTAAATATGTAAATGTTTTCATAATGCTTTGCCCAACTGTATGTAAATATCACTGGTCTCTCTTTTTTAAAAACAAGCAAGAAACAAACAAAAAAAAACTTATAGGCACTTCTGCCTTTTAAAAAAATACTATTTCAATCTCAAATGATGAGACTTATGTATTGCTATTGAAATGCCCTTTATTTTTCCATCCTAAGGAAAAAAATTTGAGAAAATTTAAAGCAGCTCAAGATGGCATTTAAGAATATAATCAATCTCAAATTGAGATTGAATACTGAAAATGTGGACTTTTCTTTTGTAAAAAAGTAGAGAGTGAGCCAACAAGTGGGACTCAAGGTGGCTTAAAGAATAAAAAAAAGAAGACATAAGGAAAAACATACAAGAAGAAGAGGATTTGAAAAAGATGAAGGATGGGGGGAAAGGTTTTCAGTAAGTAATAAAGACATTATATGCAGGAGAGGGAGCAAGAATAAGGTTAAGGATTGGATGAGAAACCAGAATTAGAAAAATAAAGCTAGAGATCGAGAAGAGGATGGGTTGAGACAGCAGTAAGGCTTGAGAACTGAACATCAGAAATAGGGAAAGAAACCTGAAAAGAGGAGAGAAATGGGAACATTTAGCAGAGGATGGACAGGTGAAGAAGCCACTGCTTTCTCTCCAGTCTCCTTGTGCCACCTGGGAAGCCCATGTCAATACTGGACACATATTTTTCAAACATTCTCTATGAGAAATGGAAACCATCACTATCTTTAACTGATGGTTTATCTTGAACTTCCCTCCACCAAACCAACAAACCTGATTTTCTGGATACCTATTCTCTTTTTTTTTTCCTTCTATTACAAGAAAACATATAACTTTTCATATCTAAGGTCAAATCTCAACTCCTGAATTGCACATGCAGCAGCCTTTTTCTTCCTGACACTACAGAGTATCAGCTCTCTCTCAGATCATTAACCTTATATCCTCAGCCAGGTTCTTCCCACCAGCATTTCTATATACTCAAGGCTCTCTTATTGTGAAGAAAACATTTTTAAAAAAGAAAATAAATGAAAACATTTCTGGAAATTCTCATCCAGTTACAGCTCTCAAGGTAACTCTTATCTTCAGTATGGCAGTTCCTTAAAAAACTAAAACTAGATTTACTGTCTATTGGCCCTGCAATCCCACTCTTGGGCATATCAGTCAGTTCAGTCACTCAGTCATGTCCAACTCTTTGTGACCCCATGGACTGCAGAACACCAGGCTTTCCTGTCTATAACCAATCCCCAGAGCTTGCTCAAACTCATATGCACCAAGTCAGTGATGCCATCCAACCACTTCATCCTCTGTTGCCCACTTCTCCTCCTGGGAATATATCTGGAGAAAAATGTGATCTAAAAGGATACATGCACCCCAATGTTCATTGCAGTATAGTTTACAATACTCAAGACATGGAAGCAATCTAAATGCCCATCAACAGATGAATGGATAAAGAAGATGTGGTATAGGTATATGATGGAATATTATTCAGCCATTAAAAAGAATGAAATAATGCCATTTGTAACAACATGGATGGACCTAAATATCATCATAAACTGTGGAAAATTCTTCAAGAGATGGGCATACCAGACCACCTGACCTGCCTCTTGAGAAACCTATATGCAGGTCAGGAAGCAACAGTTAGAACTGGACATGGAACAACAGACTGGTTCCAAATAGGAAAAGGAGAACATCAAGGCTGTATACTGTCACCCTGCTTATTTAACTTATATGCAGAGTACATCATGAGAAATGCTGGGCTGGAAGAAGCACAAGCTGGAATCAAGATTGCCGCAAGAAATATCAATAACCTCAGATATGCAGATGACACCACCCTTATGGCAGAAAGTGAAGAGGAACTAAAAAACCTCTTGATGAAAGTGAAAGAGGAGAGTGAAAAGGTTGGCTTAAAGCTCAACATTCAGAAAATGAAGATCATGGCATCCGGTCCCATCACTTCATGGGAAATAGATGGGGAAACAGTGCAAACAGTGTCAGACTTTATTTTGGGGGGCTCCAAAATCACTGCAGATGGTGACTGCAGCCATGAAATTAAAAGACGCTTACTCCTTGGAAGGAAAGTTATGACCAACCTAGATAGCATATTCAAAAGCAGAAACATGACTTTGCCAACAAAGGTCCATCTAGTCAAGTCTATGGTTTTTCCAGTGGTCACGTATGGATGTGAGAGTTGGACTGTGAAGAAAGCTGAGCACCGAAGAATGGATGCTTTTGAACTGTGGTGTTGGAGAAGACTCTTGAGAGTCCCTTGGACTGCAAGGAGATCCAACCAGTCCATTCTAAAGGAGACCAGCCCTGGGTGTTCTTTGGAAGGAATGACGCTAAAGCTGAAACTCCAGTACTTTGGCCACCTCGTGCGAAGAGTTGACTCATTGGGAAAGACTCTGATGCTGGGAGGGATTGGGGGAAGGAGGAAAAGGGAACAACAGAGGATGAGATGGCTGGATGGCATCACCGACTCGATGGACGTGAGTTTGAGTGAACTCCGGGAGTTGGTGATGGATAGGGAGGCCTGGTGTGCTGCGATTCATGGGGTCGCAAAGAGTCGGACACGACTGAGCGACTGAACTGAACTGAACTGAAGTGAAGTAAAAGCAGAGTGAAGAGGACAAATATCATATATCACTTACAAGCAGAATCTAAGAAAAAAATTGTACAAATGAACTTATTTGTAAAACAGAAACAAACTCACAGATTTCTATAGAGAACAAACTTATGCTTACCAGTGGGGAAGAGGATGGGAAAAACAGATAGATTAAGAGTTTAGGATTGCCAAGTACATACTGCTATATTTTAAATAGATAATCAACAAGGACCTACTGTATAGCACAGAGAACTCTGCTCAATATTCTATAATAACCTAAACAGGAAAAGAATGTGTGTATATATATATATATATATGTGTGTGTGTATATATATATGTATATATATACACACACATACACATATATATGTAAAAAAAAACTTTTAATTTAAAAAATAAAATTCTGTACTTAAATAAAAATTGTCTAAACATACCTCTCCATTGTCTGACCTCCCACTCTCTCCTCAGCATCAAAATCTAGCTTCTGTCCCAGTGCTCTCCGGAAAGTGCTCTGAGCAAGACCACTCAAACTTTTCATGTCACAAAACGCAGTTGGCAACTCTCAGTCCTTCATTCATCTGAACCGGCATCATTAAAATTTTGATAATAATTATGATGAAAATCTTAACAATACCTTCCCATACATCTGCAACATGCTGTCCTAGTTTTCTCTAACTTTTCTAGATGATGCTTCTCTGCCATCTCTGGTTCATCTTCCTCTGCCTGGGATCTGAAAGTATAATTCCCCAAGGCCAAACCCAAAGCCCAGCTTTCTTCACATGCTTTCATTCTCACAACTGATAATGTCCAATCAAGCTTCATGACTCTGATCACCTTCCATCCTACTCCAATCCCCAAATGTATCTCTTCAACTCAGATTCCCTCTGTAAAATGCAAATCTAACACCAACTGGATAATGGACTTCCACTTAGAAGTTTCTAACTTAAGTTCAGTATGATCAAAACTGAATGCACAGACTCATTTCTGGCCATGATAAAATAATTGGGACTAGAAGTAATCCTTCACATACACACTGTAAACAACTAGAAAAGCGGAACAAAATATATGAAATGATTACATTAGAAAAGAGACAGTTCCAGACTGAGATCACCGAGAAAAGGAGACAAGCAGGGTGAGTCCTCTGCCTGCCCTGGCTCTCTGTCTGGAGGCACCTTCTGGACTGTGGAGCTGGGAGGGACGTCTTGAACAAAACAAGGTGATCCCACTGAATTGAGAAAGCAAATTTCAAAGAAACTGAAATGACAGTAATTTGTAGATCAAAGAACCAGAAAAAAGGAAGCTAAGGTGAGAAAAAGCTCCAGAAATCAGCACAGGTTTCCCCTTGACTGTGTTGCTAAGTACTAAGCACCTTGTTCACTTTAAGTATATTATTAAATATAATTGTATTTGTCAATAAAACTGAAAAAAAGAAATTCATTTTGATTTAAAAGCAGAGAGAAGTTAGCAGTAGGAAGATAAAAAGCATATACCAAAGAAATAATCATATAAAAGCTAAAAGAGCTATGACTAGATAAGAAGAATTCAGAACAAGGAATACTTTCTGAAATACAGACATTTCTCACCTGGATCTCTGGTGGCATCTTGGCACATACTCTTGTGTCCTTCCTATATACTTCCCACACTTCAGCCTAATGCAGACCTGATCTTGATAGCCCTTTATTTAAAAAACTGTACCATCCTTACCATGATCCTGAAGGCCTTGTATGGCCTGGTCCCTACATGCCTCTCTGACCTATTTCAATCACCCTGTAGGTCTCCATACTCCAGCCACAGTGGCCTTTCTTTCAATCCTCAAAGGGACATGTTTCTTCTCTCATCGAGGCTTTCCCACTTTCTATGTTCTGTGCTAATGAGCCCCTCTACCTAAATCCTTGTTCATCCTTCAGATCTCTGCTCAGACATCAAATCCTTGGGGAAGCCTTCCCCGCCCCTTTCCTCCAACAAGACAGAGCCTCCCTGACACAACTGCTTATAACACTGATTTTCTCCTCCACAGTACCCACTTCAACTGGAATTGTATTATCATTTGTGTAATTTATTGTTAAATGTCTGTATCTCCTGTAGGGGTTCAGCTTCACAAGAACAGTAGTCCTGGGGAATTCCCTGGCAGTTCAATGATTAGGACTCCACGTTCTCACTGACGAGGGTCCGTGTTCCATCCCTGGTGGTCGTGGAACTAAAATCTCACAAGCCTCCCAGCACAGCCAAAAACAGCCACAACAGCAGCAGCCCTGTCCATCTTATTCAACAAAAATGAATAAATGAATGAACATAGCCTATGACCAAGAACAAGTAAGACCAAGGAAGCCCACAGAAACAATGAAATCAAGTGTCAACAATGACCTTCACGGAGAGCAAGAAGTTTCTTTAATCACTGACATTTTGTTTCTAAAATGAGTCCAGAGGGACCCAGAACTCAGAGTAAAATAAACAAGCCTATAAAAGGTGAATGTCATTTTATTTTTAAGGGCTTATTCATTGTGATCTCTATGTTTTAAAATCTAAAACAGATGGATTCATTACCTGAATGGGACAATCTGCATCAAGAAGAAAAATAACTAAAATGAATGTAAGTATACAATGGTGCGTGGATTTATAATATTATTCAGAAATTCATTGGCCACCACTGAGAGTTGCTTGGGCACTAAATCATTACACTAAAAATTGACAACAAACAGGGGGGAAATATCTATATTTAACTTGCCTTTCAGTAGTGCAGACAAATTAGTGAATGAGGGAAAGTTCTTTAATAGAAAAATTATATCTAATAAATGCAGAAGGAATAGTTTCTCTGATGGCAACATCCAAATTTGTTTTCTCTCTCTATTTTGACTTGGCCTCTCCACAGGACATTTCAAATAGCACAAGGCACATGGCAAAGTCAAGGGTAACTGTTTTGCTTCCAAGGATCTTCCTTGCCAATGGATCAACAGGCCGAGGCATGGTTTGTATGATGAAACACTCAACACAGAGGTAAGTTTGGGGATATTGTGTGGGGAATGTTGAAAGCCAGTACAAAGCGTCTGTGCTTAATTTGGTAAGCGATGGGAAGCCACAGGAGGTTTTCTTTCTTAGTGATGGTGTGACATTATCAGAGCTGTGCTTTATAAAAATAAATCTGGCAGCATATATTAAAATAGACTAGAGAATGAAGGGACCGGAGGTGGGGAGAAAGTTGTGAAGTTATTTCAAAATTTAGGGAGGCTGTCATAATGGCCTGAAGTGGGGTGATAGCAGTAGGGATGGCAGATTCAGGAGCCAGAGGGGAAGCACAATTTGACAAAGTCTAACAGTTATGATTAAAAAGGAAAAATATAAATGTATGAAGTGATACCCACAGTGTGATGATTAATAAATGACTTGTGATAATGATAATAATGACTGTCAGGCTTCAGTTTGCAAGCTCCAAGCAGTCAAAAATTCACAAGACTTTGTTGGTAAAATAAAACATTCAGTGATTAAGCAACACGATTGCATCAGAGTCTAATCAAATAACAGAAAGCTTTTGAGTATTTAAAGCAGAACTACTATCGATACAACATAGAGGATTCTGTTACACAGGTGACAGGAGAGGCAAAAACCCAGAGGACAGTGAGACAACCCAGAAATTAGTGCCAAGATGAAGCCACTAGCATGCCTACGGCAGAAACAGGGAGGGGAAGGAGGTGGTAGAACCAGAGCCAAGGGCCAGGGTCACCCAATGAAAGCTAAAACCTTGGTGAGCTAGGACCACTGAAGCTGAGGTTTCAGAGGAGACCTGGCTGCTGCCACAGATGATTTTCAAGGCAGAGACAGAAAGGCAGAAATAATCTGAAATCATTCCCCTTCCCATCTGTCAACCTCCTAGCAGTGTTCCCCACTGACAAAGATCATCTGGGAGCCAGCTGACAGGGGAGCCAGGGAAATGCAGGCTGTAGGGTGCCAGCCTCCTGGAATACAGGGCAAAGCAGAGGATGGATGAAAAATGGATATAAGAGCAGTTACACCTGCCAATACAGAAGACTTAAGAGACATGTGTTTGATCCCTGAGTTGGGAAGATCTCCTGGAGGAGGGCATGGCAACCCACTCCAGTATTCTTGCCTGGAGAACCCCATGGACAGAGAAGCCTGGCAGGCTACATACAGTCCATAGGGTCCACAGAGTCGAACATGACTGTTGCAACTCGGCATGGCATGGCATGGCACACTCAGGGCCAGCACAGCTCTCCAGATCAGGGTGAAAGCCTTTCAACTTCCAGCCCAAGTCTAAAGAGATAGAAACATAAAATCAAGCAAATTAAGTAAATATTCTGTAACCTGAAATTTGAATTAGAAATGTCAGTGTACACTCGTGATTTCTTTTATTTTTAAAGATCTATTTCCCAACTCTATCTATGAAGATTGCTAAATGCAATTTCAATGCAAGATTAATGCACTTGCCTGGCATTCAGACTGTGGTCTCTAAATACCATTCCCCACCAAAAAAAGCAAGATTCCTTCTAGGAATCACTGATTCTAGATATATAGCAAGATGAGCCTGGGGCATCTCATTGAGCTAGAAAGCAGCACTATCAAGAACTAAGTGCTGTGTCAAAGGACACCAGAGCCAACATAAAGAAATTACCACTGACCTAAGATGGAGCAAATTTCATCAAAAAGAATAGTGAATGCAATAAGTTGGACAAAAAATATAATAATCCAAAAATAAATTGGCCTGAATCTAATCAAGCCTCTATATCAAATTACCAGTTTGTATTAAATATACAATAGAGCAACAAGTTAAATAACATGAGAAAGAAATCCATCAAATGCAAAAAGTGGAAATACACTAAAATATAAATGAAAGTGTCGCCAACAAATCAATGATATTAAAAAAAAGGATAAGTCATAAGAGACATATCAACCTAATGCAATTTGTAGACCTTGTTTGGATACTGATTCAAACAAACCAAACATAAAAGATATTTTTGAGAAAATATGGGCTACTTGAATATGGATTGGGTCTTAGATGCTATTAAGAAATTACATTAATTTTGCTCAGAACAGAAAAGCATAACTTTAAAAAAAAAAAAAAGGTAAAGGATCTTTTTAATACAATTATGTAAAGTTTAAAAATAAAATTAAATTAAAAAAAAAAAAGAAAAATTTGTAGCTCTTCACCCAATAATGCTCAAAGTTGGCCTGTAAGAGCTTGATCTGAATATTAAGAAGTGGTTCCCATTGTAAAGCAACTATGTCCTGTGCTGTGCTAAGTCACTTTTGTCGTGTCCGACTCTGCAACCCTGTGGACCTCAGCCAACCAGGCTCCTCTGTCCATGGGATTTTCCAGGCAAGAATACTGGAGTGGGTTGCCATTTTCCCCTTCCAGGCAATCTTCCCAACCCAGGGATCGAACCCACCTCTTTTGCATCTCCTGCATTGGCAGGCGGTTTCTGAAATGTAAAGAGCATGAAGGTATTGATAACACAGTATGGCTAAGAAACCTGAAAGCAATTATGCTCCAGCTAAAAAACAAAGAAGTGGTTCCAAAGCTGACTGATTATCAGGATCACCTTAGGCAACTTTTAAAAATTCATATTCCCCACTCTGGGGTGACACTAAACAGTCCTTCTGAATATCCAAAAAATCATCCAGGTTTGAATATCACACTGTAAAGTCAGTGGGGCTTTTTGGAGGAAAAGTTTCATGTGAAGACCTTCAAGCTGAGTCATTTTTGTTTACACCACTATTTCTATACAGCCTGGAAACCTGCCCTCTAAGCACAAGGTTTATCACTCACTCTGACCAAAGGGATCTTTCTCTGAAAGTTCCTTTCAATGTAGTAAAATAACAGTAATAATATCTACTATTTGTTGTAAGTCTTCTAGGCACTTTAAGTATACTATCTCTAACTTTTGTAACGATCTTCTAAGGTGGATAGCATCTCTGTGATAGGTAAGAAAACTGAGACATAGAAAGTTAAATAGCTGTCCTTTAAGTATAATGATGAAGGCTAAGATTTAAGCTAGAATCAGCTGGATTACAAAGATTATCTTCTTTCCATATTATATATAACTTCCCTAGGAATAGCAGGAAAAAATTTCCTACCATTTATATCTTTAATATCTACGTTCTTTTATAGTTAAAATTATATATATTATATTATATATAAATATTTTTATATTTAGAATTTTCTCTTCCCTAATCAGCTTGTGGATGGTAGCTGCTACAGAAGACCCAGCAAAAGACTAAGCAATAGCTAATATTACTAATATATATAGCAATAGCTAGTATGTGAGTGGAACAAAGAAAAAAACAGCAGGAAGAAAAAAACCCACATGAATTAAGATCCTATAATAACTGAATTATTAACATTAATCATATGATTTCAAAACAACTCCTTCTTTAGCACATCCAACCTGACAAATTGGAATTATTTCTTTCTAGAAATAAATGTGTATAAATGACCATAAGCATGTCAGAATTTCATGCATGATGCATTTCATAGCAGGAACCCAGATAAAGTCAACATTTTCAAGTCCTGACATCTTTAATAAATCTATAAAATCATAGGTATAAACCCAAAAAATTATTATACTTTCAGTTGAAAAATAAATGAGACTTAATGCTTTTATTTACCTTTCTAGGCTGCAGCTATTTAGCTAACAGCTTTACTTTATGAAAAAGACATTCATTTCCTTTGAACTGCTTTCCCCCACATCAAAGCAAAAGTATTCAATATCTTTGTGAAACTAAATTGCTGGGCATAGAAGCAAACTCCTTGTTCTTTAGTATAATTTTAACCATCAATTTATTACACACTGAAAAAAAATATTCTCATTGTTTGTTCACAATTTTTAGCGTTCTCCAGCTGAGATCTGAAACTGGCCTCCATACATGGAGAGCAAGGAAAGACTGAAGAAAGGCACAGGCTATTCCAGATTAGTAGGTGACAGGTTTAACAAGCAAGGGAACTTAATACAAGTCTTGGCTTGAGCCCCTACAAGACAAGTAAATGTCTGCATCATGCAAGACTGAAAAGTTCATATGGTAGCCTTAATGGCATTCAGACATGTATTCAGTCCAGATGGTCTCAATAACACCTTACTCTCTCAAGGCTGCCTCCTTAGAACAGTTGCTAGTGTGGGAACAGTGGGTAGATGTCCATTCCAAAGACAGGAGAGGGAGTGAGGAGCCTTCAATTGTCCGAGTCAAGCTACAGGTCACCTGGCATTCACATCCTCTCCAAAACCTTCTGCAACACTCATACAAATTAAGTATTCAAAATAACCAAAAACCAAATTCCCAAATGCCTATGCTAAACTGCTAAAGACTTCCTTTCTCATCCTTATCCAGACACACCAAGGAACAGCTTGCCGAGAGACTAAATTTCTCAATAAGTGAAAATTGCACACAGTGGGGTATTTAATTCCTGGCCACAGGAAACTAAACCAATGAGAGAATCAATCTGAAAGACTATTGTGGCAACCAAGAATGCAGCTTTTTTTTCCCCTCTGACGGCATCTTGGTGGAGAGTTTATTTCTTCCTAAGCAACACTTGACATTCACCAAGATGACAGAAATCCTATGTTCCCTCCCCTCACACAGAGCTCCTTGGTGTAGTGTGGAAGTTAAAAACTTTTAGAATACACATACTTGGCATACATCAAAATATTTTCATAGAGGAATGCATGTGTTTGTGAGTATCTTATTATTGGTTCATTATTTTATTATTATTCCCAAAAAAAGAGCCTGAGACAAGAACTTTGGGTGCAGGCAGCTTTTTCAGGTGCTGTTTCCAAAAAGCAGGAAAGAGTTGGGAAGTTGAGATGGAGAAGTTAAAGGATATATTATGACCTGATTACCACTATGGGGATCTGGAACTCCGCTCTGTAGGGGACGTTGGAATTGTCCTTCTAAATGACAGGAATTCAGGACACTTATTTGCAGACTTCCTACTTCACTGGCTGAGGGTTCTGCCCAAGGCATTGATTCCCCAACTCCGTCTACACTAGAACATGCTCCCATGGCTTTGGAGAAAGTCCTAAGAATTTAAAGTTTTAATAAGTTCACAGGTGATGCTAATGATGCTGGTCCTGGTACCACACTCCAAGTCCCCCAAGAAAAGTCTCATAGGTGCCCACAAAGCAGGCTGTCGTTGCAGCAGCCTAGGGCAACTGTCCCGTCCTCCCTTCTGCACTGGCTTCCACCTGTGAATATCCATCCCCACCTACAAAGTCATTAGAAGAATGCTCACCACTCATGTCCCTGTGGTAGTACCCACCTCAAGAAAGCCAATATCTCTTTTGTCCTGAGACTCCTAAACTGCTTTCTCAAGGTTCCAGGACCAACTTAGAGACCCACTGTGTCAGCTGGGATCCTAAGCAGATATGCTGGTGCCCAGAATCTTACACAGTTTTACACAGAAACTTGCATTCGGTCAGGTCAAATCCAAACAAGAGACCAGAAACAAAAGATATTATGCCACACCTTCATTAATTCTAGTCTCTTCTCTTCTCAAAAGCTCTACCCACAACCAGATCCCCCTCTCATTACTCAAGACAAGATTTCTTAGAAATCACAAAAAATAGAAATTGACTTGGGAGGAAGACTGCAACACTTAATATTTGAGCTCCTGAACTCAGCCTGTGAAAATCCCTGTGTTAGCTTGGGTCCCTTTGTCTCTGTCTTCATTTGAAGTATAGTAGATTTAATATCTGTGTTGATTTCTGTTGTACAGCAGAGTGATTCAATTATACATATATATATATACATTCTTTAATGTTCTTTTCTGTTATGGCTTATCATAGGATATTGAATATGGTTCTCTGTTTTCTACAGTAGGACCTGTTTATCCATTCTATATATAATAGCCTACATCTATTAACCCCAAATTCCTAATCCACCCCCTCTAATCCCCTCCCCATTGGCAACCACACGTCTGTTCTCTGTGTCTGTGAGCCTATTTCACAGGTAGGTTCATTTGTGTCATATTTTAAATTCCATATGTAAGCGATCTTATATGGTTCTTGTCTTTCTCTTTCTGACTTACTTCATTTAGTATGATAATCTCTCATTGCATCCACGTTGCTGCAGAATGGTGTTATTTTGTCCTTGTTTATGGCTGAGTGCTGTTCCATTGTATATATGTGCCGCATCTTCTTTATCCATCCTTTTGTTGATCAACATTTTAGGTCGTTTCCATGTCTTGGCTCTTGTGAACAGTGCTGCTATCAACATAGGGGTGCATGTATCTTTTTGAATTAGAGTCTTGGCTGGATCTATACCCAGTGACACTGCTGGATTATACGGCAATTCTGTTTTCAGTTTTCTGGATCTTCCATACTGTTTTCCACAGTGACTGTACCAACTTACAATCCCACCAACAGTGTAAGAGGGTTCCCTTTGCTCCACATTCTCGCTAGCATTTGTTATTTGTAGTTTTTAATGATAGCCATTCTGCCTGGTTTGAGATGGTACCTCATTGTAGTTTTGATTTGCATTTCTCTAATAATGAGTGATGTTGAGCATCTTTTCATATATCTATTGGTCATATGTATTTCTTCTTTGGAGAAAGATGTATGTAGGTCTGCATTTCTCGATTTGGTTGTTTGTTGAGTTGTATGAGCTGTTTCTTTATTTTGGAAATCAAGCCCTTGTTGGTCACATCGTTTGCAAACATTTTCTCCCATTCCATAGGTTGTCTTTCCATTTTATTCATGGCTTCCTCTGATGCGCAAAAGCTTTTAAGTCTGATTAGGTCCCATTTGTTTACTTGTCTGTTTGTGTATTTGCTTTTGTGGGAAGTGTTAGATCTGTCTGCTACTATACTTGCGGTGATGGTGTCAGTTGCACATCCAGACTCATCAAACTGCACACGTTAGATACGTGCAGTTCTTTGTTTATCAAGTATACCTCAATAAGGCCGTTTGTAAAAATCCCCTTATTTGTAGTATATAATAGCACACAAACATTGATCCTTCTCCTCTAAAGTCTCAGAAATCTCTGAAGCAAGCTTTTGCATAATCATGGAATCAGTTATCTATTGCTATATGACAAACTAGCCCAAAGCTCAGTGGCTTAAAGGGACAACATTCATCATAGCCATGAAACATTACATCATCCATTACACTGTACTTAACTACTTTTAAGCTGTTTTTAATTTCTACAGACACAGTCTTTATGTCTCTAGTCAAAAAGAGCAGTGGATTATCTGCGGTTGAACTGTGCTCTCCCAAAGAAGGTACACTGGAGTCCTATCTCCCATGACCTACGTCCTAGTACCTCAGAATGTGACCATATTTGGAGTTAGGGTCTTTATAGAGGTAGTGAAGTTAAAATGAGGTCATTAGGGTTGGCCATAATCCAACATGACTCATGTCTTCATAAAGGGGAAATTTGAACAGAGACAGACACGCCTTGAAGGAAAATGATATGAAAAGACATGAAGGCAGGGAAAAGATGACTGTTGACAAGCCTTTGGGAAAATCAAGAATTCACTGTTAAGTACATTCATATACAGAAAGTGTCCTTTCTTCTGGAAAAAAAAATGAGTGAGAAAATATCTACAATTTTGCAATAGATAACATTGTTCAACACTTCAAAGACAAATTTAAAACAACCACATCTTGCTACAGATCCACCTCCCTGAAATATCACCTCAACTTGATAAACTACCATTGCATAAATTCCAATGGGCCTGATTTAGCTTTAAAACCTGCTATGATTCATTGAAGGAAGTGTGAGAATCAAATGGGATTATTTCAAGAATAAACGAAAACATTTTGCTATCAAAGGTAAATGCAGCTGAAATAGAATTTAAATTAAAAGAGAGTCAAAACAATTTTAAGAAGAAAAAATAAAAAAATAAAGTGCAGTATTGTTCAGCTTGTTACCATAATATTTTGAAACACTACAACTGTCAGAGCAAGGCTCATGACATTTTCTAGTCTCCTAACTGATAAGCATTTCATTACCCATGAAAGAAAACTTTAAGCTCTTAACTATAAAATGTAAGCAAGACATATATCCTCTAGACATACAAAGTATTTCAGCTAAGTGAAGAGTCTATTCAAATTTCAGCCAGCTTTCCTCTGGGTCTGTTACACATAGGTCTGAACTTTCACAAGGACCTTGTAACAGACTAACATTTCTTACAGATTTCAGGGAAAAAATGTTAATACTAATTGTACAACCAGTGAAGAAATACAATGTGATGAAAATTTAATAGGCAAGGGAATTTTTATATTTTAATTCATCAATGGTACTACCTGTTGTATTCAGGAAAATCACTGATTCAAATTAAGAAGATGTTTGGTCATGTTGGGGTTTATGTTTTTGTCATCCTTTCTTTAAAAGAGAAGTTTACTCAATAAATTAATAGGATAGAAACATTCTTAGAACACAGTAACTGACCCATTTAAAAGAATAAAAACTATTTTGAGGACTCTAAGCATGCCCATTTCCATATAAATAAATTTGAAAATTATGTAAAACTAATTATAAATCCTTTTTTTTTTTAGCTGTTCATCAAAGCAGGTCCACAGAAATCCCTAACTGAAAATAATTCCAAGCAACTCCTTTTAGGCATTGTTTAAGCTATCACAAATTTAGTTTTGAAAATAACAATACTAAATTTAAAACATTCATTATAAAGGTTTCTTACTAATTCCACCTAAGCTTGCCCCACTCCTCCCCCCAGAAGTGACTTTGTTCTGCAAAGAACAGAACTGGACTGAGGGAACAGATGCGAATATTTCACTTCAAAAGTTAGAGCTGGGAGATAAAGAATTAGTAGGAAATTTATTTTTTTAATTAAATCAAGAATAAGACTGTTGGGCTTCCCTGGTGGCTCAGACAGTAAAGAATCCACCTGTAAAGTGGGAGACCTGGGTTTGATCCCTGGGTTGGGAAGATCCCCTGGAGAAGGGAAAGGCTAGCCACTCCAGTATTCTGGCCTAGAGAATTCCCATGGCAGAGAAGACTGGCTGGCTACAGTCCATGGGATTGCAAAAAGCTGGATACAACTGGGCAACTAAGCACACACACATATAAGACTATTAGGAAGTACTGGGAATAGTAATCCTTTTTTACATTCAACTAGAATTGTTGTTCTTATTTCCAAGGGGAATTTAAATATCATAAGCTAGGTCATTTTCCCCACCTGGCTAGTCCCAAAGAGGTGTCCCTGTCTCACAAATAACAGGAGAAATACCCAATACAATCTCTTGTCCTGTTATTATCTCAGTAGACGGTAATTTTGAGAGTGCAAGGATTAGTTCTTTCTGCTCTTCAAACTAACTACATCTCACACAATGTTGTGCACATCATAGGAATTCCTCAAAGGTTCAGTGAACTCCACTGAAAAACTAGCATTATTAACTAAGCTTAGCTTCTTCAATGTCAAAGTGCAAAGATAAGAGCACTGAATTCTAAGCTAATTCAGTAAAAGTCATAAGTTATGAAGTGCTTACAACAATATATGGTTAAGCATGGAGACCTAATTTAAAAAGGACTTAGTCATTAAAAGACAAAAATAACACGTCATAGAATTTTCAAAGGAGCTTTATAATGTATATAACATGCTAGAATTGGGGTTATCAAATTTAATATGAACAGCTTTCATCAAATTTGGATTTAATGAACACAGTTGTGAAATGGGCAAATCCAATATACTGCAAACAGCCCAACTCTTAATTCATCCCACAGATATGATTTATCCTTAATAGCCAGAAGCATCACTTCAAATAGCTTGTGTTATGGCAGAATGGATTATGTTGTATTCATTTTACCTACAGGAAGGAAACTAGCATCCATAATAGTAGCATTCAACTGTGTGTTATAAAGCACCATCCAGCAGAAACTTTATAACATAAAATGTGAAGATATTTAAAACATAAATTTTGAATGCTGTGGCAGATCAGAGACTTCTCTCTTTCCACTAAAGGGATATAGTTTTGATTCACATCTTTCAAATCCTAGTACCTGAGATCAGCTGCAAAACTTACCTGGGATTATGGAAAAATGTATCACATTTGCTGTGTACTCCCCAGATTCAACTCACTGTTTCTATAAACTTGTACATGCACAGGCATGGACGCCTCTACAAAGAGCAAATTCGTCATTCATTTAACATGGAGAATGCATCTGCATTTGAGAATGTAGATATCTACATTTCTTCCTCCAGATGAATGTGTACTATACAGTAAAGCTCCAGTTGAGAGTGCTTTGAGTTCTAGCTCTCCTTTTTAAAATTTCACTCCCCAAAAAACTCTCCATTACATAAAAGCAATTTCTAAAATATTTGCAATCTACAGAGGTTTCCAGATCTACCTGGGAAAATGAATAACTGCATATCAGCTTGACAGACAGGATACAAGAATTAGATCAGAGGATAAAAATCATAGCATTCCAAGGCAAAGAGGTTTCAAGGTCATTAAGACCTCCAAGTCCAAATCTCAGTTCTTAAAAAAACTGGCTACCTGATCTTGGACAACTTACTGTTGCTAAACCCTGCTTCCCTCGTGAAAAATGGGGATAAAAGTAGGACTGCTCTGGGAGTTGAAGTTTACATACACATCACACATCCAAGTCTCCAGCACAATCCCACGGATCAGGCACTACATAAACTTGTAGTTGTACATGCATAATATCATGTGGACACACTAAAGCTGTCCGTACATCCCATTTCCCACATTATACAGGCATTATCTGCTCATGTTCTCTCCTCCCCTCTGCATTATGAGCCATTACAGGCAGAGGCTGTGTCGTATTCAATTCCATAACCTCAGGATCTCACACATGCCTGACATATTGTGTAAAGCAGTCAACTGCTACTTATACTTGGTTAGAACAGCCGGCTCCTCCTATATGTTACCATAGTTTATCAAGTAAGGCAAACATAAAATGTTCCTTCTTAACCTAGTCAACTTTCTCCCTCTATTTTTGTTAAACTTCTGTAGGTAGACACTTATTTAGCTATAACAATCAACTGCTGGTTTTCTATTTAAAATGTGAAATTTGAAATTCCCCCATTGTTTTACTGTCTTTGGGTTTGTCTGGTACTATTACAAAAATTTAATTTGCTTTGCTATTATATATATACTAACAGAATTGTGGGTCTTGAACACAGGTGAGTTTCTTTTTTGTTTCAAAATGAAATAAACTTTCTGAGTAAAAACTTAAATAACTGATTTCTGCCTACTGGCAAGATGCCATGTTTACAGTTTTGCTAAAAATGAAAGAAATGAAAATCTTTTTGCCAGACTGTAAGCCCATAGGAAAGTTACAGATGAGAGTTTGCACTAATTGCTCAAGCTCATTTCTGTTTTAAAAAGGAGACCCTAATTTCTAACAACTTGCCAAGATTACAACAACCTATATGGCACAAATCAGATTATTTTCATATTTCCTGTTTTTCATGCTCCAACTGGTGGCCAATCCCAGTCAGAATTAAGCAGCATCTCCTAAACAGAAGTCTAATCCAGTCTCCTCTCTACAAAGTCTGCAAGAAACAAGTGAAACAGAAAAGGTGGCACCACCATGAATTTGAACCTTTGTGATACCCTCAAGGCACAACTGCAAAGCACTTCTTCAATTTACCTGTTCCAAACAAATAAACCTTGTCATCTAACTGCACCCCACACCCCCACCTCACACTCATCCTTCTTTTGATATATTATTCTCTTTGTTTTTATTTATTTGTTTGTGTTTAATATAACAAGTCCCATATACCCAGAGTCATCCCTTGGTAGCCATGGGGGATTGGTTCCAGGACCTCTGTGGATACCAAAATCAATGGACGCTCAAGTCCTTTATATAAATGGCATAGTACAGTGGGCCTTCCATATTCCCAGGTTCTGCATCCATGGATTCAACCAAATGAACTGAATTGTTGGTTGAACTGACTGATGCAGAAGCAGTGGGGATGGAAGGCCCTCTGTTCTTCCTACTCACTGCATCTAGTAGCACATCAAATCAGTAAGTAACCTGAAGAACCTTGATATTCCTGGCAGGGGACCTAAAACCTGCGTTTTCACAAACCCTCCAGGTGCCGGAGAAGACTCTTGAGAGTCCTTTGACAGCTAGGAGATCAAACCAGTCAATCCTAAAGGAAATAAACTCTGAATATTCATTGGAAGGACTGATGCCACCTGTTGTGAAGGGCCAACTAATTGGGAAAGACCCTGATGCTGGGAAAGATTTAAGGCAGGAGGAGAAGGGGGCAACAGAGGATGAGATGGTTGGACGACATCACCAACTCAATGCACATAACTGAACAAACCCTGGGAGATGGTGAAGGACAGGGAAGCCTAGTGTGCTGCAGTCCCTGGAGCCACAAAGAGTCTGACATGACTGAAGCAACTTCGCACAGCACAGCACACAACCCAAGTGACAGTCTCTGAGATTCTCTGATGATTATTCATACATCAAGTGGCCTGCCTTTCCTATTCTGATGTTATTGCATTTAAATTCCCTTGGCTCCAGTGCCAGACCCTGCCTGATTTCCATCTCTCCACCTTCTTTTTCCAAAAACCTGGGATCCTGAAGCTTCACCCAGCTTTAGACACATCTCCAACCTTGTCTCTCAAGGACTGCCCTTGATTTGGCAAGGAGGGAGACAAGCCTAATGTTCTCATAATCAGTGTCCTGGTACTCCCACTATTTGTCATTAAACTACATGCAGGTGACCCAGTTTTGAAAACCAGGTGTGTGTCTTGAATTGGAAATAAAATCGCCACTTATCAATCAGTGCTGATAATTTAAGTTCTGTCTTTGGGCTTCCCTAGTGGCTCAGACAGTAAAGAATCTGCCTGCAAGGTAGGAGACCCAGGTTCGATCCCTGGGTCGGGAAGATCTCCTGGAGAAGGAAATGGCACCCCACTCCAGTATCCTTGCCCGGAGAATTCCATGGACAGAGGAGCCTGGTCAGCTAGAGTTCCTAGACTCGCAAAGTCTGGACACGACTGAGCAACTGTCACTTTTTATATCCTTTTATAAGTGGTCTCATGAGGCCACAATCCTCTAGAATCAAAACCCTAAATTATTCTTGCAGCCCTGACTCAGAATTTGTGACTATATGCTGACAAAATTGTTGGCCCAATATTATTTTGTCTGCTCCTTAGAATTCCAAATATCACTTGCTTTAGTTGGCCATCACTGAGCTTCTACGACCATCAACGCTGTCATTAGACCTTATTACACCTACAAGATGCCAATGATTGCAGTAGGCTGCTACCATCTGCCATTTCACCGACTCTCTGGATACCATCCTCAGCCTGTCAGTCTTGTTCTATAACCCTGCTGTCCTCTCCCACAGTGCCTGCCCGCCCCACATAATTGTGGGCTGAGGTGTCCAGATCCAGGTCTTTGCTCATAATATGGTTGTTATCCTAGCTAAGCTATGCCACTAGAATTAATATTCAATTAGCTCTTCTAGGCAGTTCACTCAATTTTACTTAAACCTTAAGCCAGAATATTGCCTTTCTAGTTATATCTTCCTGAAAGATGTGAAGCTTAGAAAAACTAACAGAAACAGGACTTCAAGGGCCGTTTCACAGTGAACATAACATTTGGGTACATTATTCTTTTTACTCCCACACATTTTCTCAGGAAAGGAAAGACTTTTGCAATTCTCACTCTAATCAAAACACTTAATTGCTTCAATTTCTTTAGCTTATCTCCCACCTTCTTCATAACTACAGCAAGTATAAAATTTAAGTACACACAGCTCAGAAAGAAATCAAAAACAAAAATAAAAAGACTTTAAAAGTACCAAAACCCACCCAGTAATTAATTTTCACTTGTGTATCTACATGGACTAAAAGTATGCTCATTGCAGAGAGAACCTTCAGGGTCACTCCTTCTAGTCTTCTGCCTTTATAAGGCAGAAGAGGCATCCAAACCATTCTCATAAGACATAGACCTTGGCTAGGCAATAGCCCTCCCCATAGGTAAAAAGTTATGTGGGGGCTTCATAAACACAAGACCCATTAGGGACTTCCCTGGTGGTCCAGGGGTTAAGACTCCGTGCTTTCACCAAAAGACTAAAAAAAAAAAAAAAAAAAGAAAGTTTTTTTAATTTAAAGAAAAAAAAACAGGACCCATTAGAGCACACCAGATATTTTCAGAACTTCCCAGTAGCTAGGCCAGAACCCCCAGTACTACCCAGCTTATTCTTCCAGCCTGCACCAATCTAGTGCCTGGACTGGGGAAAAACACAAGCTAAATGAAAGCATTGTGACAGCAAGAAAGCTAAGTCTCAATGACACAAGCCGATTTATACACAAAGCCAATTGCTCCCCGTGACAAGCACTGCTTTTCAAATTGCAGATCATAACCAAGAGGACTGGAAAGAGTGACGTATTAAGGCTCTCTTCCTAGTGAATGCACTGAAATTAATTAATAGGTCTTGACTGCAATTTTTTTCTTTTAAGGAATGGAATAGAAAATTTCAGAATGTAATTGCAAGCAAATAGTAAGGGTAAGAATGTTGCATGAAACTTCTTCCCTAGATAGATGATGAAGAGGCTCGTAGATAGACAGATAATGGATAGATGGATAGAAACAAAAGTTCAACAACTATTTATTGAGCACCTTCCACGTGTCAAGTACTTTTCTAAACAGACACATCAGTGACTACAACAGATAAAAATTCTTGTGATGCTATATACAGTAGATTAGATAGAAATGTAAAATGCATTTCTTTGCGATGTCATAGATTTTTTTTTTAAGTTTGAAAGACACTATTTATAATACAGAGATGCCCAAGCAGCCTCTCCACTACGCCATCAAGAGAGACCCACCCAACAATTGCCCGGCCACACCGGGAAGCCCCAGGTAGCAATGAAGTGGGAAGAACAGCCCATATCATTCTCCTCGCCTCCTCTCCACAAGTCTGTCTTCAAAATCAAGCCTGTCTTCTTGAAGCCATCCTCTCTGCTCTGTTTTGCATCTTTCCCTTTAATTTTCTCTCTTTCCCACAGCTCTAGTAGATAAGCCTGTTGAAAGGGAAGGAAAACAGTGAAATGAAGCAGTTCTTGGTGAATATTCCCTAGAAGTATAACAGATGGAGAAATTTGGTTTAAATTTTTATGAACTATTCATTGCTAGTAACGGGCAAACCATTAAAATTGTGGTAGTCAATCCTCTTGGGCCTATCTACATATATTAGCATATCTACATATATTCTCCCTAAGTTTCTGTAGAAACATCCTAATACGTATTAACTAGGGTACAATCTGATACTTCTCAACATAATGATTTGCTTATTTAATTTGAAACAGCCATAGTTCACATTCTGTGGGTCTCTAGGATGAGCCCAACATTGTGGTATGCACTGGTTCTTTCATCTTCACGATGTTCCTCTGTGGGCAGAATTATCAACTGCCTTCTGTAAGAGCAGATGTTAAAGCATATAGGAGTTAAGTAATTTGTGCAGGATCATTCAGCTAGTAAGTGGCAGAGCTGAAATTTTAACAAGTGTCACATAACCCCACAAAATGACTATATCCATTAAGGTCAGAAGGCTTATTATGTATGAAAAAAATATAAACTCTGCTCAGAAAACTGACTCCGCAAGGCTCTGCTTCCCCTTGTTTGCTCTTAATCATTCTTCCATTCTTTAATATTTTCATAAACATTAATAAAGTCTATAAATAAACCATAAGGTTTGGAACTGAAGTGTCAACACAAGTACTTTGCTGCTTTCCTTTGCTATAATGGGTTTAAGTATGTGGTTGCTCACAATATTGTGGCATTTTTTGCACTAACTCCTTTTAGTATCCATAAGGAGAGTGGATGGATAAGAGGGCAGACTCTGGGTTCAGAATGTGTGGTCTCAACTTCTAACCTCATAATTATATAAAGCTTATATACAGCTATATAGCTTTGGGAAAGCCATGTCTCAGTTTCCTCACTTGTAAAATGAGAATAACAACAGTACTTGCCTAGAGGGTTATTTGGAGGATTAAATGAGATGCTATAAGCAATGCACTTAGTGTGAATACTGAATAATCACTACGTATTTGTTATCTTGGGCTTGCCTGGTGGCTCAGCAAAGAATCCACCTATCAATGTAGGAGACGTAGGTTCAATCCCTGGGTCAGGAAGATCCCCTGGAGAAGGAAAGGGCAACCCACTCCAGTATTCTTGCCTGGGAAATCCCATGGACAGAGGAGTCTGTCAGGGCCTCAGTGCATGGCATCACAAAGAGTGGGGCATGACTTAGCGACTGAACAGCAACAACAACAATTTGTTATCCTTGATTATTACTTCC
The DNA here is from genome assembly GCF_019923935.1 of Bubalus bubalis. NCBI lineage: Eukaryota > Metazoa > Chordata > Mammalia > Artiodactyla > Bovidae > Bubalus > Bubalus bubalis. Next base: position 90,942,239 of record NC_059164.1, read on the forward strand.
TAAGAAGCACTACCTCCAATACTAAGTCTTAAAGTCTTGGAGTTTATTTTTTAAAAAAAAAAGAGTAAGTTCCAGGTGGTAAGGAAAAGAAATCTTTAAACTTGAAACTCTTATCAAGATGGACAATTATGTCTGTCCCTACATTTCTCAATTGCTTGGGTTGCTGAAAGGTGCACAGTGGATGTGATTGCCTAACTGATGCTGCTTGGGGAAAGCATTACACTTCATAAATTATTTGAAAAGGAACCATTTTATTTTTATGCTGATATACGAGATCTTTTCGTTGTGCAAAACACAACCAGCATGTTTATTTACTGAATGGAGGTCAGTGCCATAAGTTTGCATGAAAAGAGAAATCATAACCATTGTCAAAATTCAAACCAATTTTGCAGCAGAGGTCTATATGGTTTTTCTAACAACTGTCTCAAATGTTGGCCAAATGAAAAGGTCAAGTGTACATCAATATGAAAGAATATGAAGGTCCTCATTATCCTTTAGCCTCTTCTGTTACTGAGGCAAGAACACATTTAAAATGCATCTCCTCATAATCAATTTCTTTACTTACAAATGTCACTCTGAATGGACATTTTACAGCTGATTAATTTCTGTCCCTCTTTCTCATATGCAGATACAAGACCCAAATGCATACTTCTGGTAGATTTCCTTCCTGCTGATTCAAGTGCTGATTTCCTACAGATCTGCTGTTTAAAGCCCTGGCAGAAAAATGATCTTTCAATCTATGCTGCTATGTTGCTTAAATATATCCATCTCTTCTTTTCCAAAATATTTAAGATAAGTGAATAATTAAACATCTGATTGTAGAAGGTAGAAAACATTGTCATTGCCTTTGTCAAAAAGTCCACACATTAAATATGCTGCACATACAAATGTACTCAATTAACATTTTAATTAAGGGTAACAAACAATAATTAAACAGATGACATTTTAATTAATTTTCTCAACTGTAAATAGCCTGATGGAAATTATTGTTAAATCTAATTTAAATATTCCTCCTTGCAAAAACAGTGACCTCAAACTACCCATGATGAAAAATGTTTCCCTTTTATGTACTTACATGATCATAATGTCATTGCCATAAATAGGTTTCCAAGTAAAGTTTCTCAGTGTTATTGACCTTGTTCTCTTCACTTGGTATGCAAGCAGCCGTGTAGCTAAATAGTAATTACATCTTTCAAGACACTTGCTTACATCTTGTGAAAAAACACAGTACTAAAGTAACTCAGGGTTGAATACTACAGTCAAAGATTCATGCTTGGTCATTAAATCCAGATAAGTCATTTTGTAAAGCTTAGCAAACCAATTCCATGATCTCCCATTTTCATATTGCCATAGGTCAGTGAGATCTGTCCCTGGTTTTGAAACACACTCAGGGTTGCTAATTGTGTCAAGTGGCATTATTAATTTCTCAAAGAAAAAGATTAGATTTAATTCTTTTGGTTTTAAAAATAAACATGGGCCATTCAACACTTGGAAGCAGAGTGGAGTGACAGCATGGCAAATGATGCCTGTTAAGATATTAACAGATAGTGACTTGTCAAGAAAACAGAATTAAGTCCTGCTCTCAGGGCTGTAGGAGAAGGAGACGACAGAGGATGAGATGGATGGACGAATGGCATCACCGACTCGATGGACGTGAGTTTGAGCAAGCTCCAGAGTTGGTGATGGACAGGGAAGCCTGGCAGGCTACAGTCCATGGGGTCACAAAGCGTCAGACATGACTAAGCGACGGAATTGAACTGAACTGATCAGGGCTGCCAGATTAGCATGAAATAATTAATTAATTTTAAGTTTTGCCTTTTTGCTCCATATTGGGACATACTTATTCCAAAAGACTGTCCAGGGCTCCCCAGGTTGCTCAGTGGTAAATAATCCACCTGCCAATGCAGGAGACAGGGGCTCAATCCCCGATCCGGGAAGATCCCACATGCCTTGGAGCTACTAAGCCCATGCACCACAGCTATTGAACCTGTGTGCTAGAGCCAGAGATCCGCAACTACTGAGCCCACATGCCCTAGAGCCTGTGCTCCACAATAAGAGAAGCCAATGCAGCGAGAAGCCTATGTACCTCAACTAGAAAGTAGTCCCACTCTCTGCAACTAGAGAAAACAGTATAGCCAAAAATAAAAAGATGGTTCATTATTTATCAGAAATTGTGTATTTCATCTGGCAACCCTCCTTTTTTGTTTATTTATTTTATTGAAGTGTAGAAAGTATACATGATTTACAATTTGTGTTAATTTCTGGTGTACAGCAAAGCAATTCAGTTATACATATATATAATAGTTTGCATTGGCTAACCCCAAACTCCCAATCCATCCCTCCCCTACTCACCTTCCCTCTTGGCAATCTGTTCTCTGTCTGTGAGTCTGGTTCTGTTTCATAGATAAGTTCAATTGTGTCATATTTTAGATTCCATACATGCCTTGTTAATTTTCTTTTTATTTGTGTTTTTTTGTTTGTTTGTTTTTTGACCTTGCACATGGCTTATGGGATCTCAGTTCCCTGACCAGGGACTGAACCCAGGCCATGACAGTGAAAGCTCCGCATCCTAACCACTAGACCACCAGGGAACTCTTTAGCAACCTTTTTTTTTTCTAATGGGCTTTCAAGATTATTTTCTTTTTATTTCAAAGCTTTTCTTTTTTTATTTTTTGGCCAAACCATGCAGCATGTGGGTTTAGTTCCTGAACAAGACATCAAATCTATGTCCCCTGCATTGAGAGCGTGGAGTCATAACCACCAGACTGTCAGGGAAGTCCTGGTAACACTACTTTTAAAAGAACAGTGCCTATAAGACAAATTCACCTTGAGCAACATTTTCTTGGTCTCTGATATAGGGTGAGTTATGGCAAAAATGAGAAATCTGACGGTAGATGGTTTTCTGGGCTCCTTGGGAAGGTACTAGGACAGGTCCCTAGCCAGCGTCAAGAAAGCATGTCCAGGAGACAAACATTGTTTACTAGGAAGCCATTTCTGGATTTTAAAAGTTATTGATCTATTGTTTAATCCTCTCTGCTTTAATTGTTTTTTTAATTGCAATAAATAGGTCTCAGAGGACTGTGAGCTGCAGCTTGGGGGCTCTCTGTCACAGAAGGAGACCCTTGGGGTCTATCACATACAGACTTGATGGTTTCCAACAGGAATTCCAGGAGGACAACCCAGTTCCCAGAAATGCAGCCTCCAGGGCAAAGTGAGCCTCAGACAAAGAAGTAGGGTCCTTACAGCTTAGGGTGGAGAAGGACAAGGGGACAGAGACACCCATGCACTGCGAGGCCAAGAGAGGGGAGAGCAAGCAGAACAGATTCCAGCTTTGGGAAGTTCAGGTGTTTCTTCCTATTGAGGATGCTGATCAGGACAAATGGTCTCCTTGAAATCCCTGTTATTTTTAAATCAACAAGATTAGAACCGTTATCTTTTAATTCAATTGCATGCTAAGTCGCTTCAGTAGTGTCTGACTCTTTGTGACCCTATGCACTGTAGCCCACCAGGGTCCTCTGTCAGTGGGATTCTCCAGGCAAGAATACTAGAGTGGGTTGCCATTTCATCCTCCAGGGAGTCTCCCCAACCCAGGGATTGAACTCACATCTCTTATGGCTCCTGCAGACAGGTGCTTTACCTCTAGTGCCAGCTGAAAACCCAATTACCCAGATATTTTGCCAAAGAGAAGTATCAGTTCCAACAGGACAGAACTAGAGCCAATAATCCCCCTCCCTTTCAAAAATATCCCTCTCTTCACCTCCAATTACTCAAAAATCCCATTTAAAGTCACTCATTGTACGGTAACTCTACCCCACTCTACCTCTGCAGTTCTCATATCTCTTGAGAGAAATTTCCACAGTCTTAAAGCAGGCCCAACTCAAAGAAAGGGTCTCTAGCTGAAAAAGGTGTTTGCTTGTGGTAATGAAAAGCAAACAGAAACTAATCACCTAGCATCAGGTCTACCTGGAACGTAAGGTCTTTGGCGGGCATCTGTCTATACTACATGCTCTCTTTTTTTTGTCTTTTTTCCCAGTGTGTGGTTGTCATTGTTGCTATTAGCACAATGCAATTAGCACAAACTTAACACGAGGTTCAAACATACTGGGCACTCAATCCAACAATATTAAAAGTGCACATAGGGACTTCCCTGGTGGTGCAATGGATAGGAATCCGCCTGCCAACACAGGGGATAAGTGTTTGATTCCTCGTCCGAGAAGATTCCACCTGCCCTGGAGCAATTAAGCCCGTGTGCCACGACTACTGAAGCCCTTGCATCTAGAGCCGGCGTGCTATAAGAGAAGCCACAGCAATGAGAAGCCCACACACCACAATGAGGAGCAGCCCTGCTCACAACTAGAAAAAGCCCACACAAACCAGTGAAGACCCAGTGCAGCCATAAATGAAATCTATAAACTTTTTTAAAAAGAATATTGAATGTACAAATGAATGAAAGTTGGGCAGCCCACAAAAAACCTTAGAGAGAGGTAATCAATGTTTCCCAAGAGGTCTGAAGTCCCACCCCACCCCTACCAGGCAAAGCCAGAAATTCAAGTGTCCTGGCAGAAGTGTAGAGAGTAAGGATGCTCCCTTCTTACTGCTATGGGTGAGGGTCCTCTGACAGATCCCACCAACAGAGGGTATATTTTAAAGAACTCTTGTGTCCTAGTACATATGGTTAAACACTCTAAGACCCTGTGCAAGCTTGGCTGGTGAATTCTCTGTTAACTACTAATGATCTGCAATTCTCTCTCTACAGCTCTGAGCTGTAGCCAGGTCCCTTTTGCCCCTTTTCTTAACCCAGGGATTAAAGCCACCCTCTGCCCTTTACAAGCACTGACAGCGTAATTCCAACGTCCTCCAGTCCTCAGTTACCGTATCTTTCTTTCAAGCTGGGCTCAAAACACCTCTCTGTAGAAGCCCCTCTAAATCAACTTATGGAATCCAACTGTACTGTTTCCTCCTTTTATCTGAACCCATTCAGACTTACATGTCCAGGTCTTTAGCATGTATTTTTATGTTATTTACTCAGAGAAAGAAAGTCAGAGCTTTGTATATTATTGGTACTCCAAATGTAGCTTTAAAAAGTGGGTAAGTAAATGAAAATTAGTGCAGAGGAACACAAAAGGTTCTGTTGTTCTAAGACATAATATGTCTTCTGTCCATCTTGGAACTCAAGAGTTCAACACACTCATGTAGACCATTTACTTGATGCTCAAAGTGTGGTCCATGAATCAGCATCACATGGAAAGTCATTGGAGGTGCAGCATCTCAGGCCCCACCCCTAGCCCACCACACATCAGATTCTGCATTTTAACAAGATTCTTGGAGTGCTTTGTACACATAGTAAATTTTTAGAAGCACTGACTTCCCCCATTCCCAGCATGAAATCATCTACAAGGAATATCTCTTGAATGGCCTCCATTCAAAGGTCTCAAATTTTGCACAATCAAACCTATCCATTAGGAAGCAGTTTTCCCACAAAAAGAGTTTAAATTCCTCTTCTCATGGCCTCGGTGAAACAGGAAAGAAGACAGGCCTAGAACTGCAGCCTCAGATTAGAAAGAATAAAATCACCTCCTGAAGAACTGATGAAGAATGGATACTTAACACTGGAGGCATGGCAATAATAGCAGGGGTCACAGAGGGAAGTAGGTCTCTGAAGTCAAGGAGTGTCCTCAGACAGCACAGGAGCTTATGGCTACACAGTAGCATCCAGCAGGAGCTGGAGGTCAGCAGAACCAGATCAGAAAAGAAGACAAACGTGCAGACTGTCCCAAGTCTTAATGGTGAAAAAATGAAAATTTAAGTCACAGCCCCACTGGCTCTTTTGTGCCTAGAATGAGTATGCCAGGAGCCAGACGAAGTACTCCACAACTTTAATAGACAATTAGTGTTATTATCCCATTCCATAGATTGCATAATTGAAACACCAGAAAGATTGTGAAATTCACTCCAAGAAGTACCACTGAAAGTGATCTCACAGGACTCAGAACAAATCTGGTTCCCAAGCCCGTCCTTCGAACTCTGCTCTCCCACATTTGTCTACTTATAAGTGAGTAAAGAGTGAGTGGTTTTCATTGAAGAGTGTGGACTCATTCACTCTTAATTAACCCTTTGGTTGGTTTTATAAAGTCCAAAACTGAAGAAGTCCTTCAGACATGTTACTACCCACTCACATCTGAAGTAGGAAGACCCTACCTCAAAAAGCCAGATGGCCATCATAGTAAGCCTAGGAGGCTGGCATTATGAAATGCTATCTTAACAAAGTGGTTTTTTCCTTTTCCAGGTGGCACATGCTAAATGGTTCAATGGACATAAAATTTTAGCAAAAATGAAGCACTTTTCCTTCTTTGGAGAAGAGCAGTGGCTGGCATGACTAAGTGTGTGGCCACTTGGCCCTGGGGTGCGGAAAGACTTTGGGGGAGATCAGATTTCATGAGGGCAGCACTGGGTACCCTAAATTCTGAAGGTCTCCCAACCTGGCCCAAGGCGTTGATTTTAGTTCTCAGAGCCTGTGCTATCCCAGACCCATCTTCAGCCTTCACCTCCCCAGAGAAAATCACACCTCACACACTCTTACAATAAACTCAGTCATCCAAAGGCTATGGTCACCTCTGAATACATAGCCCAACCACCTCCAGAAAACCCCCCACTCACAGCACCCTGGTAAGAAGTAACATCTCTTCTAAGGATCTGCTTGTGTCATAAAAGAAAAGACACCCTAAAACACAATTATGGGTGATTGTGAAAAGACATATCACACTAAGGAGTCATCAACAACTAAATATATCAGGTGACTTTCTGAAAGGTGCTCAGTCACATTGCCATTTCTGCCCTTCATCACCACTGTCCTCACATATTCTTTGACTCTCTGAGTTTATAGCTCTCTATTGGGCTTTAAAAAATACACATCAAGACTTATCAAAAGTGTGAAAAGAGGTATAGGCAGCAAGCGGAAGGAAAAGCTGCTTCCACTTAGTTTATGATGACAAACCTAAAGACAGGGTAGCATGGACTTTGCAGGGTCTTTAGACAGCTAGACACTACCCTCTTCTTCTACAGGCAGGATTACATGTAAATTACATTTTATATTCTGAATGTTTATCGGTTTCTCATTTGCATTCCAAAGTCTTTTAATTCTGTAGTTCAAAAAAAGCTTTAATATCAGATGTTACTAAGCCACTTTTAAATTACTCTTGCTATTTCTCACTTGCTCATTATTGGATTTTCATGTTTATTTTTAATCTTGAAGATAGGGCAACTGCTAACTTTCCTCCACCTCTTATCACTTTAGGGAAAAAGTGAACAAATAGAGTGTAGAAACTACAAGAATAAGAAAGACTGGCAAGACCTATGGACACAATGGTGGGGCAGTGGGGAACAAAGTAGATATTCAGGCTCCAGTTCCCATGTGGGTTTTACCACTTACTGAGTAAGTGTGAACAAGTTCATCAACCTCTATGAACCATGTTTTCATAATTTGTTAAATAAGCAAAATGCCCACCTTGCAAGGCTGGTCTAAGAAAACAACACTGGATAAAGTTTACCTTAAAATCAAGACATGATCAAGACTGAGTACTTATAACAAAGGAAATACTCTACCAATATGATTAACAACTTCATTCTGTTTTCAAAAACACTTAAGCTAGACGGTAAATTCCATTCTAATCTACACACTGTCTAACCTGACTTCAGTTTATCTTCACATTCAGACTCCTCAGTACTCAGTAACTGATTCCAGGGGAAGATGAGTCAAGAGAGTTCTTAGGTGGCTCTTTCTTTTGCAAGTTTGTTTTTGAGTCCTTGTTATAAATGAGCATAGGTATTACAAGACAGAAACTATTTCTCTAAATTGGAAGCACAACTGATGACACTTGGAGAAAACAATTATAAGATCCCTGAAGAAATTTTTCAAAGAGGATAACTGAATAAAATTACTTTCAGACATGTTTAATGGAACTAGAGTTCAAATGCTATGTGATACTTATGTTCTTAACAATTTGGAACCATTTGTCAGTCAAAATTAAATTATAGGCAATCTATTTGTGGAATAACAAATCAGTCAATCTTATTAGCATGAATTACAAAAATCTCCTAAAGCTCTTGGGTTTCTTAAGGAGTTTAACACCTCCCATTTTCTCAATGTGAACATCAGATCACATTAATCACAAGACCATAACCCACTTACTTAAAGGGTATATTACATAAAAGGTCGCACAACCTGCTGTGAAATACTGTACCTTTAGCATTTGGATCACTTGGGACAATGAAAGGAAGAATTCATTAATGAAGTGTGAGGCTCATTTTATTTAGAGTCCATGGGAAAGGCATATTTCACAGCCATCAGAAGCACTTCTGCAGGCAAGAAGTCTCAGTTAAACCAAGTACCATTCAAACCCAGTGCAAGTCCAATCCCAGTGTCCCTGGCTGTCAGACATACAGTGAAGAAGAGAGAAGTTTGTTTTTAAAAAATTGATTGCTGAGGGACTATGAGAATGTGGGATAAGGTCAAATCCAGACCATTGCTAGAACTTTCATGTGAGGGACACCTCTGCCACCAAACCAGAGGGCAAAAGAAAAGGTAGGTTTGGCTATTGGCTTGTTAGAAGGTCTGGTGGACACTGAGATGGTTCAGGGCAGATGCTGTCAATTTGCTCTGTAAAGTACTAGAAAGTCATTTATTGAAAGGCAGTTGGGAGGGTATGATTAAAAATAATTACCATGGAGGTGTTAGGGAAAGTTCATTCTGACATTGAGGAATGTCTGGCAATTTGAAGGTGGTGAGTATGAACTATGAGAAGCTTCAAACAGCTCCAGCCAGTCTGTCCACGTCTTCTCCTAGATCAGACTCCTCAGGCCTTGATTGAGTTTGTGTCATCAGCACCTAGGACAGCTCCTGGCATAAAGGTGTATTTGAATTCAATTACATATGACAGATAGCTGAATTGTCTGACTATAAACAAGCTATATGTTAGACTTTTTAATATTTTGCAAAATACAAATGACTTTTAGAGAAATTCAACACAAAGGAAAACCTGAGGCCTAGATTTTGCATGTAAGATTGGTCAATGGTCCAAGGGAGGAGAGGTCCAAGTGCAGGGGATCTGGAGAGCATGGGTGTGAAAGTTAGATGGCTGCCCAGTCACTTCTGCTGAACATGAACTTCAGTGCAGTGGGGTTCCAGAAACAGGATGAAGGGAATCAGCAGAGGCACCACCAGACCCTGATTTTTCTAGGAAAATGATGCTTTGCAGGCTGGAATCAGGAGAAAAGCTTTGAAGGAGATCCATCATTCTTGATAGTCCAGCTTTCTAGGTTTGCAAAAAAGCACTCTTCCCGGGAACTTAGAAAAATAACAGAGCAAACCCAGCTGTCTTTCTCAGGATCCAGCTCCTATCCCCACCTGCAACCTTCTAGTTTCTTCTCACTGCTTCCATCCTGGCACATTATGTTCCATCTTTTCCAAACCATTTCCTGGTTTACTCCAAAGTATTTCCATGTCATTTTAATTTCTAAGTGTTGTATGGAATATCTTCTCCCAGGTGCTAGTTCCTACAAAAAGCTGTCTTTCCCAGAAAAGAGGGAAAGATATCATACACACACACACACACACACATGATGAAATATTACTCAGCCATAAAAACTGAAATAATGCCATTTGCAGCAACATGGATGGACCTAGAGATGATCATACTAAGTGAAGTAAACCAGAAAAGACGAATATCATCAGAGATTGCTTATATCTTATGCAATCTTATTGCTTAATCTTAAAAAATTTTACAAATGAACTTATTTACAAAACAGAAGTAGACTCGCAGATATAAAAAACAAACATGATTACCAAAGGGGAAAGGGGGAGAGGGATAAATTGGGAATTTAAGATCAACAGATATACAGTACTATGTATAAAACAGATAAACAGTAAGTACCTTCTGTATAACACAGAGAACTATATTCAATATCTTGTAATGCTCTATAATGGGGCAAAATCTAAAAAAGAATGTTTATATGTATATATAATAAAGATGAAAAAGAATATTGATTACTTTGTTCTATCATCTTTTTTAACTCAGTCTAGAAATATGAAGATTGATATTGATAAAAAAAAAAAAGATGTCTAAACATATTACAATGGAGAAGGCAATGGCACCCCACTCCAGTATTCTTGCCTCGAGAATCCCAGGGACAGAAGAGCCTGATGGGCTGCTGTCTATGGGGTCGCACAGAGTTGGACACGACTGAAGCGACTTAGCAGCAGCAGCAGCAGCAGCAGCAAACATATTACAAAAGACATGAGAGGTTACAGAAATTAAACTCTGCTTGTTCTCTAAACTCAGGAATATTAGAACTAGAGGCACCCCTCAAAGTCTGAAGAAGGTGACTTGAAAATAAATAAAAGGGAGTGCTACTTTACACAGCTGGGGCAAACATGAAACTCTTTATTTTGAAAATTGGTATAGACTTGAAGAGATAAGTAGATTCCAAGAAGGACTTAGGATGATGGTTCCAACATAGTGTTAAATAGACATTAAAGCTACTTACCTTATCAGCAGAGTGCATTCACCCCTCACTTCCTACAAAAGTGCCACGTGTATCCTTGTCACAGCCACAGCATGAGCAGCATACATCCAGTTTGGTCAGCTTTAACCTTGCATGGCATTTGAAGTGCTTTTATACTCTAACACCAGAGCTCTGTTGCTTGGTGAAACTTTACTTTCTTGAAACAGAATGCAGTTCTTTCTGTGACTCATCGTACATAACTCAATTGTCACCAATCACTGGAAATAAAATATCTTCTAAAAGACTTAGTTCATTGAACAAGGACAGGACGGAGGTCGAAGAAGACAGTACCCTGGCCATGAGCTGAATATCTTTCTAAACCATGTGTCCTGGGGGAGGGAAAAACTGCATTCTCAGGTACACTAAATGTGCAGTAGGTAGATACTGACCCGTGTAGGAAGGAAAAGAGAAAAATGAGATAGAAGTTACCCAGAACCAAATGGCAAGTTTTGTTCACAAAAGTTTTATTTACAAATGTCATCATGCAGAATCCTCAAAATCCAATCAATTCAGTCCAGTTCAGTCATTCAGTCGTGTCTGACTCTTTGTGACCCATGAACCGCAGCACACCAGGCCTCCCTGTCCATCACCAACTCCCGGAGTTCACCCAAACTCATGTCCATTGAGAAGATGATCCCATCCAACCATCTTATCCTTTGTTGTCCCCTTCTCCTCCTGCCCCCAATCTTTCCCAACATCAGGGTCTTTTCAAATGAGTCAGCTCTTCACATCAGGTACCCAAAGTATTGGAGTTTCAGCTTTAGCATCAGTCCTTCCAATGAACACCCAGGACTGATCTCCTTTAGGATGGATTGGTTGGATCTCCTTGCAGTCCAAGGGACTCTCAAGAGTCTTCTCCAACACCACAGTTTAAAAGCATCAATTCTTCAGTGCTCAGCTTTCTTTATAGTCCAACTCTCACATCCATACATGACCACTGGAAAAAACATAGCCTTGACTACACAGACCTTTGTTGGCAAAGTAACGTCTCTGCTTTTGAATATGCTGTCTAGGTTGGTCATAACTTTCCTTCCAAGGAGTAAGCGTCTTTTAACTTCATGGTTGCAATCACCATCTGCAGTGATTTTGGAGCCCAGAAAAATAAAGTCTGACACTGTTTCCACTGTTTCCCCATCTATTTCCCATGAAGTGATAGGACCGGATGCCATGATCTTCATTTTCTGAATGTTGAGCTTTAAGCCAACTTTTTCACTCTCCACTTTCACTTTCATCAAGAGGCTTTTGAGTACCTCTTCACTTTCTGCCATAAGGGTGGTGTCATCTGCATATCTGAGGTTATTGATATTTCTCCCAGCAATCTTGATTCCAGCTTGTGTTTCTTCCAGTCCAGCGTTTCTCATGATGTACTCTGCATATAAGTTAAATAAGCAGGGTGACAATATACAGCCTTGACAAACTCCTTTTCCTATTTGGAACCAGTCTGTTGTTCCATGTCCAGTTCTAACTGTTGCTTCCTGACCTGCATACAGATTTCTCAAGAGGCAGATCAGGTGGTCTGGTATTCCCATCTCTTTCAGCATTTTCCACAGTTTATTGTGATCCACACAGTCAAAGGCTTTGGCATAGTCAATAAAACAGAAATAGATGCTTTTCTGGAACTCTCTTGCTTTTTCCATGATCCAGTGGATGTTGGCAATTTGACCTCTGGTTCCTCTGCCTTTTCTAAAACCAGCTTGAACATCAGGAAGTTCACGGTTCACATATTGCTGAAGCCTGGCTTGGAGAATTTTGAGCATTACTTTACTAGCGTGTGAGATGAGTGTAATTGTGCAGTACTTTGAGCATTCTTTGGCATTGCCTTTCTTTGGGATTGGAATGAAAACTGACCTTTTCCAGTCCTGTGGCCACTGCTGAGTTTTCCAAATTTGCTTGCATATTGAGTGCAGCACTTTCACAGCATCATCTTTCAGGATTTGAAATAGCTCAACTGGAATTCCATCACCTCCACTAGCTTTGTTCGTAGTGATGCTTTCTAAGTCCCACTTGACTTCACATTCCACGATGTCTGACTCTAGGTGAGTGATCACACCATCATGATTATCTGGGTCGTGAAGATCTTTTTTGTACAGTTCTTCTGTGTATTCTTGCCGTCTCTTCTTAATATCCTCTGCTTCTGTTAGGTCCATACCATTTCTGTCCTTTATCAAGCCCATCTTTGCATGAAATATTCCCTTGGTGTCTCTCATTTTCTTGAAGAGATCTCTAGTCTTTCCCATTCTGTTGTTTTCCTCTATTTCTTTGCATTGATCGCTGAGGAAGGCTTTCTTATCTCTTCTTGCTATTCTTTGGAACTCTGCATTCAGATGCTTATATCTTTCCTTTTCTCCTTTGCTTTTTGCTTCTCTTCTGTGTGTAAACATTACAAGGCAATCCACTCCATCAAGCAAGAGCCAGTGAATTCCTCCCCCAGTCCAACCCTAGAGAAGCCACAGAGGAAAAGTGCATGTATCTGAAGACCTGATAGAAAGATTCTGGAGAAACTCTGAGGAGAAAAAGATTGGTAGTAACCATAAGTAGAAAAAAAAAAAAAAGGCAGGGAAGGAGGGAAGAGCAACACATGGATAGACAGGTTAGCGGTGTGCGTATGAGTTGTGTTCTTTGTATTCCGTAGAACTTTACTTGTGCTCAATGTGTCCTCAGTTGCCAACTCTTTGAGACCCCATGGACTGCAGCCCAACAGGCTCCCCTGTCCATGGAGTTTTCCTGGCAAGAATACTGGAGTGGGAACTTCACTTGCACCTTACTAAAAGACCAGCAGCACCAGCCCACCCTGCATGGTAACTCAGGGGACAGATGCAGTCTGGCTGCTGTTGCAAGAAGCTAAAAACAGGCACAGTCTGAGTAGCCTGCCCCTGAGGGGTCCGTCTACCTAGCTGTCCCCACCACAGCCCTAGGTTAGGACTAGAAAACCAACCTAGAAAAGATGTAGGAAGAGAGAAGGCTCAGAGCAGAAGCAGAGAGGTTCAGAGTTTCTTAGTGAGAAGGAGCACATGTGACATTCAAGTCCAGACTCGGAGCTATGAACTCTCTAAGCCAGGGCATACCATTAGCCTCCCCTCCTAAAACCCACCACAGCTAGGATCTGACTCTGGCCAGGACTCTATGTTCTCCTTTACTAATGCATCACATAATAGAATTTTGGCTCAGATGGTAAAGAATCCGCCTGCCAATGCAGGAGACCTGGGTTCATTCCCTGAGTCAGGAAGATCCCCTGGAGGAGGGCATGGCAACCCACTCCAGTATTCTTGCTTGGAGGATCCCATGGACAGAGGAGCCTGGCAAATTACAGCCCATAGGGTCACAAAGAGTCAGACACAACTGAGCAATGAACACTTTCACTTGAACAAAATTTAGTGGAAAATCTAACAGACCCACAGCCAAATCACAACAAGCATGTAGCTTGAATAAGAACACCTGGGCTATTGCTGACACTGAAATTTAAGGAACTGGTTGTCGGTTGCGAAGATTCGGACACAACTGAGCGACTTCACTTTCACTTCTCATTTTCATGCACTGGAGAAGGCAACCAATGGGTTCAGCAACCCACTCCAGTGTTCTTGCCTGGAGAATCCCAGGGATGGGGGAGCCTGGTGGGCTGCCGTCTATGGGGTCGCACAGAGTTGGACACGATTAAAGCAACTTAGCAGCAGCAGCAGCAGAACTGAGTGATAAAAGTAGAAAACAGGGCAAGGTTTACAGTGTAATACCATTGATGAACATTAAAAACACATTCACTGCAAAACAACACTGCAGACTTAACAAGGATACACACAGATTTAAGATACCACATATTTAAGACATAGAACAAAGACACCAGAGTGAAGTGTAAAGGAGAGAAGGGAATTAGAGCAGTGATCAGAGAAGATGAAAGAGAAAGAAAATAAAACAAGAAGAGGACTTTGCACCCATCAATGAGGATGACGCGTTATAAACTAAAGAGGATGATTTACTTAACTCTCTGGACCTGAGATCTGATTAGAACAAACAAATACCACCTTGACAAATTATTGGAGGTTGAAAATAAGAAGTAATTGGCATTTATTAGAATAGATAGAAAAGCAGATAGCAATGAAAGAGTTTACACAAATGAACAGAGACTTTGTCAGAGCTAATAGCCCTAAAATTGCTGTTTGCAGAGATCCCCTTACCCCCAACTCAAGAGAGTATACTGAGGCCAGGGCAGGGAAAAGAGCCTGACAGGCTGGAGAGGACAGGGAATAGCACCAAGAACAGGCTTGTGGATGGCTCAAAACAGATTGTCTTTTCCGGCTCAGATATAAGACCCCCTCCCTGTCCACTGTCTTGTCAGGGGCACCCAGGGTAGACTCAGGAATCCAGTAGTTGTCCAGACATTTGGTAGAGATGGGCCATCCCAGCCATACCCAAAAGATGGCCAAATATAATCTTTTGGTCTTTTTAGCGCCCTCTAGCTGTCAGTCAGTCAGTCAGTTCAGTCTCTCAGTCATGTCCGACTCTTTGCGACCCCATCAATCACAGCACACCAGGCCTCCCTGTCCATCATCAACTCCTGGAATTCACTCAAACTCATGTCCATCGAGTCGGTAATGCCATCCAGCCATATCATCCTCTGTCGTCCCCTTCTCCTCCTGCCCCCAGTCCCTCCCAGCATCAGGGTCTTTTCCGATGAGTCAACTCTTCACATGAGGTGGCCAAAGTATTGGAGTTTCAGCTTCAGCATCAGTCCTTCCAATGAACACCCAGGACGGATCTCCTTTAAGATGGACTGGTTGGATCTCCTTGCAGTCCAAGGGACTCTCAAGAGTCTTCTCCAACACCACAGTTTAAAAGCATCAATTCTTCGGCACCCAGCTTTCTTTATAGTCCAACTCTCATATTCATACATGACTACTGGAAAAACCATAGCCTTGATTAGATGGACCTTTGTTCGCAAAGTAATATTTCTGCTCTTTAATATGCTGTCTAGGTTGGTCATAACTTTCCTTCCAAGGAGTAAGCGTCTTTTAATTTCATGGCTGCAATCACCATCTGCAGCGATTTTGGAGCCCAGAAAAATAAAGTCTGACACTGTTTCCACTGTTTCCCCATCTGTAGGTAGCAGCAATACATATTAAGTAGCTAGTTGCTGCTGCTAAGTTGCTTCAGTTCTATCTGACTCTGTGAGACCCCATAGACAGCAGCCCACCAGGCTTCCCCGTCCCTGGGATTCTCCAGGCAAGAACACTGTGGGGGTTGCCATTTCCTTCTCCAATGCATGAACATGGGGAAAGTGAAGTCGCTCAGTCGTGTCCGACTCTTCACAGCCCCAGGGACTCCAGCCTACCAGGCTCCTCCATCCATGGGATTTTCCAGGCAAGAGTACTGGAGTGGGGTGCCATTGCTTTCTCTGAAGTAGCTAGTTGGTGGTCCCCTAACTTGCTACAAGGTGGAAATAGTGCAGACATGTGCTTTCCAGCGTTCAGGTTTGGTAAAGGTAGGCAGCAGAGAGAAGCAGGGCATATGGATGCCTGGCTGGAGCAGGACATGGAGAAGGGAAATGTAGCCTTTGATTTCAGCTCTCCTGGAAAAGGTTCAAGCCATCTTTCTTATGAACAGATCTGATTCACAAGGTTCTCTTTTTTCTAAGATTACTAAGATTCTAAGCTAAGTCTTTTAGTCACTGTTTGATAATAAGATGCAAGATAAAGTACTTGTGAACACAGAAAATTAATGGAAGGAAACACTATCTGAGTGTATGCTGAATTTAGCCACCAGCATCTATTTTTAAAGATGACCTAATTAATTGTTACATAGAATATGGAGAGAAAAGAAACATAGGCAAACCTTTTAGATAAATCACTATTGACTTTAAATGTGACATTGTTGAAGCAGTTTTCCAAAAGCTTATAGAATGATTTTAATACAGTTGTCAAACATGCCAGGAAAAAATACACGAGGATAGAAAACTGCTGAGTCTCTGAGGGGAAAAAAAGGATAGGATTGAAAAGTGACCTTAAAAAAATCTCTTAGCAACCTCTGTGTATCTCTTTAACATGTGTGTGTGTGTTAAGTTCCTTCAGTCGTGTCCAGCTCTTTGCAACCTTATGGACTGTAGCCCACCAGGCTCCTCTGTCCATGTGATTCTCTAGGCATGAACACTGAAGTGGGTTACCATGGTCTCCTCCAGGAGATCTTCCCAACCCTACATCTTTTACATCTCCTTCACTGGCAGGCAGGTTGGGAAGCCCCCTTTAACATACTCCTCATTTAGTAAACAGAATTATAGTCATTTTACCACAGACTCATTCTCACCACTGTATATAGAGTCATTGATCTTTACACTGCTCTTTTTCTTCCATGAGAGTTAATGTTATTTAAATGGAAATTAGATCAAAGAGGGGACTTGCCTCTTTACTAAATTAGAACATTCTAAAATTTAAGCAAAATAATCCAAATGTTGGATTTCCCCCTAAAGGACTGATACTGCACTTCAGCGCAATAAAACATGCCTGAAAGGCTGAAGCATACTACTTTGTTATTTTTGCAAGTAAAAGATGATTCTGAAAATTGGCTTTACTTCCACAGTCAGAAAGCAAAGCAAAGAACAAATACTCTAATGGAATGTAAAAAAAACATATTTAATAGGGAGATTTTATAAAAGTCTTGGCCAAGCATGAGAAAACTAGAAAATGATATCTTAAAGCCCTTTAACATATATCTCTTTCAAGAAAACACTAATCTAATACTATAGCAAAGAAGAGGTAGCCTGTATACATATTCTGCTTAAGCAAATACCCAGCCAATATTATAGCTCGTCCTTCAGAGAAGGGTAGTGAGTGAGCTTTTCAAAGTTACACCAAGCTGGGCATGGGATTTCCAGGCTTGAATGGTAGAATAAACTTGCTTATATCATTTCCCTCTCCCAACTTTAATGAAATAAAAACTAGGGGGAAAAAAGTAAAACAAAAGTTGACCAACACTTGATAGAGAAAAGCCTAGAACCTAAGGCTGTCACCTGGGGAAACAGTGAGAGAGGAAAGAGAAGATCCTAAAGTGGAGCAGAGGACACTGTGAAAGAAGGTCAGTCACCCCTGACACACGCACACACACACTCCCACGCAGTCCTCACAAGTCATCCTGGGGAGCCGTAACATCCCAAGTCCTCACACTAGTAATAAATCTGGAAAGAGGCAAGTTGAGTGGGCTGCCTTTTTTTTCTCCCTCCTCTGGGGAGCTATGGAAAGGCTGCTGGGAAAAATAGCCTCTGGGCAACAAGATGAATTGGAGGAGGATCTAAAGCACGTGGGGACCCCTTCCTGGGGGCAAACATGTAGCTTCACCTGGCTCAGAAGTGAGAATGGCATCCAGAAAAGCTAGCATCTCCCTCCACTCAGCCTGCCTGCTCACTGCTATGTTCTCAGCAATTAGTAAAGCAGATCAACTCCCCAAAAAATCAAAGCCCAGGGGACTTCCCTGGTGGCCCAGTGGTTAAACCTTCACCTCCCAATGCAGGGGTGAGGGTTCAATCCCTGGTTGGGGAGCTAAGACCCCACATGCATAGTGGCCAAAAAAAATAAAAATAAAAAATAAAACAGGAGCAACATTGTGACAAATTCAGTAAACACTTACAAAAAAAAAAAAAAAAAACACAAAGCCTGATGAATGGATAAAGAAGTTGTGATACATATACACAATGGAATATTACTCAACCATTAAAAAGGGATGCATTTGAGTCAGTTCTAGGAGATGGATGAACCTAGAGTCTGTTATACGGAGTGAAGTATGTTAGAAAGAGAAAAACAAATTTCATGTATTAACGCATATGTATGGCATCTAGGAAATGGTACTGATGAACCTATTTGCAAAGCAGAAATAGAGACGGAGACATAAAGGAAAGACTTGAGAGTGGATCTGAACCATGTACACCACCACATGTAACAGACAGCCAGAGGGAAGCTGCTTTATAACACAGGGAGCCCAGCCTGGCGCTCTGTGACAACCAGAGGGATGGGATGGGATTAGGGGTGGGAACAAGGTTCGGAAGGGAGGAGACTTATGGCTGATTCACACTGTTGTATGGCGAAGCCAATGCAATATTGTAAAATACCCTCCAATTAAAAATAAATTAAAAAAAAAAAGCCTGAGTTGTCTTTTCTTAATAGAAATAAGTGGACCTCAGTCATGGGGGAGAGACATTCAAGTACGGTGGTTATTTTGAGATGATGGGATTGAGGTCATCATTTTCACTTTCTTCTCTGCACTTTTCTGATTTGCTTCAATAGACTTTATAATGAACTTGAAATTTTTAGACAAAACAAATTTTTTTTTTCTTTAAAAGATAAAAGCAAGAAATGAGACTGTGACATTTAGCTCACCACATAGATTTTTAAGAATTGTGAACCTATGGTAGGGTTATGACAAACCATACCATGTTCCCATCTTCATCAAATAAACCCAACCCAGTTGGTACTTTGACCTGTAAGAGGAGAAAAGAAAAGAAAGAAAAGAAGAGACAAATAGCAAGAGTTAGGAAAAACAGGAAGAGTAAAGGAAGAAACCAGTCTGAGAGATATGGATAGCCAGGTCCATTGTAGAGCAGTCGGGGGAGATGGAATCGGTCTTCTGACCCTAGCTTTCAACCCCACCCCACACTCCTCTGAGTCAACTCTCCCATCACCCAAGTCACCACCAAGCCCTGACACCCAGTCTCTGGCATCAATAGTCAGGACAGCAACTGAAGTGGATGGACATGAGATTTAGGTTACAGTGAAATGCATGTGTGTCCCTGTGTCCATGTTGTATGTACGGGCTGTGTGTGTGTGTGTTCATAGAAATTCTTCTTAAGCAGAACAGATAGACTTACTCTAAATGGGAACAGCTGATCTCTGAAAGTCCTTTCTTTCAGTCTTTACTTGAATGTACTTTTTCTACCAATGAAAAATCCGGTAATAATTTAAAGAACTCATCTCTATAAGATATGAATAGGCTTCCCATATGGCACTAGTTGGTAAAGAACCCACCTGCCAATGCAGGAGACAAGAGACTTTGGTTTGATCCCTGGGTCTAGAAGATCCCCTGAAGGATGAAATGGCAACTCACTCCAGTATTCTTGCCTGGAGAACTCCATGGACAGAGGAGCCTGGGGGTCTACAGTCCATAGGGTTGCACACAGGTCAGACATGACTGAAGCAACTTGGCACAGCAGACCATAAGATATGAATAAATAAGACATTCATAATGACCAGCAGGAGAAGGAAATGACAACCCACTCAAGTATTCTTGCCTGGAGAATCCCATGGACAGAGGAACCTGGCAGGCTACAGTCCATGGGGTCGCAAGAGTCGGACACAACTTAGTGACTAAACCACCCCCACCAATGACCAGCAACCCTTGTGGCTCAGCTAGTAAAGAATCCACCTGCAATGCGAGAAACCTGGGTTCGATCCCTGGGTTGGGAAGATCCCCTGGAGAAGGGAAAGGCTAATCACTCCAGTATTCTGTCCTGGAGAATTCCCAGTCCCTGAGGTCCCAAAGAGTTGGACATGACTAAGCGACTTTCACTTTCACTATCAATGACAAGCAAGATTTAATGGGCAACTTTCACTTTCAATGACAAAGCAAGATTTAAAGAAAGTGCAAAAGAATAATGCAGTCTTCTGTCGCTATTGACCATATTTCAGCGAATCTAATGTAGCACCTTAGATTAGACGATGAGCCATTCTTTTATGCCGTTATGGGGGAAAAAATACTACCAAGTCAACTGGAGCTTGGCTCCTTTTTATCACATCAACTGTGGGACAGTTCTGGTCCCCAGGATTTTCAAATGCAGATCTTAAAGCAGATGAAAGGCAATAAGTCTCATCACTCACTCTCTTCACTAGCTTGTGATTCTTGATGGATCCCTTAACCTTCTTGGTCTGTTTCTTCAACTATAAAAGTGCTGCACTTTTGTATATGTATCATGTGTAAAATTCCTTTATGTTATAAAAATAATGTAGCTTCAGATCTGTTTTTCTTCCAGAATTAAGACAGCCTAAGGCCCTGAAGCCTTTCAGGCTGTGAAGAATGGGAGGTCAAGGTGGATTTTACTGCTTGGAGAGCCTCGGGAGGGTCCAAACCTTGTTGGTACTCCAACCTCAGCTCCATCGGTGAAGTCTCCTCCTTGAGTCACCGAACCTCTCTCGCCAATACCTCCATTCAGAACTGGTTTCCCCTGCTTTGTCCTCCTTCCTGGTGCCTCATTCCTGGTCCTTTATCTTCCAGACCAGAAGAGAAAGATACAGAAAGGAAGACCCAAGGTCTCTCTTCCATCCAATCAAGACTTTGGCTTTGTTCCAGTTGGGGAATGGTTGCCTAGGTAACCAAGTATTAACTGAAAGTAATTCCTATTCTCTATTTTTGTCAGACTAACATTCTTCTGGTTCCTCCCTCTTGTCTTACTTGGGAGTTAATAGTAAAAGGATTTATTTAACCAGACTCTGCATTTTATAACCCCTGCTGGCTTCCAGCAGCAAACTCCAAACTGCTTCTTACTGGAGGGTTGTCTTAAATGAACCAGAACTACTTTTTCTCATCTAAATATTTTAAACCTAATTGGAAGACAGCAAAGCAAATCAAGTTCAAAACGCAGTTAGGGGAGCTTCCTTACACCTTGATTCATCAGTGTCTGAGGCTGGTATCTTGAAATATAGCTCTTGTTTTATAGCATCAAGATCTGCTGAAAACTGGAATGGTTTTGAAAAGGAAAAGGGAAAAGTCTTCCTTTACCAAGATATCTAACCCAGCTGGATTATCAGTGTTGACAGAGGAGATTATTTTCTTTAGTTGTATGGCTAGTGGGTGACGGAGCCAGGGTCTGGGGTACAGTGTGGTCAAGGCAAGCCTCAAAAGCATCCTTAGAAGCATGTGGGTGATGCTGGGTGAGAGTGCATGGCAGTTCCAGATCTAGTCTTTTCTCCATCCTGCTATGTGTCTGGGAGGCTAATTTCTATGTATCATAGCAGCCTGTTGAGTTTAGTCAATGGAAAGGACTTGCCAGGGCTAAGGAATCAGGAAGGAAGTAAATCTGGGATACTTATGGCCCCCGTTCCCTCTCTGCTGGGTTTCTCTGCCCAAGGCCATAGCTCCTGCCAGGCAGACCTCTCCTGCAACTCCAGGTCTCCCTGGGTTTCAGGAATCTCTTCAAGCCTGGATAGAGGTCAAAGTAGCTTTCCATACAGCTAAGCCTTGAGTGCTTCTCCAACCCTTGTTGTATTTCCTCAATCCTTAACCCTTTGGAAATTGGCCCTGCAGCAGCAACTTTCTTCAGAAATCCCAATTTCTTTGGCTATGACAATGATACTGTGATTATTTTTGAAAAGGGTCTTCCTCTTTTAGAAAACATATGGAAATATTTAGGGATAAAGTGGCAATTAAATGAAGTTTGTTTGGCCGTGAGTTGATAACTGCCAAAACTGAGATTGGTAAATGAGTACATGGGTCTTCTCTACAATTTTCTGTTTTTGTCCATGTTTACATTTTTCCATCATAAAAAGATTTTAATGGGAAAAATCTCTGTTGAATAGCACCCTTTGGAGTGTGCTCTTTGTTTCCAATGGGGACCTGGACTGATACAGGAGTAGTGAAAGTCGCTCAGTTGTGTCCGACTCTTTGCGACCCTATGGACTGTAACTGGCCAGGCTCCTCTGTCCATGGAATTTTCCAGGCAATAATACTGGAGTGGGTTGCCATTTCCTTCTCCAGATACAGAAGTAGATGAGGAAGCAATAGAGAATCAGAAGATGAATATGGCCCGTTATATAAGGTTCCCTGGAACTATTGTTAAAAAGCAAGGGCCCCAAATAATCTGTGGTCATTTCTAAACTGGAACTAGATAGTAAAACCTCACTAATACATTCTGATTGGAAGAACAATTCAATCAGACTCAGAAAAAAAATCAATGATTTTTTTTTAATTTTTAAGACTTTAATATTTACTTTCAGCCTCATACTGGCCTTCATGGACTCTCCAGTGTTATCTCACAATGTACCTTTTTTTGCAAATCTTTATGGAAAACTTCTTTTATCGCTGTCTTGGACATGTTTTTCCTAGCATAAAGTTCCTGGTCTTTTCCTTTGCATTTCAAAACTCACCCACCTCAAAACTCAGTTTGTTTGACCTCTTCTTTAAAGTACGTCTGGACCTTCTTTAAAGTATGTCTGTACCCGAAATGAACTCTCCTTTTTAGGATCACACTGCTTCACCTTTAGGATCACTGGCTCAGTCACTGAATGACTTTGAGTAAGTAGTTATCCTCTTACGGCCTCAGTTTTACCACCTGTAAAATGGAACCCATAACAAAATTCACTCACAGAGATTTGCATGAATATTAAATGAGTCTGCTTGGAATTGGCTGATCCTCAGCTTTCAATCAATGTTAACTACTATAATCATCACTTATTCAGCAAATATATATAGTAAGCTCCTGCTATGTGTCTGATTTTTTAAGTCCTGAGGATACAACAGTAAACAAAACTAAACCCTTGTCCTCCTGGAGCTTCCTTTCAGTAGAAAAGACAGATAATAAACACATAAACAGATAAATATCAAGGTTTCCAATAGTGCTAAGTGCTATGAAGGAACCAAAACATAGTAAAAGTGATGGGAGATATTATTTTTAGGTCAGGTGGTCTAGAATTGCCTCTCTAAGACGGTGACATTTTGATGAAAAGACACATTGAAATTAGCTTTTAAACCAACTTCATTACAAGAGAAAAATCTCTTAGATAAATATCAAAACAGCAAAGGTTTGGGAACCCTATGGTTTCCAACGTAGTAGTAATGATAACCCAGGATCTCAACCTGCATGAGTAGACCAACTAAAGGGCAAATTCACATTATAAACATAAGTATCCATTCCAACGCTGCCTTTCACTGTGGTTTTATTTTTTGTTGGTGGTGTTCGTTTTTATTTTATTTTTTAATTGGAGTATAATCACTTTACAATGTTGTGTTAGTTTCTGCCATACAAAATTGTAAATCAGCTCTAAGTATACATATACTGGGCTTCCCAGATGGCTTTAGTGGTAAAAATCCCCCTACTAATGCAGGAGATCCAGGAGACATGGTTCAATCCCTGGGTCAGAAAGATCCCCTGGAGGAAGGCATGGCAACTCACTCCAGTATTCTTACCTACAGAATCCCATGGACAGAGGAGCTATAGTCCATAGGATTGCAACGAGTCATACACAACTGAAGCGACTTCACATACATGCATACAAATACATATATCCTCCTTCTCACACATGATCATCTTGCCCATATTATCTTTTTCATTGTTGTTATTCAGTCACTAAATCATGTCCGACTCTTTGCAACCCCACAGACTGCAGCGCACCAGACTTCCCTGTCCTTCATTATCTCCCAGTTTGCTCAAACTCATGTTCATTGAGTTGGTGATGCCATCCAACCATCTCATTCTCTGTTGCCCTTTCTCTTGCCTTCAATCTTTTCCAACATCAGGGTCTTTTCCAATGAGTCAGCTCTTTGCATCAGGTAGCCAAAGATTAGAGTTTCAGCTTCAGCATCAGTCCTGCCAATGAATATTCAGGAAATATTGATTTCCTTTAGGAGTGACTGGTTTGATCTCCTTGCAGTCCAGGGGACTCTCAAGTGTCTTCTCCAGCGCCACAGTTTGAAAGCATCAATTCTTCAGCATTCAGCTTTCTTTACGGTCCAACTTTGACATCCACACATAAAAATGAAAGTGAAGTCACTCAGTCATGTCCGACTCTTTGTGACCCCATGGACTATAGCCCACCAGTCTTCTCTGTCCATGGGGTTTTCCAGGAAGAGTACCGGAGTGGGTTGCCTTTTCCTTCTTTACTGTCCAACTCTCACATCCACACATGACTACTGGAAAATCCACAGCTTTGACTATATGGACCTTTGTCGGCAAAGTGATATCTCTTTTCTGACCTCATTTTTCAAAAACAGTACTTTGTCATCAAAAATTCTTCACACCATTAACAGATCCTTCTCTTGTTGCTGTTTTCACAGACTCAGCCTATTAATTTCTTCACCTTTAATTGTTCCCTAAGAAATTGCCTCCCTTCTGAATTACACCTTAAAACTGCTTTCAGGCTTCCATTCACCTGCTTTCCTTTTATATCAGAGTCACTGCCACTGAATCCTTTCACTTTCTTCCACTTTTTTTCACTCTTTCTTCTTTGTCTCTTTGCTCCCATTTATAGCCAGAAGGAGAGGAGATTCCAATAGAAGCTGCCAGTCCTCAGGGACTGGTGTGAGTTTGGAGGGAGCAGGAGGAAGGAGGTTGTACTGATGGGAGTGGAAGATTCAGAGAAATGAGATATAGATGAGAAGTTACATGCTCTAAGAGCCCCACCATCATTTTTCTGACAATTTCAGAATTTGAGAATTAATAAAATAAGGATTTGTTTTAGGAAGTGTCGGGAGAGTCAGGAAGATAAATATGATGCTTTTCTCCACCAAGAGGGAAAAAATCCTAGTAATGAAAACTATCACCATAGAAAACCTTTGTAAGTGGGTTCATGGATTGAACTTTTTTGAATTCCACCTAATTAAAATATCAGTGGACAGTTTAACCCAGAGGACTTATCCCCCACATGGAGCAATACACACAGGCAAATATGGGGCTATTTGCATATTCTTCTTTTATTATACTTCTTGCTCCTCTGCTGTGAATTTTTTTTTCCTTCTTCATACATGGGGCCCAAAGTCAGTTGAGAGTAGAAAACATAAAAAGCTTAGAAATTAAATGCTTAGGATTAACTTCTAAGGAATTCACTTCAGACCACATAAATTTAGAGCCTTTGTTCACCAGGAACTCAGCAACTCAAATTAATGTTCCTGCTTTCTGAAGTTGTGATGAACGAGGGCCACGCAGACTCGGCTTGGTTTTCATCTGCTTGCACATCCCGCCGTCCAAAGATTGGCTGGTGCACAAAACATTCCCAGGTACCACGTAACGATCTGTGCAGGTGGCGCTCTGGCATGGGCAACACTGAATGTTCCAAATAGGAAAAAACCGTAATCTGAGAGAAAGGACTGCTTTCTTTTCAGCAATAATACAAGTCTTTTCATTATCTTGCAAGTTAAAATATCAAAAGGAAGAAAAAATACCCAAGAGTTCTAGCTTTTTGTTTTCTCACATCCTTAGACACAAATTTCCCTCATAAAAATATGCTGCGTTATCCAAGTTTAAGGGTTTTTTTTTTAAAAAAAAAAACAAAGATCTTGATATTTCTTCTTAAATGACATGCTAAAATTAATATTGGTTCACCTTCAACTGGCCTCTCGTGAGACTGGCGCATTTTAATCTTCCAGACCATACTTTTTCTTGATCAAAGGAAAGGATTTTTTTTCCTCCTTTTGTGTTTGGATTAAAAATTATGATCTCCACACCTAAGTTGAACGAAATTGAAAGTTTGTTTTCTTAAAGGAGGAAATCACTAACTTTAAAACATTCTTTTAAAATCTAGGGACTGAGAGTTTGTTTGGTTTTTTTTGTTTTTTTTTTAAAAAAAAAAAAAAGGTCTGGTGTTCCGGGGCAAGCTAAAGTGGGGAAAAGGGACAATTTGATTGAGATGCAGGCAAAAAGGGGATGCTGTCTATAGAAAACTGAAGAGCCATAGTTAAACCAACTTAAAAAAGCAGTTCTAACTTTGTATTATCATCACTCAGTTCTAATACAACTTTGCATCAAAACTGTGAGCTGGTCTATGGTGGTGGATTCTAGGACAGCTAGAATACGTCCAAGGATGGGATAGAAAAAAGAAAAATGACAACTAAGGTGTGCATTAATCCATTCACGTATTCACTCCTCCATACATTCAACAGACAGCTAGTAGTTACCCAGCACTGTGTCAAGTGTTGGTCTAGGCACTAGGAATACAGCTGGGATAAGATTCATGCCCTCTGGGAGTTAATATTGTAATGGAAAGTGCAAACATAATGCACAGGTAAATTGTATATTATGTTAGAAGGTAATTAAGTGCTATGGAGAAAATGATAAATGCACTGTGCTATGGGAGACTGGCTTCCCAGTGGTGCAGTAGTAAAGAACCCGTCTGCCAACTCAGGAGGCACAAGAGCCGTGGGTTTGATCCCTGGGTGGGGAAGATCACATGGAGAAGGAGATGGCAGCCCACTCCAGCATCCTTGCCTGGAGAATCCCCAGGAGGAGCCTGGGGAGCTGCAGTCTGTGGGACGGCAAAGAGTCACACAACTGGGCACACAAGCACGAGGGGGAGACAGTGTCAGAAGGTTGTGGGTTTAAATAGGGTGGCTGTTGGCCACTGGGAAGACGACTTCTGATGAAACACCTGAAGCAGTGTGCCCTGGCCTGTCCCTGACCCTCACCTCCAGGAAAGGTGACTGAAGGATGCCTCTTGGTATTTTAATTGGATGTCTTAGCCCCTGAATTCTGTTTTGTTAAGACTTTTATTATATTCATTCTGTTTAAATCTTTTGGCATGAAAATCTCTAAACATTTTTCTGTCACAGTGAAAGACCTTTAATTTCTCCACTGTTTTTTGAAGTTTCCTCCACGGGTAGCACTGTCAGAAACAAGATGAAAAGCATTAAACTGGGTACCAATTTTTATCCACAGTTCCCACCGAAAGTTGAATTTGAGGCTAGGATTGAGCAAATATAAGAAATATTATTTCCCAGAAATGTAGAAAATATGGTTTAAATGTTTTCTCTGATGTTTGCTAACACCAAGTATCTTGTCAGTGGTCACAGCTCTGAGCTTGTAATTTCCGAGTGTCAATCCTCACTTCAGAAGCCCAGATTTGAATGCTTGAGTTACAAATGTTTTCTATCCCTTACAACAATCAGCTATGGGCACGCAGTGAGCTCTGTATCCAGAGTAATAGATTAGCCTCTTCCCCACACTTGACAGCTTCCATCCAAGCAAGACTCACGAGGATTAGACATAAACTCTCTGTTTGATATAATTTAAAGACATTAGAAAGCCTGTCCTGACTCCACCACCCATCAAGTTTCCCCACCTAAACACTGATGCCTTGACATCATTAACATGGGGCAAAGACTGTGCAATAAGGATTGACTCTTAAAATATAAAGTTGGGGAAGGGTCAGGATGGGGACCACATGTACACCCATGGCTGATTCATGTGAATGTATGGCAAAAACCACCACAATATTGTAAAGTAATCAGTCTCCAATTAAAATAAATAAATAAATAAATATATATATATATATATATATATATATATATATATAAACTTGGTATATGTGGGGGGGATTAATAAATTTACACTAAAGTGCAAATGACTAGTGCCCTACCCTTTCTTAGAGCAAGTTCATGTAGAACAGAGTAGAAAGAGCACAGCAAGCAATGCAGATTCAAAAATGAAGAAGGCTGAGAAGACAACATGCCTCCATAACCTAAAACCCACTAGGAAAGGTAGAATGGAGGAACCTCCCTGAAGATATCTCCTGTGGGTGCCTTTTGTCACACAGTCAGCACTTAAATCCTGGAATACTCCCCTCCATCTCATCTACATTCCTATTCAAACTTTCCAAAGCATGGGTTATTTTTATAGCACTAACTCCATTATGAATTTCTAAATATTACCAAAAAGAAAAAACCTGATTTTTGTAAGTTCTATCTTAAAATCAGAAATATAACTCTGTAGGAAAAAAAAATTAAAGAAGTGAATAAATTCCTTGAGAAAGAAGATAAGGCAGTGGATATCTTGGACTTATTAATCACTGCCTGGTGGGCAATGGAGACCCTTCCAGTTTCCCTTGCTAACACTTCCATTAGCCCAGCCTACAACCCCAGATTTTTGTCCCTTCAACTACCTAAATATAAATTCCCATGTGTAACTGTTCAAGGAGGCATGAATACTTCATAGACATCTACTCTATTCATAACTCTCACTACTACTCTACTCTGCCTTATTATTCCTAATACTCTCCCATTTGAGTCAAACAGAATCATTTGGGGGTATTAAAATCTCTTCCTTTTAAAAGTATTGACCTTTGTTATAATACTTTATGCTGTTCCTAACTTCACATAGCAAAACCCTACCCACCATACACACTACCCCAAAGCTTCCTGATGTCGTTCCAGATCCACCTATCTAGATTAAATTTTCCTTCCTCTATGTCCAGAGAAAACATTAATAAAAGCCCAATCCTAGACGTATTGACATAAAGGGTCACACTAAAGATCTTTTTAACTCAGTTCCCATTGCCTGATATACTATGTTTGGCATTCAACAAAACAGTATAAGGAATGCTAATAGACAAGAAATAACCAGTCTGAAGACACAAAGTAAGCATCAAAACTAAATTCAGATATGGCACAAATTTTGGAATTATCACATAGAAATGTTAAGTAATTTATAATTAATATATTAAAAGTTATAAGGAGGAAAAATCAGACAACATTTAAGAACAGATGGGTAATGTAAGCAAAGCCATAGACTCTGAGAAAGAATCAAAAAGGATTCTAGAAATCAGAAACACTAACAGAAATAGAGAATGGACTCATCAGTAGACTGGACATGGCCAAGGAAAGAACCAGTGAGCTTGAAGATATTAATATATCAATAGAAACTTTTCAAGCGTTTAGAAGGGGAGAAAGTGGAAACAGTGACAGATTTTATTTTGTGGGCTCCAAAATCACTGCAGACAGTGACTGCAGCCATGAAATTGAAAGACACTTGCCTTGCTGCTTGGAAGAAAAGCTATGACAAACATAGACAGCGTATTAAAAAGCAGAAATATCACTTTGCTGACATATGTCCATATAATCAAAACTATGGTTTTTCCAGTAGTCATATACAGATGCAAAATTTGGACCATAAAAAGGGCTGAGAATTAAAGAATTAATGCTTTTGAATTGTGGTGCTGAAAAAGACTCTTGAGAGTCCCTTGGAATGCAAGAAGATCAAACCAGTCAATCCTAAAGGAAATCAATATTTCCTGAATATTTATCAGAAGGAATGATGCTGAAGCTCCAATACTTTGGCCCCCTGATACAAAGAGCTGACTCATTGGAAAAGACCCTGATGCTGGGAACGACTGAAGGCAGGAGAAGGAGAGGGTGACAGAGGATGAGATAGTTGGATGGTATCACCAACTCAATGGACTGAGTCTGAGCAAACTTTGGGAGAGAGTGAAGGGCAGGAAAGCCTGGCGTGCTGCAGTCCATGGGGTCGCAAAGAGTTGGACACGACTGAGTGACTGAACAACAAAAAACTTTTACAAACAATGTTGCCACCTGAGCCATTCCCCATAGCATTTTATCCTAATGGTCACCCAGGCACTGGACTCAGGTACATTCATCAGCTCACGTGCCAACGTTATTCAGGAGGCTTTGCTATTATTATATGGAGGACCAAGAAGGAGAGGATCCAGGATCCCCGGCAATTCAGTGTCTAAGGAGTAGGTGATCCCCACAGGAATCTATATATACAACATGGTTATTTTAATCTTTCTTTCCAGTGTGCAAGAACATTTTTACCCATTTAATCATCTTAATAAATTTCTGTCTGTCATCTTTCTCATTATGTATGCATTGCTATCTATCTCAATGGAGTATTTTGAGGCTTAATTAATAATGTGCACTAATTTGAACCATAAGAGAAAGAGCTAAAGAAAAGGCTTTATGTATATATTTGTTCCATGGAGAACATACAGTAGCTTCATGATAAATATACTACGACAGACAGTATAAAACAAAAAGAGCTCTGGATCAGACAAGTGAAGGGGATGATGTGGAGAACAGAGACACTGTATAAACCATAGCTAAAGAGATACCCACAAGATATATGGGCAAAGAAAACCAATTAGATAATTTATAAATCAGAAATATATTTCATTATTATCGTCTTGCAGGGAAGGGGGGGAATGGCCCTATGTCTTAATTAGACATGTTCACATATGAAACTCCAAACCAAGAAATGTAACTCACTCAGTCGTGTCCAACTCTTTGGAATTCTCCAGGCCAGAATACGAGAGTGGGTAGCCTTTCCCTTCTCCAGGGGATCTTCCCAATCCATGGATCGAACCCAGGTCCCCCACATTGCAGGCAGATTCTTTACCAGCTGAGCCACCAGGGAAGCCCTCACTTTCACTTAATTAGACAGGTTCATATGTGAAAGTCCAAACCAAGAAATGTAACAGGTACTGTGTTAGATATTTTCCATTGTCTTGAGAGAGAGACTCTATCTTTTCCATGCTTCCCCAGGGGTCTGACCTTTATGGTCTTCATTAAGGGCTGCCATCACGATAACTTCCCATGAAAACCAAGTTACAAGATAGCAGAAGACAGGCGGAAAATACAACCAGAGTAGTCTTTTTCCTAGCCTCCTCTTGGCTATGCTGTGGGTGGACAAGGCCCACATTTCTCTAGCAGAGATCACAGCTCCTGGCAAACAGCCACATTTCACAGCCCCTGCATGGCACCATCAGCTACATGAGTGGCATCACTCCATGCTTTGCAACATCCCCTGTTAGTTCCCTTCATGCTGCTCACATCTTTAAAGCAGTCCCTTTTATTTCTCCCCATTTGTTACCTGCCTAACCCTGATTGATACAAGTATAAAATATATACATACAAAGAGAATATGAAATATATTAATTTGCCAACTAGGACTTTTCAGTTTTAATCAAATAGATCTAACTTATACAAAATAGGGCTTCCCTGGTAGCTCGGCTGGTAAAGAATCCGCCTGCAATGCAAGAGACCCTGGTTCGATTCCTGGGTCAGGAAGAACCCCTGGAGAAGGGATAGGCTACCCACTCTGGTATTCTTGGGCTTCCCTGGTAGCTCAGCTGGTAAAGAATCTGCCTGCAACGTGGGAGACCTGGGTTTGATTCCTGGGTTGAGAAGATCCCCTGGAGAAGGGAATGACTACCTACTCCAGTATTCTGGCCTGGAGAATTCCATGGATTATATAGTCCCTTGGGGTTGCACAGAGTCAGACACGACTGAGCAACTTTCACACTATACAAAATAAGGGAAAATAGGGTTTACCTCCTCTGTGGAACCACCAACCCCAAGAGTTGGCTGTGACTCCCTCTTTGTTCTTACTTTTTATACACAGCATGTAATATCAAGGGATGGTGGTGGACATGAAAGAAGCTTAGACAAGCCGGCTTCATTTGGGGAAAGCCTCATGAAGTGAGGGAATCTGAGATGTACAGATGTACAGGAATGCCTAGAGATCTGACACTTGCAGTGATGTCAACTCAAGACTCTGTAGTTGGTTTGCACAGTCACACACAAGGAAGAGATATCAAGAGTTGCACAATTCAGTGAGGGGTCCCTTAATTTATCTGTCTTTTCAGACAGTGAGATCAAGAGGAGAGTTTCCATCCTCTCTTTATCCCCTGTTCTAGGCCATTGCTCAATAAGCATTCACTGATTTCCTGCTCTAGTTAAGAACACACAATCAGGACACAATCAACATTTAATAATAAGCTCAAAACTACCTTCCAAGTCATGTTTCCTGACAAAGACAAGTGCAAGCTATTTACAAGAACATCATTTAATATGTCTAGGTTACAACAACCCCAATACCCTGTACCTTGAGAGGTAATACATACACACTTCTGTTTTTTTCCATTACCAAGACTAAACTATTCTGAGAGAGGATTTATTTTTAAAAGAAGACTGCTCATGTCAAAGCAAGCAGGAGTGGCTCTTTTCAACTCAGAGAGGCACTGCAGGTCTACCTGTAAAATCAAAGTGAGTCTCCAACCCTTGAAGTCAGAATGCTAAATTTAGTGTTTCCATACAAATGGCAAATGGCAGTGCACCCAGATGACCTCCAAAGCCATCAGCTAATGGGCCATAACGGGCACCAATTCCCTGGTCATAAATCTGCATCTGATGTTCTCATCTTCTCTCTCCTGAATTGTGAACTACTGGACCCTCCACAGTGTGATTCTTGAGCATATGCCAACTTCACAGTCCCTTCTGGGTCAGGTCTCCCTGCCACAGTCTGAGGAACACACAGCTTCTGCTCCAACTTCCTTCATTTCCTTGACTCCTTTCAGCTCTACACCCAAACCCAATTTTCCATCTTCATATCAGTCTCCTGTCTACCACATCCCAATGGCTCAGATTAACATGAATATACTAAGACCTGTTTTCTCATCTGTAAAAAACGATAATAGGATGAGACTAAGCACAGTGAGCAGGCTCAGTCCTCTCACATCCATCTAACATTTCCTGAGTGGCTGCAATGGGAAGGGCACAGTGTTGGATTCTAGGAATAGAGTAAGCATCCCTGTTTTTGATATGTAAGAGCAGTTACCATGTCTGAGCATGTCTACATGTGATATTCATTTTTTTACTTTTATTTTTAATTTTATTTTAAATTTGGCTGCACTGGGTCCTCATTAATGGTACAAGGGCTTAGGTGCTCTGTGGCATGTGGGATCTTAGTTCCCCAAGCAGGTATTTAACCCATTTCCCCTGCACTGGAAGGCAGATTCTTAACCACTGGACCACCAGGAAAGTCCCTATATGTGATATTTAGACCTGTCTCTTTGTATCCTCATGATGACCCTATGACAAAGCACCATTTTACAGAAAAGAAAAACTAAGACACAGATGTTGATAATATGGCCCAAGTCACACAACTAGTAAATGGCAGAGCCAGTAATCAAACCTATGTAATTTGGTCCTCAACGATACTGCCTCTTAAATAATAATAGTAAAAAGTCCTTCTTTAAAGGCATGAATAAAACACTGGATAGGTGATCGTAGCTCTGCTAAGACTTCCAGGATGAGGGGCTACTTGAGCTCCAAGATGCTTTCCACCCTATATCCACGTCACGGCCCTGTCAGGAGCCTGCATCATGTACCCTTAGCCAAGTCACTTCCATCTTGAGCATTGCTCGAAGGCCCACTCACCTGAGTTACTTTCAATGAATGGACTCCTATCCCTGCTGTATTATTTTGTGCCTGATAAGATTGTTCATCTATACATATACCACATCTGACATCATCTCTCCTGACTTCTCCTCATTGCCATGTTTAATCTCCCAACCAATCTATCAAGGGCACCTCCAGACAAGTTTGGTACAGTGCTTATCAAATAGCAAGCAAACTCTGTTAATAAAGCAAATAATCGCTTTATCCAGGAAGTCAAATTGAAACCATCCAGACCAGTCTGAGGACACGCATTCACCTTGACCTGGCAGAGCCTCCCCCATCAATCCACCAGGGCTAAGCTGACAATTCTCCAATCAGCACTCCACACCCTCATCCCCTTGACTTGTATCTTGTCTTAAATGATAATATAAACTCTAAGCCTTTGAAGTAGTGAAAGAAACTTTTATTTTCTCATGGTTTCCACTGCCCAGGTTTTTATATTATATTGTAAATCCAAAACTGCCGTGAAAGTTAGAAAGTTTGAAAGTGCCTTTGCAGGAATTTGGACGTTAGTCAAACATCTACCCTCAACATTTTCTCTCCAGTGGTAGAATGTCCTCCGCTAGACCTATCTTGAGTACACTGCGTGTGTTAAGAAGACTTTCACACATAAACTGGTTAGAGCTATTTTCCATCACTCCTCATTGTAAAAGTATTTGTGTTCTAACTGCAGGGTATTCTTAAACCCTACTGTTGGTGATGGCTTCTGTAAACAACAGTAATTCTCAAGTGCCTTATCATGAATGCAGTGATTCATCTCCGCTGCAGAAAAGTGGCTTTATTTAGAAAGGCCGGGGTGGGGCGGGGGGAGCAGTGGCGGAGGGCAACATTACATTGCATTTGACAGGGGATCTGCAGAATTGTCTCCTTTGCCCCATGTAACAGGTCCAGTTTATTCCTTTTTCTTTCTTCTGCTGCAAGAATTGCATGTAAACATTTGGGCATATTAAGCAAATAGCCCCAAATTGATGCTTTACCTAAATAATTTCTTAATTGGTCTAAAGTGCACTTTGCACACCCTCCCTCAGTCTAGTCTGCACGGCCCCACGATGACACGTAGGAGACAGTAAACAAATGTTTAATTAATATTTGCTGAGCAATAAAAGGAAAAACAGAAGCAAGAAAGGGAGGGAAGTAAAGTTGGTAACACCAGGTGAAAAGAAGTCAAGGTTATGAAGTACATCTTCATCTGGTTCATGAGCTACTGAACCTTACAGGGCTTAGCACCTTTCTGTGACCTCAGGTGCCAATCAATCTGCTCCTGAATTTTACTACTAGGAGAACCCTTAGGAAAAAAGTAACCAGCTTAGAGAAATACATCTCCACTACTGGAAATATACAAGCCAGCAGATTTTTACCTCTGAGAATAAATCAGCATAAATATTGTATCAGCTATCTACTGCCACATAGCACTGCATAACAAACAGCTATAAAAAACCTCAGTAACAATCAGCAGTAAGCATTTATTGGTTAAGCCTGCGTCAGCTGAAGGTTGGCTAGATGGCTCTGCTGGTGTCAGCCAGGCTTGCTCACATGTCTGCAGTCACTGGCTGTTGGCTGATAACAGCTGGCCATGGCTGGGACAACTGGAATTACTCAACTCTGCTCCATAGGTCTCTTCTTCTCCAGCAGGTGATTCCAGGGATGGTCTCATGGCAACAGAGAAGTGGATTGCCATCAGAAATACACAAGATTCTTGAGGCCTGAACTCAGAGTTGACATACCCTTCCTGCATCCTATTAGCCAAAACAAGTCATGGAATTACATCCCACTCTCAGTGGAAGTGGACTGTATCATTAAATGACAGGGACCTCCCTGGTGGTTCAGTGGTTAGGACTCCCTGCTTCCAAAGCAGGAGACACAGATTCAATGCCTGACTGGGGAACAAAGATCCCACAAGCCGTGTGGCATGCCCCCAAAATTAAATAATTACTAAATTAATTTAAAATTTAAAAAAATATTAAATGACAAAGGGAGTGCTAGAGGGAAAGATGGAGAATTCAGGCCAATGATGCAGCATACCACAAGTATTTTACATACAAATTAACACTATAGTATTTTTAATTACAAAGATGGAAACTAGATATATTGGCAAGTCAAACTAGGACATGAATCTGAAAGAAAGTGCCTATTTTTTTCTAATGCTTAGTTCAAATGGTATTTTTTAACTTCAATTTGTTATTATAATTAGCTTAAATATTAACTTGAAGTAAATAACATTTATGCTGAGAATGAATTGATCTCTTTCCTCTCTGGATATTCTTTATTCCAGTGGCCTGGTAAAACATTTTTATGAGCAAATAAAAGCTTTAATCACTTTTGTAAGTCTATGACAATGATAAATTTTTCAAATTTTGGAGAAAAGAATGGAAATAGCCTATCAAACAAAGATTATGAAAAAATTGCAGAAATTCATTTCAGTATTTTAAATTTAGTAAATATTTTTACGTGACAGTTTTGACAAAACAAAGGCGGAAAGGTATCTGATTCCTGGATTTGTAGTTCTCATCTGATTCAATTATGTACGTTTATATTTTAGAAATATCAACTCATTCACATGAGAACCAAGATTCACTCTGCAATATCAGAAGAAGTTCCAGATTAAAAGAAGGTTGAAATGAAATTACATCTCTATAGAAATCAGAATCTCTATTTCTGGGTTCAATGCCTTTGACAGTCTGACTACCTATATTGTTTTTATCATATGAAAAAAAAAGAGGCTACTTTCATTTCACATCCCTTAACCTTCTAGCAATGAAGAAGTTCTGGAGCAGCTAATGAATATAAAAGGGGTCAGTATTCAAATTACATTCGTTCATAGTTCATTGGAAAGTTTATTTTATTATTGAAGACTGGGACCTGTTTGCCTATCAGTTAGCAGCTCTCACTCTAATGCCTTAATCTTTAAGTGGACACTATCCTGATTAAATGCAATGATGGTAACCCTTACGTTAATATAGTCCCATAAGCGATATGCCAACATTACCGAGATTTATGGGCAGAACCACATCCATAAAATTTAGATAATTGCTTGTGTACTGCCAGCCTATTTTGCCTGTTAATATAAATAATATTCTCCACATTAGCTACCAGAGGACAAATTTCTCATAACTGACTTGGTACTTAATTCTGTCAGATAATCTCCTCTGCAATTTGGTGAAGAATACACTGTGAACCGTTTCTGACAAGCTTCGTTTTTCTAGTGTGTTTTGCTGAAGAGGCCCAATCTGTTGTTTGTTTGGGGTTGCTACCACATTAAATTGATTTAGGGACACCATTTTCTATTCTTCTGTCTTCCATGCTCTGTTAACTTATGTCACATTTATTAAAACTCATGGCTGTGCATGTATGTTTCAATTCGCAGTAGCAAACTGATGAAACAGGTTTCTCCCCTCTTTCTGTAAAATAGGGTTTAACAACTGGTGCTACTATTATTGTATTGCCACATCACAAGGAAGCTCAACAGGAAAAGATCTGCACAAGATTCTGATTAAGAAATCCTACCTGGGGCATCGAATATATGTGAAGTAACTCTTCAAATAAAAACTTGGAGGAACAAGAACAAATGCATAAAAGAGGAACATATGTTTTATGCTACCAAATTATGCATCATTATTTTGAATAGCTAACCAAAGTGTGTTATAGGTACTAAAGCTTCATTTAAATTTTAGTCTATTTGCAGCTTTTTCAAATTCCCAAGGCAGGGTAGGGGGTAGGGGTGGGGCGTGGCTCTTCTAAGGAGATGCACTCTAAAAATTTGTTTCTGGAAGATACTGCAAAAATCTGTGGTCACAGATTCCAGACTGTTCCAAACACAGCTCTCTGAGATCCTGTTTGCTAATTTATGATGTATCTGCTTTTACCCGCTAGGTTTGTGCTTTATCACCAGCCTCAGGGAGCCCATCAGGACTTATGAAGGAAAGGAAGTCTGAGGGACATAAAAAAGAAAAAAAAGAAATTGACACCAAGCCAGGGAGCCTTTTATATGACATGCAGCATAGGGTGAACCCTTGGTACTGAAGGGCATGGGTTCAGTTGCCATCTTTACATTCTTCATGTTATTTAAATAAAATGTCTAATCATACTTGAAGTTTCCCAAAGCCTTGGGTTGGAGAAGAGGTATCAGGCTAAAGTACAGACAGTACACATTCCCACTTTCCTTTCCATCTCCCTCTGAAAACTCAACACTGTCCCCCAAAATATCACTGCCCCCCCAAATATTCCCAGATATATCTTGCACTTCCCACCTTCCAGCCTCTCACAACTAAATATTGCCTGTATTTTAAGGTACAATTTATTTCCTACATCCTAGCCTTCCCTGAATATTTCAATCCAAAGTTAGTAGTCGGGAAGATCTGCTGGAGAAGGAATAGGCTACCCACTCCAGTATTCCTGAGCTTCCCTTGTGGTAAAGAATCCCAGCTCGTAAAGAATCCACCTGCAATGTGGGAGACCTGGGTTCGATCCCTGGGTTAGGGAGATCCCCTGGAGAAGGGAAAGGCTACCCACTCCAGTATTCTGGACTGGAGAATTCCATGGACTGTATAGTCCGTGGGGTCACAAACAGTCGGACACAGCTGACTCATTTTTTTTCAGGGAAATTATAGCTTTCACTTTCTCTATCATTCATATATCTACCATATGACTTATGTCAGTAGTCACTGTTTCCTTAATATGTTATATATTTTGTAAGAATAAAGGCATGTCAGAATATTCAGCAGTACCCCTAAGTGGCTAACACTGTGCCTTATTCAAAGTAAATTCATATACAAGTTGGTCTTTATGACTTTTATATTTTTCTTTTTAAGGTTTTACTTCTTACAAAAATAATACCATATTGTTATATACACAATGTTCAAACATAAATGATAATATAAAAGCCATATCTCTCAGTTATGTCCGCTCAGAAGTGTTGAGTTAATCAATTGAAGAGGAAGAGTTTACACCATTGACCCCAGCAGGGATTTCAGGCTGTAGTGAAACTTGAAACTTTCATCATTTTTTGGACGATCAAAACTTACTCTCCCTTACCAGTGGATCCCTGAGTGGGATCCTGACTCCTCAGGATGAAATTTCCAAGTGAATGTGAAAAACAGCAAATCCCCAAGTCAACTCTAATTTGAAACCATAATCTCAGGGCGTTTCAAGGGGTTCTAAGTCTTACTGAGGCTTCTCAAGAGTGAGACAGTGGCTTTTCCTGAGCAGTTGTTAATACTATAGGTCAAGAATAGTGATTGTGAATTATATATTCATAATCACCTTCTCAAATATTACAGTGTCTTGCAACTTGCAGAGAAGATGGGGGTGAAAACACTATAAAAGTTTAGGAAGTTGCTTCTCTAAGCTTCTACATCTCCAAAACTTAGAGCCCAGTCATCCAAAAACCTCTTCCTGAAATATGTGTTCAGAAGACATTTCCATCATTGATCCAAGCATCAGAAAACAGGTATGGAGAAAGAACACAGCTTAAATAAAACCCCAAGAGCATTAGCATCCCATCCCTAGCATAACATGAATAATACTTGAAGCATGAACAAGACACATGAGCCCCATCTTGAAGGTATGAGAGGCAACCAGGGAGGAGCAAGACTATCTCTTCACACTACCTGGCCCACAGGTTCAGAGTTCCTCCAACGGCTCTTAAAGGTGCAGTTTCTATACTCAGCTCTACAGGTGACTAGTCCTGTGCTTTAAGTCATGCAATTAGCTCCATGTACAATGCAGCAGTAGAGGATAATATTGAAGAATGTGGGCTTTGGAGTGCGAGTTCAACAGACCTAGGTTCAAATGTCACTTCTGACATTGACCTACTGTATGACCTTGAACAAGTTTATCAGTCTAAGCTTTAGTTCCTTCATCACTAAATGAGTAATGCTCATGAGATTATGGTAAAACTTAGGTTACTGTATGAGTGGCAGTAAACTGCAGCTGCTAGCATCATTATTGAAGGGTATTATTCTTTTAAGGGAAGTGGATTAGGGTACCTTCTAAATGTCCATCCTACTTCTAAGACTTTATGAAAGAACAGTAGAAGACTTTGAAGACAACAGCCATCCAACCTCTACCTTTCACTGCCATAGACATCAATTTGTTCCTTCTGCACCATAATGAAAAGGTCAGGCACCCTCGTTGGCTTTGGGGCATCCCTGCTCAAGAATCAGATACATTCTATTTTTAAAATTAAACATACAAATAACATTTGGA
The DNA here is from genome assembly GCF_019923935.1 of Bubalus bubalis. Classification (NCBI taxonomy): domain Eukaryota; kingdom Metazoa; phylum Chordata; class Mammalia; order Artiodactyla; family Bovidae; genus Bubalus; species Bubalus bubalis. The sequence continues at coordinate 90,981,926 of NC_059164.1, forward strand.
ATAATGGTCCCATTTCAACAAACTTGATGGCTAATTATAACAAGTGATCCTAACTCCCTCATTTAACTAGCTTTCCTGGTAGACTGATTATATGGAATATAGAAAATGTGGATACCAAGTAATGAGATTGATTTTGGCAAGACATCCAGGAAAATCACCATAAACTACTCCTTATATAACTAACACACTTATATAAAGAAAATCATTTTAAGAAACTGTATCAAAAGGATTAATAAACACAAGTCAAGTCACTTTTTCCAGAGACTTTCACACAACTTGGTGATTTATACACAGGTGTATAAATCTGGGTCCCTCTAAGATCCCAGCTGAAAGGATAAATGGAATATAAAAATGTCAAAATAAAGCTTTGATTCTGACTTCCCTAATACCATTAAGCATTGAGATCTAAGAGTGATCCCATTGTAGAGGGCGGCCAGTTTTGTCCTTGGCACATAACCCCCACATCAGCCTTGGTCCTTCTTGCTGAAATCTCCTTGCTGGTCTCCTCACAGTGAGTGCTTCAACCTCCACCCCATTCATTCATCTTTATCACTTCCCTTTTTTCAGCTTTACTGAGGTATATCTAATAAACAAAACGTTCCACATATTTAGTGTATACATTTTGGTGAGTTTGGAAACATGCATACACTGTGATACAATCAGCACAAACCAGGAAATAAACATATTTATCACCTCCAAAAAGTCTTATATCTTCTTGCATGTGTGTGTGTGTGTTAAGAACACTTAGCATGAGATATATTAAGTGTACAATACCTTATTACTAACAGGCAATATGTGGTACAACAGATCTCTATAATTCACTCTGTGTAACTATCATTTTATCCTGATTGAACAACTCCTCATTCCCCTGGAACCCACCAGCTGTCTTCTGCTTCTACAAGTGTGATTGTTTTAGATACCTCATATAAGTGGAACCACGAAGTACTTGCCCTTTTGTAATACATTTCACTTAGCATAATGCTTTCCAGGTCTATTCATGTTGTCACAAATGGCAAGACTTCTTTCTTTTTAAGGGCTGAATAATATTCCATTGTGTGTATACAGCACTTTTTCTTTATCCATTTGTCTGCTAACGGATAGAACAGGGTCCAAGATCAGGGTCCAATTTGAACCTCTTGCATATGGATACCCAGTTTTCTCAATACCATTTGTTGCAGAGACTATCTTTCTCTAATTGTACATCTTTGCCATTTGGTTGTTTCCCAATCTTCGCTATTGTAATGCTGTAATACACATGTGAGTGCAGCTATCTCTTCCAGATACTAGTTGCAATTCTGTGTGTTATACCTAGAAGCTGCACTGCTGGATCATATGGCAGTTCTATTTTTAATTTTTTGAAGAATCTCCATACTGTTTCCATAGTGACTGTACCATTTTACAGTCTCACCGACAATATAAAAAAGTTTCAGTTTCTCTGTATTCTTGCAACACATGCCATCTCTTTTTATTTTGATAATAGTTTCAGTGAAAGTCACTCAGTCATGTCTGACTCTTTGTGACCCCATGGACTATACAGTCCATGGAATTTTCCAGGCCAGAATACTGGAGTGGATAGCCATTCCCTTCTCCAGGGGTTCTTCCTAACCCAGGGATCGAACCCAGGTCTCCTGCACTGCAGGCAGATTCTTTACCATCTGAGCCACCAGGGAATGGTGTGAGTTGATATCTAATTGTGGTTTTAGGTTTCAATTTTTCATGTACCTATTAGCCATTGGTATGTCTTCTTTGTAAAAATGTCTATTCAAGCCCTTTGCCTATTTCTGTATTTGGATTATTTTGGGGGTTTGCAACTAAGTTGTAGAAGGTTATTATGTATTTTGGAGATTAGTCCCTTATCAGGTCTATATTTACAAATATTTCATCCATTCCATAGGCTGATTTTTCATTCTGTTGATTGTTTTCTTTGATTGAATAAGTTTGTTTAGTTTGACATAACCCCATGTACCTATTTTTCCTTGTGTAGCCTGTGCTTTTATTGTCATACCCACAAAATCATAACCAACACCAATACCATGAAGATTTTCCCCTATGTTTTCTTCTAGGAGTTTTATACTTTCAGGTTTTATGTTTAAGTCTTTAATCCTGTTTGAATTGATTTCTGTGTATGTTGCAAGATCAGGGTCCAATTTGAACCTCTTGCATATGGATACCCAGTTTTCTCAATACCATTTGTTGCAGAGACTATCTTTCTCTAATTGTATATCTTTGCCATTCTGCTTATATATACATGGATTTACTTCTGGAGTCTCTCTTCTAGTCCATTTATCTATACATCTGTCTTCATACCAGTACCATACTGTTCTAATTACTATAGTTTGTAATATATTTCAAAATCAGGAAATGTAATGTACTTTCTGATTTCACAAAACATGACTTTCTGTAAGACCTAATTCTAGACTTTCCCCCTATAAAAAGCCCCTATTCAGCCTATTTAGCCTTACTGTCCTGGAATATTGTCCCCTTGTATTCAAATTTTACAACAGTAAAATTTCAAATATCAGTGACTTTGTTCATACATTCCTTCATTTATTTTCTGTTTCAGTGTGATTCCCTGTCACACACCAGAACTAAACTTTCTATAGAATAAAAACTGTGCTTGCTACTTATTTTAAACCTTCATTCACAATGGTTTTGACTTTCCTTTGAGATCTTTCTGAATAGAGCTCTTAATTAATTAATTAATAAAGAATAGATGAGAGGGCTACATTTTTTCTTCTCAATAATGGACAATTATGATGATGGTATTAATGACACAATTCTCCCCAAGAAGATTAATTTTGTAGTTCACACTATGTTAATTTTGCATGTCAAATTCCAAAAAGACACCATTATCCTCAGTATACTGTAGTGACAAAAATCAAAAATTCTGAAATAATTAAGACAAGCTTCAGGCAAAACAATGGTCTCTGGAAAAGAAAGTCAACAAAATCCCTTTATGAGGTTAATACCAGAATTCAGAATCAATACCTGCTTTGTAGCAGAGCAATGTTCAGCACAATCCTATCATGTGTGGTTGTTTCTGGGGAAAGAGACACTCTGACCTGCAGTAGGTCAGATTCCATGTAATAACTATAAGTCCAGAAGTGAGGTCAACTCTATGGTCATTGACTCTGCCATATACCACATCCCAGCATCTGTATTAATCATGACTTCCCTAGTGCCAAAGCCATCAGAGAGGGTATCTGCGGTTCTAAGATGTGGTGAGTCCTAAAACCATTGCTAAAGACCATTTGGTATCCAAAGTGCTGGCCAAAAAAGAGATGAGCCCTTTAGAGGTAGATGATGATTTTAATCTAATCTGGGGTGGGCAAAACTCCCAAAATTGAAATGGCCAATGCATTGAAATAAGTATGGCAGAAAATAGCTTCTAAACCAATATAATCTTTTAAAGGAAAAAAAGTTTAAGTCAACAAAATAGTAAAAAATAGTCTTGTTTAGATTCACAAAGCAGTTAAAAAGAAGGCAAACTATTGCCTACAATGTTTTATCTCCTCCAAACTGGTATTGTGTAATTTCTCTATTAAGAATTGGGCAATAGTGACACAGATAAATGGTCTGTTAATAATGTACAGTCCGGGTTTTGTTTTTTAGATGACTTAAAGAGACAAAGTAGCAACTTTTTAATTAATATGTAAAGTACTAGAACAAGAACATTGATTTATCTGCTTCATTGGTAAAATTAATTGTAAATAATGCAATCTGATCTACTATCACTAATAAGTGGAGGAGTACTCTTGAGAAAACAGGATTTCAAAAATATCTTCATATTATTATTCTTTGTCAGTATATGTATTAAGTTTCCTATTCTGCTATAACAGATTGTCACAAATTTAGTAGCTTAAAACAACATGAATGTATTATCTTCCAGTTCTAGCAGTCTTACTGGGAATAAACCAAGATGCTAGCAAGGCTATGTTCCTTCCTGGAGCTGGGGAAGAATCAACTTTTTTGCCTTTTCCAGCTTCCAGAAGCTCACATTCTTTGGCTCATGTTCCTACTTCCTCCATCTTTACAGCTAGCAACACTGTATCTTAGTCCATCCTCAGTCTCTCTCTGACCACAGTTAGGAATAGTTCTCTGCTTTTAAGGACTCATATGATTGCACTGGGCCCACCAGGTAATCTCCCCACTTCAAGGTCCTTTACCTTGCTTCCCTGGTGGCTCAGATGGTAAAGAATTTGCCTGCACTGCAGGAGACCTGGATTCGATCCCTGCATTGGGACGATCCCCCAGAGAAAAGAACAGCTACCCACTCTGGTAATCTAGCCTGGAGAATTCCATGGACTCTACAGTCCATGGGGTTGCAAAGAGTCATATTCAACTGAGTGAATTTCACTTTTACAAAGTCCCTTTTACCATGTAAGGTGACATATTCACAGGTCCCAGGGATTACAGCATGGACATCATTGGTGGGGAGGGGGCGTTATTCTGCCTAGTACAATATTGAGTAACTAACACTTTCACTTTCACACACACAGTGTGTTCAGTCAGTTCAGTTGTTCAGTCACATCCGACTCTTTGCGACCCCATGAATCGCAGCACGCCAGGCCTCCCTGTCCATCACCAACTCCTGGAGTTAAATCAAACTCATGTCCATGGAGTCGGTGATGCCATCCAGCCATCTCATCCTCTGTTGTCCCCTTCTCCTCCTGCCCCCAATCCCTCCCAGCATCAGAGTCTTTTCCAATGAGTCAACTCTTTGCATGAAGTGGCCAAAGTACTGGAGTTTCAGCTTTAGCATCAGCCCTTCCAAAGAACACCCAGGGCTGGTCTCCTTCAGAATGGACTGGTTGGATCTCCTTGCAGTCCAAGGGACTCTCAAGAGTCTTCTCCAACACCACAGTTCAAAAGCATCAATTCTTCAGCACTCAGCTTTCTTCACTGTCCAACTCTCGCATCCATACATGACTACTGGAAAAACCATAGCCTTGACTAGACGGACCTTTGTTGGCAAAGTAATGTCTCTGCTTTTCAACATGCTATCTAGGTTGGTCATAACTTTCCTTCCAAGGAGTAAGTGTCATTTAATTTCATGGCTGCAGTCACCATCTGCAGTGATTTTGGAGCCCAAAAAAATAAAGTCTGACACTGTTTCCCCATCTATTTCCCATGAAGTGATGGGACCGGATGCCATGATTTTCATTTTCTGAATGTTGAGCTGTAAGCCAACTTTTTCACTCTCCTTTTTCACTTTCATCAAGAGGCGTTTTAGTTCCTCTTCACTTTCTGCCAGAAGGGTGTTGTCATCTGCATATCTGAGGTTATTGATCACCAATATATTAATAAAGAACTGGGAAATAGATGGGAAAACAGTGGAAACAGTGTCAGACTTTATTTTGGGGGGCTCCAAAATCACTGCAGATGGTGACTGCAGCCATGAAATTAAAAGACGCTTACTCCTTGGAAGGAAAGGACCAAACTTTTAGCATGATTATCAACCTAGATAGCATGTTGAAAAGCAGAGACATTACTTTGCCAACAAAGGTCTGTCTAGTCAAGGCTATGGTTTTTCCAATGGTCACGTATGGATGTGTGAGTTGGACTGTGAAGAAAGCTGAGTGCTGAAGAATTGATGCTTTTGGACTGTGGTGTTGGAGAAGACTCTTGAGAGTCCCTTGGACTGCAAGGAGATCCAACCAGTCCATTCTGAAGGAGACCAGCCCTGGGTGTTCTTTGGAAGGAATGATGCTAAAGCTGAAACTCCAGTACTTTGGCCACTTCATGCAAAGGGTTGACTCATTGGAAAAGACTCTGATGCTGGGAAGGATTGGGGGCAGGAGGAGAAGGGGATGACAGAGGATGAGATAGCTGGATGGCATCACTGACTCGATGGACGTGAGTCTGAGTGAACTCTGGGAGTTGGTGATGGACAGGGAGGCCTGGCGTGCTGCGATTCATGGGGTCGCAAAGAGTTGGACACAACTGAGCGACTGAACTGAACTGAACTGAGAAAGTGATGTCAAAACCTAATATATAATCCTTAAGTTTGATTTGTTTTCTGTTACTGTTTAAATATAGAGATGGATAGATATATACAGTTGATAGATAGATTACAGAAAAAAGCATATGTATGAAGTGTTATTTTATGTTTAGCTTTCTTAATGGAGCTTAAAATTAATGATGTGAAACAAATGATTTTGTTGTCTTCAGAATTCCAGAGACATGTTTAGAGGTTCCTGGTATAGTACTTTGTATATGGTCCACATTTTTACTTTCTTCATACTTAGCATCTTTAGCGTAACATAATAACCTGTCTGTTAATTTACCATAATTCAAAGGCAATAAAGTGAGTGCTTAAGAACACATCCTCAAGCAACACTGCCCGGGCTTGCATGCTAATTCTATCATTTTGTAGCTGTTTGACTTTGGACAAATCACTTAACTTCTCTGTGCCCCAGTTTCCTCATCTAACACAGAGATGATAATGACTATACCCATTTTATGAGCAAAATGGATATGATCATGGGAATGACCATAGACTAAATTAATGTCTAAAATAATTTAGAGTGCTTGATGTATGGTAAATACTACAAGTTTAGCTTTATAGTAATTATTATTGTAATTAGGAATTCATGTGCTACTATTGATCATTTAGGGATTTTTCTAGATTGTTTAGTTATATCACAATAGCATCTCTAAGGATATGGGATTTGAGAATGGTTATTTCGTTAGTTGCTTTTACTTCCACAGGTTTACTTCCTTAGAACAAATCCCCAGGACTTCAGCCCATTTCCAAAAGGGTTTCTAGTTCAATTTCTAGATGCTCATATGTAAAATTACTTAATTTTATATGTTTATTTGTAAACTAAAGATATATTCACAAAACATCAACAACCTGTGCTGAGAAAACTGGCAAAGAAATCAAAGGGCCCAAAGCTTTGGTTTTTATTTCAAGGTTTTCATCTCAGAGGATTCATTAATGAACCATTTCTACGTACATCCTGGGGAGAGAGAGCTGTGACCAAAGAAAGAATCCTTATTTCTTATTTGCTTCACGACTCAAAATTCATTTATGTGTGCATTTTGTTTTGTTTTGTTTTTTTGCTTTTTTTGCCGTCACTAAACAGAAAGAGTTTCTTTCATTTCCCTCAATGAGAAAGGCAACATATCTGTCAGAAAAAGAAAAAAGTAGAACAGAAAAATACCCCTCAGAGAAAGGAAGAAACAACAGAAAGGAAAACAATAAAACATGCCAGGAATGTCTTTGATATTGACCATCTATTAGTGGGAAGCAAGCACTGAATACAGAGAGAGCTAAAGAAAGATGGCATAAGACAAATTGGACAATATCACTTGTCACTGTTCTTATTTCAGTACCTCTAGTATTAAAAGATTTGGGGCACAGAGAGTAGCCAAAGGAAAGGTTTGCACTCTGTAAACTTCTCTCTTCTGGACATAACACATGTAGACTCAGTGCCATTTCTCTAGCAGAAAGACTTTGAAATCCAAATTCCAAATCATATGCATACTCTACAATTTTGCTTTCTAGAGATGAAATCAACCAAAGAGATTTTTTTTTGTTTATCTGGGCCTTATGAGGTTTTCCTTCATTCTTGACAATCAAATAGCTAATCTGTTTAAGCTATATTTATGCTATTTCAGGACTGGTCTGAACATGATACATGGAAACTAGACAAAGATCAGCAAACCTTTAAGTCACGATGAGCATAAACGTGTGCACCCAGACAGCACTGAACTGGAAACCCACATCTGCTCTGTGACCTTTAGTCAAGTTACTGAACCGATCTGAGCAGCAATTTTCTATGAAATGAAAAGGATAGCAATTGGGGTGCATTGCATATCCTTGAGTAGCTAAAGGAGCTCATTCGTGTAAAGCCAGAGCGCAGGTGCACAGTAAGCCCCAAATAAATGCGAGCTATTGTTGTTATTGTTTATTTCCTTGAGATGCTATGTGGAGTTGTTGTTGTTGTTATCCTAGTCTATGATTTGACCTCTGGCTTATGTTATCCTGTGCTCAAGAAATACGTAAATCTTTTATTTTGTACTCTCTGATGGATTTTCAACTTAACCATGTTTAAAGAGGATTGCTAATTTATCCAACTTACTTCACTTAGTATGATAATCTCTAAGTCCATCCATGCTGCTGCAAATAGCATTATTTTATTCTCTTTTATGGTTGAGTAATATCCCACTGTTTATCTATACCACATCTTTATGCATTTATCTGTTGATGGACATTTAAGTTGCTTCCATGTCTTGGTTATTGTAAATCATGCTGCAATGAACACTGAGGTGCATGTATCTTTTTGAATTATGGTTTTCTCCAGATATATGCTCAGAACTAGCGTCGTTAGATCATATAGTAACTCTCTTTTTAGTTTTTTAAGGAACCTCCGTACTGTTCTCCATATTGGCTGTACCAATTTACACTCATGCCTACTTTCTTCTCCTCACCCTCTCCAGCAGTTATTATCTGTAGACTTTTTGATGATTGCAATACACTAAGAGTTTGGGATTAATACATATACACTACAATATATAAAACAGGTAATAGGACCTACCGTATAGCACAGAGAACTCTATTCAATATTTGTAATAACCAATATGGAGAAAGAATATATGGCTATGTATAACTGAATCACTTTGCAGTATACCTGAAACACAACACTGTAAATCAATAATACTCCAATATAAAACAGAATTAAATTTTAAAAAAGATGATTACTAATGGATAACCTCTTCAATGTTTATTAAGTAGAAATTAAAATTGCTTTCAAATAAAAGGCAAACATGTGTCATGAATGAAGAAAGTCAAGTCTATTGCAAGTTTATGACAAAGGACCTTGAAACCACTGCTAGGAGTTAGTCCTTTCTTTGACAGGTTCCTCTCTGTAATGTGCAGAGATTGCATGTGGTAAAAGTCAGGCTCCCCACCAGTTCAGATGCAGCTGTACTAAGATGACCATCACAGGCAGCTTCCGGCCTTGGCTTTTAAAATACTGTGCCACATTAGGAGAGAACAGAGGCCACAAACACCGGATTTCTCTCCACTCTGTCCTGAAATCATCAAATCATTCCTTCACCTTTCAGCACCCTTGTCTCAAACCATGCTGCCTAGTCTTAAAAACGATGCAAATTTGTCCCTTCATGTAGAAAAGCACAAGCCATTCCTCGGATTACCCAGGTCCCAGCACTGCACAGGGATCTTAATTAGCCAGAGGACCACACTAACTATGGCAGTGGCTGTTTTAAACAGAAAGATCCTCTAAATGGGAAAACAAAAGTCTGCAGACAAAATACTGTGTGGTTCATTATACTATTGATTTTTGGAATATTTAACTTCAACTTTGCTTCTTTGTAGATGTAGGTCATAGCCAGGAGTGCTTTAAGTTACACGGGGAAGTATTATAAAGCAAACTTTTTTTTTTTTTTTGAGAAGAGAAACAGCTTTCATACTAACCAGAGGCACTTGTGAGGCTGAGCTTGAGGAAACATGGAAAGACTACACAGATTTACACCTCACCAAACCCTACATGTTTCACTGGTCTTCTACAGTGAGTTAAAAGTAGAGCAGTAATTCAGGTGTTCTGGATGCTTGGTTCAATTTCCACAGGAAGAATCAATGCAATTTGGTTGTCCAGTCTCTATATCCAACCTCGCACTGACTCAACAAATGTTCACCAGAGGCCTGCAGGAGACCCTACACTTGGTGCGAGGGTGGAGGGTCCTCCAAAAAGAAAATAAAGTATTTGCTAAAAACACTAACACAGGCACAGAGTAAGCTTGCCTGCCTTCTACAGCCTACATGCTGGCCCAAAATTTTCTGGGAAGTAAAATACAACTCTCAGATCAGCTAAGTGGCCATGGTCAAGACCCCAACATAATTTTAATTCTAAAAATGAGAATTCCATTACGAAAATCTCTCAAGTTTCGTTAGTTTTCCCCCTTCCCCACTCCACCCTCCCCTTTTTGATCTATGTAATTTCACTTAATTAGCAAATCAATGAGACTGATTTTCACAAGAAGCTCAAAGCTCTGTCTCAACTCAGAGTTCTACCCAAAGGGGGGGTTTCCAAAAACAGTCAGTACTTTGGGAGCTCTTAGATGTAGGCGATGTCAGATTTAATTCCACAAGTAACAGGATTTCCATCAAGTCCTAAGACCTCTCGCTGCTGCTGCTGCTGCTGCTAAGTCACTTCAGTCGTGTCAGATTCTGTGCGACTAATCTTTATTTTCAAGTGAAAACAACAAATTTACATCATTTACATTCTGAAAAATTTTAACCAATAAAAAGAATGAGGTGTACTGACTTCCTAGGGCACCTGTAACAAATATCACAAACTGAATGGCTTGAAACAACAGAAATTTATTCTCTCACAGTTCTGGAGGCTGGAAGTCTGAAATCAAGGTGTTAACAGGGCCATGCTCTAAAGAGAGCATCCTTCCTTTCTTCTTTCAGCTTCTATTGGTGGTGGTGGTGGTGGTGGACACTAAGTCATGTCTGACTCTTTGAGACCCCATGGACTGTAGCCCACTAGGCTCCTCTGTCCATGGGATTTCCCAGGCAAGAATACTGGAGTGTCTGGAGTGGATTGCCATTTCCTTCTCCAGGAGATCTTCCCAACCCAGGGATTGAACCCACACCTCCTGCATTAGCTGGTGGATACTTTATCACTGAGCCACCCAGGAGGCCATCCAGCTTCTATCTGTTTCTGGCAATTCTCAGTACTCCTTAATTCTCAGGTATATCTCCCCTAATCTCTGCCTCCTTATTCACATGGCTTTCTCCTCTATGTGTATCTGTATCTGTTTTCTCTTCTTATAAGAGTACAAGTCACTGGATTAGAAGCCATCCTAAATTATTATGACTTCACTTTAACTAAAGTGAAGTGAAAGTCACACAGTCATGTCTGACTCTTCCCAACCCCATGGACTATACAGTCCATGGAATTCTCCAGGCCAGAATACTGGAGTGGGTAGCCTTTCCCTTCTCCAGGGGATCTTCCCAACCCAGGGATGGAACCAAGGTCTTCCACATTGCAGGCAGATTCTTTACTAGCTGAGCCATAAGGGAAGCCCTAGAATGCTGGAGTGGGTAGCCTATCCCATCTCCAGTGGATCTTCCTGACCCAGAAATCGAACTGGGGTCTCCTGCAATGCAGACAGTTTCTTTACCAATTGAGCTATCAGGGCACATCTCTAAAGACCCTATTCCTCACATTCTGAGGTTCCAGGAAGACAAGAATTTGAGAGAATACTATTGGACTCAGAATATATAAGGCACAAAAACTACTCACCTCTCCATGACTAGTGACTTTCAAAGGGAGTCAAAGTCAATTTGAAACCTTCATCAACTTCTCAATGTATAAACAAGCTTGTCATATCCTGGATCATAAAATCGGTCATCTTCATTGTTTTATATTGTGCTTTATGTTTATAAAGTGCTTTCGTATTGTTTCACTTGACAGTCACAAATGCAAATACCCTAACATAAGTGGGCAAGATGACTAGTCTCTTTCTAAAAATAAAGTGAGGGAGAGAGGAAGGAAGTTTACCTCTTGTCAAACACCTACTCTGAGCTAGATAAATATTGTTCTTACCGCTTCATGGGCTGTCTCACCTGACCCATATACAAACTTTAAGTGTAAGTAGTTTTAATCTCCATTATAAAGATGAAGTTACCCAAGGTCACATAGGTAATAAGAGGCAGATCTTTTCAAATGTACCTGTGTTCTAAGTCCACACTGCCTTTTCAGTTAAACCTTCCTAATAAATCTTTAACCTTATCCAGAGTCAGAGTTTGCTAAAATGTATAATGATCTTATCACATGACTCCCCTGACAGTCAAGGCAGAGATTCCATGATCTGATTAAAGGACTGACACAGAGAACCCCCAGCCACTTCTCACAACATATGTAAAGGAGTGTGATTTTATTACTTATTGTTGTTATTCTTTAAGTTGCAATAAAATAGGTATACTTTCCCAACTGTGAAAAAAAAGAGGAAGCTTTATGGTAGTAAGAACAGTCAAAAATGTACCCAAACACTTTTTGAATTGTTTCAAATACAGTAACCCTCTTGGACTTTCATTCTTTCTTTTCTGTGAGTTCTAAGAGAGTGAAATGGGGAAATGACTCCCTCATACCTGGAATAAAAGCATGAGAATTCAGGGGGCCACCCACGAACCCATTTTCCCTCTCTTGTCCTGCCCAGTGTGTGTGTGAATAGGCCTGTGAAGAAAAATTGCTTCAGGCACATCTATTTTTGTACCCCAAGTCATAAAAAAAGGAAGGAAAAGAAATTATCATAACCTTAAGAAAGAAAGAGGACTTCCCTGGTGGCTCAGATGGTAAAGAATCTGTCCGCAGTGCAGGAGACCTGGGTTCAATCCCTGGGTCAGGAAGGTCCCCTGGAGGAGGGCATGGCAACCCACTCCAATATTCTTGCCTGGAGAATCCCATGGACAGAGGAAACTCATGGGCTACAGTCCATGGGGTGACAAAGAGTCAGACACAACTGAGTGACTTTCACTAAGAAATTAAAAGTAGGAATAAACATTGTCCCAAATAGAGGTTATTTGGGAGCATACTTCAATCTTTTAATACTTGTTTAGCACATGCTTTGTACTTGATGAAGCATTATATAAAATATAAGATAGCTGTACTTTCACTGGGAAGTAGGCTTGACTGGTGGCTCAGACGATAAAGAATTTGCTTTCAATGAAAGAGACCCGGTTTGACCCCTGGGTCAGGAAAATCCCCTGGAGAAAGGAATGGCTACCCACTCCAGTATTCTTGCTTGGAGAATTCCTTGGACAGAGGAGCCTGGTAGGCTACAGTCCATAGGGTCACAAACAGTCTGACATGACTAAGTGACTAACACCCTTTTTCACTGGGAAGCCAAAGGCTGAAAGGCTCAAAGAAGTTTTCTTGAATCTGACGTCTCAGGAACAAACTCTAGCCGAGAATGGGGACATGACTGAGTGACTAACAACACAAAAGCAGAACTTTCCAGTTTCTTAATGTACTCCATTGTACTTGTTTACAAGTAGATATTGCTAATAGCTACCATCTATTAATACCTACTGGGTGCCAGGCCACAAAGCAGTTTCTGTATACATTCCTAGTTCTTACAATAATTGTACAAGTTGCTTACTACTAATCTCCACCAACATAGACTCTGAGAAATTTAAATAAAGTTATTCAAGACCTAGCAAATGGAAGAGCCAGAATTTGGACTGCAGTTCACATAGCTCCAAAGCCTGTCCCTACTCAAATAAAATGTTCACTCATCCATTTATATAGACTAGACTCCTTAAAAAATAATCAGGGACTTCCCTGATGGTCTCGTGGCTGAGACTCCATGCTCCCAATCCAGGGGGCCTAGGTGCAACCCCTGGTCAGGGAAGTAGATCCCACATGCCACAACTAAGACCCAGCACACCCAAATAAATAAATTAAAAAAAGAAAAACTTAACCAGCTACTCTCTTTTTCGAGATCCCTCTGACCCAATGGTGATTCAAAGAGGTAGGATCAAAAATCTTCATCTTCAGATATATTTGTCTTTGAAGTTCAATGAAGCCAAAGCTTTTAGGCTTCTACTATTTAGAAGTTAGAAGGCAGAGCTGTTACTTGTCTTAGAGGCCAAATGCTCATATCAGGTTTTCACCATAAAGTATGTTTTATGAGATATGGTTTGATCCATATTATAACTGGACACATAGTATAGATTCATGTTATAAATGAAATTATTTTATAGATAGGTAAATACTATCAAATATATTTCTGCATTTTTTCAAGAAAACATTTTTTGAGAAACATTTTAAAAAATTTTTTCAGATTAAATGTGGGATTTTAAAGGATTGAAATAAGCACAAATTGGTTTAACAGAGAAAGGAAACCAGAATAAGGGAGACAGAAGAGGAAGAGAAGGAAAAAGAAGGGAGATGCTCCTCACAGCTAGAAAAGAAATGCCTGGATTGTAGAAATTTTTTTTAATTTTATTTTCATAAGACTCTTGAAATGTAGATAATTCAAATTAATAGGGAACAATAAATATCTAAAAATATAACATATGCAAAACATAAGAGCATGTGTTGGAGTGCTAATTCATTATGGAGTTCATTAAATTGACTTGCATTTTCATGGCATAAAAAAAGTAGTAGCCAACCTGTGCAGTTAATATGAATTATATACACTGAATTGTCAACAGAAAGAGCCCAAACAATAAAAAGCAGCTGTAATATTCTATAGCAAGCTGTTTATGCAAGACTTTATGATTCCGAGAACATGACATAATAATCTCCAATGCATTCTTATAGAGATCTGACACTCTCCTGTTTGCCTTCAGACACTCTGGGCTAAGCACAAGGTCTTCCCAGTTTATTGTCCAGAAGCTATGTGGTCAGGAGGGCAGCTCCCCTGTCCTGCAGAGAAACACCAGAAGAACTTCAGATCCAAGAGCCAAGTGTTCCAGCGAGGTTTCCTCAAGTGCAGCCGCTGCCATCTGAAACTGCCAAGCCCTCGACGTACACTTGACAGAGCATTTGGAGGGTGATAAACAGATCTTTCCCTCAATTTGCCATCTGTGGATTTGAAAGCTGTTAAGGCACTTTTAGGTCTTTATTTCCATGATGCTCCTGATCTCATTTTGCTAGTTAGATGCACTCCCTAATCTATTATCCTGTTCTATGGATAAAACTGTACGACCGCATCTCTGACTTGGCATTAGGGCAGCATTGCTCTTTTTTTTTTTACAATACATCGGGTAAAATAAACCAGCTTGAAACTCTGGCCTTCTGGAGTGCTTCAATAATTCCTTTCATTTCTTCCTTACTGATAGCTTACATTAAGAAAGCTGTTAATACATTTGAGTAGAATTTGGGTTCTCAATTCAACCCAGACTGGGAATGAAAAGACATGGAGAAGAAACATGGCCTTCCTGGGCAGCCTGAATCAAAAGTTGTTACCCTTTGCCAGATGCAGCTCCCATACGAATGGCTTCGTTTCCACTCACCTTTGCAGTCTGAGCCCAGATGACCACTGTCATAGGAGCTGTAGGAGCACACTCACAGCTCTCACACCAGCAAGACCCACTCATGTTCAATAACCTTTGCCTTTTTTCATTTGTTGGTTTTCTGAAAGACAACACGGTGCTGATCCTGACTATATGAGCACCAAAAGAAAAGAGTCGCTCTATTTTCCTTGGGGGCTTTCACCTTGGTTTCGTTTATCAGTGAGAATGCTGTGCCCTAGCTCAGCTGGCCCTGTAAGTGATTTTTCCAGTGGTAGCGACAGACTCATTCAATCAATTCAATCCACATATACAGAGCAGAACTGTTCTCTTTGCCCAGAACTGTTTTGGAAGCCTCAATGATAATGAACCAAACCCAGTTCCTGGCTTTGTAGAGCTTTCATTCAAAGGGGTGGGATGGGAGGAGACAGACAGAAATGCATGTAAACAAGTAAGATTGTGGTACAATGTTTGCAATGGGTGAGAGCAGGGCTTCTCAATTTTGGCACCAGTGACATTTGGGGGGTTTTTGTTTGTATTTTTAATATTTAATTTTATGTATTTATTTGGCTGCACCAGCTCTTCATTGTGGCTTGCAAGACCTTCCATCTTCATTGCAGCATGCAAACTCTTAGTTGAGGCATATGGGATCTAATTTCTAGGCTAGGGTTTGAACTTGGGCTCCCTGCATTGGGAGCTTGGAGTCTTAGCCACTGGACCACTAGAGAAGTTCCACGAGTGACATTTTGGATGAGGTAAGTCCTTGTTGTGAGGAGTGTGTACAACAGGCTATTTAGCATCAACATTGACTGTCATCCACTCCCACCCCAAACATGACAGTCAAAAATGTCTGCAGACATTGGTAAATATTTCTTGGGGGACAAAATTTGAGAGCCACTAGGATAGGGATCAGAGAAGGCAATGGCACCCCACTCCAGTACTCTTGCCTGGAAAATCCCATGGATGGAGGAGCCTGGTAGGCTGCAATACATGGGGTCTCTAAGAGTCGGACATGACTGAGCGACTTCACTTTTACTGTTCACTTTCCTGCATTGGAGAAGGAAATGGCAACCCACTCCAGTGTTCTTGCCTGGAGAATCCCAGGGACGGGGGAGCCTGGTGGGCTGCCGTCTATGGGGTCACACAGAGTCGGACACGACTGAAGCGACTTAGCAGCAGCAGCAGGATAGGGATGGAGAAGGCAATGGCACCCCACTCCAGTACTCTTGCCTGTAAAATCTCATGGATGGAGGAGCCTGGTGGGCTGCAGTCCATGGGGTCGCAAGGAGTCAGACACAACTGAAGTGACTTAGCAGCAGCAGGACAGGGATAGGGCTTCCTTGGTAGCTCAGACAGTAAAGAATCTGCCTACAGTGTGGGAGACCTAGGTTCGATAACTGGGTCAGAAAGATCCCCTGGAGAAGGGAATGGCAACCCACTCCAGTATTCTTACCTGGGAAATCCTATGGACAGAGAAGCCTGGCAGGCTATGGTCCTTGGGGTCACAAAGATCTGCACAACTGAGCAACTAACACATTGACTTTTCACTTCACAGGTTAAAGATAGCTAGCCTGGAGAGGGGAGGGAGTGGAGCAGCTGCGTCTCAAGACAGGAGATTCTTGAGCTGAGACTTAAAAGATGAGGAAGAGATAGTTTTAGAACGATTTAGAGGAAGAACATTTACAGTAGAGGAAACAGCCAGAGGCTCAGAGATAGGAGTGATCTGACTTGTTCCCTTCCACACCAAAGCCACCAGTAAACTTCTCCCATAATAAAACCTACAGGGAGGAGACACCAAAGACAGAGCAATCAGAGACACAATTCCTGTCCATACCTGATAGAACTGAAATTCCAGAACCTTTTTCTTAAATGTACACATGTATTATTCACACGCCTAGAAAACTACTGATGGATTTGGTACAACACTAGTGTTAAAATGTGACTTTCTGGGCATTCTAACTTGTAAACCCAAGTTGTCTGTGGCATGTCTTAGTGTTTGGGTTTGTTTTTTTATTTTTTGTTTTTCTGTTTCACCCCTTCTGTTCTAAAATGGTTAAGTCTAGGACCTGGGAATCTAGATATAGTCCTAACTGCCAGCAACATGACCAACATCACAGAGCTGATACTTCCCAGTTTTGCCATCTGACTCTAAATAACGGGGGTTGCTGTAGATTTTTTTCCTAAAGATCCTTCCTAAACAGAAAGTTCTAGGATTGATTTGTAAATTAGTGCTAAGTAGTGTTTTGGCCTCACATGTGTGAGTGCTGTTAAATATAATCATAGCAATTTTAGAATTAAAGGACTGTATGTATTCCAAATATTACAAGTTTTACCACCCCATGGATGCAAATAGAGTCGTATTTCCATTCATGCCTGAATTACTAGGGCTCAAGACTCCTTTGAAGCCTCCCTCATATTATTTCAGGGGAACGATCAGATGTCACTCTTCACATCCAATAAGGACAAAAACCAACCACTTCAGTTCCTCATGCCAGCCTTTCTGCAAGGCCTATCCTCGGAGCCAGGTGGAAACCTGACCGACTGCCATGTCTTCAGGGCCACCATGACATCACCAACTTTCTGGAGGCATCCTCTCCCCTGATGCTCTGCCCCTCTCCACTGTGCTAGGCTAGGGGCACCAGGAGGATCCGGGGTGTCCGTCTACCCTGCGGTCCACGTAGTGAGGAGAGGAAGATGGATGCTCACCTGGCTTCTAATGTTACCTGGGCCCTATAGTTCTTTCCTGCCCAAACTTATAGTCTTTCACAGACAAACTAGACTCCATGTTTCCCTCTATTCTCATCTCTTTCTTCAGCTCTATCCAGGCACTTATGAACAAAAAAATCCTTCCTTTTCCTTCTGAAACAGAAGCATTGATGACCCTCATCTCAGGCAACAACATCCCCATAGGAGTGACCAGCCTGATGATGCTTGAGGCTGGACTTCATGAGGAAGACCTGCCAGGTTCAGGTGGATGTGAGCCTTTGGTTTTAAGGACATCAGTACCAAAATCAGTTCTTTTTTGTTGCTATGTTTTTTTTAACAGGGGAAAATCAAACAAAAGTTTAAAAACATGTATATGGGAGTATGTGTGTGCTAAGTCATTTCAGTTGTGTCCAACTCTGTGCAACCCTATGGACTGTAGCTTGCCAGGCTCCTCTGTCCATGGGATTCTCCAGGCAAGAATACTGGAGTGGGTAGCCATTCCCTTCTCCAGGGGATTTCCCAACCCAGGGATTGAACCTGGGTCTCCAGCATTGCAAACAGATTCTTTATCATCTGAGCCACCAGAGCCAGGGTAATCATTCTGGTAAGCTTGCCCAAATATGGTAAATATGCCTGTCCCTAGTCTGGTAAAGTCATCTCTTAGACAGCTGATTTGAAACTATTACTCCATTTAAACTTCAGTTTTCCTAATCAATGTAGAAACTTTTAGCCTGTGAATTCTGAAAGATTGATTCTATAATCCTATATGACTTCTACCACATAGGATATCAACTGCCCTAAGCAGGGTAGCCTCAGGATACATGTGGGCTTTGCCAAATAAATCTGGATTGAATAAGCCATGCTTTTCTAATATACATAAAAATCTTTCTATGTTGGATTTTTTTCCACAACTAGATCTTCTGTAATCTTGAGAAGTTTTATTTCCTTGGAATTAATATGCCTCCATGATAACAGCAAACTTCAGAAAAACCTCACCTGAAAATGAATATCCAAGTAGCTTCAGCAGCAGTCTTCTGTACATAATTCAGTAGGAGAGAAAGAAAGCCTCAACATTCTGCAAGCCCATAGAAATCCAAGCTGCTTAAATCTTTCATAAATGCTATGTGCATGAGCACTGGAGTGCTTGCCAGCAGCAAGTTCAAACATTGGTTGCCTTGGACATTCCTAGAAGACTTTCCCTTAATTATCAGTCAGGGAACTGTGACATTAATTTAGGCAAGAGATGACAGTAGCTGGACTAATAAAATAATAGCAGAGAGAGGTACAAAGAACAGATTCGGAAGCTCATCAGGAGATGAAATGAACATGGCTATATCCAGGAACACAAATGGGTGGGGAACAAAGGAAAGAGAAGAGATGATGACAATGCCCAGATTCTGGCTTCAATGTGAGAAAGAATGCTGCCATTTTTTATTAAACATAGGAAATGAAGCAGAGCTGGAGAGAAATATGGCTAATTGAACACTAAGCTACAGTTGCAAAATGATGAAATATATGGAAGGGAATATGTTTTTGATTTAAAAATGCTTATCATAGTCTGATTTAAGAGAAAATATTTGTATGTACCCTCTTACACATTTGATCCTGCATTATTTTCAGAACTCTTACTCCAAAGTTTTTCATATGTCTTTATAAGGCATCAAATAATATTATCAGCAAGGGAGGGAAGTTGTTAAATAAAAAGGAAACTTTTATTAAAACATCATAAATGTTCACTTAATCAACAAGCATTTATTGAATGAATGTCAGCTATGAGCCAAGTACTGTTCTGGGTTACAGAAACCTAGATAATAATAGCTAACATGTAAGAAGCACTGCCCACCATGCTAGGGGCTTGGCCTGCCATGAACAGTCCCCACCTCACACCCCTGTGAGAACAGTGCTATGGGAACAGCTGTACTGACAGAGGCCAGGACAGAGGCAATGGCATGTTGAGCAACTCAGACAGGTAGGGAGTCAGGGTCCAACACGGTGAGTACAGAGTCACCCTGTGTTGCCTTCAGAGGACAGGTGCATAAACAATTTTCAAGCTTATATAATTACCCCTTTGCTTGTTCACCTCAAATCTCACAGAACTGCCAGTCTCAGGCTTCCCACCTCCTCATTCAGGACTCCTGATACGCTGTGTTATTACCAGTCCTGTCCCTCACATGGCCTGTAATCGTAGCTGCCACTCGTTTTCAGTCATCTGATTAGAGAGCAACATTGAGTTTTCCAGCTTGGAAGCTGGGTTCCTTTTCTTTTCTTTTTCCTGAGTTTTTGCCTTCAATGCTTTCCTTGAAAACTGCCTTCAAAACTTTCCTTGGGGAAAAGTTCCCAACTCCATTCCTGGCACAAGTTAAACCCTATAATGTCTCAGAGTATGTGCATGTTTCAACATTAGGGAAACGAACATTGAAAGTGGAGGTTCTGCTTGGTACAGCTACACCGCAGTGATAAACCAAGAGTCAACCAACTCGAGGGACTTCCCATCTTCACTTAAATATAGTCCAGGCTTCTCCCCTCTCACTACCCCAACAAGATTTAGCACTTAGCACAAAACAGCTACACCTTCAGTTTGCACTCTGAGATTGCTGAGGAAGTCAATTCACCTGCAAATTCCATGTGAGAAAGAGCAGAGATACAGAGCAGCTGTTGGGAAGAAATGACCTTAGAACCAAGCGCTGTGCTGTTCTTAGCCACTCAGTCATGTCCAACTCTTTGCGACCCCAAGGACTGTATCCTGCCAGGTTCCTCTGTCCATGGGGATTCTCCAGGCCAGAATACTGAAGTGGGTTTCCATGCCTTCCTCCAGGGGATCTTCCCAACCCAGGGATCTAACCCAGGTCTCCCACATTGCAGGCAGATTCTTTATCATCTGAGCCACCAGGAAAGCCCACAGATACTGGAGTGGGTAGCCTATCTCTTCTCCAGGAGATCTTCCTGACTTACGAATCAAACCCGGGTCTCCTGCATTGCAGGTGGATTCTTTACCAGCTGAACTGGGCCAGGTGGTAAATCAAAAAGGAAGCTCCTTAAAATCCCACCACCTTTCCCAAAGCCCAGGATGCACTGTCCTGTATGACAGGACAGCCAAGAGCTCAGAGTGTTCAGTGAAAGAGGATCACTGAGGTAGCAGAAGGGCATCCACCCCAGAAACTCTAAGAATTTAGCAGCCCCCGCCTGGCCCTACTGCTCTATCTGCCACTCTCTTCCCTGTCCAAGTCTGAATTCCAAACCTTCAGAGCTGTATTCATCGCTTCCTCGGTGATACGGGTACCATGAACCAAGGGGATGCCAGCATACTTCACAAGGCTCTTGTAGGGATCAAGACCAGCATGGCAATCAGAGAGATGGAGAGTAAAGTCACTGGGGATTCTAACCCAGGTGGGAAATCCCACTGAGGTCCAGTCCAGGTCCTCTGAGCCTCCACAACTAGCCTGGAAAAACTCCACCTTCATTGAGGGTCCTCTGGCCATAACATATCAGACTGAAGAGGATATTTAGAGTTTCCCAAGGAAGAGTATAAGCACCAATCATGCACTTTCAACAAATACTAGCTGAGTAAATGAGAAATGAGTGACTATCCTATATGAACAGGCAATGAATCAGAGAGACACTATGACTGTAGGAGTCCCATGGACCTGTTGGCATGTGTGGGGATGCCATGGACCATTGGCATCCCCACACATGTAATTCACCATCTCCACCCTGGAAAAAGCTACAAGGCTCTGGAGTCCTGGCAAGAAAACTCTTGAGTAGAATGGGAGAATCCCTAACCCTGTTAATTGTTAGACCCAAGATAAAAATAAAATCAGCTCTTAAAAAAATATATATATGAGGGTTCCTGGTGGATCTAGAGAGGCAAAAGTACTTTCTTTGCTTTTGACACAAACCCATTGTAGCACAATGCCTGAATTTTGAAACCACACCACAAAGATGCTGATCCTTGTGAAATTTGGAGAGTTGCAGGGGGAAAAAAAAAGCAAGAATTTAGGCATTATAATTAGACTAGATGCATTCATGAAGATCCAAATCTGTAAACATCTGATATAGATTGATAGACTGTCCTTTTACTTGTTTCTTAAAAAAAAAAATCCACATTTATAATGTTTTATCTCCCAAGCTCCTATGAGTAGGAAATTGGCTAAAAAAGATGTTGGCTCGATACAGGAGAGTGTTCTAATCCTGTGAAATATCATGGAGAGAATACTGTTATAAAGGAGTAACCTCTGGTTCAGCATTTGGGCCAAAGTCTAATGGTGATTTGTCCCAGATGCTTTTCAGAGCTCTAGTAATTTGGGTGTGAAGTGAGAGTGAAAGTGAAGTCGTTCAGTTGTGTCCAATTCTTTGCGACTCCATGGACTGTAGCATTCCAGGCTCCTCCGTCCATGGAATTTTCCAGGCAAGAGTACTGGAGTGGGTTGCCATTTCCTTCTCCAGGGGATCTTTCCAAGCCAGGGATCAAACCCAGGTCTTCCACAATGCAGGCAGACGCTTTACCATCTGAGCCACCAGGGAAGACCGTGAAGTGAGAATAATTGACTCCTAAGAGTCCAAGGGGGCAACCAAGGATGAGATGATTGGATAGCATCACCAATTCAATGGACATGACGACTCTGAGCAAACTCCGGGAGATAGTGAAGGACAGGGACGCATGGCAAGCTGCAGTCCATGTGGGTCTCAAAGAGCTGGACACAACTTAGCAACTAAACAACAACAAGCAACTAAACAACTAAACAATTCCTTCCAATTCTAATGTACATGAGGAATAATTTTTATCACAAAAGCATCCAAAAGTAAAGTGATGAGTGACTTTTCCCTAGTCACACAGTCAACACCCCAACTCCTAGAATACAACCATCCCTGGTATCCACCAGGGACTGGTTCCAGGACCTTGCAGATACCAACATTCTCAGACACTCAAGTCCCTTAGACAAAATGGTGTAGGATTTGCAGGTAACCCAAACACATTCTCCCGTGCACTTTAAATCATCTCTAAATTACTTATAATACCTAATACAACATAAATATTAAGTTGCCTGCAAGTTTTGGTTTTTGGAACTTTTGGAAATTTTTTTTTCTAAATATTTTCAACCCGAGGAACCCACAGACACAGAGGACTGACTGTCCTTTCCACTGGCTGATTTTCACCAGTAAACTTGGTCTCATGATACCAGGAGGACACTGGCACTGGCTTTGAGACATTCCCTTTGGTGTCACAGATAATGGGCACAAATAAAAAGTTCAACATGTGATGGATCTACCTTCCCATAACTTGGGAAAATGATCCATTTAATATAAGTTCTACATTAGACTGGGTCTGTTTCATAAACTTCTCAAAGCCAATATAAAGAGTAGCTCAAAGTTAACATAGTAGAACACTCTAGATCTGTATGTTCCAGTATTTGGGATAATTGGATTAAACTAATAATTTCATTGCCGGCCTCATAATCAAACATAATGGCTGCACTTATTGCCTGAGCAGGTCTCATACTTAAACCAAGGGATAAAGAAGAACTTTTTCCTGTCGTAAAGATCCCAACCTTACATAACGGTCTCTCTTGCATAATAGTCACACCCCTATTTTTGGAATGGCAGAGCCAGCATAAAAAAGTGTTATGATTACACAAATAAACACAGCACTTTA
The DNA here is from genome assembly GCF_019923935.1 of Bubalus bubalis. NCBI lineage: Eukaryota > Metazoa > Chordata > Mammalia > Artiodactyla > Bovidae > Bubalus > Bubalus bubalis. The sequence goes on from NC_059164.1 coordinate 91,005,277, forward strand.
GAGGTGTTTTTAAGGGCAAAGAAACATTTTCAACTTCATTACTACTTTTCTGCTTTTTAATTTTTATTTTATATGGGAGTTAATTAGCAATGTTGTGTTAGTTTCAGGTGTACAGCAAAGTGAGTCAATTACACATACATAACTAATCTTTTTCAAATTCTTTACCCATTTAGTTATCACAGAGTATTGAGCAGAGTTCCCTATGCTATACAGCAGGTCCTTGTTGGTTATTTATTTTAAATAGAGCAGTGCTATTACTACTTTTCAAATAGCAACACCAGACAGAGGTTCTAAAGGCCTTGCTTCACTGCTTTTGAAGCTACTGCAACAGTGGCCCAACAGACTGCAGTCACATTTGTTACCTAAACATAGAATTTCCCAGGAAGTCTGAGGTTATTTGGGTCAAGTTCATAATGTATTTGATTCCGAGCCAGATAATACAGCTTTTGGGTTATATGAGCACACTAGGACCTGGTGTTCTCTTTTAACTGAGACATAAAAACCAAGGCAACAACCTACTTATATTCATTGTCAAGTTTTCACATCATTGCAGCCAAAGCAATGAAAACCACTTCCAACCTGCCTGCTGCTATTAATAAACACAGTGAACTTTGATGTAAATGTCAGAATTGTTCACTTTAGGCTGCTGGTCGAATTTGCATGAGGATAATTAAATTCTGAGTTTCCACATCCCCTCTGTAAATTCAACAGACATGATATATTTCTCTTCTGGTACTAAGCCATGGTTGACTATTGCTCTGATCAACTCAATGCCTATAATTTTTCAACTCACTGGATGTTGAAGGGTATAATAAGTGTAGAGAGGGACATGAATGCACGTAAACTCAAAGCTTGATGCCACCACTGAGATGTTACACTAACCCACATTCCTCCCAACACCGCCCTCTGCTACCACTGGCTCATTTCTCCACATACCTAGTGACCTTCTGTGAATTTCTCCTCCCTAAACACCTTCACTGGTTAGAGCTACGCTGATATGGTGGTCACTAGCCACATGTGGCTGTTGAACACTTGAAATGTGACTAGTTTAAATTAAGATACTCTATAAATGTAAAGTTGTTGTCATTTTAGTCACTCAGTCGCGTCAGACTCTTGTGACCCCATGGACTGTAGCCCACCAGGCTCCTCTGTCCATGGGATTCCCCAGGCAAGAACACTGGAGTGGGTTGCCATTTACTTCTTCAAGGGATCTTCCTGACCCAGGGATCGAACCCACATCTCTTGCATTGGCAGGTGGATTCTTTATCACTGAGCCATGAGGGAAGCCCAAAATGTAAAATGACACACCAGATTCTGAGGACTTAGTATTAAAAGAAATGTGAAATAGCTCATTATTAATTTTCATATTGATTACCTGTTGAAATAAAAATATCTTTTACATATTAGTGTTAGTCACTCGTCATGTCCAACTCTCTGTGACCCCACAGATTGTAGCCCACCAGGCTCCTCTGTCCATGGAATTTTCCAGGCAAGAATACTGGAGTGGGTTGCCATTTCCTTCTCCAGAGGATCTTCCTGACCCAGGTATCTCCTGCAATGCAAGAAGATTCTTCACTGTATGAGCTACAGGGAAGTCCATTTTATATATTAAGTTAAATAAAACATATATACTAGAAACTTAAAATTTTCTACATGTGTGGCTCACATTATATCTCTACTGGATAATGTTGAGTTAGATAATTTTAGGCTCTAACTCAGTTCCACTGAGCCTTCAATTAGACATAAGTTGCAACTTCTAATTTTATGTTTCAATTTCTCTCTTTTTCAATCCTTTTGTCTTTCTATACTGAATCTTGGATATTTATCTTTCAAATCACTGAAATTTATCTTCACTGGGTCTAATCTGTTAATCCATCCATTTCATTAGTTTGTTTCATTCTGACATTTTTTAATACAGTTTTATTTGTTGTTTTTCACACAAGATTTCACCTAGGTTAGAAAAGGCTGGGAACTGTTAGGCAGTGCTACTAATGCTTTCCACATGCATACTCCAGGACCTAGCTATTCCACTCCTAGATACAAACTGATAGAAATGGATAAATAATGGCCCCAAACTGGAAATTACGCAAACACCCATCAGCAATAGAATGGATAAATAAAGAATGGTTTATTTATACAATAGAATTCTATATTAAATAATAAGACGCAAACTACATAAAAAAGAAAAATATAAATGAATTTCATATTTTTATTATTTTCATATTTTGAGAGTTAAAGATAATATGCAAAATAGCATGTACTATATAAATCCATTTATAATGTTTATAAAAACAAGCAACACTAAATTTAGTGTTAGATTCAGGATAGTGTTTGCCCTTGGAGTGGGGAGATTACCTGGAGGAGCACATGAAAGGGCTTCTAAGATGCTGATAATGTTCTGTTTCCTAAACTGAATACTGGTTATGTAGTATATTTAATCTGTGAAAATTCATAAGGTTATGCACTTATAATTTGCATACTTTGCTATGTGTGCTATTTTAAGAATACTGTAAACTCAAACCTTTCATCCGATTATCAAAACAAGACATTTGTGGTTAAAATCCTTTCTCTTTGAGTTTCTAATTTCAAATAATAATCTCTATTTCCAGAATCTCACTGTTTCTTTTTCAAATTCTGCCTAGTCCTTTTTAATAGCTTCCTGTCCCTTCTCCACACTTTTAATGAAAGTTTCTTTTATTCCTATAAACTCTGATCATTCTTATACCAAGGTCCTTGGGACATCTGACTCTATCGTTCTCTGTTTCTACTTAATGACTTGTGTACTCTGTGTATTTGGTAACTTTCTATTGTGAGCTCAGATAGGGCTACTCACAATCTGTGACGGTTCTAAAGAACTTCGGCTCTGTGTGCATTCCTCCAAAGAGGATCTTCATCTGATCCTGCCTGGCATTCTGAGTCTCTACCACACTGGAATCATCTTAATTCCCTTGAGGTTTCCTGGATAGCGTATGTGTTAGAGATAATATGAATTTAAACCCTAAACCCTCATGAGGTCTAAATTCTCAGGAGAGAGACCTTCTGTTCCTCTGTTCCCAGCCCAGCCTGGAACAAACAACTGTTTGTATCAACTTTCTCTGCCTGATGGGTGGTTCTGGTCCATCTTTTCATTGGGTGTGCAGATCGTCAAGACTCCTGGCTTTTTCAGGCTCTTCATAAATCCTAACTCCCCACCTTATAGTGCCCATGGCCTTGCCTCCCATCCCACAACAGACGACACTCACTCACCCGCTGCTATACAGCACTATTTCATCCCCCCAAGGCTCTGGGTTTCTCTAATCTCCAGGTACCCACAAGGCAGCCTAGAGTTCTCACTTACCACCATGATGTCAGCTCTCCAATTTTCAGTGCCTATGAATTTACCTTAAATTTTGATGAGCTTGGCTACAACATTTGTATGCTATCCAACATTTTTCAGTGTGTATAATTAGAAGTTTCTCAAAACAGTCTGTGATGATACCAGAGGCAGAAGTCCACCAGGCCTTCCGTATCTGATGCTTAAAGGCTGGTGAGAAAATACAGCTGTCACTTGGCCTCTCCGAAGCCCCCACTCTACTATCTCCTGGCTTAACTATATTTGAATTTTATAGAACTAAAGAAATGTTTCAAGTTAACTGAAATAAGCTGGCATGTCAACCAACTAATTTCCAAAATACGCTCCCACCTACCACATTGTGGACTTGCTAAAAGGCGACCCAACAGAGAGAACTTTGCTACTTCCTTATTTAAAAGAACAAAATAATTCAGAAACCATTCACTTATACAACAAACGTTACCAAGAACCTACTCTCTGCCAGGTACAGTACAAAGGACCAGACATACAAAAGTGCCTGAAACATGAACGGGATCCTCAAATGGTTTAGCAAGAATGCCCAAGTTTTTTTTTTTTTCCTTAAATGCAAACTGATCAATAAGTAGAGACTGTCTAGAGCAGGGGTTCACAACCCTGGACCGGTACCAGTTTATAGCCTGTTAGGAACCAGGTTGCATAGCAGGAGGTAAGCAGCGGGTGAGTGAGAAAAGACTCATCTGTACTTAGAGCCACTCCCCACCGCTCACATTACCACCTGAGCTCCGCCTCCCGTCAGATGAGCCTTGGCATTAGATTCTCATAGGAGTATGAACACGACTGTGAACTGTACATTTGACGAATCTAGCTTGGTCATTCCTTATGAAAATCATCCCAAAATCATCCCCTACCTCCCATCCATGGAAAATTGTCTTCCATGAACCTGGTCCCCGGTGCCAGAAAGATTGGGGACCACTGATACTGTATTAAGAATCTGAGGACAAGTCGAAGTTCAGCAGGTAACAGTGAACAATTGTGCATGTCACCATGCTGTGTTCCTGCTTCAGCATCACTAACTGCCTCCCATCACCCCTAGACTAGGATCCAGACAGACGTCTCCATGGTCACCAAGGCCATACAAGATGCTGCCCTGCCTGTCTTCATCTCACACCCTCCTCTTCTTACTCACTCTAGTCTCCCCACACGGCTTCCTTCTGTTCTCCAAAGACGCCAGTTCATTCTCATCCTAAGCTCATTTGCATATACCCTTGCTTTCAACTAGAAAACTCTTTTCTCAGATCTTTATATGGATCCCACATCTCACCATCTGGGTCTCAGATCACATGAGAGACCCTTTGAAAAGGCCCTTCCCTGACCATCCAGTCAAAAGAAATCCACCACCATTTCATTTATCTATCACATCACCCTTTCCTGTTTTCTTCACACTACATATCAGTAGCAAATTATCTAGTTTTTTTTAAATGGATTTTCTCATCAAGGCTATATTTTGCTTTCCTTGTATTCTCTAAGTGTACATAGTATAGGCAGTGGATGCTCCATTCACTTATGAGAATAAACAAATAAGTGGTTAAGGATGTCTGCAAGTGTGGAAAATAAGACACTGGCTTTCACTTGTGCCACCTAATTGCATCCCAGGAAAGAAGACAAGTAGCAAAAAATTCCAATTAAGTGCAACACTTGCCATAAGGTTCAGTAATGGCCAGGGGAGGCGGGGGGGTGGGGGGGGCGGTAATGAACTCTGGTGGGAGCAAGGGTGGGAGACAGGCAAAGAAACCATCCCAGAAAAGGCAGCTTACAAGAGACCCTAAAGAATGAGTGGGCAGTTACCAGCTGCACAAGGTGGAGAAAAGCATCCAGAATGAAAAAAAGTAAATCCAGTGGCAGGCAGGTGAGGGGCGCCTGCTTCCTTTAGGCTGTCACCTTAAACTCATGGAAGGCAGAGCCTCCCAAAGAGTGCAAGTCCAAAGGTGGCCAGGGTATCAAAACACCAAAGTCCTGTTGCAGACTTGCTGCCAGTTGACTGTATGATTTTTAAACCAGCCATTTCCCCTCTTGTCCTCAGTTCAGCACCGGCTCTAAAAGTCTGTGATTTTTTTTTTTTTAATTTTATTTTATTTTTAGACTTTACATAACTGTATTAGTTTTGCCAAATATCAAAATGAATCCGCCACAGGTATACATGTGTTCCCCATCCTGAACCCTCCTCCCTCCTCCCTCCCCATTCCATCCCTCTGGGTCGTCCCAGTGCACCAGCCCCAAGCATCCAGTATCGTGCATCGAACCTGGACTGGCACTCGTTTCATACATGATATTTTACATGTTTCAATGCCATTCTCCCAAATCTTCCCACCCTCTCCCTCTCCCACAGAGTCCATAAGACTGTTCTATACATCAGTGTCTCTTTTGCTGTCTCGTACACAGGGTTATTGTTACCATCTTTCTAAATTCCATATATATGCGTTAGTATACTGTATTGGTGTTTTTCTTTCTGGCTTACTTCACTCTGTATAATAGGTTCCAGTTTCATCCACCTCATTAGAACTGATTCAAATGTATTCTTTTTAATGGCTGAATAATACTCCATTGTGTATATGTACCACAGCTTTCTTATCCATTCATCTGCTGATGGACATCTAGGTTGCTTCCATGTCCTGGCTATTATAAACAGTGCTGCGATGAACATTGGGGTACTCGTGTCTCTTTCCCTTCTGGTTTCCTCAGTGTGTATGCCCAGCAGTGGGATTGCTGGATCATAAGGCAGGTCTATTTCCAGTTTTTTAAGGAGTCTCCACACTGTTCTCCATAGTGGCTGTACTAGTTTGCATTCCCACCAACAGTGTAAGAGGGTTCCCTTTTCTCCACACCCTGTGATTTTTTTCCTATTGTTCACTCCAGCACACATTCTAAAATTGCCAATACTGAAACTGAAACTTTTACATTCCAATGGCTGTTTTTTGCTGCTTTATTTTTGTTACTTTTGTTTTTTAATGATTAAGAGAGTCTGCAGAATACGCATGTCCCACATTATTGCTTGACTGTGACTCAATGTAGAAATCAATTATGGAAGGCAGCTCTGAACTAGTGGAAATTCTAAAGCCTTGTGCACACCATCTGTGGCCAGTCAGCCCAGCCAGGATAAGGACAGGACACTTCTGTGATTCCCACACCATTGAGCTTCTCAAGGTGAGCTCCGCAGACCATCCATTCCATGTCACCTCAAGTCCTTGTGAAAAATTCAGGTTTCTGGGTCTAATTATCCACCACTTCCCCAGACCCTACTGAATTAGGATCTCTCATGAGTGGGGCTCAGAAATCTGCCCTGTTGATAATAAGAATGTCAAGGTAATTCTTTCTTTACACACCCTCAAGGAGAGAGCCCCTACCTCTAAGCTTCACTCTGTTCTGTGGCAAAATCAAAATGCTAACAGCAGCAGCAGCTAGCATTTATGGCATGTGTATTCCGGGCCATGATCTGTAACAGACTTCTCCGGCTGATTTCTTTTCTTGCCTCAACAATGTTTAATAACTTGCTCATGTTCATAACACAGTCAGTTGGAAGAGTCAGAATTTGAGTCCATATTTCTCTGAGCCCAGATTCTGTGTTCTCAGTCACTCCCTAGACTGCAGCAGGATGCAAAGCTTAACAGCTGCAGCCCTGGCATCAGCTTGCATGAGTTCAAATGCTAGCTGCACCATTTACTAGCTGTGTGCCCATGGGCAAGTTCTTTAGCCTAGTTTTTCCACTTGTGCTGCCTGCTAAGTCGCTTTTAGTCATGTCCAACGCTTTGCAACGCTATAGACTAGAGCCCGCCAGGCTTCCTCTGTCCACAGGATTTTCCAGGCAAGAATACTAGAGTGAGTTGCCATGTCCTCCTCCAGGGGGATCTTCCCGACCCAGGGATCAAACCCCCATTTCTTACATCTCCTGCACTGGCAGGCAGGTTCTTTACCTCCAGCACCACCTGGGAAGCCCATCCTTATTTGTAATGGTGGGACTAATAAGCACTCCTGCCTCCTAAGGTGCTTGTTAGTGAAGAATAACTGAAGTGATCCATGTTTAGAAAGGAACCCAGCACAACACAAGCACTAGCCATTACAATCCAGCTTCCCCATTCCCCTGCCTTCGGGCTCCTTAGTGGCTGTCACTGGTCTCTAAGGAGCTCTTTGGCAAGCATGAGGAGACACATCTGAAGACAATCTATCCCCTCTGCTGGAAAACAACCCATAGCACATGCTGCACTAACAGTGGGTCGGTAATGTGGTCTTTGGAGATAAAGGACTGCACATTATTTGAACTTAAACATTCAAAGGGCGTCAACTCCTTTCTACACAGAACACTTTCAGACCTGCCGCTGCTTTTTCTTTCATGCTTCCTAATGGTTCTGTCTGTCATTATGAACCTCTCAGTTCTGCTTCAACAAAGCACAAAGGGATTCCATCCTTTAATCCTCAAAATAGTTTGTCTTTATAGTTTGGCAGGTAAGAGTTGGTTGCAGCAGTAACTCCTGCAGCCTGGCTCTCATTATGCCAAGAACAGCAATGTGTTGCTGCATCAAAGCTGAGTGATAACAAATGCTTTCAGGTGGTGAGAACTGCGCTCTATCACCTGCCTTCTAAGTGCCCTCTCGACATGGAAGAACTTGTTTGACTACCATCAGTCATCATTAGGAGCAAATGGTGCTACCTGTCCGGGTGACATCTCAGTCAAGGAAGCAAGCCTCATCCTTAGACCGTCAGCTACTGCAAAACTGAAACAGAGAAATACATCCAAGACTTCCTTTCTTCCATGGCAAAAAATTATTCTATAAGTCATGTTTTTACTAAATCTCCTAAGGAGGTACTTAAAATTATTCATTTTTCTTTCTAAATGAAACTATTTTTATAGTCATGCATAGAATTTAAAATAAGCCACTATTTATGACCATAGATATTTCAAGAGCTCAGAGAAAGGAGAGTCAGCATAAAAAGCAGGCTTGCCACACTATCCTCATGCAAATCCAGGGATATGCATGTGAGCTTCCACACCCATCCCAAAAGCTCTGCCCAGAGATGGAGATGAGGTATGCAAGGTGCACAAGGCACAAGCCCTTGCAGACCACAGAACACACAGCAAATTGATGCCCCCTTTGGAAAAGCCAATCCACTAAGCAACACCCAACATGGCAGGACCCACGCAAACAGGCAGCTCACTCCTGGAAAGGATGCCTTGTGTTTTACCAAGCTGAGACCTCTCTCTCTGAAAGGGGCTAAAGCTTTCTCAGATGCAGAACCCTTTAAATAAATGGGGGAAAGATACAGGCCCCCTAAGAATCTGATCTTTAATCAGTAAATTAATCAAGTTTGAAAACTTCTTAGAAATATCCAACTCCAGACAGTAAATGCTTGGTTTTTGGCAATGGAATATTACTCTGCCTTTAAAAAGAATGAAATAAGGCCATTTGCAGCAACATGGATGGACCGAGAGAGCATCATACTGAGTGAAGTCAGTCAGACAGAGAAAGAAAAATATCATATGACATCACTTACATGTGGAATCTCAAATTTAAAAATGATACAACTGAATTTAACAAAACAGAAAGAGATTCAGAAAACAAACTAATGGTTGCTAGGGGGAAGGGATAGTTAAGGACTTTGAGAAGGTCATGCACACGCTGCTATATTTAAAGTGGATAACCAACAAGGACCTATTATACAGCACATGGAACTCTGCTCAATGTTATGTGCCAGCCTGGATGGGAGGGATGTTTAAGGAGAATGGATACATGTAATATGTATGGCTGAGTCCCTTCATTGTTCACCTGAAATTATCACGTTGTTCTTTGGCTATATTCCAATACAAAATGTTTTCAGTGTTAAAAAATGTATAAAATTTGTTTAAATGCTTAGTTTCACTTAAAGCCAAGACAGGTAAGGTCAACTACAAATTGGCACTTGCCATCTACCTGTACAAGGACTAAATCATGTGCTTCAAGCTGCTGACTTTCAACTCTCCCTGAAAGGAGGTCAGAGTGCAGAGCAGAAATGAGGCACTCTGTGCTCTGGGAAAAACTGGCAGGACAGGTCTTCAGATTGTTAGATAGTTCTAGGAACCGATTTTATGAGCCTAATTCTTATATCTCCTCATAGCTAGAAAAGCATTAAAATCCTTCACAATGACTGCTCCTTGTGACTGGCAGAAACCTTCTGCAAAATATATACATATATGTGTGTGTGTGTGTGTGTGTGTGTGTGTGTGTGCTTGATTGCATGTACTCCCCCTTCACTGACCTTGCTCCATCTCTTTGGGACTTTTTCTCAGAGCTATCTGAGGTGCTCTCTCCCATGCTATAGTCTTCATTTTGCCCCAAATATAACGCAATTCACAACTCTCATGTTGTGCTTTTTTTTTTTTAAGTCAGCAGTAACTACACCCAAAGAAGATGCCTGCTCTAGCTGTCTTCCATAACCTGCTGTGAGGCCAGTCAACTTGACCTGAGATCCAATGCTATAGTGATGGTGTTTCTAGCCTGGGAGAGTGTCCAGTATAAGCCAAAGCTTGAGTGATAAAAACTCTGTAATCAAAAGACTTGCATAAAAGAAGGACGCTCCTCAGAAGTTTATTTTGATGGATAGTGACCTATAATTTTCTAAAACACCAAATCAGTTTCAAGGCCCAACACTGAATCTATGCCACCATTTCAACAAGAGCAGCTGAGCAAAATATGACCCACATCATGTAACAAAATTCTTTCACTAGAAACCGCCATCCTAGAGAAGGAAACTGTCTGAATTAGAAGATTTTTCTGCACAAACCAGTTACAAAGTTCAAAAGTGTTTCTTAAGCTTTAAGACTCAAGTTTTTTAACTTTGCAAACCACATCCAAGAGACATGGCACTTCCTCATTACTGTTTAATTCTTTTTCTATTTTGGTTAAGAGGACAATAGAAAAAGTTCTGGCATTCTTGTTCTCTTGGTTACATTTGTATAAAGTTCAGATTTCCAGTTGCTCAAATAATAAGTGATGAGGCAGAATTCTTTAACCCACTAAATTTCCTTAAACCTAAGGCTAAATCTTGAATATATTATTGAATTCTCTAATATCTTGATGGCTAGCAAATTGATGGCTACACATTTGTCATGCTTTGTTTTTTTGTTTGGGGTTTCTTTTTTTTTTTTTTTTTTTGCACTTTATTATTCACTGCAGGTTTACTTGGCAATGACAATGGACAGTAAATTCTATAAACCTGCATCAAGTTTAAGAATAAAGAGCCATTCAAAACATTTAATTTCTAGAATTAGAAGAACTTTGCTATCCCACGAGCCCCTAGACCAACAGGACTGAGGTTTCCCTCTGTCCTCCAACTTCACATGTTTCCACTGCTCCCTAGAGCCACCCAGTTTCTGTACATAAAACACATGAAAATACAAAAATTTCTGCCTCTTCCCTAACCAGGACACAAATGGCAATAATGAGTCAAAGAATTATTGCAAAATAATATGAATAAAACAGTCATACTACAAAAAGGGCTCTTATGAGATGGATGGAATGAAAATCAAGAAAAACATTTACAGAATTGAAGAACCTGAAGTCCAGATGCTGAACTTCTAACTAGAGCAGATTCCCACTGCAGCCACTCAAACAAGGAGCAAAGATCATGGGTTCCTCCAAGAATCTGCTTTCTAGACGAAGTTCCGGATGTGAACCCTCTTGCTGTCCTCTTTGTCACCAAGCCACACAGCCCTTCGGCCCGAGCCATAGGTCTGTGTGGGTCTAATTCTAGTCCTCAGGCCCAAGGGAAGGAACCCTCTTCCCTTCCAGGCCCCTGGGTTTCAGGCCACGTGACAATAACCTCACAGTTACCTTCTTCACTCTTGCTGAAGTTCTCCATGGGTCATAGGCTAGGAAGCCCAGGTCATAACTATGACCTCCGGAGAAGTACCACCTGCACAAAGGGGCCTGGGAATTACCCCTAACTTGGGCTAGGCTGTCCCTAGCTTACGATGCAAGGATACAAACCCCACTTCCTTGCCTCAAAACAGAAAAGACTCAGTGCAAAGAATGCTACAGAGCAATCACAGGATCAGGCTGACACTAGGCTTCACCTGTAACTACATTCTTTCTCCTGAGAATGTGCTTCAATAAATCACTTGCCTAAGAATCCCCATCTGGGGAACTTGACCTGATGCTGTGCTTCTCCACTAGTGTTCAAGCTGGCCTCCTGGCTCAGACCCCAGAATGGTCCAAAGGCCTGCATGGACTGTCTTTATTCAGAGCCATGAAACCCAGTGCTCAGACAAGCCAGGAAGAGCCCCCTTGTCCCTTTCAGCTTAGAAGTCCACCTTTCCCCTGGGAAAAGCACTGATGTCCCTCCTTCCTTCCATCTCAGATCTCACCTGACTTATAAGCAGGAGCTGAAAGATGTATTCTGAAGTCAGTGTATGATCAAGCTGAATTTATCAGCAGCAGAACATTGCCTAAAATACAATCAATGATTCATACTTCTGGTTCTCCTTAGGGAGCAGAGAAGCCTCCCCCAAGGTCCCTTAACTTGCTTCCTGCAGTGCAAAATCTTTTAAACAGAGAATAGGAGTCTAACCACAGCATTAACAAGCTACCCATTGCTCCAGAAATTACTCTACTCCACTTTCTTAGAGGAATCACCATACCTGCTCTGTGTTCTAGCTGATGCAGTATTTGGGATGGGAAGAGGTCATTTCTGGGGCTTCTTACTTAACTATGACTTGTTTACAGAAAAACAGCATCCTCACTGAGTTTGGACTTGTTTCTTTCCTGGCAAAGGTCAGATTATTGACAAAATATCTGGAGAATGTATAACCTTCTTTGTAACAATAAGAGCTGTTCTTTTTACAGCACCTAGTATGTGCTAGGCGGGAGAAGGCAATGGCACCCCACTCCAATACTCTTGCCTGGAAAATCCCATGGATGGAGGAGCCTGGTGGGCTGCAGTCCATGGGGTCGCGAAGAGTCGGACACGACTGAGCGACTTCACTTTCACTTTTCACTTTCATGCATTGGAGGAGGAAATAGCGACCCACTCCAGTGTTCTTGCCTGGAGAATCCCAGGGATAGGGGAGCCTGGTGGGCTGCCGTCTATGGGGTCACACAGAGTCAGACACGACTGAAGTGACTTAGCAGCAGTATGTGCTAGGCACCAGCAATATGCCACTTTTTTATTGGGGTATAGTTGATTTACTCAAATGTTAGTTTCACATGTACAGCAAAGTGAATTAGTTATACATATACATATACCCTTTCTTTTTTTTCTATTCTTTTCCCATATAGGCCATTACAGAGTAGTGAGTAGAGTTCCCTGTGCTATACAGTAGGTCCTTACTAGTTATCTGTAAATGGCAACCCACTCCAGTGTTCTTGCCTGGAGAATCCCAGGGATGGGGGAGCCTGGTGGGCTTCCGTCTATGGGGTCGCACAGAGTCAGAAACGACTGTAGTGACTTAGCAGTGTGTATATAGCAATTCCAATCTCCCAATTTATCCCCCTCCCTTTACCCCTTAGTAGCCATAAGTTTGTTTTCTACATCCATGACTGTACCTCTGTTTTGTAAATAAGTACATTTGTACCCTTTTTCCTAGATTCCACATATAAGCAAGGCAATATCACGTGGTAGAAGTATGCCATTTCTAATCCTCATAACAGGTAGGGGAAATGAGGCCCAGGGTGGTTAAATAATATATCAGCGTCACATAACAACTACGTGGTTAGAAAGAGAATTTGAACCCAAGTTCATTTAACCATGAAACTTTTGATGAGGCCACTCACCAAACTGTCTTTGCCATTGGCCCAGAGCTTGAGGCTGGCTCTGCCCTGCAGTGATGCCCATTCTCAGCTAAGTTTCTTACAGAATTACTGGATGCCCTTGAAACCACACCATGTTCTCTGATCTTGAGAAAGTGAAGCAAAATAAAGGGTGTCTGGTGTAGATAATGATGAGGATAACAATGAGGAGCAAGGGGGGTTCAAACAGGAAGATGGAGTAAATACACTCTTCCGTCTTGCTCCCACAGCTACAGCCAAAAACAGGGATATTATACCTGAAACAAACATAATAAGACTCCAAAAGGTAGAGAGAAGTCAAGAAAGTTAAGGATCTCAGGACCTAAGGAATGACATGGCAGTGAGTTCCTAGTTGGCTTTTCTTTTTTTCTCCTTCATATATTCCAGACTAGATACTGGAGGAGTCAGCAACTTGGAAATGCCAACAGGCTTAGACAAAAATCCAGAACTCCTCTCTCTAATCCAAGAGTGAAGAATGAGGCATCCTAGCCCCTTGCAGATAGAAAACTTTTAGATATGAATAACAATCACCCTACTCCAACTAAACACTGCAGGGAAAAACTGGTCCCAAGCCCAACCCACCAGAAAAGACTCTACTGAGTTGTCCCTACACCCCCACCAGGATGATTTTTGAGACACCTGAGTGGGGAGACAGGACTTTCACTTCCTCCAGCTGTAATCTCAGCTGAGAAGCTGTCAGAGGAACCTTATGGAGATTCAGGACTCTACCAAGTGCCCTCAGCCATACCATCCCCAGGAGAATGGGCAGAGCTCAGGTGGGGAGCAGTGTCCAAGCACCCCTCCTTCTCACTGCCAGACCAGTATAGCTTCAATAAGCAATTACTTTCTTGAAATGAATGAAAAATTGGAAAGATGTGACAAAGTAGAGATTCTCAACAAAGAAAAGAACCACATGGAAATTTTGTAGCTAAAATATACCATAACTGAAATTTTAAACAAACAAACAAACAAAAAACCCTCAGTGGATAGGCTCACAGCCAAATGGAGCCGATAGAGAAAAGAATCCACAAATTTGAGGACAGAAAAATAGAAAATATCCAATCTAAAAAATAGACAGTAGATTGAAAAAAATGAGCAGAGTCTCAGAGACCTGGGATTATAGTGAAAAATCTAAAACATAGGTCATCTGGCTCCCAGGAGGGGGAAAAGAGGGTGGGGCCAAAAAAAGGATATGAAGAAATAATGCCAAAAATTCCCCCAAAACTCCAGCAAAAAGCAAATTTAAGAACTTCAGTGAACATCATACAGGGTAAACTAATATGTCTTCAGGTCACAACACATAGTCACATTTCTGAAAACTAAAAACAAAACCAAAGAAAAAAAAAAGAGCAGCCAGAGAGAAATGATGCATTCACTATAAGGAAAAACCAGTTTGAATAGCAGAGGATTTCTCATAAGAAATCAAGGAGGAAGAGGCCCAATATTTTTCAAGTGCTAAAAGAAAAAGCTGTCAACCCAGGACTCTATATCCAGAGAAAATAGTCTTCAGGAATGACACTCTCATAAGAATGAAAACTAAGACAATCTGTTGCCAGCAGACCTATCCTGAAAGCAAGGCTAAAGGAAGCTCTCTAAAGAGAAAATAAAAAATCAAAGAAGGAGTCTGGAAAGGGAAAAAAAAAAAAAAAAAACAGAAAGAGAAGAAACATAAAATACTACAGACTTGACTTCCCTTTAGTTTTCTAAATTTGGTTTATGATTAAAGCAAAAATCATAGCACTGCCTATTGTGGTTTGCAAGGTATGCAGAGGAAATATTTAAAACAATCATAAAAGAAGGAGGGAAAAGGAAGGTAAGTTTCTACACTTCAGTGGAACTGGTAAAATGTCAACACCAGGAGACGGTGATTAATCATCTGTATATAAATGTAATACATAGAGCAACCACTCAAAAAGCTACATAAAGAGATACACTCTAAAATACAACAGATAAATCAAAACAGAATACTATAAAATGTTCAAGCAGCCCATAGGGAAGCAGGAAAAGGGCAGAGGAGAGACTGAATAGGAGGGAGTAGGATGGGTGGAGGCGTCTCCACTTCCTATATCAGGGTCACTCCCCAGCTAACTAAACCCTTGTCACGGGGAGAAAATAGTCCCTTTGCTGCTCAGGTATACCTTTAGGGCAGGGACAAGGGGAGGAACCCTTGTTTTTCCTCTGTGGAATTTAGGCAATTTCAGAGCTTTGCTTTGGAAATTATAGAGGGTTGGTGATGCTCCTATGGACGATCATGGAAGACCCTTGTCAAAACCAGCAGACTGACCTGCCAGCCCACCCAAAGGGGTTCCTTGCCAAGGCTTGGGTCTCTGCTAACCTTCAGAACAGTGGAGGCTCCCTCCAAGGGGAGGATGATAGTTACATGCCAATTACAAAAGCCAAAAGCCCCACTCTGCAACCTATACTTCTGGGAAAAAAATTAATTAAGGTAGCTTTGATGAAGGTTGGATGTAGCTTGGGCAAAGGAAAGAAACAAGTGTGATATTCTGGAGCCATGCCCCAAATGCTTTAAGAAATGAGCTCAGTTCAAGATCAGCCAGGCTCAGGAAACTCTCCCTACCAGCTATAAAGACCTATTTTACAGGCATCTTCAGTCTTAGAAATACTAGGAAGAAAATGAATCCTGAGTTCTAGTGTAGTTCAAATTCTCTTCAATTATACCAGAGGCAGGAATTCTGAATCCCTCCGGGCAGGTGGGGAGCCCCCAGTGTTACAGTAAATCATTTCATGGGACCTGCCAATCTGGTGTTTCTGCCCCACCCCCTCACAACTCTGTATCTCTTAGGATAATGCTTCTGAAAACTTACCATGACTGTTGTTTATCATTTTTAAGCTTTAAAAAAAAGAAAAATGTACAAATATCCTGGGGATAATATTTGTATATTTCATATCATTCATTATTCCAAATGTAATTTTAATCAGTTCAACATAAAAGCATCTTAATATCCTCAGTGATGGTACTGATAATTTTTAAATATTAAAATCCACATTAGGAAAAAAAGGGGGGGGTGCTGCTCTGATTCATTCTCTCCTTCCAAATAAGCAGTTTGGCACACACTTCCAGTCTTCCCTTCTCTCCCCTCCTCTCTCCTTCCTTCTGCCTTTTCTCTTTCCTCTTGCTCTTCTTCCTTAGGACGCAGGTAACAAAGAGCAGGGTGGTAGGAGCAGAGTCAGGGTTGACCCAGAAAAGCTAATTATTCTCTCCTTCCACAAACTCAGAAACATAAGGCTTTTTACAAAAGTGGTAGTTCTATTTTCCCCAGAAAAATCTCTGCTCTTCATGTTCACCGTCTTTAACCAACTCTAATAGGTTTTTCCATCGAATTCTGGTCTGTATCCCAGTTTCCTAAAAGGTGTATTTGCAGACAGTACCAGGTAGGTTCTTTTGAGTTTTGTGACACAATCTTCCTTTCCTCAAAAGGCAAACAGCTCAAGGAAGGCTCTCCTGCACCTACATCCTCCTTTGACTTTCCCAGAGCGGGCCTGGCACTTGGAAAACTGGGAGAGGTTGCTGAAAATTCAGAAACAGGGTTTCATGGCTTTTAACTACCGTTAAATTTGAAATTACTGCCTCAAGTTAATTTGGCTCTTTCTGCCTTGAGCTGATTAGTGAACACTAAATTTCATGCTAGCACTCCCATACCATTTGCCTGCAATGCAGGAGTCACTTCCAAATTCCGCTGACTGCAATAAAAATACTTGTGCTCACATCATCTCACGACCGTGGTTCTACAGTGTTTCTACCCTGCTTGTGCTCCTCATGCAGGTGAGCTGGTGTTTACTGTGTTAGACCGTTACACGCCAACTTTCCACTGGCACGTGAAGATAGTGGTTTTCTAAAGTAGTCCTGGAATCCATTACCATGGAACCAAAGGTACAGAAACCTGTTTTACTGAATAGGAAAATCTACAGGAACTCTAAACAGATCAAACGTGTTTTCAAAACAAAGGTATGTAAGGTCATTCTAGTTTGGGTTAAAGAAGCCTAGGGGTGAAATATCAAGACAGGTGAACAGAGGAAGAGTGGAGGGGGTGGAATGCCAACGAACACGCAGCAGCAGCACTGGGAGCTGCTGTGGCTGGACAACCGACGGACATGCAGGGCTGCTGACCAAGCATACTTCAGAAGGGGCTAAAAAACATGCAACTCTCTTCCTCTG
Organism: Bubalus bubalis; assembly: GCF_019923935.1. Classification (NCBI taxonomy): domain Eukaryota; kingdom Metazoa; phylum Chordata; class Mammalia; order Artiodactyla; family Bovidae; genus Bubalus; species Bubalus bubalis. Next base: position 91,022,576 of record NC_059164.1, read on the forward strand.
CCAAAGTACAGGAAGTAGGGTCAGAACGCTGGTCTCTCCCCACGTATGTAAAAGTGAATCATCTGTCCTTCTGATATTGATAATATTGTACACACTGTGGTCCCAATAGCTCCAGCCCACCACTGCATTCAACTAGACTCAACTCCATGTGTTGAGAAATGCTGTCAAGGATCATATTTTAGTTTGGGAAAGTAGGTACAAACCACATGTGTTTGTTTAAGTATCTCTGTGTTTTCCTGAACTCCAAGTTGTTTCACCACATCCTGCCATTAACTTAAAAGAATAATTGTGGATATGTTAGTCTTTCCATGGAAAACTTCCTGATCCATAAGGTACTCTGACCATCTGTAATAATAAAAATTCTTCTCATCCAGCCTCCTCGTCAAAAACCATCTGTCACAACCAGAAGCTCCCATCCACAGTGTGCTGAAGGAGGACACATTTCCTAATGGTTCCCAGGAGCAAGAAAGACACACGGGGTCACAGCAGTCAAACTCCATCCTTGTATCCAGGCCTCTGCTCACTGAAGATGTGCTGGACAGACTACCTGCCATTCAGGCCACTTCCGCTCTGAGAGTATGAGGCTTAGAGAGTTAAAGTCCTCTATGCTAACTTCCTTCCTTAAAGGCCATCTTTTAGAACAGCAAGGAAAAACGAGTTTCACTTAGAACAGAGTTAAGCTAACAGCAGGCATGTGTTCAGAGGAAAGGAACCATAACAGAAAGGATTTGAAACCATAATGTATGAAAGACTGCAAAGCAGTGGTTGAAAGTATGAGCTTGTGCATCTGTTAGACCATGGTTTGACTATAGCTTGCCACTTCCTTTCTAAGTTATCTACTTTCTAAGCTAAGTAAGCCTCATTTCTTCATCTGAAAACCACACTTATCTGATGGAGTTGTAATGGAGATCAAATAAAATCAGGCATGCCAAGTGTTTAGCACAGTGCCTGGCATATTGAAGGCTCTCAGTAAATGTTACCATCAGGAGCAGGTGAAACAGTAGAAACTTTTAGCCTGGAGAACCCAAGACTCTGGACAATCAGGACCTTTAGATATCTGAAGAACTGTCCCACGACAGAAAGAGATGCCTCGGAAGACAGGAGCAGGGCTAACAGGTAGAAGTGATTGACGATGACCTCTGCTCCTGTCTTGAGCACCAGTATTGCTTCACTGTCCAAATGGCTGGGTGGGCCTCCCCATCCCTTCTGGAATTAAAGCCATTCCTAAATCTACTCGAAGGAAGATTTCAGGTCAGAATAAAGGAAAAAAAAGAATATCATTATAAAATGGAGTAAGCCAGTTTATGAGATTATTAGCATCCCACCACTGACAGTGTTTAAATGTCTCAGGATGCATTCTTTTGGGACCTCTCTGTACAAAGACCACACCAGATACTCTTAGGGACATAAAAATGAGTAAGACATGTTTCCTGCCCTCGAGAGCATCGAACTCTAGAGGAAGGTTGAGTGGAGATGTATGTTTAACATTAAAAGGAATAAAAGGCAGCATTGAATCACTAGGTATTAAGGATCTTAATAGATGAGATTCTGCTTTGGATGAAAGACTTTAACAGATCTCAAAAATGCCTTTCATCCCCAAGGTTCCATAAAGCCAAGTATTAGGGGAATGAGGGAAGACAACTTTTTTAAAAAGTAAATTATTTTTGTGCCAAGCTTCCTAAAACATTTTTTTAATATTTATTTATTTGGCTGCACCAGGTCCTTGTGACAGCTTGTAAACTCCTACTTCAGCATGTAAGATCCGGCTCCCTGACCAAGGACCTAACCCAGGCCCCTTGCACTGGAAGCTCGGAGTTTCAGCCACTGGACCAACAGGGAAGTCCCCAAAGTATTTTTTTTAATGGGCAAGGATAAAGACACAGGCGTAGACAACAGACTTGGGGACATGGCAAGGGAAGGAGAGGGTGGGATGAGTGGAGAGAGGAGCACTGACACATATACACTGCTGCTGCTGCTGCTGCTGCTAAGTCGCTTCAGTGGTGTCCAACTCTGTGCAGCCCCATATATGGCAGCCCACCAGGCTCCCCCTGTCCCTGGGATTCTCCAGGCAAGAACACTGGAGTGGGTTGCCATTTCCTCCTCCAATGCATGAAAGTGAAAAGTGAAAGTGAAGTCGCTCAGTCGTGTCCGACTCTTAGCGACCCCATGGACTGCAGCCTACCAGGCTCCTCTGTCCATGGGATTTTCCAGGCAAGAGTACTGGAGTGGGGTGCCATTGCCTTCTCCTGACACATACACATTACCATGTGTCAAACAGACGGTGAGTGGGAAGCTGCTGTATAGCACAGGGCACTCAGTTCAGTGTTCTGTGATGACCTAGAGTGGTGGGATTGCTGGGAGGAGGCAGGAGGAAGGCTCAGGAGGGAGGGGATATGTGCATGTATGTGGCTGATTCACGTTGCTGCACAGCAGAAACTAACACAACAATGTAAAGCAATTATTTTCCAATTAAATTTAAAAAATGATATTTGAAAACAGTTGAAGTCTTCTACTGAGTTGAATTGTTATATAAAACAACTGTTGTTGTTTAGTTGCTATGTTGTGTCCTACTCTTTGTGACCCTGTGGACTGTAGCCCACCAAGCTCCTCCATCCATGGGATTTTTCGGCAAGAATACTGGAGTGGGGTGCTATTTCCTTCTCCAGGAGATCTTCCTGACTCAGGGATCAAACTGCATCTCCTGCTTGGGAGGCAGATTCTTTATCAGGGAGCCACCAGGGAAGCCCATATAAAACAAAGTACAATGCAGAACTGTGTACTTTCCCTTCATAAGATTCATTCTCTATCTGGGAATAGATTTTTAAGGGTAATTCTCATCATGTAAATGTGATCAGCATTATTTATAGGTTTTGCATTTCTTTCACTTCAATTTGTAAACTTGTACCATTTTACTAGAATGAAATATTAATGCTATTAAACACAATGAAATTTTTTAAATGAGATGCTAAAATAATATTTATTCACCAATCTTGGACCACTACAGTATTTTAGGTTATTGATTTAACATCTAAATTTCTTATCACGTGTCATGCCTAACCAGAGTAGGCAATGGCACCCCACTCCAGTACTCTTGCCTAGAAAATCCAACGGGCGGAGGAGCCTGGTAGGCTGCAGTCCATGGGGTCGCAAAGAGTCGGACACGACTGAGAGACTTGACTTTCACTTTTCACTTTCGTGCATTGGAGAAGGAAATGGCAACCCACTCCAGTGTTCTTGCCTGGAGAATCCCAGGGACGGGGAGCCTGGTGGGCTGTCGTCTATGGGGTTGCACAGAGTTGGACATGACTGAAGCGACTTAGCAGCAGCAGCAGCAGCAGCCATGCCTAACACTGATCAGTAGAGGCTGAAATTTAACTGTAATGGCAGTCCAAAAAGACAAGTTTTCATTTTAATTCCTCATAATTCAGAGAATCGCTAAAGGGTAAATATATTCTGATTCTTCTAGCCTGTGTTTAAACCCACCCTATTTCGCACGTACACCCTTGGCCCTATATAGCTCTCTCAGTCCATGTTGGCTCAGAACAGCATGGAGGTGACATATGGGGTATTCCATTAAGAAGTGGTGCTGGGTTACTTCATTTCTGTTAGAGAAGGAAGCAGTGGGACAATATTCTCCACTTAATCTATTTTACTTTCAGCAAGGTGTTGCCTGTAAATATTAATTTACACACACGCAAAACTCACTGGGTACTTTGAGCTGTCTGAATGTAAATGAAACATAATAATCCAGACTAAAAAATGGAGTTTCCAGTATCTTTTCTCCTCAGGCAAAGGGTGAAAAAAAAAAAAAAAAAAACCCAAGGATTTAAAATTCCATCCCAGTGGTTTCAAAGACAACAAAACATCTCCCATCAAGCTCCTATTTAAATAAGTGGGGTTAATGAGAATAGAAATTACAACAGCAATAAGAAGAAAAATAAGCGTTTATGCCATTTTCATACAGAACCTTTTCCAAGTCACTATAATGCTTTATACTTAGAATACTGTAAATTCTTCAATTTTTTTTTTTAACCTTACTGAGATCTATGACCACTTGGTGAAACAGAGAAAGTGCAGATACTATTACTATCAGGTAACTTGAGAATCAGAAAGACAACAAGGAGAAGCTGTGCGCCTCAAGGATGGTGGCTTTCCTGAGTGGACTGAGGCAAATAAAACCGATTCACTGATAATGCATTTAATTTTTCTCTCAGCAACTAATTGCATATCTACACTTAATGAGAACACTAGAAATAATCAATATATGCATGTGTCAAATGACAAAAAAAATGTTTCTGATCTTAAGCTACACGGATTTCCAAAGTACAAAAATGGAGGTGGGGACTGGGCTTCTCTTGGGTCCACTGGGCCCTTGCTTGAATCTCACAGCAATTCACCTCCTGTATCCACTCCTACCCCCATCTAGAGGGCTTAGAGTTCTGCCCTCTGGACGCCTGGTACTCACTTGCTTGAATTTTAACTGAAGTCCCAACATCCGCGTTCAGTGGGAGCTGGGGGCCTAGACCTCCAACCCTCCTCTGTCCTCCTGTGGTGTGTGATTAGTCACACAGTCACATCAGACTCTTTGCGACCCCATGGACTGTAGCCCACCAGGCTTCTCTGAGCATGGGATTTTCCAGGAAAGGAATACTGGAGTGGGTTGTTTCTTTCTCTAGCGGATCTTCCCGACCCAGAGATTGAACCCACGTCTCCTGCATTCCTTATTCCTTCCAGGAAACACTTAAAGGGATCCTCTGAAGTTCTGTCATCACAGAGATAAAACAAGCAGACGCGAAGCACAAGAAACAAGCCCTCCACTTGCTTCCATCTTCATGGAGCTGAAGGCATCAGATCAAAGGTTGGATCTGAGATTCCCTACACTTGAAGAGCTCTTCTCCTCGCCTGGCCTCGGGTTTCTACACTCCTACCCTCCCCCTTGGCCCAGTCCTGTCCCACATGGCCACAAGCAGCTGGCTGATAGCTGCAGCTTTCTCAGGCAAAGTCAACCTCTCCTCTAAACCCTAGCAGCACATCACAGCCTTATCACATTGTTTTATACCATTTGTTGTTATTGTATTCTTGTTTAGTTGTTAAGTCATGTCTGAGTCTTTTGTAACCTCATGGACTATAGCTCTTCAGGCTCCTCTTTTCATGGAATTCTCCAGGCTAGAATACTGGAGTGGGTTGCCATTTCCTTCTCCAGAGGATCTTCCTGATCCAGGGATCCAATGCAGGTATCCTGCATTGCAGGCAGGTTCTTTACCATCCGAGCCACCAGGGAAGAATTATTATTGTATACATGTTAGTAATTTCTCCCCAACTAGGTTCTAAGCAATGTAAAACTTAGAATCTTCTACTTCTTTCATAATTATCCCCAGGAGTGTCAAACACTATGCATATACTTCCAAGATGCTGAATAAGTCCAAACACATCCTGGGGACAGACTGGCTATTACCTATTTCACCTGTTAAAGAATGCAAATAAGTGGATAATATGCTGGCATTTCTTCACCTATTCTGCTTCTCTTGATGGAAAATAAGAGCTTTCACACTTACTGAGTTTAAAGAGCACCACCAAGAACTATTCAGCAAGTAACACTCAGGTAGGATTGTCCTTTCTACAAAGATGGTGCAATTCTGCATTACAAGAAATATCACTTCTCTTTCCCTGTGAAGTCTTTTCACATTAAGTCAACTATCCATGTTTGATTAACAGAAAAACTTACCGGGCCACAATTAATATGAATGATTCACAGTTTAAACAGGTGGAACAAAAGAGGTCAGCGTGGGAGTCAAAGTTTTATATATTTAGTTCTGTTGTTTTTCTGGTTGTCCAAAAATGAATGTGACTTCTAGAGAAAGTACTTCTGAACCTTTTCATGCTTACATTTCTGACATTTGTATCAGAAGGTGACAGGTATACGTATTATATAGTCCATGAGAGTATTCCCTCAAAAAAGGGATTTTTTGATCCCTGCTTTTGGTCCACAGTGGGCCTGTGATTCCAACTATATTAGATCACTGTACCACCACATGACAAAGAGAGGGAATTCCAACCCAAAAGAAAGCCTTAAAGCCTGCCTCCAGCCTTGTGGTTAGTCAACAGCTCGTCCTCAACCGCAGCTCCACCTCTTAAACCATCAAACCAGGGCTACTGGGAAAGAGTCCAGTGGAGCCAGAATATGTTATTTTTTCAAAACTGAACCCTAGTGGCACTTGTTTGGGTGCTGGAATAACCTTAAAATTCAGCATAGCTTATCTTTGAATCATCCACTCTTTCCCTGAGTCCTGAGTTGCTTGTTAATTCAATAAAACTGACTCTAACCACCTAAGACAAGGATTTGTAAATAGAACTCCTTATTGCCAAATTCAGACTTAAATTGAAGAAAGTAGGGAAAACTAATAGACCATTCAGGTATGACCTAAATCAAATCCCTTACGATTGCACAGTGGAAGTGAGACATAAATTTAAGGGACTAGATCTGATAGACAGAGTGCCTGAAGAACTATGGATGGAGGTTCATGACATTGTACAGGAGACAGGGATCAAGACCATCCCCATGGAAAAGAAATGCAAAAAAGCAAAATGGCTGTCTGAGGAGGCCTTACAAATAGCTGAGAAAAGAAGAGAAGTGAAAAGCAAAGGAGAAAAGGAAAGATATAAGCATCTGAATGCAGAGTTCCAAAGAATAGCAAGGAGAGATAAGAAAGCCTTCCTCAGTGATCAATGCAAAGAAATAGAGGAAAACAATAGAATGAGAAAGACTAGAGATCTCTTCAAGAAAATTAGAGATAACAAGGGGACATTTCACGCAAACACAGGCTCAATAAAGGACAGAAATGGTATGGACCTAACAGAAGCAGAAGTTATTAAGAAGAGATAGCAAGAATACATAGAAGAACTGTATAAAAAAGATCTTCACAACCTAGATAATCATGATGGTGTGATCACTCACCTGGAGCCAGACATCCTGGAATGTTAAGTCAAGTGGGCCTTAGGAAGCATCACTACAAACAAAGCTAGTGGAGGTGATGGAACTTCAGCTGAGCTATTTCAAATCCTAAAAGATGATGCTGTGAAAGTGCTGCACTCAATATGCCAGCAAATTTGGAAAACTCTGCAGTGGCCACAGGACTAGAAAAGGTCAGTTTTCATTCCAATCCCAAAGAAAGGCAATGCCAAAGAATGCTCAAACTACCGCACAATTGCACTCATCTCATATGCTAGCAAATTAATGTTCAAAATTCTCCAAGTCAGGCTTCAACAGTACGTGAACCATGAACTTCCAGATGTTCAAGCTGGTTTTAGAAAAGGCAGAGGAACCAGAGATCAAATTGCCAACATGCGTTAGATCATCAAAAAAGCAAGAGTTCCAGAAAAAAACATCTATTTCTGCTTTATTGACTATGCTAAAGCCTTTGACTGTGTGGATCACAATAAACTGTGGAAAATTCTGAAAGAGATGGGAACCAATCTACCTTACCTGCATTCTGAGAAATCTATATGCAGGTCAGGAAGCAACAGTTAGAACTGGACATGGAACAACAGACTGGTTCCAAATAGGAAAAGGACTATATCAAGGCTGTATTTTGTCACCCTGCTTATTTAACTTACATGCAGAGTACATCATGAGAAACGCTGGGCTGGAAGAAGCACAAGCTGGAATCAAGATTGCCGGGAGAAATATCAATAACCTCAGATATGCAGATAACACCACCATTATGGCAGAAAGTGAAGAAGACCTAAAGAGCCTCTTGATGAAAGTGAAATAGGAGAGTGAAAAAGTTGGCTTAAAGCTCAACATTCAGAAAATGAAGATCATGGCATCTGGTCCCATCACTTCATGGCAATAGATGGGGAAAGAGTGGTAGACTTGGGCTCTAAAATCACTGCAGATGGTGATTGCAACCATGAAATTAAAAGATGCTTACTTCTTAGAAGGAAAGTTATGACCAACCTAGACAGCATATTAAAAAGCAGAGATATTACTTTGCCAACAAAGGTCCATCTAATCAAAGCTATGGTTTTTCTAGTAGTCATGTATGGATGTAAGAGTTGGACTATAAAGAAAGCTGAGCACCAAAGAATTGATGCTTTTGAACTATGGTGTTGGAGAAGACTCTTGAGAGTCCCTTGGACTGCAAGGAGATCAAACCAGTCCATCCTAAAGGAGATCAGTCCTGGGTGTTCATTGGAAGGACTGATGTTGAAGCTGAAACTCCAATACTTTGGCCACCTGATGTGAAGAGCTGACTCATTTGAAAAGACCCTGATGCTGGGAAAGATTGAGGGCAGGAGGAGAAGGGGATGACAGAGGATGAAATGGTTGGATGACATCAACCACTCAGTGGACATGAGCTAGGGAAACTCCAGGAGTTGGTAATGGACAGGGAGGCCTGGTGTGCTGCAGTCCATAGGGTCGCAAAGAGTCAGAGACAGCTGAGCAACTGAACTGAACTGCTTTTCTAGCTCCGCTGGCTGGAGTGGGGTTGCTGAGGTCCCAGTCTCATATTTGGCCTTCAGGCAAATTAGCTCCATGCCAGAGCCTATTTAGAACTATTGATTGCATTGTTTCCTGGCCAATGACACCATCTTTCATTCTAACCTGCCATTGTTCACAAAATAAGGCAAGTCAGGTAGGATGCTTGAGTGTTGGAGGACAGGGTTAACTCAAGATGAATATTCAACTAACAGTGGACATCAATTATCTCCCTCCTCACTACGGTCAGCATAACTATGCATCAGGGATTCTTAGGACTTACATGCACTTCATCTAATTTATCTTAAAACCTTATGAAGGAAGTACTATTATTATCTACTTTTTAGATCTAAGAAAGCTAAGATTTAGATCACTTTGCTATACACCTGGCTTCCCAGGTGATGCTAGTAGTAAAGAACCTGCCTGCCAATGCAGGAGATGCAGGAGGCATGAGTTCGATCCCTGGGTGGGGAAGATCTCCTGGAGGAGGGCATAGCAGCACACTCCATTATTCTTGTCTAGAGAATCCCAAGGACCGAAGAGCCTAAGGTTAAGGTCCATGGGGTTGCAAAGAGTCAGACATGACTGAAGCATCGTATCACACTGTACCCCTAAAACTAACACAACATTGCAAATCAACTATACTCCAATAAAAATTTTTTTAATTTTAAAAAATATAATAAACACACACACATAACAAAAAGAAAGCTAAGATTTAGAAATTAACTAGCATGCTTAAAATTTGTTATTGTTGTTTAAGTCCTGTCCAACTCTTGGCGACCCCATGGACTACAGCACACCAGGCTCCTCTGTCCTTCACTAACTCCTGGAGTTTGCTCAGATTCATGTCCATTGAGTAGGTGATGCTAAATAACCATCTCATCCTCTGCCATCTCCTTCTCCTTTTGCCTTCAATCTTTCCCAGCATCAGGGTTATGTCCAATGAGTAGTCATGCCTAAGGTAGTACAGCTAAAAAGTGTTACATCAGAATTTGAACCCAGGAAGTCTGACTATGAAACCTGACCTATTTCATATAGTTCACATTAATCTGCTTTACTCAAAACAGTACCAAGCACCACTAGACAAGTACATTACTGTAATCTATAATTTGAAGAGACAGCTCCTGAGGATAAATATCTATAGAACACAAATATCACTGCAACAAATCTGCATAGGAATGATATCTTTTGTTCTCTAAACAATATAAATGCAAACATTCTCAGAACTGAAATGATAAATCACTTTGAGAACTCTAATACATAGAATTGTCACAATGTTAATACTTGAATTTAAAATGTAAGAAATAGTGAAAACACTAATGAAACTTAGAATTCACTCTCCATCCATGTAAAAAGAAGCAAGGGTGAGCTGGAGCAAGAATATGTCACCTTCCCAAAGGAGCCCAGGGTGGCAGGTGGGGGACACAAAACAGATACCTGACTCCAAAGTTGAGCCTCAGCAGTAGACCTGGGGCTAAACCAGTCTCCCCAAGCACAGAGGGAGCCTGGGAGAGTCTTGGAAGGAGACAAATGGCCAACATTGAAAACACGTGCCTGTCAGCTTACTGGGCCAAAGAGAATAAAGCAGCAGAAATTGGCTTCATTCTGAAAACAGACAAAGGTAGCTTAGTGAAAAGTGAAAGTCACTCAGTCGTGTCCAACTCTTTGCAACCCCATGGACTATACAGTCCATGGAATTCTCCAGGTCAGAATATTGGAGTGGGTATCCTTTCCCTTCTCCAGGGGATCTTCCCAACCCAGGGATCAAACCCAGGTCTCCCGCATTGCAGGCTGATTCTTTACCCACTGAGACACAGGGGAAGCCCAGGTTGATGTTATACCTGGATCCCTTCCCAATCCACCAGCCTGGTACTCATTATATGTTTAAAATACATAAATATTGTGCTAAGCCACTTCAGTCGTCTCTGACTCTCTGCGACCCCATGGACCATAGCCTTCCAGAGTCCTCTGTCCATGGGATTTTCCAGGCAAGAATACTGGAGTGGGTTGCCATGCCCTCCTCCAGGGGATCTTCCCAACCCAAAGATGGAACCCTCATCTTCTATATCTCCTGCATTGGCAGGCAGGTTCTTTACCACTAGTGCCACCTAGGAAGCCCAACAGGAAGATTACACGTATATTTTTATTTTATTAAGAGTGCTTAGACATAGGGAGAGTCCCTTAATACAGCTGAAAGAGATGTCTCTGTCTTTTGCCGGAGAACACTTTCTATCAATTAAATGGGTAAATAAGCCCTTTCTCCCCACTGTTGGGAAAGGAGGGCCTCTTGTGACCCTCTATTGATTAAGACTGCTGTGGAATGTTATTTGCAATCTCATCGCATAATGGAAATCAGGAGGTAGCTGTCATGGTTTCTGAAGACAAATTGCTGGTAGCTGAGTCAAACCATAGCCTCTTTTCGTCTCTTACTGTTCTCAATTCCCTGTTAATGTGTACCTCACAGTCTAGGCTTCTTAAATCGGTCTGCTCCACTGTCATAGGTAGTAAAAATGAGGAAACGTGGTCATCTAAGTGACCCTGCTCTAGGAACCGTGTTCAAGAGGCCATTCCACTGATCAGGACTCCTGAGCCATGCATTATTTAATAAGGAACACAACTTCCAAAAGGGCACACAATTAAAAATAGATCCATACAGCAGCTGCTGTGATTATGACCAATAGGAACAGAAATTCAACCAGGCATGAGTCAAAAGAATAAAAGGCCGCTACTAGACAGAACATTGTTCAACCTCATTTTTGTCTTGTGTACTTTGACTTGCTAAGTCAGCCAGCAAGTGATTTGCAGGGAGCAGAGGTTCTCAAAGCGTGATCGGCAAAATGGCAGCATCAGCATCACCTGGGAACCACTGGAAATACCAGGTCTCAGACCCCAACCCAGACTTACTGACTGAGAAGCTCTGCCAGGGGCTCAGCTATGCTGCTTTCACAAGCCCTCTGGGTGATTCAGATGCCGGCTAAAGTTTCAGAGCTACTGGGCAGGAGCCAGGGGCAGCCCCCAGAGGTGAAGTTTCCCCAGAAGGTACAACCTTTGGCTGTTTTATAGCTTTCTAGCTAGCTTCTGAAGAGTCTGGGAAGAAACCTGTCCTGAAACCAAATAAAAGCACTGCCACCTTCAATTTGGCTGTATGCTAAAACTTCTCTTTAAAAAAAAAAGTCTCTAAATGTCTTTAAAAAACTAACCACTGTGATCTTCGGGGTGAAAGAGTTAACAGAAGAGCATAGGCCTTTCCTTGCACAAATTTATCTACATAGTCGGTAAAGAATCTCCCTGCAATGCAGGAAACCCGCGTTCGATTCCTAGGTCGGGAAGATCCCCTGGAAAAGGAAATGGCAACCCACTCCAGTATTCTTATCTGGAGAATCCCAAGGACAGAGGAGCCTGGTGGGCTACAGTCCATGGGGTCGCAAGAGTCGGACACGACTTAGCGACAAAACCGCCACCACCACATATACCCTGATTTGTTCTAGAAAGGCTTTTCAGACAACTTCTTATGTGAAAAAAAAAGAAAAAAAAATGCACAGTACTGTCACAATTCTTTTGGAAAAACTCACTACTTTCCAAACAACCTGGTTATTATTTATTTAAATTTTTAGTTTTGGCTGTGCTGGGTCTTCGTTGCTGTGCAGCCTTTTTCTCTCATTGCGGTGTGCAGGCTTCTGACTGCGGGGGGCTTCTCTTGTTACAGAGCATAGGCTTTAAGTCGTTGGCTCTGGGGCTCTAGAGCTCAGACTCAAGAGCTGTGGCACCGGGGCTTAGTTGCTTTGTGATATGTGGGATCTTCCCCAACCAGGGATCAAACCCATGTCTCCTGCATTGACAGGTGGATTCTTTGCCACTGAGCCACCAGGGAAGCCCTTATTTACTTTTAACTGAATGAAAGATTCTTTAAATTCTATAGGCTTGTTTTATAGCTTTCTAGCTATCTTCTGAAGAGTCTGGGAAGAAACCTGTCCTGAAACAATTTTCAAAAGTTTCACACACATGATTTCATATAACCCCATAATAATCTTTCTTTCCCCTACTCCTTTATTGCCCCTCTCCTCTTCCCTCTCCTCACTCACGCATGTGTGCATGCTAGGTTGCTTCAGTCATCCAACTCTTTGCAACCCTATGGACCATAACCAGCCAGGCTCCTCTGTCCAAGGGTTTCTCCAGGCAAGGATACAAGTCCATTGCCATGCCCTCTTCCAGGGGATCTTCCCAACCCAGGGATCGAACCTGCATCTCTTTATGTCTCCTGCATTGGCAAGCATGTTCTTTACCACTAGCGCCACCTGGGGAGCCCATCCTCACTCACAATCACTAGTTAAAACAATGTTGGTTTTTTTTTTTTTTTTTTTTTGGCTGCACCATGGTTGGCACTTGGGATCTTAGTTTCCTGACCAAGGATCAAACCCAGGCCCCCTGAAGTGGAAACTTGGAGTGTTAACCACTGAACTGCCAGGGAAGTCCCTGCCTTATTAAACACTGAAAAGACAGGCATTAATCACTGTCAGGTCTTAAGATATCTTCAATAGTCACTTTAAGATGTTAAAACTTTTGAGGCTAGGAGAAGGGAAAGTAAGAAACATTTAATTTAAATTCACCAAGTTTAAAATCTGCTCCACCCAACAAGTCATGATGCTGCTTTAACAGTCTGAGCACACAACCACAATACTAACACCGGTTCTAAGTTACTCAATGTCATAAAGAGCCATGGCCTGTGATGCGGGCCTATGTCATGTGAGTGTAACTTATAGCAAAGTGTTTTGGGGGAATTCGTTAATTCAGCCCCTCTGTTGGTCCAAGAAGGGGCACTATGACGTCAAAATTCACTTGAGAGCTAACAGTGCTCAGGCATCTAACAATGCCTCTGGCATTGTTTTTACTTTTTTTTTTTAAAATGATTAAGTGACCTTAAGAAATTAAAGTCAAATAACTTAAAGGATTTATTGAATAAATGATGCTCTATTCATATAATTAAAGTTTTATAGCTCTCAGTCCTGGACAAATAACAGAATTACCTGGTGATTATAATATACCAATGCCAGGGCTCCACCCCAGTTTTGTTGGTCTTGTGTAGGATTTGGGCTTTTTAAAAAACTATCCAGGTGATGGTAACATGCAGCCAGGGTTGAGAATTACTGAGGTGAATCTATACTAACCAATATGGAAATCTCTCCCGGTCACATTGTTACATGAAAAAAAAAAAAAAAATGTCATAAGGCATATCTGTTAATAAACTTCTGTGTATGTAACTTTACTGAGAGATATGTGTGTTTGAATATAGCCTCTTTCCATTTTACACTATTTACTTATTCATTGCTTGGACTTTCAAAGTGAGAATGTGCTCATGTCTTTTACTTAATTTTTAATTTTAAAAATCTGTTTGGAGAAAACATGCAATGGTAGGAAAATGAGGCAGCACAAGAAAATATAGGAATTCCCCAAATATACCATCTCTCCTTCTTTCTCCTCCTTTCCCTCCTTTTGCTCCTTTTTCTCAAACAGTACAAAAGTACAACACAAAAAATCCCATATCTGTTCTATGTACCCAACACCTATTATTTCCAATATCTGGAATTGGGGTGAGGAAGGTGGAAGTGGGTGGAGAGATATGGTTCATTCATTCATTCAGCAAACATTTATTGGGTTTCCAGATAGGTCCATACTAGGTATGGGAAATACAACCACAAATAAGATATATATGCCCTGTGCTTATCATGGATATCATCCTGCCCTCATGTAGCTTTGTTACATGTAACAGAGAAACTTAATGTAGCGGAGAGAAGTGAGAAAAGACTTGCCCAAGTGGAAGTAGACCTTCATCATGGAAGTAATGATGGCCATGAGAGCTTTAAGAAAAGGGGCATGACCACATCTGGACATTTATGTATCCCTATTGCCGAGTTGTGTCAGCGACAACAGGCAGTGCCCATTTCCCCCATCACACCCACTTAGAGGCACTAAGAGAGAACACCCATCATCTCTCATCTGAAGTGAATAGGCTCTTTACAAAACTAAATTAGAGCTTGCCACAGAAGCAATGGATTGACTGAGGAGTCTATCTTTCAATTTTCCATTATCTATTTGCCATCAAATAAGATTTAACATAAAATGTTGCCTCCTGCTGAGTTTATTGATTGGGCTCATTTTTCTGTCCATCTAACTAGATAAGCCTGGATAGGCAGATTTACCTGTTCAGAGTATAGAGTTAAGAAAGCCCATTGTAAGCAATAAATAACTTGCAAAATGCTTGGCTTTATGGGAGTGGTTGCTGCAATTAGTGGAGTCTCTTGGAAGAAAATACATCTTTGTAAACACAGAAGAGTTGGCAAGCACATCTAGGGCAATGGGATGCTTCACTGTACTTCACCGACTTAATATGAAGGTCAATTTTAGCCATTTAGAGCCAGGACACTTCCACACGGGGAGAAATTATCTAGCCCACAAGTGGATTTCTATTCAAAAGTCCCATTTGATTACTTTGGAAAGCATACACTATAGACTAACCTCCCATCCTTCAATAGTCGAAAATTAACTCTAGGTAAAGTTCACCAGAAAAACAGGAGGAAGAGAATTACATCTGACACTGTCCTTTCTTAACCTCGATGCATCTATGTGGACATTAACATGCATTACCTCCAAGCGCCAATGTGCTATTTTTAACTTAGAATGTTCAATCTTTGCCCAAAGTAAGACATGATTAGTGTTTTGAGGAGCAGATTTCCTCTAATTTAAAGGAGAGGGGTGGAAATTTCTAGAAAAGGAAAAAAATCCCAGCTCTTTATAAAACATATGCAAATTCCTCGAAACTGCTTTATAAAACAAATTTAAATGATGGGCTTCCCGGCCAACATACCCAAAAGACCCTCTCGTTCTTTTTAATTCTTTTCAAACTACACAATCTCTATCTGAGAGTTGGACTCCTCTTTTCTTTGCTCTCTCTGCAACGCAGGAGCCACTGAAATGGCAGATCTGCTTTCATGCAGGTTGGAGCAGTTCCGAGTTTTCGTAGTTTGCCACTCTGCAGTTATCCTAATCGATCCTACTATTATCTACAAATATTAACATTGCTGTTGTTTTTGTTCAGTTGCTCAGTCGTGTCCAACTCTTTGCAGCCTCATGGACTGCAGGATGCCAGGCTTCCCTGTCCTCCACTATCTCCTGGAGTCTGCCCAAGTTCATGTCCATTTGAAGAGGAAAAGTTAAAATTTTACATAACCTCCTGCTCCTTCTGCCTCTGTAACTCAGCTTGCTCCTTGCAAAGTCTGGATCACATAGGTCTCAGAAAATGGGCACTCACAATACTAGGAACTGGAGCTTATCTCACTCACCCTTGTCCTGCTCTTTGCAATCGCCCAGCCCCTGCAAACCCGCAAACCTGCTTAATCATGCCTCAGTTCTGTTCAGTTCAGTCACTCAATTATGTCTGACTCTTTGCGACCCCATGATTTGCAGCACGCCAGGCCTCCCTGTCCATCACCAACTCCCAGAGTTCACTCAGACTCACATCCATTGAGTCAGTGATGCCATCCAGCCATCTCATCCTCTGTCATCCCCTTCTCCTCCTGCCCCCAATCCCTCCCAGCATCAGTCTTTTCCAATGAGTCAACTCTTCGCATGAGGTGGCCAAAGTACTGGAGTTTCAGCTTTAGCATCATTCCTTCCAAAGAAATCCCAGGGCTGATCTCCTTCAGAATGGACTGGTTGGATCTCCTTGCCCATGTATAAAAACTCTGTAACCCCTTTGTTCAGGGCTCAGAGCTTGGAGTGTTAACTCCTCCTCTGTAACCCCTTTGTTCAGGGCTCAGAGCTTGGAGTGTTAACTCCTCCGACCGCTGAGCTAATAAGCCAGAGTTCTCCAACTCTCTCCCAGTGTGGTGCTTGGTTTCTCAATTACTGGTTTCTGCAGCACTTTGAGTCAATGTTGCCATCAACCATCTCATTCTCTGTAGTCCTCTTCTTCTCCTGCCCTCAATCTTTCCCAGCACTTGGTTAGACATAAAACAGTCACCGAGGTGACTGCTCTGCCCCTCTGTTAACCCAAATATGACGTGTGTGTGTGTGTGCTAAGGCTGTGTGTAGTGCTTCTAAAAAGTTCAGATCATTAACGTTCTGTCTGTGACTCTCAAACTTGTTTTCACTCCCAATGCTCCTGAGAAACAGGAGACAGTACAATCAGTAAAAATGGTTCTCAGGCGGGGGTTGGCAGGCTCGCACTCACTGGGTCCTGTCACAGGAAAAGCCTCTGAGGTAGTTCTGACCGCTGATACCCCATCCCTCAGGCAGGAGGAGAGAGTGCACGCCCCTTGACCCGGGTAGACAATCACTGGTTTAGTGTGGCATTCAGTGCCCCAGGGGCGGGGCCACAGGGCCGCTTCTGCCCGTCCCCCTCACCAGTAGAGTCTGGCTCCACTCCCTGTCCAATTCACCTCTTAAGTTAAAGGACTGATTTTTTCATTTGCCCCTGAGCTTTGACAGGAAGAGAAACAAAGGGCAACATTCCTTCACTCTAGAAAGGAGCAGGACCAGCTGTATTCCAGGGCAGAGGAGATGCATAGGTGCATGGTGATGGGCTGCCGGCATGCTCAGTCATGTCCCACTTTCTGTGACCACACAGACTGCAGCACGCCAGGCTCTTCTGTCCATGGGATTTCCCAGGAAGAATCCTGGAGTGGGTAGCCATTTCCTTCTCCAGGAGATCTTCCCCACCAAGGGATGGAACTCGTGTGTCTTGAGTCTCCCGCCCACTGTTCTCCACCCCCAAAAGTGCTGTCTCTGGGGGGCTAAATGAACCTCCCTCCATGTCTAAACTCCCTTTACAAAGATACACCATTTCATCAAACCACAATTCGTGATCCCACGAAAAACAGAATCTTCCTCTGACTGAAACAGACATGCTATATGCAGATGGCATATACCTCCTTTCCTGAAACAAGACTGCAGTTAGGAGAATACAGAGGGACATGAAGCCAGGAAAGACTGCCAAGGGGGGTCAGACTGAAGGAAGAGGAAGCTGGGGGTGCCCGAAGGACTTTGTCTCCTTCACAATGTAGCCCAGGCAGATACTACATGGCTTTACCCGGACTGTCCATAAAAAAGAGAACTGAAACATTCGGAGTTACTTCTGTTTTCAGCCCAGATATTTTCTATATAATTTTAAACAGACTCTAAAAAACCTAACTAATGCTTATTGTTGAGCAGGACAGTGATAAATTCATTAATCAAGACCTTGTTTACATCCTTCATGGTCAGGGTTAATCGTTTGTGGGTTTCCAAACCAAGATGTTCAACCTTCTGTAACTCCATTAATCCAGGAAAAAGTGGCACTATGTTGATATCCAGGAGTTTTTTTAGATACTATGGGTCATATGCTGTTCTGGAGGGTCCCAAGCTCCATAAAATTGCCCTAAATGTTTAATTTTATTCACAGTCACAGCATTTGGTTGATCAAAGTATTAATCTTTCAAAAGGAAGTATAAGCCCTTCCCCAATGCATTAATTTGCCAATCATTCCTTTGATAACTATTCTAATATTTCATGTCAGTCCTAGCATACATATTTAAACAGAATATATTTTCACACATAAAGTGAAACATTTTCTATTCCAAAAGTGACCATCATCATTTCATAATTAATATCAGTGTGGAGCACTGGCTGGAGGTCTCATATAAATCATCAAAATAAATGAAAATGGCACAACAATGAAACTGCAATTATCAATTCAGTCACGTGATTCCAGGTTCAGCTAGAAGACAGGCTGATCACTTACATCTTCTCACTTGCTTATAAAAGACAAATTTTTCAAGCCCCAGTTATTTGGTTAAAAAATATATCTGCTTCCAGATATTAAATGCTCACTCTGGACCAGCATACTGGTCTTAGTTATGACACCTAGCATAACCCCACTCCACTACTCTTGCCTGGGAAATCCCATGGACGGAAGAGCCTGGTAGGCTACAGTCCATGGGGTCACGAAGAGTCGGACAGGACTGAGCAACTTCACTTTCACTTTTCACTTTCATGCATTGGAGAAGGAAATGGCAACCCACTCCAGTGTTCTTGCCTGGAGAATCCCAGAGACAGGGGAGCCTGGTGGGCTGCCATCTATGGGGTTGCACAGAGTCGGACACGACTGACGCGACTTAGCGGCATAACCAAGATCTCCTTCTGGCTAAAAGGCAGGAATGGCAGCCCCTTCATCTGCTGACAGATGGTTTCCAGAATTGGCCTACAGCACTGGACTCTGCCCAGAGTCAATGGTAGTTCTCCCACCTGGTTGAATAAGGTCCCTCAGAGTCACCCAAGAGGGTAAGGAGAGAATTAGCCTCTCAGTGAGAGAAGAACAAAGCAGAGAGAAGCCAGGTCTAGAATGCATTAAAACAAAACCTACTGTTGGTGGGAATGCAAACTAGTACAGCCACTATGGAGAACAGTGTGGAGATTCCTTAAAAAACTGGAAATAGAACTGCCTTATGATCCAGCAATCCCACTGCTGGGCATACACACTGAGGAAACCAGAAGGGAAAGAGACACGTGTACCCCAGTGTTCATCGCAGCACTGTTTATAATAGCCAGGACATGGAAGCAACCTAGACGTCCATCAGCAGATGAATGGATAAGAAAGCTGTGGTACATATACACAATGGAGTATTACTCAGCCATTAAAAAGAATACATTTGAATCAGTTCTAATGAGGTGGATGAAACTGGAACCTATTATACAGAGTGAAGTAAGCCAGAAAGAAAAACACCAATACAGTATACTAACGCATATATATGGAATTTAGAAAGATGGTAACAATAACCCTGTGTACGAGACAGCAAACGAGACACTGATGTATAGAACAGTCTTATGGACTCTGTGGGAGAGGGAGAGGGTGGGAAGATTTGGGAGAATGGCATTGAAACATGTAAA
Source organism: Bubalus bubalis (assembly GCF_019923935.1). Classification (NCBI taxonomy): domain Eukaryota; kingdom Metazoa; phylum Chordata; class Mammalia; order Artiodactyla; family Bovidae; genus Bubalus; species Bubalus bubalis. The sequence continues at coordinate 91,041,975 of NC_059164.1, forward strand.
ATATCATGTATGAAACGAGTTGCCAGTCCAGGTTCGATGCACGATACTGGATGCTTGGGGCTGGTACACTGGGACGACCCAGAGGGATGGAATAGGGAGGGAGGAGGGAGGAGGGTTCAGGATGGGGAACACATGTATACCTGTGGTGGATTCATTTTGGTATTTGGCAAAACTAATACAATTATGTAAAGTTTAAAATAAAATAAAATTAAAAAAAAAAAAACCTACCCTTTGGGTGGCCTGAAGTTTCCTATGGCAGCCCAAGCAGACAAAGGACAGTCAGGTCCTAGTGGAATCCTTCACCTGCACTTTCTCATTAAATAATCCAACAGACTAACACAGGTAAGGGGTTACCTTGGCTCCAGGTAAGGGGTCAGTTGGCCCCAAAGAAGTTGCTAACAACTTTATCCAATTTCCTTTGAAAGTTTCCAGAGATGGAGAACTAGAGCACCTTTGGCCACCTATTTCAATTTGGCATCCTTCTTGCCAAGGATGCTCTTCCTAACGTCTGGCTCAAATATCTCAGGCATTCCCTGATGCCTTTGTGTGACTCTTCAGTACTCCTTAGACACTGAGCACTTCTGCTCAGCAGCATCCTCACTTGAGAAAATTTCATCAATCTGAAAATAGTCATTAAGCTGTCTCTTACCATTCTCTCCTCTAAACTAAGGGAATTCATACAGAAGCTAGGGGAATGTTATAGACATGAACCAGACTAGATGGTCCCCCAAGACAGCTTCCAAACCAAAAAGACTTTGATTTGAACACTTCTATTTTTAAGTTTTCCATCACTTTGTTCATTTTCGTCATTATATCTGTCATCTATCCAACTTCTCCATATTCTTTTAATATTTTTAAATATAATACACACAGAAACAGTTTCTCATAATATTAAATGAAGACTCATTAATTCAGAATAAGTTGGAAAAGTCATGTCCCACTAAGTAAAAAAATCAGAGTGAAAAATATTTTCAGTTTTTAAAATGTTGTCTATTACCAAAGACTACATAACAAATATTAATAAGTAAAATGAGAATGTTAATGAAAAATAAGTTATAATAACTTTATGGGACTTTATGCCTTCAAACTATTGTTTCATATTTATATTCTTTTGCCAATTTTATCTGATATGTAAATGCAATCTGTAGGTAATAGATCATCCTAAACCAAAAAGTTTCACATTATCCTGCTAAATCTGAGCTTTTAATGCAATAAGAATTACATATAATTATTCTAAGTCTGCATCAGGCAGTCTGAATTAATGAGACGCTGCTCCTTTGTAGCTAGAAGAAACCTGACAACTTCATGGCCATCTTCTAGTCCAGAGTGTCACTCCCATCTACACATTAGTGATAAATACAATTTCCTCACACAGGAACTTTTGTCATAACAGAGCATCCCACATTAAGGAGGTTTCACCAAGTAAATTATCTTATACCTCAAATACCATAGAAACCTTTGATCTGACAAATGAGCTAAAAATTCATTAGACGCTCAAAAACTACTTGCTTTGCTTTAAAATCAGCCCAGTTATGTACACACTGCTATATTTAAATGGATAACCAACAAAAACTTATTGTATAGTACATGGAACTCTGCTCAATGTTATGTGCCAGCCTGGATGGGAGAGGGGCCTAGGGGAGAATGGGTCCATGTATATGTACGGCTGAGCCCCTTCAATGTTCACCTGAAACTACCACAATATTGTTAACGGACTATACCCCAATACAAAATGCTTTCAGTGTTAAATAAAAATTAAATTAAAAGAGAATATCACAAGATACTGAGGATTCAACATGTCATGGGAATTATCACCTGTTTGTTCAGAAAAAAAAAGTCACAATTAATCCAATTAATTGCTTTAAAAACATGGAACCAAATCAACACTTGTAAAAACCTAGACACAAACTCCTCTCTTTGGGGATCCTGTGGCCCTGAAAAAGTCTATGAGCATCTTTACTGGGTTCACTTTCTTCTTAAACCTGCAGCTGGAATTAGGACAACTTATTGTCTTTTCACAATGGTCAGAATTGTCTAGTGCCTTTACTTACCTTAAAAAGTCTTAAAATGTTAGCCACCATGATGGACACGGAGCTCGCGGCAGCACCGATAACACCAGAAATCTTGTCAGGCTTGGTGAAAATGGGCGGATCTCCATTAGCACATTTCACATCGGAAGCATCCTTCTCTATCAAAGCCTGCACAAACGTTAGGGACTGCTCCAAAGCATAGGTGTCCCTGGAGCAGGTGTCGAGGATCCGGACACCCAGAGTGATATTGGAGAGGAGATCAGGGTCCTTATTAATCTGGTCAATTGCATAAAGCATGGCCTCCAATCTGTGGATCCCCTTCTCTTTCTTCAGCTCCCCACAAGGCACCCCTCTCTCTCCCTTTGCATGGACAGGAAAGAGACCTCCCAAAATGATGTCCCCATCCACTCGAATGGAATGGGCATACTCTTGGCTGTGAGTTCTTTGCATCATTGTGAGGATCCAGTAGAACTTGGCCGTCAGGAGAAAGAAACAAGGGCAAGAGGCTGATCGCTTTCCCTCGCATACCATTTTCTCCACGGGCGGTGTTGCAATCCAATACCCAAAGTTTATTCTTGCCACAGAAGAAGGGGGACCACCTGAGGCTGCACCTTCTGGAGGCTACCATCAGGGCCCATGGGGAAAAGGCTCTGTGGGTTTCAGCAAGTGTTCTTGATTTGAATGTCACAGTGAATTTCCATCAGACCCCAAGGTTCTATTTTATTTCCACATAAAGTCAACTTGCCTGGAATGATGCAAAAATCAGAGAAACAGCTGAGGTTCTGATGTTGGGATGAGGTCACCAATTCACGTCCTTGAAGTCAGCCCTGTAGCAGAATTATTCCTGGAAGGCAGAAGGAAGAAAAGAAAGGGTTCCATTCAATGGGCCTACATTTTTCATTTCTTAAGCCCTGTTTGCACCGACCTCTTTTTTTGTTGTTTCATTTTCACTATTCAGTAAGAAACTAATTCTTTCTGTCCCCTTATGATTCTGAACACCTGGCTGCACTGCATCTAAACAGAGATGGATGACACTTTTGGAGCAAGAGAAACAGAAAAGTTATCAGTAACTAGGCTGACTCTTCCAAATCAGAAAGTACTTTTATTTACCATTTTATTTCAACAAATCCATTTCCACGAAGGTAAAAATCCTGTGATTGATGGTATTATTTCTTTTCAAATCTGTTTTTGCTTTTTACAGCTATCTGAATTTAGCATTTAAATTTTGTCCACAAAATCAGAATGAAAGGCTATTTTCTGTGATGTATTCAACAAGCCAGTTATCTGTTAATGACATTTTTTGGTGCCTCGGATTTCCCAAGGGAAAAAGTGATTATTCAATCACAAAAAAAAAGAGAGAGAGAGAGAGAAAATCCACCCAAGGAGCCCAAAATGTGCAAGTTTTAGAGCTTGTAAAAAGATTAAACATAGAATGTCAGCGATTTCATGTAAATTATCTTATTGTTCTCTGGTAATAAAAAATGACATGAAAATCAAACATATAGGGTGGGTTATGTGTGAAAAATATTCCTATCACCTTTGTCTGTTTCCCATTAATTTGTCAGAATGGAAGCAATGGGTATGCTTGCAGTTCTGAAGTAAACACTCCTTGATCCTAGAATCACTATGACCAAATCAGAGCTGGAGATGAACTAGAGTTTCTCAATTTTGTCTGACTCAGTCAGAAAAACAGTCATTTCATCAAGGTGAGAAATAACCAAGAGTGAAAACAACTACAAGCAAATCTGTAGAAGTTTATTCTAAGACCTTCACTCTTAAATAATTCCATGAGATTTTTTCAAAGGACTTTAGTGGAGGTTTAACTGAAAATGGGAACTGACTTCATGGAAGGGAAGTTGATGTTTGAAATATACATGCAATTAACAGGGTAAACACACTAACATATTTTGCTAGAATGGGTAATCTAATGTTCATTTCTAACCTACTTATACAAACAAATTTGAAACCTGAAATGTGGATAATTTTCCTCTACCCTAGTCAACCAACATCTGGTTGTATTTTCCATTCACTTGTTCAATTTCCAGTTCATAAAATTTTCATCCTGTCCTCACTATCCCAAAGGAGAGGATGGTGGCTCCCTAGAGAACAACTGAACATATGTCCAAAACCCTTCAGAGAAAGCTGCATTTTTTTCAATTTCAGATGAAGAGAGGGGACTCGTCAGAGCCCACTGCCTGGAATTTCAGAGTACACACCTGGAACACACTCAGAAATACAGCCAATGACCCAGTCTGTTGAGACAGTTCTTGTCTGCCCATGATAAGCATTTCTGGGCTCTTGACACTTGCCAAGCTCTGGATTTTCCAATTCTGCCCCAAAATACTTAGTCCTTTTCTGTTTTTTCTCACCACTTGTCAGATGTTCTATCACATGTAATTTTCCTAGCAGCTGCTTCTCCCACAGAAGATCTGATTTGGCAATAGCCTGACCTCAGGCATTCCACAAGAGGAAAACACTTAGAAAGTCAAGTTGACTTTCTGGATGACACCATTGAAGTGATGGACCATAAATTACACCAACCACCCATTAAGAGAAGGAGTATTGTGTTTTACAGTTTCACAAGGAAGACCAGTTAAAAGACAATAAAACCTTAACTCTGACCACTAATTCAGGGCTTGAGACCAAGTCCACAGGGCTGGGCTGACCCTGAGTGTATCCTTTCTGGCAGAGCACAGAATGAATGGATACTCAAAGAAGAGATGATGAAGGGGAAAAGGGAATGTGCTGTTCTTCAATGACCAGCCTTTCTTCATTACTCCAAGCCACCTCCCAAGTACTTAAAACACTTCAGAGAATAAATGGTTATCAATTATAGATGACCATAAACACAGTTCATCTGTTAATTACAAGTCATCCTTACCTCTGCCACTCACATAGCACTAACCTAGTTCCCCTTGCTGTACAACCCTGGAAATAGTAAAATTGAGTTTCTTTTAAAGGTATGCATCCCATACATAGGTCTGTTTAGAGCTTTAAGTTAAGGAAAAGTTGGGGAGCGAGTAACAGAGAGACAAAAATTAGTTATGTTTAGTGGATGTGTGTGTAAGTCCTTCAGGCGTGTCCAACTCTTTTCAACCCCATGGACTGTTGCCAGCCAGGCTCCTCTGTCCATGGAATTCTCCAGGCAAGAATACTGGGGTAGGTAGCCATTCCCTTCTCCAGGGGATCTTCCCAACCCAGGGATTGAACCCAGGTCTCCCACATTGCGGGCAGAATCTTTACTGTCTTAGCCACCAGGGAAGCCCTTCTTTACTGGATGAATGCTCTTAAATGGAAAATGAGAAGTTCTATTTTGGTTGTTATTTATTGGGCAGTTTACTTGTATTTTTGCTTAAGTTTCCTCCTTTGCAACATAGAATTAATGGCACATAACCTCTCCGAAGCTCAGTTTCTGGTCTGTAAAGGGGTGTCAGAACCCACCACATAGCCCAGGTTATGTGCTGGCCAAGGTAAGATCTCAGTAAATAGGACCTATCATTGCTAATTTAGTCTGTGGTTCATTTTCCACTGAAGCAGAGCAACTGTTTCCATATTTGCCCAGTTGGTGAGGCTGTAACTGAAAATTTCCGTCACTTTAAAAGTAAAATCAGAGCTACTCATAAAATATTGAAATACAGCAGTTATTTCAAAATCTGATACATTGTCATAAGAATCAGACTCCTGATGGCTAGAAGGCTTAGTTTTCCTTTTAAATTCTAAGGGAAAATATATTTGAAAGTTTGTGGAAAACGACATAAATCTGGTGGCATCGTATAATCTTGCATTGCCTAATCTTGCTCTTGGGCAATTCTTGGGAGCTTTCATCTAAACCCATCCTAGTCAGAGTCAATGAATTTTAATGAAATAATGACCTTTTTGTGCTACTGAGCCAAACAGCTCTACTTCAGGTTCTGGGCTTGATTTAAAATCAGGTTTTCTCTGAAACTGACCTTCCTCTAGGGCTCGATACAAACCAGCCTGAGCTGATGGACTTCTTCAAAGAGGTGTGAGGTCCACACTCCTGAAAACATCCTCTGAGAGGAGCTTCTGAGCCCTCAGAAGGGCCTTCCAGGAGGCTTACCCATTAAATGCCCATGCAGCCCTGTTCATTACCTCCCAGCCAGTCCTAAGTACATCGTATATGGGTACCCTGCAGATCGTTAGCACTTCCATTAGCCAACGCATTGGCCCAAGTCTGCTGGGGAGCAGGCCCCCTGATCTGAGTCTGTGGCTCCAGCTGTTTCCTGAAGGTATGGACAACTCCTCCAGGGCCAAGACTGTGAATTCTGCTTCTTTTTATTTTCTAGGTACCTTCTCAGTGCATGCTTACTAAATCACTTCAGTCATCTCCAACTCTTTGCAACCCTATAGACTGTAGCCTGCCAGGCTCCTCTGTCCATGGGATTCTGCAGGCAAAGAATACTGGGGTGGGCTGCCATTTCTTCCTCCAGGGGATATTCCCAGCCCGGGGATTGAACCCATGTCTCTTATGTCTCCTGCACTGGCAGGTGGGTTCTTTACCACTAGCACAACCCAGGAAGCCCTACCTTCTCTGTATCAAAGACTCACCTAACAGAGTATCCATTGAATTTTCATACACCAAGCTCTCATGTAAATGAGAGAGAAAAAAGGCTCAAAGAGGGTGAAGATGGCCCAAAGACCTGAATGGCACCACAGGCAAAGTCCCCCGGGGCGGGGGCTGGGGGGGGGGGGGTCCTGCCCTTGGAGAAAACCCCCCAGAGCTGCAGAGACTGACTGGGACAACACAAGGAGAAGGTGATGCCCCTCCACTGAAGTCTTTCAGAAACAGGCACAGCTTTGTTGACCAGCTCTTTAAGAAAAACAATGCACTCATTAGGAGGAGTCACCTGGGGACATTTCCAGGGCAGGGTGATTTCTGAATCTTTCAAAGGACTGAGAATATCAAATGCAGTTTGTCCAAATGCCTGGGCTTCAAATCAGGTTTCCCAGGCAGCCTGATAACAGTGAGAACAAAACCACCAAGCCTTGCGGTGGGGGGTTGGTGAGGAGTCGGTGGGGCAATCTATCAGGAGCTGTCACCAGGTCACCAGGTCTTCCTCCAGCACTTGGCTAGTGCTTTTGAGACACGACAGGAAAAAATCCTTACAGGAACAGAAATAGCCAAGGATTGTAATCATTTTCTCATAAAAAGGCCAAACAGCCTCCCTCTGCTGGATTCTATTCAGCTCTTTAACAAAAAGGTTAAACCAAATATTGTCATCAATTCACAAAATTGCAAATTTGGCAGTTTCTCCCCATACTTGCAGCCCTTTTTCAGCTGCTGTAGAAAATGCATCAGATTTGCTTGTCGCCTCCTCTGCCACCATAGGTGTGCACAGCACTGGAATTCTGGTTGGGGCAGAGTGAGGATGGGCTAGACAGAGCCTTCCCTGGTAAGGGAGTCCCAGATTTGGATCCTTGTCTGACAGTCCCTGGCTGGTGACACTCAACATGTCACGTCACCTCTATGTTCTTCCATTTCCTCATCTGTGAGATGAGTGAGATGGACCATATAATCTCTAAGGTGTCTTCCAGCTTCCCATTCTGAGGTTCTATTATTTAATAATAAAGAAATATGAGATTATGCTCAAAATACCAGAGCAAGGCTTTGCCAACAGAACAATAACTGATTTTGTTTGCAAGCTGAGTGGCTTTTTCCCATCAGTAAAAGAGGATTGTGAAACCTCTTCTCTAGGAGCAGGCCCCACATTAAGAAAATCTGATACAGGAGAAGCTCAACTGACTAAACAGATAAATTAGAAGGTGATTATTTGCATTACAAAAGAATTCACCACAGGTTTCCTTTAAATAGCTAAATCCCCCCATGCATCTAAAATGCAATCTGATTTAGTAGAATTCAATTTGTGCCATTTTTTTTATTTTTAATAACACAGCCATTGCATAAAAAGACCACATTTAAAGTAATGAGAAGCCACTTTTATAATATGTATCACATAAGGAGAGGGGAAGGGGTGAAACCAACACTTATTGAGTGCTACAATGTGCCTGCAAACCACTCCAGTATTCTTGCCTGGGAAATCCCAGGGACAGAGGAGCCTGGTAGGCTACAGTCCATGGGATCGCAAAGAGTCAGACACAACTGACTGACTGAACAACAAACACATGCCTGGAGCCTCGCATATGTTATCTCATTTCCACTGCACGATACTCCCAATAAGGGTGGTGTCACAGCCTCCACTGGGGATGTAAGGAATCTAAAAACAGAAGGATTATATGAATATGTCTAAAATCTTGGGCACAAATTCACATAGACTGATTGTACCTTCCTTCCCTTATCTCACACTCTTGGGTGCAGCAGACCATGATGGATGGCCAGCTGACCTTGATTTGAAGGTTTGAACTGTGAGTGTGGCATCCTAGGGTCTGAGAAGTGCCCCCCAGCACTCACTCCACGGCACAGGGTAAGTCACTAACCTGGGACCAGTTTGTTTCTAAACTGAGGGATGATTTCTGGCCACCTCCCAGGGTTTTGAAATCAAATGATACAATGTATATCAAAGTACCTCATAAACTGCCAAGTGCTATAAGAATGCACAGGGACACTCTTCTTTAACAATCGGTCCTACAATTCAAATAGTTTACTGATATATTGTGCTTAGAAGACTTGGAAGACCTGAAGAAAAACCACTTTTCCATCATACACAGGGCTGGTCAGACCTTAACAAGTCATGTGTCCAATGAATCAAAAGAAAACTGGAAAGAAGGACATAAGAGGAAAGTCAATGGAGATCAACATCTGGCTGGAGAGCTGAAGTTCATGGACACTTGGAGCATCCAAGAGGGTTATTCTGGAGAAAGTGGTGACAAGATATTCTTCTGTAGGGAGAAGAGGACAAGAGGAAGCCTTCCTAAGTTGTATGCAGGATATGATGCAGAGCTTCTACCACTAAGGCTTTTACCACAGATACACCTTTGCCTGGAAAAGTATGTGCCCAGTAATTTGCACATACTCCTCTTTAGCCTCTTCTACATCTTCCCACTTCTGCACACCTGCTCCCTCCTCCCCCAGACCTGGATCTTCCCTCTGTCAGGGCTGATGTGTGTGTTCTGCAGGTCAAAATCTTAAGACCTGGTTCTCTTGTTACCTTGGCCCTCCCCGGGCAGGGAGCAAATTCATCAACAGGGATCAAAACCTGAAGATGCATTACTTGTCACCCCCAACTGGAACATCTGCATTTTATAAGACTGTTTCCAGGAGATCCACAATTTCTTTACCAAAGAAATGTCTCTAATAGTGATTAGGACTGACACTGTAACAAGCCAAAGTGGGGAGTGACCCTGAGTCTGGAGCCTCTCAAATCCCTCCCACAGCAATGCCCACCACTTGGAAGGCAGGTCCTGGGAGAAGAATCCACCGTGCTCAAGGTCCTCAGTCAGGGAGTGAGTTATCACAACTTGAATTCAAGTACTAAGTAGAAATGAAAATCAAAGAACTCTCTGAGCTAAGAAAGAAAAGAGGAAGAAGGGAGAGGGAAAAGCAGGAAAGGAAGGGAGAAAGGGCGGGAGGAGGAAAGAAAGAAAAGGGAGGGAGGGAGGGAAGAAGGAGGGAATGGAAAAAGATAGTTCAAATCTAAATTTCTAAATCTAAATCCAAACCTAAATTTAGCAGACAGAACTCCGCCCACCTTGGGATGGAAACATTATAATCCAGCTGATTCTCCATTTACATCCATTTCTCCCAGAACATCATTGGGTGACCGTGCCCCCACCAGAGCAAACTACATGAGTGAGTCTGGTGATGTCCAATCAGGTCCTGTCAAGAAAACATCAGCAATTACCTGAACCTTAAAACACCAGCCTATTCAACAGGCATGGAGATGTGGCCAGATCTTTGTTGTGGGTCCAGTTAAGAGATAAATCCATGCAACCATTTCTTTTTAAGATACTGGGACAGCACAACCCCACTCCCCGGATGAAAGCAAAGTCCTCTTTCTGTTGGGCATCCTAACTACAGGAGGAAGAGGATGAGAAGGAAGTTGGAGGGGGAAAAAAATCATTGCTACCCTGTGCACATGTGTACAGTGTCCTGTGTCTCATGCCCTGAAGATAGTGGAAGGGTTCTTCCACAATGATTGGCATGAGATGTTGCCAATGTGAATGTCAGCGGGTTGTTGCTGCACAAATACCAATTAAACAAGCCCCACAGCAGCTGCAACCTGCCCAGCCAACTCTGAAAAGAGCACATCTCTCCAGACCTCTAACTTTCTCCCGCACTCACTGGAGCTCAACTCTTCCTTTTATTATTCCTTTTGGCATTAGATGTTTTTAGAATTATTCAAGTAGTAATAATTTGTAAAAGGAGCAGGAGGGCAGAACTAGTTAGCACCAACCAAATAGAACAAATGAAGCCTAAATAACAGTAAAGAGCTGTGTTCTCAGCATCTTTTTCTTTATTCTAGATAAATCCACTGCTGGGAGCCTCCTCTTATCTATTCCTCCCCGGATCCCGGGTTTAAAAGCAAGATTTCTTTGTCTTTATCCCAAGTATGATACAACCTGTAAGTTGACTCTGAAATGAGAAAACTGCATTTAAAAAAATCTTACTTCATTTTCCCTGATGGGTAAAGCTCTTCTCTTCAAAATCATCAAACTACATATTTTCAAGAACCAGGCAATGAATTTCATATAGCTGATTCTGTCTCCGACAGAGATCTTTCAGGGCATTAGTCACAAGCAAGTGACCGAGGTAAACTAAAGTGGTTTCTGTAGCCATTTGCAATTATTGACAAACAATTTCATAACGGAAAATGGAAATTACAGTCGAGTGCAATAAGCTGTTTATCCAAGATCTACCTGCTGGTGGCTCTTTTTCTCTCTTTTTTATTTTTTTCTTTCAAGCGAACCAAGCAGCTATCATCGAACGCATTTCTCCCGTTTAAGATGTGTCTTATCAGTATCTCCACCACCAACCCGGTTTTCCAGTTCGTCTGTTGGCAGAATTTGTATTCAACCGCGGTGGTGGCCGAGACGGTAGCTTATTCTTGGGTGTTTGCGAGACTCCAACGCCGTCAGGTCTATGGGAAGGGATCACCCCCAAATGGCTAATAGGGCATTTACTCCTCCTCGAGCGGGACTCGCTTCGGGGTCTGAGGGTTTGGGGCTTCTGCAGCCGGCGGGTGGGTCTGTTTTCATTCCCACCCTCCTAGGCGCTCACATACTCTCTGATCCTGGGCTCCGTAATTTGGGCCGCCAGGGAAACAAGTCTTCAGGGCAGCCTGGAGGGCGGGGGGTGTGGGGGGTGGGGTTTTGCGCAGTTGGGTGACTCGCACACCCTTCTGCATTTCATTTGCACCAAGGGAGCGAGTTCGACAGACGTTGGGGGTGGAAGAGAGGGGGTCTGTTATATTTTCACCAACTGAACGAACCTCAAGGGATCTCCAAGCTGTTTGGCTGAGCAGCTGGGCTTGCTCTTGGTGCGGCTCAGAGGGTTCTCTACCTCTGCCGAGATTTCAGCCCGCAGACACTCACCCCACCCCCGCTCCCCTCTTCCCTGCCGCATCTTCCTTTTTCTTCTCAGTTCCTTCGACCGTTGAACCCAGGCTCCCGGTAGAGCCAGGGCCTTAGGAGAACTACCCTGTCCTCTGGCTTTCCCGCGCCGCCGGGGTATTGCGGCGCCGCCCCAGTCCCCCCGCGCGCCTGGGGAATCTAGGTTCCGCGCGCGACCGGGCAGGGAGCGCCTCCGCCCCCGCCGCACCTGTCACCCAGAGTACCCACGCCCCGCGCAGGTCGGTGCCAAACTGGGGCCACACTGGCCGCAGGTGCTTCGGAGGAGATGCCGGGTGCCTCGCCTTTGCTTTTTAAACTCAAGATTCCTGAGACCATTCCTTCCGCCTTCCCGCCCCCCCCCACCCGCCGCCCCCCGCCATCCCCAGTAGGACACGGAACTCCGATGTTTTCCCGAAAGCTGAAAAGGGGCGGGGGGGGGGGGGGGGAATCCCAGTCTCACAGGGCTAACTCGGTGAATGCAAACTCGAGGCAGACGTATCCTATGTCGCGATGTGGGGTCCCGCGAACGCCTCAAGTACCCGGCTTCTCCCGCGACCCCTCATCTTCCCTAGATTCTGGTTAGCTTCATCCAGCCCCACGCTCAAGAAGGCGGGGGGCTGGGGTTACCCCAACTCATCCTGGAAGCCTGTAACTTCGGAAATCCCTCCCGTTACATTCGCAGAACGGAGGTACCTCGTCATCTCGGCGGGGCAAGTCCGGATTCCGCCAGGAGTAGGTCCGGGAGGTCACCCGGGCAGGCAGTCCGAGGAAGAACGCTTTACAATCCTGCCGCCGCGCGCCCCATCCGAGCACTCTAGGCGCGCCTGCCCCTTCCCGTCACCCTTCAGTCTCCCATTCGCCGACTAAACTTTTGGGGGACCACATCTCCAAGCCTCGGGAGTTCCATGCTAAAGCCTCCCTCTTTTCCTAACCTCTTCACTGGAATGTAATCACGGGAAGATAAGAGGGGTGGCTGCCTTGTTCTTTGCAACGTAAAATCAACAGACACCCAATCAAGCTCCAATGCCCGGCCAGCCCCTCGCCCCCTGGTGCCCACTCTCCCTCGCCTCCCCCCCATTCCCGTCACCTCCGCCCACTAGTTCTCTCCCAGACTCAGGGTGAGCAAGGCCATCTACTTGGACGCCGGAAAAGCAGATCACTAAAGTGATCTGAAAGAGACGGTGCACCTGCCTGGCCACTGGATGGTTTGGCGGAAGAAAACGTAAAGAGGAATTTAAACGGGGCAATTTTCTTTTTTTCCGCAAGCACAGCCTTTGGGGAGAGTTCGGGGTGGGGGGGGGGGGGCTTTTTTTTTTTTTTTCTTCTTTCTGTGGTTGGGCACTTGCTTTCCTCTTTTCCTCCTTCCACTGCTCGGCGAGTCTTACCCTGCTCCCCGCAGAGGGCGCGGTGAGAAAGCCCGCTGGGGGCCCGCCGCTCCATGTCAGCGCCGCTGCCGCGCGAGGCGAGCACCGCGGCCGCACTTGTGGCTGGTCTCGGGGCTGAGGGGGCTGAGCTGGCCCTGCCGGCGCCAAGTCTCTTCCATGTGAATAACAAATACTCCCACCGGCGGCCGCGATTGGTCTGCGCGCCGCGCCTCCCGATCCTCGGCCTGCGGCCATTCACCCCGCGCGGCGCGCGGAGCCGCGGCCGAGATCGCGCCCGGGATCGCCAATCGCTTCGCGCCAACCAGTCACCCCGGGAAGCGGGAGGAGGAACTCCTGGGTTTCGGTGTCTCGGAGCTGCCGGGGTGCGGGCAGGGAGAGGGTCACTCAGCCGGCAGATTCCCTCTCCGCGCTACATCATCTCAGTCCTCAGCGATGCGGGGAACAGAAATGTCAATAGTTCTGATTTTTAAAAATCACCCCTTCCGCCCCGCCCCCAACAAAAAAGGGAGGACCCAAAGACGCGGGGCGGGGCAGGGGAGGGGGAGGATAGTGGCGGGGAGGGTAGGAAGACGTGCGGGCGGCTGGAAGGAGGAATGTGGCTGGGAAGCAGCTGAGTGCCTCTGAATGCCGGAACAGTCCGGGACCCGCGCGGTAAGCGCCGCACCAAGGCCACCCGGAGCCCGAAGTCGGGACCGCGAGCCCGGGGCTCGCCTTCATCAACGCCGCTCCGAAAAGCATCCCGGTGAAGAATACACGGTGGACCGCACCTGTCCCGCCCCACGCTTTCCTGTCGGGGATGCTCAAAGTAAAGCCTCCAGCCGCGCTCTTCCCCTGCAAAGTTTGCTCGCGCCGCGCTGCCGCTCAGCCATTTGTCCTGCCCGGCGGCTCGGGAGATCATCTCCCTGCCCTTGACTCCCACGGCGCCGTCTATCGAGCCCCCGCAGCCCAAGCCCTGACACAAGACCCGCCGGCAGCCGGCCCTGCGCATAAGGGGGTGCAGGCCGGCACGATGGCCGGCGTCTTATTGAGGTGATTCTAGCAGCTGCAGATGCGGGGCTGCAAAATCCTGGAGACCCATGCCCGCAGCTCCTGGGTTCCCGAGGGGAAATCGGGAGTCCCTACGCCTCCAGCTGATGCAAGCCCACCGGACTCTACGACCACGGCCCAGCGGCCCTCCCGCACACGTTACCGCCCAGGCACCCCGCACCTGTTTGAAAAAAGTAGTGAGAGAGCCCCCTCGCCGCCCAGCGCCTGGGGGATCTGCGGCCCACCCGACCTTGTGTTGGTGAGAAAGTTCCATCTAGAGGCGGCCGCGCGCAACTGCAGCCCGCGCCCCAGGCCCGACCTCCTGCCCTGGCCGCCGAGTAAGCCCAGGACAGAGCGTCTCCTCTCCCCACTGCCCAGACCGCGGTAGGAACGTGGAGGAGAAAGGAACCGCCAGTGGAAGATGGGGAGGATGGAGGAGGGGAGGACAGGCCCGGTGCAAGGCAGGCCCTCTCTCCCCAGTCGGCATCTCTGCAATGAAGTACACCTTTCAAAGCATCATGAACTTCGTAAGCATGATGACAGGTACCTTGCATTAATCTCTGTATATTGCTTATCCTGTGTGGGCTTCTTTCGTTCCCACATCAACTGTCAGGTGATCAAAATTATTAAGTCCACTGTACAGGTGAAGAAGGAAACCGAGGCTTAGAGACACAACTGGAAGGCCCTCGAGCTAGAAATCAGAGCTGCCCGGCTTCCAAGCCCCATACACACTTCTTATCTGGGGCTATTGCTTTTCCCAAGGCTGGCATTAATGTACCAAGTTTCCTCTTTCATAAAGCCACACTCACCCTTTGTCACTTAGAAAAATCTACAGGTTTCCAGCTCAGCAGACCTCTTCTCTGTTCATTTCCATCTCTTCCCGTTCCTTTTCTCTCCCATCACATGAGAAACTGTTCAGACATAGAATCATCCACCTGGCGGGAGGATGGAGAGTTTGGAGAGAGAAAATGGTCTGGATCCCCTGTCCTCAAGTTTCTACCCGGGAATCCCCAATTCACTGTGAATGCACAGCATAGCCTTGAAGGGAGTGACCAGCAGACAGTGCAGCCTGGGGCAGTGCAGAGAGAAGAAGCCTTCACTGATACAGAAATGGGGCTGGGAGGGCTCATGGGCCACATGTCTCACATGAAGTTTGGGGGACTTTCTTACCCACTGAAAGGGATCCCTCCTCGCCCAGGTGTGGGAAGGTAAACTCAGAAGCCTGATTCCGTAGTCAACAGCCCACCCCACCCCACACTGTAGACTGGCGATATCTGTCTCAGCTTTACTATGTGAGCATTAATACGTTTGGGGAGGGGGAAAAGAGAGAGAGATGAAGGGGAAGACAGGCAGAGTCAGCCCAAAGGTACATGTGCCCACAGAGCTACTGACTGCATGGTAGCCTTCAGGATCTGCTAGAGACCAGCCATGGGGCCAGCAGGGCTGTCGCCCAGGAGAGCACAGAGGGCAGTGCCCTGGCAATCCTGTGGGCCCGTGTCAGAAACAAGGACAGCACAGCTGGTTGTGGTTTTGGAGGGCTGGCCAGGCAGAGTGAGCTGCTCAGGGAGAAATGCCTAGCGAGCCTGCTTTTCTTCTTCCTCTGTTGATCACTGCCTGTGGAGAACTGGTGCCCTGCACACACGCACATCGCGGCCTCTTCCGGTGCAGCCCTCTGAAAGATGAGCAGAATTGACCTCTCCAGGGAGAGTATTGGACTTCCCTGGTTACTCAGATGGTAAAGATCTGCCTGCACTGTGGGAGACCTAGGTTTGATCTCTGAGTCAGGAAGACCCCCCCTGGAGAAGGATATGGCAATGCACTCCAGTATTATTGCCTGCAGAATCCCATGGACAGAGGAGCCTGGCGGGCTACAGTTCATGCCATCACAGAGTCAGACACAACTGAGCAACTAACACATACAGGGGAAAATATAATTCTGAGGTTCAGTTCTGCATCCTCTCGAAAGTCAGAACAGGGCTATCATCCCAATCCTACATGAAATCTGGTCCATAGAGAACAGATTCATTCTACATATCTAAGAGTGTTTCTAGTGACTTTATCTGGTGGCCCCTGAGCAAGTGACAAGCTTATACACAGGTTAGAATCCAGACAGACTGATAGCCACGTCAGGGCACAGGAGTCAATGGTCCCTGTCAGTGACAGTCACATGGAAAAGGCAGTCAGCAGTCCCAGCTGGACTCATCCTGCTCTCATCATATGGCTCCTCTCACCTTTTGCTGCAGCCCATGTCAGCAGCTCATTCCAGAACCACCAGCCTGGTCCCGCCTTGGGCTACCACACCACAGTAGGAAATGTGTCTTTGGAAAGTGTCTGACCTCATCATCCATCCCACCCCCAAATATTTATGCCAGCCAAATCTATTTCCTGATGGTTAATCCTCCAAGAAGATTTGCCTGTAATCTCTTCACTTTTCCATTGATTTAAAATGTGAAAAACTGCCCATGTGTTAGAAAATGCAAAAAACAATGCCATATGTTTGGGGTCCATTTAACTCAAGCTGTGATATGTATTTCACACATGGAGATTTATGCCACAATTCCTGCTTTGGGGTAATCACTGAGACTCAGAACCTTGCAGGCTACTCACCCAGGAGGAATATTGATGGCAGGAAGCTCCCACATGGGACAAAGCTGACAGAGCAAAGTGGAAATAAAATTTATTTCTTCTGGAAACTCAGACTATATATATATATAATTTTTTTTTTTTTAACTAGACTGTCTGCAAGTGGTGGTGAGTGTACCAATGTGGATTTTGCTCAGTTTATGAAAGCCCTGGCTCCTGGAAGCAAGATTAGACATGTGAGATTGACAGACAGGGCCAATGAAGTTCAAGTGTGCCCCTCCCCATACTATCAGTCCACCCCTACCTGCAGGCACCAAGGAAGGGATTTCCTGAGAGAGGATTGGTGACATTGTGTATGTGTATCCCTGCTGGCTTCAGCTGGGCTCCTCCAGAAGCACAACCTGAGATTTAAGGGCAGGCAGTTTAAGAAGGGGCTTTCCTAGTAGCTCAGATGGTAAAGAATCTGCCTGCAATGCCGAAGACCCAGGTTCAATCTCTGGGTCAGGAAGATCCCCTGGAGAAGGGAATGGCAACTCACTCCAGTATAGTTTATTTAAGAGGTAAAGGAAAGGAACTTCCCCAGTGGTCCTGTGGTTAAGACTTTGCCTCGCAATGCAGGGGATGTGGGGTTGATTCCTGGTTGGGGAGCTAAGATCCCATGTGCCTCTTAGCCAAAAAACAGAAGTAATATTGTAACAGATTCAATACTCTTTTAAAAAAACGATCCTCCTTAAAAAAAAAAAAAAAAAAATAGGTGAAGAAGGGCCCAGTAGTGGAGTGAGCAATTGAGCCACAATAGAGTACATTATCAAGCCAGCTGCCCCTGTGGGGCCTGGGGAATTTTCATGTTTTGCAAACATTCCAGGTGACTCTGATGACTTTCCCTAAAATGGGAAACCCACTGCTTTCAGGAAATCATTCTCCTCACAATCAACAGGCAGCACATTTAAATACATAAAAACTTAACTTGCAAAGCCTAGGGAAACAGACCTTAGAACTCAGGAATCCCTTGAGGAGAGACGCCCCTGCCAAGTCTGTGGTCACGGAAGCTCCTCGTTCTCTTTTCCACTCTTTTTAAACCGAGAAAGTTCCACCTAGTGTTTTCTGAGGGGAAAAAAGGCTGAGTCTCTGCTGCCCTAACTTTGTCACTAACAAGTCCTTTCATTTTCACCTTTTAACATTTCTACACCTCAATTTCTTACCTGTTATATGGGTGTGGCAGAGACCTGTCCAACCGAGGTTCATCAGTAGTGTGAAGTTGCCACAAGAAAGTGATACACGTGTGCGTGTGCCCACACACACACACACACAGAGGGGCTACATTTCCCTACCTTCCTTCCATCTAGGATCCAGCCAGAGCCATGTGTCTACTCTTTGTAGAATGAATGAACAGAAATGATACAGATCACTTCTGGCCCAAGGAAATCAAGAAGAAAATGCTTCCTCACCCTCTCTTTCCCCTTCTTCCAGTGGGAAGCAAAGATTTCCATGGTCCTAGGATTGGCAACTCAAGATGGAAGGGCCCTGGGTCCTCCAATTGCCAAGCTGAGGAATGCACCCTGCTTTCCAGAACATCCACATTGAATTGTTGAGAGAGCAAGAAACTCTCACGTGTTGTCACTGAAATTTAAGAATTCAATTGTTATAGCACCTAATTGTTACTCCAATAAGGCGGTGTTGGAGGAGGTCATCAAGAAGCCGTGACCTCTTGACCAGCAAGCTGACCCCGGACAATCAGGGGTCTCTCACTCCCCTCACCAGTCCCTGGAGTGTACAGCTGCCTCCCGTTCCCATGCTAGCAGCTGTTTCAAGGTCATGGCCGCAACTGTGAGAGAGTGAGGTGCTGTTGAGCTTGTTGGACTGAATATCTAACTGAACCCAGTTAAGGCTTCTATATAAACTTTTAAAATTCTGGTGAGTCGATGTGAACATCTACTCATCTCACAGTCGCCTTAGATAAGCCTCAGATGTTGCCTTGCTTATTATTAAACCAGTCTGGAGTGGTCCGCCTCATTCTCCAGTTTCTCCTTGCCCTCCATGTTCAGGGTCAGTTTTAGATCTCATCCAGGGAGCTCCCAAGGTTGCAAGCCAGCAAATGGACATGGTAACATCTGTCCCCCCTCGAGGTCAAGCTGAGCAGGTCGCATACCTTCCCGCAGCACCATTGATGCACCCAGTGGCATAGAGCCATGTCAACATCCTTCACAAGCCCAGTCCTCCCTACCCCTCACATAGTTGGGCCTGAGGAAGGAAACGATGACTAACGCAGCTCCTCTACATCACTGGTGTTTGCCTCCTCCTGAAATAGCCACTTGATGTAACATTTTCAAGCCCAGGGGACTGTACTTGTGAGGGAAGAATTGCTTTTCACTTCTTATATGAAAGAAAGAAGAAAGTGAAGTCACTCAGTTGTGTCCTATTCTTTGCAACCCCATAGACTGTAGTCTGGCCAGGCTTTTTGTCCATAGGGATTTTCCAGGCAAGAATACTAGAGTGGGTTACCATGCCCTCCACCAGAGGATCTTCCTAACCCAGGGATCAAACCCAGGTCTCCCACATTGCAGGCAGATTCTTTACCATCTGAGCCACAGGGGAAGCCCTAGTACATGTGGGCTTTCAGAGCTTTAATCATGCATGTCTATAGCTTGTCGGGTACTCAGAGCATTTGTTATGCAAGGAAAAGCATCCTCCATTTGTAAAACACTCTTCAACTGACAGAGAATTAGATATTGTTGCATTGAAAAAGGAGAAACATAAGGGTTTGAGGTAGAGAATCAACAATAGGCAGGGATTTCAATGCTTTTTAATAGCTTTTTTTTTTTTTTTTGGTATTGTGAATTGCACTCATTTCACATGCTAGCAAAGTAATACTTGAAATTCTCCAACATAGGTTTCAACAGTACATGAACCAAGAACTTCCAAATGTTCAAGCTGGATTTAGAAAAGGCAGAGGAACCAGAGAGGAAATTGCCAACATCCATTGGATCATAGAAAAAGCAAGAGAGTTCCAGAAAAACATCTACTTCTGCTTTATTGATTATGCCAAAGCCTTTGACTGTGTAGCTCACAACAAACTGTGGAAAATTCTTAAAGAGATGGGAATACCAGACCATTTTACCTGCCTCCTGCAAAACCTGTATGCAGGTCAAGAAGCAACAGTTAGAACTGGACATGGAACAACAGACTGGTTCCAAATCGGAAAAGGAGTACGTCAAGGCCGTTTATTGTCACCCTGCTTATTTAACTTATATGCAGAGTACATCATGCGAAATGCAGGCTGGATAAAGCACAAGTGGGAATCAAGATTGCCAGGAGAAATATCAATAACTTCAGATATGCCGATGACACCACTCTTATGGCAGAAAGTGAAGAGGAACTAAAGAACCTCTTGATGAAAGTGAAAGAAGAGAGTGAAAAAGCTGGCTTAAAACTCAACATTCAGAAAACTAAGATCATGGCATCTGGTCCCATCACTTCACAGCAAATAGATGGGGAAACAATGGAAACAGTGAAGAACTTTACTTTCTTGACCTCCAAAATCACTGCAGATGGTGACAGCAGCCAGGAAATTAAAAGACATTTGCTTCTTGGAAGAAAAGCTATGACAAACCTAGACAGCATATTAAAAAGCAGAGGCATTGCCAACACAGGTCCGTCTAGTCAAAACTATGGTTTTTCCAGTGGTCATGTATGGATGTGAGAGTTGGACCATAAAGAAGGCTGAGTGCCAAAGAACGGATGCTTTTAAACTGTGGTGTTGGAGAAGGCTGTTAAGAGTCCTTGGACTGCAAGGAGATCAAGCCAGTCAACTCTAAAGGAAATCAATCCTAAATATTTGTTGGAAGGACTGATGCTGAAGCTGGAGCTTCAATACTTTGACCACCTGATGTTGGGAAAGATTGAGGGCAGGAGAAGGGGAAAACAGAGGATGAGATGGTTGGATGGCATCACTGACTCAATGGACATGAATTTGAGCAAACTCCAGGAGATAGTGAAGGACAGGGAAGTTTGGAGTCCATGGAAGCTGCAGTCTATGGAATCTCAAAGAGTTGGCCATGACTGAGTGACTGAACAACAACAGTAGTTTGTGTACAATATTATATTATAAAGATCTTTAAAGATTATATTCCAATTACTATAAAACATTGGCTATATGCCCCATATTGTACAATATATCCTTATAGCTTATTTTAGACTTAATATTTTGTACCTCTTAATCCCCTACCCCTAGAGATCAGCCCTGGGATTTCTTTGGAAGGAATGATGCTAAAGCTGAAACTCCAGTACTTTGGCCACCTCACGCGAAGAGTTGACTCATTGGAAAAGACTCTGATGCTGGGAGGGATTGGGGGCAGGAGGAGAAGGGGACGACAGAGGATGAGATGGCTGGATGGCATCACTAACTCAATGGACGTGAGTCTGAGTGAACTCCGGGAATTGGTGATGGACAGGGAGGTCTGGCGTGCTGCGATTCATGAAGTTGCAAAGAGTCAGACACGACTGAGTGACTGAACTGAACTGAACCCCTGTATTGCCCCTCCCTGCTTCCCTGTCTCCCACTGATAACCACTAGTTTGTTCTCTGTATCTTTGGGTCAGCTTCTTTTTTTTTTTATATTCACTACCATGTGACCCAGCAATCCCACTCCTGGGTATATATCTGAAAGAAACAAAAACACTAATTTGAAATGATATATGCACTGCAGTGTTCACAGCAACAATATTTATAATAGCCAAGATATGGAAACAAGCTAAAGGTCAATAAACAGATGAATGGATGAAGATGTTTTATATATATATACATATGTCTTTTGGGTCTTTGCGTGTGTGCTTGGTCGTGTCTGACTCTTTGCCACCCCATGGACTGTAGCCCACTAGGCTCCTCTGTCCATGGGCTTTTCCAGGCAAAAATACTGGAGTGGGATGCCATTTCCTACTCCAGGGGATCTTCCCAACCCAGGAGTGGAACCCAGGTCTCCTGTGCCTCCTGCATTAGCAGGCAGATCCTTCACCACTAGCGCCGCCTGGGAAGCCCATGTACCTGTATGTACACACACTATAGAGTACTACTCATCCATTAAAAAGAATGTGATTTTGCCAGTTGCAGCAACATGGATGGACTTGGGGGGTATTATGCTAAGTGAAATCAGCAGGACTAAGACAGATACTGTATGATGTCACTTATCTGTGGAGTCTAAAAAATACAACAAGCTAGTGAATATAACAAAAAAGAAGCAGACTAGTGGTTACAGCTTTCATTTTATTCTTTTGCTTCCGGTTGATCATATAGCACTCTGGAGGATTTCTCCTGCTGGTTCCTGATAGCAGTCTGATTTCCCCCCTTTTCTCCTTTTCCTCGTTCCTTCTTCCATATTCAGATACTTAGTATTGACTTTATTAGGAGGAAGAAAAGTGAAAAAGATGATCGTTGTCTGGAAGCATTATTGCGCTTCTTAATTTTTTCCCCATTTCAAGTTGAGGAAAGGAGAAAGTGAAGCAGAAAAGGAACCAAAGAAGGAAGGAGAGAAGGAGAGAGGAGGGGAAATGAAGGTTCCAGGAAAGACTCTAGCCCTCTGGGGTCTTAAACTGCCTTAAATTAGAAGTCAGGGAGGAATTCCCAGTTCACTTTTCTGAGAAGCAGAATCCAAGAGGATGTCCAGGGGCAAGTTGTGGGGACAGTTTTCTGAGCAGGAAAGTAAGTGGTGGTAGAGGGAGGTGTGCAGGCTGGTGGGAACACTTGGAGGGGAGGGTGCCCGCACAGCTCCTGGGAGTGGTAGGACCTCGCAGAGGAGGGAACCTGCCCAGAACAGTAGCTGGTGGGAGGGCCCAGATCAAATAAGAGGATGTGAAAATCGAGAATTTAAACAAGAGGTGGAAGAGTAGTCTTTTTTCCCCAAGGACGAGTTAATGGTTGCTCAGAACTGGAAGGGTGTTTAAAAAGGCCCATGCAAAGTCCCCATCGCTAACTCCTGGACCTGCTCACTTCTCTCTCCTTTCCTCCCCTGCCTTCTCTGCCTTTGACTCCTAAATCTACCCTCTCTCTGTCCACCTTCCTTCCTTCCCATCTTTCTTTCCCCTTTCTTTCAGTCCTTACTTCCTAAATGAACTTATTATGGAGCAGAAGGGTATTTATTATATGTTATACTTTCAGAGGGCTTCCCTGGTGGCTCAACAGTAAAGAATCTACCTGCCAGTGCAGGAGCTGTGGGTTCAATCCCTGGGTTGGGAATATCCCCTGGAGAAGGAAATGGCAACCCACTCCAGTATTCTTGCCTGGGGAATTCCATGGACAGAGGAGCCTGGCTTGTTGCAGTCCATGGGGTCCCAAAGAGTTGGACGCAACTTAGTGACTAAACAACAGCAACAATAATACTTTTAGAATAGAATTTCCTGTTCTTTGTTCTCCATTTAAAACATTGAGATGGTTGTTTTTTAAAAATAAAATAAAACCTGTGTTTTAACTTCACTGTGTTTAATTTCTGTGACCTTCAGTAGATTTTTCTTTCCCCATCTCTGACCCTTGATAAGAAAAAAGTTTTCATGTCCCTATTTTGAACTATAATGGTTGGATTTAGTCCTTAGCTATAAAACAGCATGTGTGTGTGCATGTGAAGCCGCTTCACTTGTGTTCGACTCTTTGGGACCCTCTGCACTGTAGCCCATCAGGCTACTCTGTCCATGGAATTCTCCAGGCAAGAATACTGGAGTGGATAGCCTTTTCCTTCTCCAGGGGATCTTCCCAACCCAGGAATCAAACTGGGGTCTCCTGTGTTGCAGGCAGATTCTTTACCAACTGAGCTATCAGGGAAGCCCATAAAATAGTATACTTATTGGTAAATTCTCCCTTGACGAGAGGGCCATTTTTTTGTAAGTTCAAGGTTTCCAACTGAAAATAAGAATGACCTGTCAAATCTGAACTAAATTAAAAATTTCTGCATATGACCTGGGGATTAAGGATTCCTTCCAATATGAAGTCAGTACAAAGAGGACATGTTAAACTGGTTTCAGTAATCTATATTGCAAATATTATGCTACATCATGACAAAGGACAATAAAAGTTTTATTGGCAGCTGTTGGAAGGGTGGGCAGGTGGGTGAGGAAAGGATGATAAGCAACAACAGACTTTACAAAAAAAAAAAAAAGGCCTAACTCTCAAAGTGGAGAAGGCAATGGCACCCCACTCCAGTACTCTTGCCTGGAAAATCCCATGGACGGAAGAGCCTGGTAGCTGCAGTCTATGGGGTCGCTCAGAGTCGGACACGACTGAGCGACTTCACTTTCACTTTTCACTTTCATGCATTGGAGAAGGAAATGGCAACCCACTCCAGTGTTCTTGCCTGGAGAATCCCAGGGACGGGGGAGCCTGGTGGGCTGCCGTCTCAGGGGTCGCACAGAGTCGGACATGACTGAAGCAACTTAGCAGCAGCAGCAGCAACTCTCAAAGCCTAAAATTAAACCTTTCACCTAATTCCGATACAATTTTAGATGCCTGAGTAGGGCCTCCAGCTGCTGCGTGCTGAGGTGTGATCTTGTCACTGCCATGTTCAAGGAGGACTTGTCACAGCTGCGCCTTGACTAAAAGAACTCTCAGAGGTACTTGACTGTCGCTGGATTGTGCTCCAACTGCCACAGCGAGGAGGCGTCTCATCCGTCCCCACACCAGGCAAGGCCAAAACATCCCCTCAAGTCAGCAGACATCCAGGCACACCCAGTGCCCCACCATAAAGACAATTAGATAGTTCACCATGCTCAAGTTCAAATTAATCAGGTGAGGATTTTGTAAACTCACCAAGAAACAGACAGACAATATAAACCTGTCTTCATGTCCAAACAGAAGCGTGTAGAGGCGGCCAGCTCACCATCTGACAAGACCAGCCATCTACCCAGGTGTCTCCTTCCAAGGAACTGTTTTCAGAAAAATGCATTCTCATACATTCATCTCGGAAGCTCAAAACAAGTGTGTAAGGCCTAAGATTTTCTTTCGTAAATTCTCATAGGTGTAGCGGGAGGAAAGTGAGTCTGTTCTCTATCAGTGAGGACCACCACCCTTATCTGGGCTTGGAGAGGAGACAAAGAAATAATAAAACAGAAAGCAAAGAGGAAAAAGAGGGAATGAAGCAAGAAGGGAAGCCAGAAGTTTGCTTCAGAATTTTGTGTGTGCGTACTCAGTCATGTCCGACTATTTGCACCCCATGGACTCCTGCAGCCCACCAGGCTCCTCTGTTCATGGGATTGCCCAGGCAAGAATACTAGAGTGGGTTGCCATTTCCTTCTCCAGGGGATATTCCTGACGCAGGGATCAAACCCTTGCTTCTTGAGTCTCCTGCAGGCAGACTCTTTACCACCTGGAACAGAATTAAAGTTACCCCAAAACCAGGAGCACTAGTTTCTAAGGAACTCAAATTTTGACCAAACCTAGAATAACTGATCTGGAAAAAACTACTGAGATGATCTTTCCAAACCCCTCAAATTCTGGTGAGGAAACTGATGGCCAGAGTCCCTGACAAGTTAGAGGAAGAGATGGGAATAGAAGCTGGCTTGCTGACCCCCGGTCCAGTCCTTGGCACACCATCCTGACCTTGAATGAGGAGTGTTTAGTTTTACATTTTTAGTTATATATATATGGTATATATGTTTGCAGCATTACAGGTTTATTTTCTCTGTGTTTGACTATTCTATGCAATATATTTTCAAATTAAGTTAATATGTTTTATACTAAATCACACTCTAACATTGACTGGGTGTTTAAATTTACATGACCAAATGTCTTAACCTCATTCAAAATGAAGTGTATTCAAATAAAGGAGACAAAGAAAGTGAATATTGCAATTTATTTACATTTCCCAAAAGCATGATTTAAGGATTAGCTACTCTTGAGCACAGCATTATCGTACTTACAAGCTTTCTATATTCAACCTCATGAGATTGAATATGGAAATGAGATTCAATCTCATTTTCCAGACATATGGATAAAAGGTGTGGCATCTGTAACAGTTTAGACTCCTCCCTGAGACTAGGATGAGTTCTGGGCAATGGCAACACACTGGCAAAGAAGGCTGACACTCATCTCTCCAAGCAAACCTGACCTGAGTCCCCAGCCTTCTTCCTCCCAGCCCACCAGCCCCTCTCCTTCAGGAGCAAAATTATAAACATTTAAACAAAGGGACAATAGTAGAAACTTCATGTTTAGCACATGTAAGATGTTTCTTTATTAATGAGGACTATTCAGATCACTAAACTGTGTCAAACCAAATAAACCAGTGCTGAAAGCAACTGTATGTTAATCAAGTAGACAAGGAAATATGATTTCTAACAGTTTTGTCATCAGCTAGGGTTAAGTTACCTGGTTTCTCAAGGATGGCTCCTACATGATTTATTTTGCAACCTCTGTGGCATGTTTAAAGTGAAAGTGTAAGTCTTTCAGTCATGTCCAACTCTTTGCGACCCCATGGACTGCAGCCCACCAGGCTCCTCTGTCCATGGGATTCTCCAGGCAAGGGTACTGGAATGGGTCGCTATTTCCTTCTCCGGAGGATCTTCCTTACCCAGGAATTGAACCTGGGTCTCCTGCATTGCAGGCAGATTCTTTACCATCTGAGCCACTGCAGAAGGTAGCTGCAGTGTTTAAACTAGTGTCTATTTATATTAAGACAATAAGACCCTCTGCATTTCTAGAATAGGTTTCCTTTCCCCATTCATGGCCCATATAGCTATGGCAAAGTAATTGGGAATTTCTGTAATGTTCTTCCCTCCCTTCTATTTCTTTCTCTTTCTTCTCAACCAACTACCAACCAACCAATATATAATTAAGCAATCCTCTTATCTCCAAAAAACAACCGTAACTAACTCCCTCAAAACCAGTCCCTGGGACTTCCCTGGTGGTCCAGTTGTTGAGAATCCCTTTGCCAGTGCAGGAGACACAGATTCAATCCCTGGTCCTGGAAGATCCCACATTCCTTGGGGCAAATGAGCCCCATGCACCACAGCCACTGAGCCCACCCTCCGGGGCCCAAGGGCTGCAACAACTGAGCCCACGCCCTATAGACTGTTCTCTGCAACAAGAGAAGCCGCCGCAGTGAGGAGCCTGCACACCGCGACTAGAGAAAGCCCGCGTGCAGCAAGAAAGACTCAGTGCAGCCAAAATCAAATAATAAAATTTTTTTTAAAACCCACCCCCCAGTCTTAAAAAATGACTAAAATGCCATCATCCATTTTCTTCATTCTATTTTTTCAGGGGAGGTCTCTTTTTATTTTTTGGCGACTCAAATACCCTCACATTCTCTAGCTCAATCAAAATCTACTCTCAAGAAAAAAGTACACTACGCTAAAATTGAAATGACTACCAGCAGCTTAAAAAAGATACATCTCCCTGGAAAGGAGTTGCCTTTTAGCAAAGTTCTGTGGAGATGTATACCCAGTGCCTATTCAGTTCCCAGGACCTAACAGACTCTCTAACTTTGTATTTAACTGAATTGACAGCTCAGTGGGCAAAATTAAAAACTGCCAAATCAAACTGTTTTCATTGGAGCACTCTTTGCAGAGTGACAACTGTTTCTACTGGTAAGTTATGGTTATCAGTATAACAATATATTGGTTCATATAGAAGAGTGCTAGCATTCAGGTACCATTTGGAAAAGTCTTTGACTGATAGATTGTTATTTTAGTCCAGGCAAACCAAATAACTCTTGTAACATAGTTTTCATGGATAGCTTGTCTCACCAACTAGTTAATAAACTTGAATTCAAAGAAGATATAGATATGGTGCCTTATTTTACACGGCTCTTAACATATGCCTCACCTGTAATCAGAACTCAGCAGTGTTGGTTGAATAAATGTGAGGACAAATGAATAAAAATAGGATGGAAAAATAGAAGCATGGAAGAGTGGATGATTGGATGGATAGATGATTAGATGGATGAAAGAAAAGAGAGTATCAGTGAGCTAGAAGGGAAGTCATGGGTTAAATGCCACAATTCACTTTCACTCAAGACAAAACTTTGAGTTTCAATTAGAAGGGAAACCATATATGTTAGAGACAGTAAAGGGGAAGAAAAGGAAGAATAAAGGATCAGTGTAAGAAACAGCCTGGGCAGTAAGAAAGTGGTGATGATAAGAAAGCCTTAACATACCAGGGTGTCAGAAAATTGTCTACAACTTGGAAAGAGGCCAAAAAAAGATTACTGGGAATGCTTTCACTGCAGTGCTGGGCTTGGCTTTTTATTGTCTGAGCCAGTTTATAACTCTGCAGAGGTTAACTTACAGATGTTTTTTTGGTGGAAGAGATAACCAGAGAGGTTACAGTTTATGACTCAGTTGGAATATTAACCAGTTTTGTATCTATCCCCTCACTCTTATCTTAGTATTGCCTATAAAGGCATAGGGATGCCTCAAATGTTCTTTGAACCATTTTTTTAACATCTTATTGATTTCTTCATTAAATTAATGATTTAAATAAAATATTTGATAAATGTTCATTTCACATTTGTGTGAAGGTCATGACTTTCCTTTTACAGAAATTATCAAAGATCTTCATGACACATCATTAGGGAAAGATTAGGTGATTTAGGAGCTAGAACATCTAGCCTGGTTCTCAGGCTCCACCACACAACCAGCCACTTGGCTGGTCCTTTGAGGTCTGGTTTTGCATCTGTGAGAGTCTTATTTTCATCCAGTGCTACCAAAGGAATGATAGTATAAATATAACTTCATATACTTGGATGACAAAAGTAAATATTTATTAATTCATTCCACAATAATGTTCCTATATTATAGAGTCTCTGTACTAGGAAATACGGGGGAATGTCCTGGACTGATGCTGAAGCTGAAAGTCCTGGACTGACTCATTAGAAAAGACCCTGATGCTGGGAAAGATTGGAGGCAGGAGGAGAAGGGGACGACAGAGGATGAGACGGTTGGATGGCATCACCAACTGAGGGACATGAGTTTGAGCAAGCTCTAGGAGCTGGTGATGGAGAGGGATGCCTGGCATGCTGCAGTCCATGGGGTCGCAAAGAGTCAGACACAACTGAGCAGCTGAGCTGATTATTTTGAAATTATAGGGCCATGGAAAACCATTTTACAGCTTTTACCAATTAAAAAGAAATTCAATGGTTCTCTTTCTGTTTGAAGGGAATTCTATACCCACACTAGAAATACAGATTCAAAGGCCAAATGCTTTACAAAGATGGAAGAGAGAAGTAACTTCAACACTGAATCTAATTACTAATATTTGAAATTGTCAAGAAAACGGGGCAATGAAAGTTTTGACAAATCTTAGACAAACCTATCTAGCTGTAGTAATTAGATTGAGGTCTACACAAAGCACATACTCTCCCTCATCCATTTCATAGTTACAGTGAGCTGGGATAGCCACTCTCGATGGTTAGTTTGGTTAGGATGCTGTGTTAAAGAGATCACAGTGGTAGGTCCTCTTCCTAGGTGAGCTAGTTAGTTGCATTCAACTCTACAGCTGAAAACTGTCCCATATCTCCAGTTAGCCATAGGAACATGAAAGTGAGAGAAAGTATTAGTTGCTCGGTTATGTCCGACACATTGCAACCCCATGGACTTATAGCCCACCAGGCTCCTCTGTCGATGGAATTCTCTAGGCAAGAATACTGGAGTGGGTACCCATTCCCTTCTCCAGGGGATTGCCCCAACCCAGAGATCGAGCCCAGGTCTCCTGCATTGCAGGCAGAGTTTTTACCATGTGAGCCACAAGAGAAGCTCATGAGGTTGTGTGAATTAAAATAACGAGTCCATAACTAGGAGTCAGAGGACTGGGTTTTAATCTAGATTCTACCAGTAATGGGCAAGATGACCTTTGGTGAGTCACAGTCTACCCTGATCCTCAGGATCATCCTCAAGATGAGGTCTCTTGGACTTCTCTGGTGTTACAGTAGATAAGAATCTCCTGTCACTGCAGGGGATACAGGTTCAGTCTCTGGTCCAGGAAGATTCCACATGCCATGGAGCCACTAAGCCCATGAGCCACAACTACTGAAACCCATGCAACTAGAACCTACGCTTTGCAACAAGAGAAGTCACCGAATTGAAAAGCCTGTAAACAGGGAAACATTATTAGCAAACTCATTAATAAGACTTCATTTTAATCATAACTTCACTGTGGCACAGCTCCCAACCACATGGCAACAACAGAGAGATTTCAACAAAAGGGAGGGGTTTTCCATACAGTAAAAGGCATTGAACCAATGCCGCAGCCTTCATAAGTCATGGGACTTTGGGAGAGCAGCCTAGAGGTATAGATGTTTTAGACATTAGCAAGGGAACTTAACTACAGGAGTGAGAATAACTGTTACATTTCATTATAGAGAGCTGTTCAAGAGAGGCTGTAGCACTTGAATTTCACGTCAGTGAGTATTTTCGGAAGGCATGTTGCACCTGAGAACTGTGCATTTCAGTCGCCACCCCTGTCAGTAGGTTCCAATCACTAACCAGCCAAATGGCAAAGGCTCCTTAAGGGAGTAACTGTTAAGCCCATTTGAATGTCTTAATATGACAGACTCCTCCGTTTTTTAGATGAAAGAGACTTAAACTGAGACAGTGGATATTTTAGAGACTTGACAAGTCTCTATGAAGTCACTTTTTTTCCCTTATACACCTTCAGGACAGATTTCTGACTGTGATCTCTAGGTCACCTGCTTTGAAACCATAGAAGAGCTTATTAAGAATGCAGATTTGGGTCCACAGATTTACAAAACCACTGCTTCTGGGATGTAGCCTAGGAACATGCATTTTTATATTTGTTGTTGCTGTTGTTCAGTTGTTAAGTCATATCTGACTCTGTGACCCCATGGACTATAGCCCAACAGGCTCCTCTATCCTCCACAGTCTCCCAGAGTCTGCTAATATTCATGTCCATTGAGTTGGTGATCTACCTAACCATCTCATCCTCTGCCACTCCCTTGTTCTTTTGCCTTCAGTCTTTCCTATCATCAGGGTCTTTTCCAATGAGTACGCTCTTTGTATCAGGTGGCCAAAGTACAGGAGAAATGGCATTTTTATATAATCCACAGGAAATTTCTCAGCACACTCAAGTTTGAAAGATAGTATCTTAAGAGATGTTGGATTAATAGGAATATCACAATAAAACTCAAATGGAAAACATATGGCTCACTACAGAGCTTTCTGACGCAAATCTACTTATCCTCTCTCCTTTTCTCTCTAGGTTAGTTTATATCACATGTAAATTCAAGGATGTTGTCATTCAGCTTTCTGGGATCATCTCCTCTCTCTGATCCTCAACTTCACCCCACCCCCACAAGACCTTAAAACTACATAAAAGGTTAGGTCCTAGCCTAGAATCACACACACACACACACACACAACATACAAGCTTCTCTTGGTTTTGTAGGGTTGTCTCCATTGTTGTTCAGTCACTCAGTTGTGTCTGACTTTTTGCAACCCCATGGACTGTAGCATGCCAGGCTTTCCTGTCCTTCACTATCTCCCAGAGTTTGCTCAAACTCATATGCACTGAATCAGTGATGGCATCCAACCATCTCATCCTGTTTCATCCCCTTCTCCTCCTGTCTTCAATCTTTCCCAGCATCAGGGTCCTTTCTAATAAGTCAGTTCTTCGCATCAGGTGGCCGAAGTATTGGAGCTTCACCTTCAGCATTAGTCCTTCCAATGAATATTCAGGGTTGATTTCCTTTAGAATTGACTGATTTTATCTCCTTGCAATCCAAGGGACTCTCAAGAGTCTTCTCCAACACCACAGTTCAAAAGCATCAATTCTTTGGCACTCAGCCTTCTTTTTGATTCAACTCTCACATCCATACATGACTACAGGAAAAACCATAGCTTTGACTAGATGAAACTTTGTCTCAAAGTAATGCCCTTTGAGTAAAGCTTTTTAATACACAGAGACATCACTTTTCCTTTAGAAAGAGGAGCTAAATGGTAAACAATAAATAAAATAAAGACGGTAGAAGTGCTAAATATAACAGGAAAAAAAATGGAAAAGTAAGGGCAGTGTAAGTGGGATCAGGATAGCACAGGTGGGCCCACAAGTCATGGCAGGCTTCTTTGACAAAGTGAGATTTGAGCTGATTTGATGGTGGGGGAGAGAGGAAAGGAGTTGGGGGAAGAATGTTCCCGGCAGGGAATAGCTGGTGCAAAGGACCTAAGACGTTAACTTGTGAGCCTCTGTGAGGACTTCAGCTTCTCCTCTGGGTGACATGGAGAGTGGCCACAGGGTTTCGGACAGAGGATGACACAAGCATCATGACTCCTTACTTATCCTGAGTGATGATATGCTTCAGTCATACATCCTAAGATATAAATCCAAAACATATTAACATATGGTTCCCTTTGCTGCTGCTGCTGCTACGTCACTTCAGTCATGTCCAACTCTGTGCGACCCCATAGACGGCAGCCCACCAGGCTCCCCCGTCCCTGGGATTCTCCAGGCAAGAACACTGGAGTGGGTTGCCATTTCCTCCTCCAATGCATGAAAGTGAAAAGTGAAAGTGAAATCGCTCAGTCGTGTCCAACCCTCAGCGACCCCATGGACTGCAGCCTACCAGGCTCCTCCGTCCATGGGATTTTCCAGGCAAGAATACTGGAGTGGGGTGCCATTGCCTTCTCTGATGGTTCCCTTTAGAGGAATAGATTGTGGGGACTTCCTTGGTGGTCCAATGGTTAAGAATCTGCCTTGCAATGCAGGTGACATGGGTTCAGTCCCTGGTCTGGGAACTAAGATCCCACACACAGTGGAGCAACTAAGCCTGAGCATCACAACTACTGAGCCTGAGTGCCGCAACTACTGAAGTCCATGTGCTCTGGAGCCCATGCAACAACTACTGACCCTGCATTCACAACTAGAGAGTCTGTGGGCCGCAACGAAAGACCCCGCATGAAGCAGCAAGGATCCCAAGTGCGGCAGCTAAGACCCAACACAACCAAATAAACAAACAAACAAAAAGAGGAATAGATTCTACTTGGGCTTACAGTGATTCTTCTTTGCAACAGAGCTATAAAATAGGACTAAATTTACCAAATTTCTCTCCTGCATTTGCTTGATCAATTGTAGACATGATGTCTCTGGAGAGCAATGTGTGTGAGAGAGAGTTGTGTATGTGTACAAGTGTGTGAATGGGTACATGTGCATTCCCTAAATGTCTCTGCCAACTCTACCTGGATGTCAGGCCAAATCCTATCCTACTCTGGTGTTGAGGTGCAAGCCTGTGTTCCTGGATGTGGAGCAAGGTCTGGGGAGGAAGTGATAGCTAGTCGTGGGCCATTACACTGGTGCAAGAGACCAAAGTTAAACCCTAAATACACACAGCTCAGGCCCCTTGACACCCCAGTGAAAGATTTTATGAGTGATGCACTTGCTCAACTCTGCATAGTTAAATGAGAGATGGTGCAGTGTTAGATCTATGCTAGAAGGAAGTGGACAAGCATTTAGGAGGTACCATACAGTCTTCATAGGTGTGGAAATAGCTGTCAAGGGCAAAGGGTACACTTCCCCATTTTATTTTCCCCCAAAAGCACTCTCATGGAGCGTCATGTAGTTCAAAGAAATTTTACTGCAAGAACTTTGGGGTACATTTTAGGGATCTCAGCAGCAGCAGTATGAACTTCCCATATTTTACTTCATTCCTGATATCTTTATTGAAAGTTAATTTTTCTTTACAGGCCATCATACTTGCTAATAGCACCCGAATAAAGTGTAATGGCTCCATAAGGTAAAATGTGTCCCATGGAATGAATAAGCGCCAGGCTGTTGAATGGGGACCTTAAGCTCTTCACCTTTTATTTGCTATTCCATGACAACTGTATGAACTTCATGGATGTTTTTCCTATTGAAACTTCATATCCAAGAGGGACAACACGGCACTCCATTAACATGTTTATCTAATAAAAGATGAGTTCAACCAATTATTACCCTGTGTTAATTTCCTTTCTTTGAGTCATCTGGAAAATTGAATTAAGCCAGGTCAAATCTTCTGACTGAACATACAAGCTAATAAACTTCCTTCTCTATCTCCCTTCTAATCGTAATGTAATCTAAACCCTGTCACTCGCTATTGTCAAATTATTTTCTAAGGGTGTTTGCATCCATATTCAAATTGAATGGAA
Organism: Bubalus bubalis; assembly: GCF_019923935.1. Lineage (NCBI taxonomy): Eukaryota > Metazoa > Chordata > Mammalia > Artiodactyla > Bovidae > Bubalus > Bubalus bubalis. The sequence goes on from NC_059164.1 coordinate 91,075,635, forward strand.
ATCCTTTGAGAAGGAAAATAAAGAAGTTTAAATGTATTCTTTTGCCAATACACTCATTAAGGGCAAGACTCTGGAGTCAACGTGCCTGTATTTGAAACCCAGCTCTGTACCTACTAGCTATATGATCAAGGGCAAATTATCTAACTTCTATGACTCAGATTCATTGTCAGTTAAGTGGGACTAGCAACAAGGCTGTTAAGAGGATGAAATGAATTAATAAACGAAAGCATTTAGAGCAGTACCTGACATATTATGATATGCTAAAATAAAACAGAAAAGTATTAAAAATCAAATTACTCTCTTTATGACCTACTCTAAAGGAAAGAAAATATTGTTAGGGGGACAATAAAATCACTACCTCAAGCATCATTTTATTAAAGATATGGGAATAGCAGACCACCTTATCTGCCTCCTGAGAAGTTTATATGCAGGTCAAGAAGCAACAGTGAGAACCAGACATGGAACAATGGGCTGGTTCCAAATTGAGGAAAGAGGACGTCAAAGCTGTACACAGTGCTTATTTAACTCACATGGAGAGTATATCATGGGAAACATGAGGCTGGATAAATCACAAGCTGGAATCAAGATGGCCAGGAGAAATATCAACAACTTCAGATGCGGAAATGATACCACTCTAATGGCAGAAAATGAAGAGGAACTAAAGAGTCCCTGGATGAGGGTGAAAGAGGAGAGTGAAGAAAGCTGGCTTAAAACTCAACATTTAGAAAACTAAGATCATGGCATCTGGTCCCATCGCTTCATGGAAAATAGAAGGGGAAAACAGGGAAGCAGTGACAGATTTTATTTTCCTGGGCTCCAAAATCACTGTGGGCTGTGACTGCAGCCATGAAATTAAAAGACCCTTGCTCCTTGGAAGGAAAGCTATGACAAATCTAGACACTATATTAAAAAGCAGAGACATCACTTGGCTGACAGAGGTCCATCTAATCAAAGCTATGGTTTTTCCAGTAGTCGTGATGGGCTTCCCTGGTGGCTCAGATGGTAAAGAATCTTCCTGTAATGCAGGAGACCAAGGTTCCCTCCCTGAGTCAGGAAGATCCCCTGAGAGGTAAATGGCACCCGACTCCAGTATCCTTGCCTGGGGAATTCTATGGGCTGAGGAACCTGATAGGCTACAGTTCGTGGGGTCACAAAGAGTCAGACATGACTGAGTGACTAACACTTCACTACTTTCATGAATGGATGTGAGGATTGGACCATAAAGAAGGCTAAGCACCAAAGAATTGATGCTTTTGAACTGTGGTGCTGGAGAAGAATCTTGAGAGACCCTTGGACTGTAAGAAGATCAAACCAATCAATCCTAAAGGAAATCAACCCTCAATATTCATTGGAAGGACTGATGCTGAAGCTAAAGCTCCAATACTTTGGCCATGTGATGTGAAGAGCCAGCTCATTAGAAAAAACCCTGATGCCGGGAAAGATTGAGGGCAGGAGGAGAAGGGGGTGACAGAGGACGAAATGGTCGGATGGCATCACAGACTCAATGGACATGAGTTTGAGCAAGCTCCAGGAGATAGTGAAGGACAGGGAAACCTTATGTGCTGCAGTCCATGGGGTTGCAAGGAGTCGTGCATGACTTAGCAACTGAGCAGCAGCAACAAGCATTATCTTACCAGCTACTTTTACAGTTCACCTGATCTCCCTGAATTTCTCCAAAATCCTATTTGGGGAACCATACCCTCCCCCTCCATATAGTCAAAGCTATGGTTTTTCTAGTAGTCATGTGTAGATGTAAGAGTTGGACCATAAAGAAAACTGAGCACTGAAGAATTGATGCTTTTGAACTGTGGTTTTGGAGAAGACTCTTGAGAGTCCCTTGGATTGCAAGGAGATCAAACCAGTCCATCCTAAAGGAAATCAGTCCTGAATATTCATTGGAGAGACTAACGCTGAAGGTGAAGCTCCAATACTTTGGCCACCTAATGTGCAGAACTGACTCATTAGAAAGGACTCTCATGATGGGAAAAATTGAAGGCAGGAAAAGAAGAGGACAACAGAGGATGAGATGGTTGGATGGCATCACCAGCTTGATGGACATGAGTTTGAGTAAGCTCTAGGAGTTGGTGATGGACAGGGAGGCCTGGTGTGCTGTAGTCCATGGGGTCACAAAGAGTTGGACATGACTGACTGAACTGAACTGAAATGAACCCTCCCCATGCAAAGGCAGCATCTGTACAGGGGATTCTGGGCATGAAGCCAAAACTCTCATCTCTTCTTTTGCTTTTTGACATTCTCTTTGATTATGGGGGAAGAATACCTCAGGCTTGCCTCTGTGAGAGGAAACTTAATGCAATCCTTCTGAGTGTTATCTGTGGTACGTATGGGAGTTACAGGGCTTCCCAGAAACCTAGTGGTAAAGAATCTTCCTGCAGTGCAGGAGACATGGGTTCAATCTCTGGGTCAGGAAGATCCCCTGGAGAAGAAAATGACAACCTGCTCCGGTATTCTTGCCTGGGAAACCCCATGGACAGAGGAGCCTGGCGGGCGACAGTCCATGGGATCACAAAGGAACTGGACATGACTGAGTGACTAAACAATAACACCAATGGGAGCTACAGGTAAACCCTGGGGGCATAGAAAATGGAATCCAGGCTCAAGAGGGAGGGGATATATATGTATACTTATGGTTGATTCACATTGTTGTACGGCAAAAACCAATACAACATTGCAAAGCAATTATCTTCCAATTAAAAATAAATTTAAAAAATAGAATCCAAAAGTGGTTTCCCAGCTCCACAGCTTTCTGGCACCCTGGTGAAATCCTGATCCTGCCATCCCCAGGGATGAGGGTCAGTGATGAAGTGAACCAAAATTAGAGTGATGCACACTTGTGCACACATGTGCGTGTAAACACACACACAGCGGCCACTCACCGCAATTGGTTTGTCCTTCCAGCCTTTCCCCCCCGGAGGTGCTGCACATATTCCCTTTGCCTGGTGCAGTCTGGTCCAATTCACAAGTTCCCTCCTCATAAAGATTTTTTGTGATCAAACTAATGCTGATCAGTGGCTGGTACATGATAGACACCTAAATCATACAGAGAGGAAAGAATGATCTGTTTTTTCACAAGCCAAAAAGACAGACTTGATCATCTTTTCTTGAGAGGAAGTAACATGCCTACTTGGTTCAAAATTCAAGTAATACAAAAGGATTTACAGGGAAAATTTTTTGCATCCTTAACCCCCTTTGTCCTATTCTCCTCCTGTTGTGCTTAATTTCCTGTCTATTCTACAGATACATATTTGCATTTGCTGACCAGTATGTGTATGTATATAGTCTATCCTCCATGCCTCATTTGTGAATATTTTTAATATTGTCTTTTTATTTATTTGTTCATATTTGACCAAGCCACACAGCATGTGGGATCTTAGTTTCCCAACCAAGGATCAAACCCATGCCCCCTACACTGGAAGCAGAGTCTTAACCACTGGACCACCAGGGAAGTCCCTCATTTGTGACCATTTTAAACAACCTTCTGTTGTCTTGCCCTGTTTTCTCAGAGCTCTTATAACTTTGCTTTGTGTTTTGCCTGTTTTTAAAACCTAGTTTCTAGTTGAACCTAGTTGGACGTACAGAATTTCCACATCAAAGAATAATTGAGTTCTTTTAAATTGAAATCTCCTCTGATGTTTCTTTAAAAAAAAAGTTTTTGCTTATAAGAATTTATTTAGCAACTCATTTTTCAGGAAAGCCTTTGTTGTATAAAGCAAATAAATGTAAAATGTGCATATAAGTTTATGAGCACATAACCTTTCTATGGTCTAGGATATTTTAAGGAAAGGCTCAGAAACACACCAATGTTGAGCAGAGGTGTATTTAATATTTAACATCAACGTGAAAGTGAATTTTAAGCACAGAGGGCTTCTTGTAACAATTACCCACTTTAAACCTTTGATTGTTTTCTGGAACTATTGATATGAGTTAAAAATCTCAATGTCGTAAGTAATTCAAATGTAATTCTGCTGTTGTAATGCCAACAATCTTTTATTTTCTACCTACTCATTGACAGGAAGCCCTGACTTCTCCCTCTCCTCCTTCCCAAAACACTTTTTTATTTGTCCAATTCTCTGCCCAGTGGGAAACCAATCTCTACCATGTTTCTTTATCCCCATTTTCAGATTTCTGGTTCTTACAAAATTTCTTTGAGGCTCACCCATGCTTAAAAGTGATGAACCACAGAACAGGTTAAGACCAGCGCTGTGTCTTAGAAAGAGAAATCACTTCTAAATTAATTGACTTAAAGTCAATACTTTCCCACCATGAGCCCTATTACAGAAATGAATAAAACTAGAGTAATGAATTGAAAGATAATTTTGCATTTTACACCATTTGCCATATTTGACTCACAAATTTCACATTTAAGTAAAAGAAGTTTGGTTGAAATAGAAAACCATTACACAAGGCAAAAAGAAAAGTACTTAATAGAAATTTGATTATCAAGGGCAGGTAAATTTCTCTTGAAAGGAAAATAAATTAACTTTGGACAAGTGTTCAAACAAGTGATTTAAGACAATATTAGTTATGCATTAAAATATCAATAGGGTTTTTCTGCTCAATTAGTAAATTGCCTTGGAAACTTGGGTTTTCCCCAACCTGTGGCCAATGAACTGAATGGTATCCTTTGTACTTGGCCTCTTACCACAAGGAGCCTGTGTTTCTGATAATCTGGATAGAAGAATCAGAAAGTATAACTGTATAATTTTAAAAATTTTATTCAATATTATATACAATTATAGAAATTGTATATATTATTCAAATGTAAATATATGTGCATATGTATATTTTTATAATAGAAACAACAGAAAGCCAATCAATGCTTGACAACATTTCCTTGGCTGGAAGAAATATGCAGAATAAACGGTGATTCTCAAATAGAGATTCACTCTTAAGGGGTATTCCAACTTCAGAAAAAAAAGGTGGGGGGAGAGGAAGATAGAGTTGCCTAACATTGGTGTAAGGGGGATATACTGAGAGTAAGTAAGCATCAGTCCTGTTTGGACTAAAGAAGGGACCTGTCTCGGGGCTCTCATCCTGTGCTCATGATTGTAACAGTCAACATTTTGACCATCACTCTGTGCCAGGCCCTGGCTTTGACACCACCTCATTTAACCCTCAATGTACATACTATCAATACTTCATTTTACAGATGAAGGAATGGATGCTTCAGGGGCTCAAATGACTTACCCAAGATCATGCAGAGAGGAAACTCAAAGCCAAGATTTGAAAAAAAAGATATCCATGCTCTTAATCATCATACTCTATGCTATTCTACTGGAAAGGGTTGATTTTTGCCTCTCATTAAAACATTCCCATTAATATTGTTTCTATATTTAACCAGAATTACCTTATATAGTCTCTTCTCTTGAACCATATCATTTCTTAGGAGGTATGTTCCAGAATTATTTGGATATTCAGCATAAACTAGTAGTCATGGATTATATTGGGTATGCTTAGTTGCTCAGTCATGTCCAACTCTTTGCAACTCCATGGATTGTAACCCACCAGGCTCCTCTGTCCACGGGATTTTCCCAGCAAGAATACTAGAGTAGGTTGCCATTTCCTTTTCCAGGGGATCTTCCTGACCCAGGGATTGAACCCTGGTCTCCTGCATTGCAAGCACATTCTTTACCATCTGAGCCACCAGGGATGCTCATGGATTATATTAGGATTCACATTGTCAAATTACTGGCTACCTACAAATCGGTTCTGTTGTGAGGTGTATAATGAAAGCTCTTTCACCTAATAGGAAAATAATACAAACTAATCGTTATGGAGTACGATGTGCTATATATTGTTCTAAGAGCTTTAAGTTTATTAATTGAAATTGATTTAATCTTCATAACAACTCTATAAGGCAGTTGCTATTGTTATATCCAATTTATGGATAAGAAAACTGAAAATGTGCTCTTTGAAGACCTATGAAAATGCATCATCCCTTAAAATATATGAATAAAATTTTACAAAATAAAAACAAATGCTAAATAAAATGTCTAGAATATATAGCCTTCTATAAGTCTTATTAATTATTGAATCTAATATATTGGGTTAGCCAAAAAGCTCACTGGGGATAACATGCAGAACCCAAAGGAATTTTTGGCCAACTCAATACTTTATTATATCTGAAAACAACTTGCAGGATAGATTTTTTTCTCACTTGCAGGAATCCCTGAGTATATTCACTGTGCTTGCTAAGATACCACTGCCAACTTTTAAATTAAATGAGTTGCTCATAGCCAAATAACTCAAAAAACAAAATTATAAAAATCTTGCGAAATTTTCACAGAAAAAAAAAGAAAAAAAAAATGAGAAAGATATTGGGGCATTTTCCAAAGAAAAGGAAAGGCCTATGAAGGGGCTAAAGCTACCACAATTGGTGATGGGATAAATTAAGGAATCTGGAAGAGTTAAGGACTTCACATTCATCTTGTTCAAGTTCATTCTAAGTTTAAGATCCACCAAAGAACCATGAAATAAGATTTGAAAACTCATGAACGTGTTATGCTCCCTGCTGGCTGTGTAACCCTAGGCAAAGCCCTTGGCAGCCCTGTCCTCATCATCAGACAGGGCTGCTGTAAAATTTAAACAAGATGGGGTATTGGAAAGTGCTTTGCCAACTATACTTTTCTGAAGATGTTCCAATACAGCCATTAAGTCCAGCAATACCATTTTTCTTTTACTGAGGGAAAGACAGTAAAAATTCCAAGATACTTTTGGAAGAAATTTTGTTTTCTTACCATTTCATAAATGTAATAATCCAACAAAATGCTGTCAAGTATATATCTGCCCTTGGGAATCTATCTATAAGTGGCAAAAATAATGAGCCTATTGACCTTCCATAAATGAGCATTTCCTTGATGCCAGAGTAGTTTAAGCAGTTTCAATATACTCGCTGAGATATTTGCATCCGCCAGGTCTCATCAAGGTGTTTTGGACAGTGTGATATCCACCAGACATGGGGAAGGTGCTGCCAAAGACCTGAAGACAATTGTCTGCTCTGTTTTTCTCAAAAGCCCAGGTTTAGAAACTGCCTGTTGGGTGGCCCTGGACTGTGTGAACCTTAGAGATGATACACAAGACCCATCGCTCAAGGCCTGAGCCTGAGCAGAAGAGACACAGATTTTCTTTCTGCAGGTCTAGTGAGGAGATGACACCAGCCAGAGACTTTCCCTGATTTCCCTCAGCCTCAAAAACTTAAGGGGACCAGGGGACTTCCCTGATGGTCCAGTGGTTAAAAATCCACCCTGCAATGCAGAGGACATGGGTTTGATCCCTGATCAGCAAACGAAGATCCCATGTGCCACGGGATAACTAGGCCTCCGTGCTACAACTACAGAGCCCACTCACCACCACTAGAGAGTCTGTGCATCGCAACGAAAGATCCTGCATGATGCAATGAAGATTCTAAGTGTTGCAACTAAGATTCAATGCAGCCAAATAAATAATTTTTTTTAATTTAATTTAAGGGGATCAAAGCAAGGGGCGCCTGCAGGCCCATTCTAACCCAGAGGTCACAAGAGATAAAATAAGGAGAAGCAGAGAGAAAGATGGAGAAGGGAATGGCAATCCACTCCAGTATTCTTGCTTGGAGAATCCTATAGACAGAGAAGCCTGGAGGGCTACAGTTCATGGGGTCGCAAGAGTCGGACATGACTGAGCGACTAACACTAGAGAGAGAGAGGAGGACGGAACCCAGAGGTTCTCCATCTATGTGCCTATTAATTTGGGCCATATTTTCACCTGGCTGATTGGAGCCTCCAACACTGAGTGCAGCCAAACTTCAACTCTCCCTTCTCTGAGTTAAACCATGTTCCCACCCCAATACCTGTTTTCTGCCATTCGTATGCATTAGGCTTAACATTTATGTCTTCTACCTAGGAGAGACTGGAGATGCTGAGAGGGGAGGAGGCTTAAGAAGAGAAAAGGAGCAAAAGGTAAAATATCTGCTCTGTCTCTGCCTCCTGCTCTTCCTCCCAGTGCTAGGAGGGAGAAAAGGCCAGAACCTGGCAGAAGAGTTCTAGAGAGAGCTGGTGCCACTCCAGACCAGCAGAGCAACTACCTGTCTCAAGACACAGAGCCGTGGGAGCCATTCTCCCGATCCCTTTAAGACAGCAGGAACACCTCAAGCCCAGAAGCAATGGAAAGATATGAGAGATGGAATAGAAATGAGCCAAATGGAAGGTGCAGAGAGCACTGCCCAGCTAGTCCAAAGACATATCTAAAACCACAGAAATAACACGTGACCTGGAGAGACCACCAGAGTCAGGCAGGTTGGGGGCTCCAGCTACCATAGCTATCCTTCAATGACAAACGTAGCCTGAGACATCTTGGTGACCTTGATGACATTCCGCCTCCCATGGATCAATATCTGTGCCTTACAGTCCTGACCACATCACAGCTCCCTTCCTCTCATGGACCTGAGGAAGGAGGCCTTCTGCTCCCACTGGAGATTCATTCACTTGTGGCTCCACAAAACCCTTCCTGTATGTGATACAGAACTCAGTCCAATTAGTTTCCTGGCTCTTCATCAGAAATTCAAAACAGGGGAATGTGTTAATAAAGGTTTTTATCTTTCCAATGAGACAACAAGAGGGTAGAAATTAACACAAAAACTAACTCACCTCATCCAACTCTGGCTCCTAGCGTGTGTTTTGTAACAAGGAGTCTGAACTTGCCATCTAGCACACCTTTGTATAGACAAGCATAGGTAGAGACTCCCCGATGAACTGAATTAGCTACCCTGGCGATCTTCTCAAGCTTGAAACATTTCATTCCTTCTTTCCAGGGCTGAAATTGTTATGAATCACTATTTATATATTTAAATGTTTTGTTTTCTTATGATATGAAAACATAAACATTACTGCTTTTAGCTTCTCACAGATTTAGTAAAGCAAGGATAAATACCTAAAATTTGTGACTATGTTACATAGTAATACAATATCCTTTCACAAAATCTTGGCTATCAAATTACTTGCAAAAAGATTCCTTTTTCCAGCTGTATGGCAGAGAGTTGGAGGAAATAGCACTTGGTAAGAAAATGTCAACTTTTAACAAAACAAAAACTGGAAATGGAGAGACCATCACTCAAGTAAAAGAAGATAGTATTGTCCACATGTCGCCTCAATGATTTTCACTGTCTCCTTTTTTTTTTTTTTTTTAATGAGAAGAAATGAAAAAAAAAAAATTCAACTCAGGCCAAAGAAAAGACTCCTATAGTACTCTGATTCCTACCTCTGTCCAGGACCCAAACTATTCTAGGCGAAACTGTTCTAAGTGATAACGGAAAGAGGTGAAAGGGTGGGGGAAAATGGAGACGATGCATAAAACCATCCTCCAAGAATCTCAGAAAGAAAAGGATTCAGACCCTCAGATGAAGGGGCAGGATAGAATCCCTTGTTTCTGACCCAACTCTGACTATTATTCTCACTCATATTAATATAAGACATTATTTAATGGGCCTTTGTCTGCCACTTGAAATCCTCCAGGCAGAGTTGCTCTCTCTGGTTTTACAAATTTCAAATAATGCTTTCACCTTTACTCCTCAATCTGAGGCAGCTTCAAAAAGGGTGGTGTCTAAAACCTCAAAAATAATAGAATTGTTACTCTGATTAGTCATTTAATCTAAATTCTACACTTGGTTCATTTGGCTCAGTTACAGAGTTGTAACCAATAGCAGCGACCTGATGGTTTAGTGTGTATTAAGTGTAGGCTATTTCATAGAACAAAGAAGATGACAATTTCAAGCTATTTTATCTTAGAAATGGCATCTAAGAACCAGTCCAAGAGACCGTGCTTCCTTCTTGCATGTACTGGGGGAACCTAGAATGATAAGTCTCCATTCATAGGAACACTCCCAGCTACATATGCAAAGGACTCATGGGCTGGAATTCCACATCCTTGAGGTTGCTTTCATCTGCCTTCTTTTTTGAACTGTAGAGCAGAGGATTGAATTCATCGTACCCCATAGTTGAGAGCACACTGTTTTCCTTGGCTTCAGTAAAGGTCTCTCTTTTATTTTACTTCTGAATTTACTTCCTGTCCCCTGTCCCTATCTTCCTCTCCCACCACTGGCTGCATCTCTAATGCATTTGATGTCTGTGTCTCTCATTGGACCATTTCCAATCTGTACCCATGCCTCCCACCAGTCTTGGCACTCAGTCTGCAGGGTGTTCTCCCTATCTTCACTTTTGGTCACATCTTGAGGTCAGCATTTGCTCCCCAGTTTACCTGCCCCTCTGCCTCCTCACTCACCCATTGTCTTTCCTTCTCCCTTTACTGGTTGATGTTGCCATGACTGACTGATAAGTAACTTACCTCCGAGGCTCAGGGCTGGAGTTCTCCTATAAGGACAACCCAGGCAGGAATGGCCTGAACCTTCCAGGGGGGACTTTGGCCTCCCAGAGTCTGCTGTCAGGGAATCTCCATCTAACACTAACCCAAAAAGTACCTCTTTTTGGAACTCCAATGATGTGTCAGACAGACACACTCCTACTTAGGGAATAAAAATACCTTCATTGATTATGTCAGGCTTTAGAGGAGGAGAGCTTGGAAGTGCCACAGGAAGGAGACACCTGTTTGTGCCTGCTCTTTATCCAAGGTGGTGTGAGCTCAGGGATGTATGAGGTAACCATAACATTCAGTATTGATTAGCTCCCCAGGATGCAGACAATGTGACTCTTAAGAAAAACAATGGAGAAAATATTACTGCAATTATAACCCCAAAAAGGGATTGAGAATGAGCCACTGTCTAGCAAACTCACAGTGTTCAGATTTGTGCTGCCCTTGGGGGCCTGTTGCTGCTCGGGGACCACAGTGGTTGCTACTGTTGACTGAAGGCATCCTTACGTGTCTAGGGGACCTCTGCTCACCCACTGAACACACTTCTTTTGGTAGGGTCTTCCATGGCAGGTGTGTCATAGAGGTGTCTTGGCAAAATAGACTAGTAATAATTGTGTCCTTTCTGAAAAAGACTTCAAAGTATGCAATATCATGCAAATTCTTTGGAACTCATTTTAGATCTTCAATCTGGCAGTGTCAAGCAGACAAAATGTGGAGCAGCATATGTTTTTAAGCATCTCACAGCTGTCGTCTTAAGAGCTGTAGACGGCTTTCCTTCAGCCAACATACTCATTTCTTGCAAATAAAGGGTTGAGCAAACAAATACCCATATCTCTACATTCAAAATGCATGTGCTTGAGTATTAGTCTTTACTTAAATATGCCCTTTTATTTGCCAAGGGCTTCATTTTTTATTGGCACGAGGCTTGGCAAGCACCCGGTTACTCACTCCATATGGCAATCCCATGAATTACCTTTGCTAAATTGACAGAAAAGAGAACTAAAACACTGCAATTCTGTCACAGGCTGAGGGCCAGCACCTCCTGGATCCTGCAGCTTCAGGCCTTAGGACAAGGAGATGGTGAAAAATGGGAGCTGTGTTCAGAGACCTGTGAATCACCACTTCGTGTCCTATGTGGATGTTCCCAGGGAGGCCTGTTAGATGGAGAAATCTCTCCTAGTTGAAAGTGGGAAAGTAATGCTGGCCTACATTTTATGATTCTTTTCTCCTAAGACACTTGAAGTACTTTTCAGATAATAACTCACAAATTACTCTAACATCTCTCTGATATGTGTCTGTGGCGGAGATTATCCCCATTTTAGCAATGAGGAGGAAATTGAAGCACAGAATCACAGAACAACTTGAAGCCTCCCCTTGCTCCCAGCAGGTTGATTTAGCAAAAGACCAGGCATGTACGGGTAAGTTCCACGAAGAGCATTTTGACAGAAAAGACTTCAAACACACTTCCTTATTAGCAACAAAACTAAGACATGTGTTAAATCCAAAACCAAAGTATTTGCATTGATGAGTCTCAGTAAATATCAAATGACCATAGAAGTGATAAGAATCTGATTGTTCTCTGCTTGGGAACTACTCTCAAACCCATTTGGTCACTTAAATTTCTTTTCAAGGCCAATTAATTCTTATGGAGGTAGTTTGTTGACCTCTATTCAGAAAATACAAGCCCTTTTTGATTCTCTGACAAAAATTCAACCAAAAAAAACTTATGAAAGAAACAAAAAAAAAAAAACACGGAGTATGTCTGGTTCCTGTGACGCATAATTAACCAAGTACCTCTTTGCTCCTGCGCACATTTATTCATTCGATGTTCCAGCTCTCTCAGGGATCCTATTGTAAAATAGAGCACTAGGAAACAACTCACAGATTTACAAGGTCCTCTGGGGGATCCAAGTCTATCAACGAACATGTTAGCCTCATCCATAGATGGGGTGCGAAGCACTTTTACTGCCACAATATAGACATAGTGTTTCTAATCCAGAAATAATTTGGTATTGGTAACCAATATAACACTGGCACCAAAACGTCCTTCATTTCCCTTAATTGCCTCCAACCCATGGAAAACTAAATGTAATTGAGTGGAAATGGCTTTTCAAAGAGCTGTGTGTGCACTGGAAATGTGAAGCAAGGGATGGAGAATCCAGCTCAACAACCCAAGCCCAAGACAGAGCACTTCCCATTCGAAAACATGACCAAAAGTCTATAAGGTGGCTTCCTGTGTTGAATGTACATGATTTCAATAGAATGATGTACTGAGTATGGTTTTACAAGCCAATAAGCAGGGGTGCAAAAAATACAGCCCTTATGTTTCCAGTAATTAAATTTAACTTCGGTCTCAAGCTCTCAGTCTTCTCTGTAGCAGAAAAGTTCATGTCCTTAATTTAATTCAAATTAGTGATTCCTCAATCATTTCATGGATAAAATGAGACAATTTCAGGGTTTCACACTTCCCTTTCATTCTCTTGAGATGGCAGTGAAGGTCTGCAGGTTTGCTTGGGTCATGGCACTGGAGAGTAAGGGAGCTTCTCCACTGGAACCCAACAAGGGAACCTCCACCTGCTGGTCTCTATCTCCACAGCATCCCTTGGCTTTTCAGTACTGCTGGTGTTGACAGTAAACTATCACCGTAACTTCTCTCAATTATGTCCACAGTCTTCTTAGGGACAATAAAAGTTCATATGGGCTCTCCTCTGGGCTTCAGGAGACTCAAAGCTGTCAGATCCATTCTTGGCTGGGCTGGCCCAGACACCATATCTGCTTTGCTGCTGTTCCAGTGTGTCCATGAGGTTTTCTGCACATTCAGACTTCATCTGGAAGCAAGGCTCAGATCTTCCCTGCTCTTAGAAACTTCCAAACCAAGCTGAGCTTTCTATCATCCTCACCCAGGGCTTGGCCACTGCTAAACAAGGATTCCAGATCCATCCTTGTGCTATGCTAAGTCGCTTCAGACACGTCCGACTCTTTGCAACCCCATGGACTGTAGCCCACCAGGCTTCTCTGTCCATGGGATTCTCCAGGCAAGAATACTGGAGTGAGTTGCCATGCCCTCCTTCGGGGGATCTTCAAAACCCAGAGATCAAACCCTTGTCTCCGGTGGCTCCTGCGTTGCAGGTGGATTCTTTACCACTGAGCCACCAGGGAAGCCCTTAGATCCACACTGCATGTGTGCAAACATTGGCTGTTCTAATTACTAGCTGTGTGACTTTGGGCCCATCACTTGCCCCTCTGTGACTGTTTCCTCATCTGCAAAATGAGATCTGATAAGGTTGTTGAGAGGGGTCAATGAATCAAAGTTTGTAATGGACTTGGAATAATGCTGGGCACATAGGAAGTACGACGTGTGTTGGGTAGTGTTATTGCTACTAGTCCATGATGGAGGCTGGGATGGGGCATCTCTTACCCCAGAATCATGTTAGCATCTTCCACTCAGCCTTTTAGGAGAAGAACTAGCTCTTCCTCTCTCTCACACTATCTTTTTTAAAATTATTGTCTATTGTATGAACTATGTGCTCTGAATCCTTCCGTCTCTTAGCCTTCTAGAACTCAAAATACCTTTTCTCTTTCAAAAACCTGGACTTCTGCAATTTACTGAAGTCATTGACTTTGCCATCAACATTAAGAAATTATTGAACTATTGGAAGTCAAAGTCAAGAATTTGTCTTCAGCACCTGTTTCTCCCCTAAGGTAAGAATCCTGAGCCCTCCTCCAGGGGATCTTCCCAACCCAGGGCTTGAACTTTGTCTCCTGTGGCTCCTGCATTGAAGACGGATTCTTTACCGCTGAGCCACTGGGGAAGTCCTCAGATCTACACTGCATGTATGGATTTACTTCCTCTGATCAGGTATATATAATGGAAAAACTGTGAGTTGAAAAGTTAGCATTCCTCTCAACTGACCTGCTAGTCTGAGCATTTTGTGAGGAGAAGAGTAACAAGGTGGCTTGGCTGGCCATACCTGTCCCATACCTTGAATATTTCCAGGAATCATGAGAGCAGTTAAATACTAGCCAAGAACAATAGCTTGCTAAACTAATTACGTGTGGCAAGTCATGGAAAAAATGCAGAAACACCTTAAAACAGGTGTGCCATAGTCATCTGCAACAACACAAAAACAGTTCATACCACCAGGACTTGACTGCTATCGTTACTATTAGAACAAAGATGTTAATGCCTTTTCTGAAAAGTTTAAATTAGTAATAATTTCATTCCCACACGAGCATGTTCTGAGCACAAATGGCATCAACACCGTGGGAGCTGACAACTGATTTGAGGAAGATACTCCAGAAATGTATTTAAATCATGAATTTCCCATTGGGATTTTTATTTTAAGCTCTAAATATGTTTTTGGTTACTGAACTAGATCCTCTGGCATTAAAGTACATCCCCTGTGCATACTCAGAGATATATTGCCTCTTTCAGGCCACTAGAGCAATATCTGATGAGTTATGACCCTGGCTACAGGAGGACATTATTCACACCGAGTCTCTGAAAGCATCAGTTTGGCTCCACAAGATCTAAAGTTGGAGCTTAAAGTAAAGTCCTCAAAAGCCTTCTTAAGATACAGCTAAATGACACCACTAGGCATTTTAAATCAACCCACATCCATTTGAACTTCAAGTGGTCAAATTTCGTGTGAGAAAAGGTAACACTGTTTTCTCAATGGTTCTACTCTACCTCACTACAATATCCTTCCCTCCTCTAAATACCTTCAGGCAAATATTTTATGTGTCAACTTTTCAGCCACTAGCGAATCCACAGATTCAACACAGTGGATACAGCTGAGTTCATTATGATTGATGAGGGGCAGGATCCTTGCAAATACCCCAGGTAGGAAGCTTTCAAAACCTCAGATTCATCTGTGTATGTAAACAGAGCCTGTTGCACATTTCTATAAAACCACAAAACTATTGATCACTTTTATTGGCATCACTTCCATTCTAATTGTCTCAGGCTGATCTTAAATGTATAATTAAATGACTGCCCTGTTGCTTGGTGTCAGTAACAGCTCACACTTACTGAGGGTTCATTATGGCCCACTCATTGTGCTAAGCTATTTATGAAGCTAAGTTGCTTCAGTCATGTCTGATTCTTTGAGAACCCATGGACTGTAACCCACTAGGCTCCTCTGTCCACGGGATTCTCTAGGCAAGAATACTGGAGTGGGTAGCCATTTCTTCCTCCAGGGCATCTTCCCAACCCAGGGATTGAACCAGAGTCTCTTATGTCTCCTGCATTGGCAGGTGGGTTCTTTACCACTAGCTAGCTATGAGTATTATGAATTTTGGTGCTACAAACATTGCCATTTCACATAAACTTGATGAAGGTTTGAAGTTTGTCTGAGGTCCCATAACCAGGACTCAACTCAGGTCTGCTTGATCTCATAGCCTCAGCTCACCCCTGCCAGGCCACACCACCACATGCAGTACAACTCAGGGGTCCCCAGCCTTCAGGTCCCTGGCCAGTACCTCCTCTCAGGCCAGTGGCAGCAGGAGGTTAGAAATACAGCATATGATAAATGTAATGTTCCTGAATTATCCAGAAACCATCTCCCCAACCCCACTCCATGGAAAAATTGTCTTCCTTGAAATTTCTCCCTGCAGCCCCAAAGGTTGGAGATTATATAATCTAATCAAAATGAGACTGCATTCTCTACTTTCAGCCCTGTTTTTGTATAGTTGCTTAGTCATGTCCAACTGTTTGTGACCCCATGGACTGCAGCATGCCAGGCTTCCCTGTCCTTCGCCATCTCCCAGAGTTTGCTCAAACTCATGTCCATTTAGTTGGTGATGCCATCCAACCATCTCATCCTCTGTAGCCACCTTCTCTTCCTGCCCTCAATACTTCCCAGCATCAGAGTCTTTTCCAATGAGTCAGCTCTTCACATTAGGTGGCCCTGATAGAACCAAAAATGAATTTGACCCTGAATAGATGTTAAACTTACCTCCTTGAAATATCGTTCCTTCTTTTACTCCTTTCCCTCATAGAATATCTCTTTGTCTCTGTTCACCTACAAAACCTCTGACTCCTTTAAATGCCAAGGGTCTCAAGCTCTCCCTTCACACAACACCTCTACAATAATATAACATATTCATTACAGTCTATAAGGCACTTGAAAAACTAAAGCAAGTATTTACAAAATATGAAAATTCTTATAGAGAAAGAATTTGCTACTGTGATCTTTTTCAGTTCTTAAAAAAAATTTAAGTGAAGCTTTAATAAATGAACAATGAAAAATTAAAAGCAATTAAATTGACCAAAACATTTTATCATAAAAACTTGTAAATTTGTATTGATATTTGCTTCTTAATAGGCCATGCTTGAAATAATCTAATTTAAAGTTCTCGAAAACTTAATTTGGACTGGGTGATTTTTCATTGTATGTTGTACTTAGATTAATTGTTGACTCACTATCACTTTCATCCATTTTTCACTCGTTCATAATATTATGCTTGAGTAGTTGTTCATTTTATGCCATTAAAATGTAGAAATACTCTAAATCAGTATAGAAGGTTGCATATAATATTGTTAAAACTTTCACAGCTTAAGCCTAGTGAGACACTTATAATAATTTCATCATGAGGCAACTTTTAATACTCTTTAAAATTATTACAGGGATACATCTAAATGACAGGGTTGCACTGGGGATCTATTGTGAAAGCAGAGGATGGACAGTACATGATCTAAGTGCAAAGTAAGGTTTTTTTGGGAAACAGTGGTGGTACTGTGCTCAGTCGTGTCCGACTCTTTTGCAACCCCCTGGACTATAGTCTGCCAGCCTTCTCTGTATAAAACCATGGAAACTGTTTGGTACATGAGACAGTCTTGTTAGAAAGGGTCCAAAGGTCAACTTCTGGGGTGGCCTCCTCCTCTGTGGAGCTGTCTTGGATCCAAGGAGCCCGCTTCTTTCTAAGCTATTAAAAAAGGACAGGAAAGAGCCTCCAGAAATCTCCAGATTTATATCTTTACAGGATCTAAACAAATATTTTTAGCATGCTCTTTTTTCAAATAGGAACATCTTCAAATATGTTAAAAGGACACAGTAGCCAACTGAAAAGGGCTCCTGGGGTCAGATCTGAGATAATTGGAGCAAGAACAACAACAACAAAATGATAGAAATAGATTATAGCCATGGAGTCAGATAAGAATCCAGGAGTTCATAGTGGCATAAATAAACTGTCTTCATTACCGTAGATTTCCAACAAATAAATGTTAGATGAAGTCTATTTGGTAGATACCACAGTAATAATTGTTTCAGATAAGAATCATCGATAAATCTGTGGCTGAAAAATCTGATGAGATTGACTCCCCTGATGGTCCAGTGGAGTTTGATCCCTGGTCCAGAAAGATTCCACATGCCACAGGGCAACTAAACCCCATGTGCCACAACTCCTGAGCCTGTGCACTCTAGAGCCTGTGGTCCACAGCAAGAGAAGCCACCGTGATGAGAAGCCAGGGCACTGCAACAAACAGTAGTTGTTGTTGCGACTACCCCCCTCACCACAGCTAGAGAAAGCCCATGCACAGCAACAAAGACCCAGCATAGCCAAAAATAAATAAATTAATTAATTTTTAAAGATCTGATGAAAGACAGGATCATTCCAATCAGCTCTCCGTATCCTTGGGTTCTACATGTGTGGATTCAACCAACCACAGATTAAAAATACTTGGAAAAAAAAAATTCCAGAAAGCAAGACTTGGATTTGCTACACTCTGGCAACTATTTACATTGTACTTACAACTATTTACATGGCATTTACATTGTTTAAGGTATCATAGGTAATCTAGAGACAATTCAAAGTATATGGAAGGATGTGCATTGATTATATGCAAATACTACATCATTCTTCATAAAGGACCTGAGTATCCTCGAAATTCAGTGTCTGCAGGAGTCCTGTAACCAGTCAAAACCCATGGATACCAAGGAATGGCTGAACAGAGTCCCAAAGTATCTCTCCATAAGATAACAAATAATTTACTTGTTAATATGAAGGAAAGAAGACAGGTCAAACTCCATTTCAAATTAAACATGAAGTTAAAATGTGCCTTCCAAGTTCTCAGCTCAATACTGTATTCTAAGAGACTTTCAGAGAAGTTTAACCACACTCTCTAATTGTTATTTGGGTAGGGAATGGAGAGTGATAAAAAGATTGAAGATGTTTCTGTCCAGAACATTACAAATTCAGAGCCAATTGGTTCCATAATTCTACTACCAAGCAGATGGACAGGAAGAACAAGAACCATGGGTTCTTTCTGAATTTTTATTTCCTGTTGTGGAGGCAGCTACAGAAGGAAGCCTCTGTGTTATGTGGCTTTGCTAGTGAAGCGTCAGAGGATGGAGTGGGGGAAAATGTGGAGAAACATGTGAGGGGACTTGGCCCTGCTTTAGGTCTTCACGTTTATGAAACCTAAGAGCAGACGTTCTTTCCTTCTGTTGCTAGAAAAAAGCGTGAATAGTAATGTGCTAAAATTACTTCCCATCCATGTGTTCAAGACGGACTATAGCCATATGTTGTTATTTAAATTAAGCAACAGGCAATGCAAGTATTTCACATTTTTTAATGAAATGGTTTATTATGGATACCCTATTGTTCTGTGGAACACTGTGTAGGGATTGGCCTTCTTGTCAGACTTTCACTCCTTAATATATACTTTAAGAAGCATGTTAGTCATTCAGTGCATTAAACATGCAATTTTCAGTTTTAAAAATAGCTTTTAGGAGTTTCCCTGGTGGCTCAGTGGTAAAGTATTTGCCTTTCAATGCAGGAGACACAGGTTCTATCCCTGGTCTGGGAAGATCCCACATGCAGTGGAACAGCTAAGCCCATGGGCCACAACCACTGAGCCTGCACTCTTGAGTGCAGTGGTTAGGACTCCATGCTTCCACATGGGGACTTGGGTTTGATCCCTGGTCAAGGAAAAAAATAGAAAAGCCCTAACATTTTGCTTGATCTCCTAACTAAAGTTTGCATTATATTGCTGGACAATATTCCAGACCATGATTGCCTCTTGAAAACAAAATAACTAACTGAATGAATGAAATGATGAATGAACAAATAAATTTACAGATCATACATCAAAAAACTAACAATTTACCATTTGCTTCAACAAATATCTCTGAAGGCACTGCCCCCTACAACTGCCTATGTTAAAATATATTAACAAGTTCATTTACATAGATAGCACAAAAATGTGATCAAAGGTTACTTACTTTTTGATAATATTATCAAATGATAATCAAGTAATTATCAATCTATTTTAAAAAAGATTATCAAAGAAAATAATAAACAAGATATCATCAGAGTTTCTTTATGTGGATAGCATTTGTTCTCTGAGCAATCTAAGTGTGTGTCCTTTATGATGTAATATTTCAGACCCAACCATTTGCTGGTGATAAAAATTGACAAGAATGAAATGTTAGTAGAGGGGGATTAATAAATGCTTTCCTAAAGAAACAGTGAAAATGACAAATAGATTCAAGGGATTAAATCTGATAGACAAAGTGCCTGAAGAACTACGGATGGAGGTTCCTGACATTGTACAGGAGGCAGTGATCAAGACCATCCCCAAGAAAAAGAAATGCAAAAAAGGCAAAATGGTTGTCTGAGGAGGCCTTACAAATAGCTGTGAAAAGAAGAGAAACAAAAAGCAAAAGAGAAAAGGAAAGATATACCCATTTGAATGCAGAGTTCCAAAGAATATCAAGGAGAGATAAGAAAGGCTTCCTCAGCAATCAATGCAAAGAAATAGGGGAAAACAATAGAATGGGAAAGACTAGAGATCTCTTCAAGAAAATTAGAGATACCAGTGGAACATTTCATGCAAAGATGGGCACAATAAAGGACAGAAATGGTATGGACCTAATAGAAGCAGAAGGTATTAACAAGAGGTGGCAAGAATACACAGAAAAACTATACAAAAAAGATCTTCATGACCCAGATAACCATGATGATGTGATCACTCACCTAGAACCAGACATCCTGGAATGTGAAATCCAGTGGGCCTTAGGAAGCATCACTACAAACAAAGCTAGTGGAGGTGATGGAATTCCAGTTGAGCTATTTCAAATGCTAAAAGATGATGCTGTGAAAATACTGCACTCAATAGGCCTGCAAATTTGCAAAACTCAGCAGTGGCCACAGGACTGGAAAAGGTCAGTTTTCATTCCAATCCCAAAGAAAGGCAATGCCAAAGAATGTTCAAACTACTGCACAATTGCACTCATCTCACACCCTAGCAAAGTAATGCTCAAAATTCTCCAAGCCAGGCTTCAACAGTATATGAACCAAGAACTTCCAGATGTTCAAACTGGATTTAGAAAAGGCAGAGGAACCAGAGATCAAATTGTCAACGTCCGTTGGATCATAGAAAAAGCATGAGAATTCCAGAGAAGCATCTACTTCTGCTTTATTGATTACACCAAAGCCTTAGACTGTGTTGATCACAACAAACTGGAAAATTCTTCAAGAGATGGGAATACCAGATCCCCTGAACTGCCTCCTGAAAAATCTGTATTCAGTTCAACAAGCAACAGTTAGAACTGGACATGGAACAACAGACTGGTTCCAAATCGGGAAAGGAGAATGGCAAGGCTGTATATTGTCACCCTGCTTATTTAACTTATATGCAGAGTACATCATTCGAAATGATACCACCCTTATGGCAGAAAGCGAAGAGGAACTAAAGAGCTTCTTGATAAAAGTGAAAGAGGAGAGTGAAAAAGTTGGCTTAAAGCTCAACATTCAGAAAACTAAGACCATGGCATCCGGTCCCATCACTTCATGGCAAATAGATGGGGAAACAATGAAAACAGTGGAAGACTTTATTTTCTTGAGTTCCAAAATCACTGCAGATGGTGACTGCAGCCACCAAAGATGCTTGCTCCTTTGAAGAAAAGCTATGGCCAACCTAGACGCATATTAGAAAGCAGAGACATTGCTTTGCTGACAAACGTCCACCTAATCAAAGGTATGCTTTTTCCAGTAGTCGTGTATGCATGAGAGAGTTGGACTATAAAGAAAGCTGAGCACCGAAGAACTGATGCTTTTGAACTGATGTTGAAGAAGATTCTTGAGAGTCCCTTTTACTGCAAGCAGATCCAACCAGGCAATCCTAAAGGAAATCAGTCCTGAATATTTGTTGAAAGGACTGATGCTGAAAATAAAACTCCAATACTTTAGCCACCTGATGTGAAGAACTGACTCATTGTAAAAGACCCTGATGGTGGGAAAGATTGAGGGCAGGAGGAGAAGCGGACGACAGAGGATGAGATGGTTGCATGACATCACTGATCAATGGACATGTGTTGAGTAAGCTCCGATAGTTGGTGATGGACGGGGAAGCCTGGCGTGCTGCAGTCATGAAGAGTCATACACGACTGAGCGACTGACCTGAATGAAGTAACTAAAAATGTCATTAGGTATTGTTCTGTAATAGGTATTGTGTAATAGGTACTATTATATAATAGGCATTATTGTGTAAGAGGTATTATTGAAGGAAATCTGGCCATTAATAAAGAAACATAAGTGGCCTAATTAAAAACCAAACCCAAAAAGAAGTGTTACTAGATTTCTTGGGTGAAGTTTCTAGAAGATCCCTTAGACCTGTTTGGTGTGACGGTTTGCTGTAAATGGAGGCTAGATTAGTATTTAAAAGATAAGAGTTCTGAGAAGGCCTAGAAGGATGAGCAGGCAATAGCACTAACGTTGTTGTTGTTTAGTCGCTCAGCAGTGTCCAACTCTTTATAACCCCATGGACTGTAGCCTGCCAGACTCCCCTGTCCATGGGATTTCCCAGGTAAGAATACTAGAGCGGGTTGCCATTTCCTTCTCCAGGGGATCTTCCCCACCCAGGGACTGCACCCAGGTCTCCTGCATTGGCAGACAGATTCTTTATCACCTGGAAGCCCAATACCACTGACAGAAAGAACACAACTAACATGAATTTTGTGAACCAAGTAGAAACAGGGAAACCTATGTTTTTCCAAAGTTGTGCTAAAATATCACTGTGCACTGGAATCTGGAATAAGGTTGGCCCCTTTGAGTCATTCAAGGCCACATAAATAGTGAAATGATTACAGGCTTTGGAAGCAGACAGCCCTGGATTCAAACCCTACTTGCTGACTGTGTTGCCTTGTAAGTTCCCAGAGCCTCATTTTCCTAACCTATAAAATGAAATAATAATACAGCCTTAAAAACTGTTGGGCATAATGATAGCTTACAGTGAACGTGATCTCTAAAGAAGAAGATTTAGCTTCGGGATCAGGGACCAGTCTTGATCACTCAAGAGCTTTGGGATAGAAGTTTTATTACAGTGAAAAGGGGACAGAGAAAGCTTCTGACATAGACATCAGAAGAGGGATGGAGAGTGCCCTACTCACTAGTCCTAGCAAGAGAGCTATATACTTTTTCAGTTGATTATTACAGTAAATCAAAAGAGTATCTCAAGGTTGTAAAGGTCTTACCAGACCCACTCCCACAGTTTACATTTTAAGATGATAGGATTAAAACTAACAATAGAAAGATCTTACCAGACCCACTCCTAAACTTTAAGATGACAGGATTATTTAAAAGATTCTTAAGAAGTAGAAACATCAAGCAGGATACATTGTTGTTATATAATCCTTAGTACTGAGTTCAAGATGAGTTGTTTTGTTGTATAAACATCAGCTCTGGGCTTAAAGAAAAGATCCTTTTATGTGACTAAGACTAAGGAACGTAGGGGGAAAAAAAAAAAAGTTTGTCCTTTTCTCCTTCTTGAGAACTCCAGACCCATATCTCCTCCTTGGAAGCCCCAGACTTCTTATCAACCTACCTAAGAATTGACTTTCTCAATAACAAATGAGAAAACAAACATGAGCAGAGAAGCTCACACATACTAGGCCCTCGATGCATATGGTTCTCTTCCCTTGTCTCCTTTCCATGGAAATAGCTCCAGTTACCAGAATAATAAAATTAGGCCCACCTGAGGGCATCTCACCAGAAAGGGACTCCACTGACATGAACTCAGAGGACCGCAATACATGGAAATTGTACTTGCAAAGATTCATTACACACTTGGTGTTCTTAAATAAGACAGAAGAAGTTAACCTTGACCTTCTTCTGGCTATACCTTTTAAGTCTTATTATTGTTTGTATCCAAAGATCATGGAAGTAAAAATTGCTATTAAAAAAATCATTAAAATATTATGGGCTTCCCTTGTGGCTCGGCTGGTAAAGAATCCTCCTGCAATGCGGGAGACCTGGGTTGGATCCCTGGGTTGGGAAGATCCCCTGGAGAAGGGAAAGGCTACCCACTCCAGTATTCTGGCCTAGAGAATTCCATGGACTCTATAGTCCATGGGGTCGCAAAGAGTCAGACACAACTGAGCGACTTTCACTTCATTTTCAAAATATTACAGATTTTCTGTTGTTTTGATTTTTTAAAAATCTTACCTTCCTAAAAAGGCTGTTAATTAATGGCCATGCAGCAAAACTTAGTGGCAGTATAGCAGGATTTTTGTAGTTCTCAGGGGTTATTGGTAATAATGAAGCTCTTATTCTTGCCTGGAGAATCCCAGGGAAGGGGAGCCTGGTGGGCTGCCGTCTATGGGGTCAAGTAGAGTTGGACACGACTGAAGCGACTTAGCAGCAGCAGCAGCAGCAGACTTCACTTCCCTCCCAGGCCGGCATAGAGGTGGTAGGGCCAGAAAATACAGCTCAGCTGTGCACACTGGTGGTTCCATAGGGACAAAGAAGGGAGAGCAAAGGTAAAGGAAGCCAGATCATGCTTTTCACAAACCTAGGTGGCAAGCTAAGCAGCACGGGAGCTGGGATGCTTTTGCAGAAGTCTTGTAGAGAGGTGATTATGGCTTGTCTTAACATAATCCAGGGAAAGAAACTTCTGGCAAGGCGGTTTCTGAAAGGCAAGGAGGTCAAAGGTCACAGGCAGCCTGCTGCCTGTTCTATCCTGTGTGCACATTTAATGCGTCCCTTAGTGAGCTTCTGAAGCGGTAACAAGCTCCATCTGTTTTCTGCTCACAGCTGCTCCTTCCTGTGTCCCACACTGCTCATCCCTGTGCTGAGAAAGAGCCAGTATCTATGGCCCTGTCTGCCATGTGGGGCTGTTTCCCAGAAGCCCATTGTCACGTGTCAAGGCCTGATGGGTGTAAACAGAACTTGAACTGAGATGGGGTCATTGTGGTGGTCCTCAATCCTTGGGCCAAACTTGTCCTGCTCTGAATGAACTGTGGTGAGACATAGCATGAAAGACCCCTCCTGCCGCCCTACCAGCCAATGGCACCTTGCCTTTATTATTGGTCAGTGTCCCTCTTCCAGCCTTGTTAGCTCAAATGTGGAGAATGGATTCTTTCCGTCTTCTTTTTTTTTTTTTAATTTTATTGAAATATGCTTGATTTACAATGTTGTGTTAATTCCAGTTGTAAAGCAAAGTGATTTAGTTATACATATGTGTGTGTGTGTGTATATATATATACTTCATCATATTTTTTTCCATTATGGTTTATCACAGGATATTGAATAGTTTCCTATGCTATACTGTAGGACCTTGCTGTTTATCTAAGAATGATTTCTTTAATCTATCTCCTCTGGGCCTCATCTTTTTATCACCAAGAATCTTTACTCTTTATATCCATCATTAAGTCCAGCATGAACAGAGTCAAGTCCCCAGTTTTCAATTGCAAATTAGAACCTTGAAAGCTCTGACTTTTCATTTTAAGAACCAGGTATTTGTGAGAGAAGATGTTTAGAGGGAAAGAGTTGATGGAGGTAGATTTCAAGACCTTAGCTTGAATACTAAGAGCTTGGTTTTTAATAAGCTTTAAAACCTGAATGTCCATCAACATAAGAATGGATAAAGATGTGGTACATACCATGGATGGACCTAGGGATTATCATACTACATGAAGTAAGACAAAGACAAATATCACATGATACCACTTATATGTGGAATCTACAAAAGATGATACAAATGGACATATTTAAAAAACAGAAATAGACTCACAGACAAACAGACTTATGGTTACCAAAGGAGAAAGGTCAGGGACAGAGGGAGGTGGGGATAAATTAGGAGTTTAGGATTAACATACATATACTACTATATGAAAAATATATAATTAACAAGGACCTACTGCACAGTAGCACAGGGAATGCTACTCAATATTCTGTAATAACCTACATGGAAATAGACTCTGAAAATGAATGGATATATGTGTATGAAAACGGAAACACTTTGCTCTCCACAAACTAACACAACAATGTGCATCAACTATACCCCAATAAAAAATAACCATTAAATTTAAAAAAAGCTTTTTGAAATTAGGGATTGTCTTACATTCCCTACTATCTAGCATAATGGGCAGGAGATAAACAACAAATAAATGATTATTCACTTAACTGATGTACACAAAATGACCTGAGACTTAGAAATGAGCCCAAGGGAAAGAGTTGTCTTGCAGCCAGCTTGGTACCAGATGCATGGCTGCCTCTTGTGGCAGCCTAAGGAATCCTGCCCTTTTTTAGGATGTAATGTAAGGTTTTATATTAGGGTTTGTCACCCAAGTTGTAACAAGTGTACATTTGCAGACTTCTACCTTCTGTGCCCATATTTCCCACAACTTCCTTGAAGAGATGGCAGATTGCTTCAAGACAAAGATTATAGATATCATGGACTTCTGATCAAATACTGGTATCTTATTTTCACTAGGGCTTCCCTGGTGGTGCAGTGGTAAAGAATCTGTCTGCCAATGCAGGAGGTGGAGGAGACGTGGGTTCGATCCCTGGGTCAGGAAAATCCCCTGGAGGAGGGCATGGCAACCCATTCTAGTATTCTTTCCTGGAGAATCCTATGGACAGAGGAGCCTGGCAGGCTACAGTCATGGGGTCGCAGAGTCAGACACGACTGAGCACTCACATGCACACACTATTTTCACTCATTATTCTAGGTCCCTAACTTTCTGGGGAAATTTTTACATTATAAATATAATTCATCTTTTGGGTTAAAAGTTGTACTTTCTAGCTTCTAAAAGTCATAGCTGCATGTCTCTAATTAGTATACAATATTGGATAACTAAAAGCAGTTCATGTCTAATGCTGGAATTGTTTTTAATTGCATTTACCTAACTAGATTAATCCTGTCAATTTTTTTTTTTTTTTAAGTAAAAGGCAGAGAGATCTGAAGAGCTGAAGGTGATGGGTACTTGCCTGTATTTCTGTGGATTGATTCCAGGGGCAACAGACATTCTTCAGCAACAGCCTGAGGTGATGGTTTAGCTTTCAATATCTCACTAACAATATCTCCGATAGTTGCATTGATCTGCTCACGCCATCCTAAGACTATTCTTTACTTCTTAATAATAGCTCTTTTTCTCCTTTCTTAGAAAGAATTGACTTTTTGGTTTAGTCCTTATGATTCAGAGAAGAAACAATATAAAGATTTTTGCCTTTAGAAGATGAAAGATTAGGAAGAGAATGTAGGATTAAAATGGATCCTTATTTTTCCTATGATATCCTTTCTGAAAATCAATATGATTAAGAAATAAAAGGGCACACCCCTAAAGTTACTGCAAATATATCTAGAAAATCTAAATCAGAGGGAAAATATTTAAGCTAACTTTAAGTTGAAGAGAAACAACAAAATTCTAAGAGAGAAAAAGAAACGTGAAGGCTTTGGAGGACTTTTATAGCTAAATATATTTGTGGTAGCTTCTAGCCCACACTGGTGGTGGAAAAGGAGTGGGGGCAGGAGGGGAAGTAGTAACTGTGGCTGAGTAGTTACTAACAGTAGTAGCTAACATTGGACTGCTTGCTATGAGCTGACACCTGTGCAGGGTCTGTACATACTTAATTTAATTTAATCCTTAAGGAAGTTCCTAAGGGATAAGTAACTGTTGTTATTATTACTCCCATTTTGCAGATAAAAAAACTAAAGTTGCCTCCAGATGTAAGTAACCTGCCTGTGTTGTGTGCGTGCAGTCTCTCAGTTGTGTCCAACTCTTTGTGACCCCATGGGCTGTAGCCTACCAGGCTCCTCTGTCCAGGGAATTTTCCAGGCAGGAATACTGGAGTGGGTTGCCATTTCCTACCCCAGGGTATCTTCCCCACCCAGGAAATGAACCCACATCTCTGGCATCTCGTGCATGGGCAGGTGGATTCTTTTTTACTGAGCCACCTGGGAAGCCCCAAGTAACTTGCCTAAGATCACATAATGAGTAAGTGGTAAGGCAGGATTTGAGCCCAGCCATTGATTGAAATGCTTGGACTGGGAATTTTAGAACTGAAGCAATCCCTACACAGTGTCTAATCCAACCCCTCATTCTATATTATAGATTAAGGGGCTGAGTCATTAATTCAGAGTTGTATGGCCAGCGTTGCTGCTGCTGCTGCTGCTAAGTCGCTTCAGTCGTGTCCAACTCTGTGCGACCCCATAGACGGCAGCCCACCAGGCTCCCCCGTCCCTGGGATTCTCCAGGCAAGAACACTGGAGTGGGTTGCCATTTCCTTCTCCAATGCATGAAAGTGAAAACTGAAAGTGAAGTCGCTCAGTCGTGTCCGACTCTTTGTGACCCCGTGGACTGCGGCCTACCAGGCTCCTCCGTCCATGGGATTTTCCAGGCAAGAGTACTATAGTGGGGTTGCCACTGCCTTCTCCAATGGCCAGTGTTAGAGGGAGAAAAAGCAGGGCCAGAAGTCAGGTCACCTCCTTTCCAGATCAATGTTCTTTATACTATACAAAGTCAGTATAACAGCCCAGCCTATAACCCTTGTGAGATTAATCTCATATTCCAATTCCTAGAGTAAAAATAGAGATGCCACCATGGATAAAAGCATCAAGTACTCCCACACATTCATTGAGAAGCAGCACTAAATAGACTAAGCAAGCAGGGCATACCAGCTTCTCCCCTCCACCTGCCCTCTTAGGCAATGTCTGTGGGCAGGGAAGGCAGAAGCATCCATGCAGGGCAGCTCTGGGAGAAGTCAGGAGAGTCAAGAAGACACAGATGAGATCGGCTGAGGATAGGAATATGAGTGATCCAAAGAGCTGCCCTCAGTTCCTGAGAAGCTAAACCATCCAGAGCATTCACATGCTCTCCAGGGCACAGGAAATACTAAAACTCAAACCTCAAAAGCAGAAAACTGGAAGTGAAATAGAACTTTATGGGAAGAAGGAAAACGGAAGAGTAGCAGGCCTCACTGGGGGCTGGATGCCCTGCTCTGCCAGCTCCAGGAAAAGGATGTACTGTAAACACGCAGTATTTTCCTGTCATTTTATTACAAGACTTTGCAAACATACAGAAAGGTGAAATGTACACCAGTATACTCTCACTTAAATTTGACAATTAATATTTTACTACACTTTTATCATGACACAGATATCCATCTCTTCATCTTTCCATCCCAGCCATCAATCTATCTTATTTCTGATGCATTTCAAAGTAAGTTGTCTAAAAACTTTTTAAAGATGGAATCATACTTTATGTATTCTTTCATGTAAGACTTCTTCTACTCATTAGTGTCTTTGAGATTTGTGCATGTTTTTGTGAGTACCAGAAGTTCATTCCTTTATGTATCTTGCATGTTAGTTGCCTCAGTTGTGTCCAACTCTTTGCGACCTAATGAACTATAGTCCACCAGGCTCCTCTGTCCATAGGACTTCCCAGGCAAGAATAATGGAATGGGTTGCCATTTCCTTCTCCAAGGGATCTTCCAGACCCAGAGATTGAACCTGGGTCTCCTGCTTTGCAGGCAGATTCTTTACCATCTGAGCCATGGTTGATTTAAGTAGCCACTTTCCTTTATATTGCTGAGTAGTACTCTATTGTTTGTTATAGACCACAGTTTGACCACTCTTCTCTTAGAGAACACCTTAGATGTTTCCAGGGTTCAGCTATTATGCATAAAGCTGTTATGAAGATACTTGAGCAAGATACATGTTTTTGGATAGATATATTCATTTCCTTTAGGTAAATACCTAGAAATGAAATTTCTGGGTCATTGGGTAGATGTATGTTTAATTTTATAAGAAACTGCTAGATTTTTTTTCCAAAGTAACTGAACCACTTCACACTCCCAACAACAATGAACTTAAGAGATTTCTTATTGCTTGATATGCTCACTGACCTTTGGTATTACAGGTTTTATGGTTTTAGCCTTTCTGGTGATCAAACTTAATTTACATGGTTTTCCATCCACTTTCCTCTCCTATAAGGAAGGGAAACAGTAATTTCTTTCTATCTTTAACATCACAATAGCACTATTCACTGGACATCTATTAGGTGCCAAATGCTGTGCTAAGCTCATGACCCCATAGTATAGAAATTCCTTTATTATTATCATTTTATAGATGAAACAACTGAGACAAAGACAGTCACCCCATCAAGGCCACGCACCGTCATTGGCACGCCCATACTCATCTGACTCTGACGCCCATTTTTTCTTTTCACTTTTCTTTTTTTTTTTCTTGTGCCCATGGTTTTAACCTCTCTGCTGTACCACCTCCCAAGGCTGGCTGTGGGATGGAAAAAGATTTCACATTAGGAGTTACTAATGTGTTAATGTTACTGTGTTAATGTTAATGTTAATGTTAATGTGTTACTAATGTTACTAATGCCTCTCCTTCTTCTGCTTAACTATGTCTCCTCCCATGAGATGCACAAGTCCTCTTAGGTTAGCATGTGAAATAACTGGAGCAAATTCAAAGCTTAATAGGAATCCACAGAGTCCCAGGGAACCCACCTGAGTGCCCATGAAAAGCTTATCCAGTTCTGGAGGCCACTGCACCATTCATTCCTCAGTCAGTCAACAGCCTCTCACTGGGTGCCAGATACTGTGTGAGACTCCAGATTCCAGAAAAATGAGCGCATTTCTCAGAACCTAAGGTGCCACTCTTATATGTTACTAAGAAGGAAATGGTAACCTACTCCAGTATTCTTTTCTGGGAAACCTCATGGACAGAGGAGCCTGGAGGGCTACTCTATGGGGTCACAAAGAGTTGGACATGACTTAGCAACTCAGCAACAACAATAAATAAATAATGCTGCTTTATCATTTGGAATTGTTATCTTACACTTACTAAAAGAATTCTTTTTATACTTAGAGGCAGGTGTCAAGTAAGCTGTGGTCACTGGATCTTGATATTTTATAGCACACTTGCTTTGACAGTATAATTTTGAGATGGATCAAAGAACACCTGCATTTTATTAGCATTACCACTTTGACTAAACTAGTAGTTTAATTATTCTCACTTGACAAAAATCACATGTTGCTGGACGTTAAGGTGTTTCAGTTCAAAAATAGGAAGAAGTTTCTGATAAACTCATGTTTGATGCCTTAACGATAGGACCGCACCAGGCATGACTGACCCCACCAGCTTCACTCATTGCTTTCAAATTCTATCACTCATCTGAAATGCTGTGATTCTTCTGCCTTCAGGGGTTTTGCTTGGCCTGCAGTACATAGTCCTTCTGCCCGTATCTGAGGAAGAAAGATACCATAGCTTTATCTGCTTAGTCCTCTCCTAAGGGACTTCCTCTCTTAGGTACCCTAGAGCACTAGATTTTGCTTTGCAAGAAAATACAAAATTGCAGTTATTCCTCTAACAATGAATACCTGGTTGACTGATATCAAACATATGTCCTATTGCTCTGAGTCTGTGCCTTTCTTTGTACATAATGACTTTTCATGCTAAATCATAGAGTAACATTTTTTTTGATCAGAAAATGTTTCATCTTAACACAAAAAAATGTTATGGAGAATTGAGTGTGTATTGTTCCATTTAGTTCTGTTCCTGAGTCCCAAGGAAGCTGAGCAACCTTATCTCTCTTCTAGACGAGACAGATTTTAGGACAATCCTACCTTTTCTTTCAAACTCTAAGTTTCTTTGTTATAGGCAGGATTCTCTGTGTAGCAGCATGAGCTTTCCAATATAACTCTTCCATCAAGCCTGGGAGTTTCATTTTTCTTTAACTATTGAAATAATTATTTCTTATAAGCATCCAACCCATACAATGTTTATCATGTACCTCCACATGGAATTTATTGCTTTCTGAATTGTAAGCAAGGAATCATTTGGTACCTATGAGAGATAGAATATCCCCTCCACCAATCCTCAGCTTCCTTGGAGCCCCAAAAGCTTTGTTCCCAAAGGAGTCTGGCAAGGTCCATATGTGAAGGGCACAGGCTGACCATGAGTGCTCTCCTCTCCTCTCTACTTTCCATTCCTCTCCACTCACCTGTGCTTCACTGGGCTTTCACAGAGCTGGTCCATGCCAATGAACTCTGCTCTAGTGTGACTTGGAAGCCAGCCTTCACGAGCACAGAAGTTTGTCAGCAGATACTGCACAGGCTACTATATGCTCTCTGATTCAGATGTAAGCAGTCTGGCAGAGTAAGCCTCTGATGAAAACACCTATGTCATCCTGCATTTAGGTGAAGCATAGTTGTGTTTCTCCTGGACTCCCAAGGGCTCCAAGCATGGAAATCATACTTTTCCCTTCCTCTTCCTTCTAAATTTCATGTTGTATCTCTTGACAACCATCATAAGCCTATCCTTCCACCTTCCTGGGTTGTTATAGACCTGATGGCTTTGCAATGCTATAGAGGACAAGGTTTTTGAAGATAATTTTAACCATTTTTTTGTTTAAATTAAACTCAACATGTCGTGCCAACAAAGCACATCACATGATTGATGAGGGGAGTGTATGAAAAGCAGTGATCCTATGTGTGCTGCAGAGTCAAGGACACTACATCACTACAGCCACCAATGCCAGGGTGTAACATGTAACATAAAAACAGAACACACACATAAAAAGAACGAACTACGGAAGAAACGGTGCTGATTTCAGGAAGTATCAGGGATCATCTCCTCTGAGTCTACATACTCTCTGAAAAGAGCAGACTCAGCTGTCATTTCAAGGGTCATTTTTACACATAAGTGAAAATTATCTTTAAAATTTTCTCTTTCCTGTTATACAACTAAAATGGGGATAAATTTAATGTAAGTTGAAGCTTAAAGACTAATTTACGTTGATATTAATTAAACTGCGGGAAATTACAGTGGGCCCTAATAGAGTTATATTTATTCTTCTAATGAGAAAGAAAATTATTTTAAATTTAAGGAACAATTTAAAATGTGGTTTCTGGTGGCATCCTAGAAAAGTATTAATGATGTGCATTTCTACAATAAAAAGATGTGCAATACAAATCTACTAGTAGATATTTAGATATGTTAGCAAGTAGTTTCGGAGAAGGCAATGGTACCCCACTCCAGTACTCTTGCCTGGAAAATCCCATGGACGGAGGAGCCTGGTAGGCCGCAGTCCATGGGGTCGCTAGAGTTGGACGCAACTGAGCGACTTCACTTTCACTTTTCACTTTCATGCATTGGAGAAGGAAATGGCAACCCACTCCAGTGTTCTTGCCTGGAGAATCCCAGGGACGGGGGAGCCTGGTGGGCTGCCATCTATGGGGTCGCACAGAGTCGGACACGACTGAAGCGACTTAGCAGCAGCAGCAGCAGCAAGTAATTTTAGAAAAAATATTACCTAAAACAAATAAAAGATTAGTCTTGAAAACAGGAATATAAACAGTACCCTAGCTGATGGATTCAAGGTTTCATTTTGTTTTTCCCAGTTGTTAACATCAGCCTTCTTTCCATCTTCAACCATAATACCATGGATTCTGCTTTATGCACAACCAAGAAGTCAGCGTTAACAGATAAAATTAGTGTCAGTAGCCAAAAACTATTAGGTATCCAATCCATTTCCCAGTCTTTTGCTTATCCCATTAAACCACACTCTCTTTCCATTTGTACTTCAGTTCTTTTCATTCATTTATGTTAACTTATTCAATCAAAATGAACTGAGTTTTTTGTTTTTTTGTTTTTTAATGGGGGCTTTGGAACAGTGACAGCTCAAAAGCAAACCATTTCTCTTCTTTGAGTTCTTTTACCATCTTTTCAACTTACATGAGAACCCAGAGGACTAAAACAAAAAATTTTAAAGAAAGCATGACATTATTTTTAAGTTTGACTATGCTAAACCATTCATTTCAGCCATAAAATCAGTCCTTTCATCATGTATTTTCTCAAGTTACATATCTTTCATTCTTCATTCATCTTCTTTGATATTATGTGTATGATATGGTGCTGATGTGGGCAACTACTGGGAATAGTTATATTCAAGAGGATGATCACCCAGTTACTTAAGAGATATTTCCAGGGCAATTAATCAAGAGAAATAATTTCTGGCATTCCATGGAATTTAATATGCCATCTTACATTTTAATTAGTCTGCAAATATCTACGTTGTAAAGGATAAATAGGAACATTTGAGGGCTGTGAACTTTTAAGTCTTGCCTTCACTATCCTCTCTTTCTGAACGTCAGTCTACCTTCATTAAATAACAGAGCTCCTACTGATGAAAAAAAAACAGAACCATATAATAACTGAAGTACTTTCAAAAGATTAGCATTAGGCCAAGGTGTTTGATTTATTATGCACAATGATAAACAATCACATACCACAGAATATGGAAAAGCCAGATAAGTTCAACAATGGCAGACTGCTTGTTTTATCCTAAGAAACTTGGGTTTGCATATATCATTTTCAGATTTCTGCTAACACTATGAGCAAAAGCCTACAAAGGAGGATTAATGATACTATTTGCATGAAATCTAATTTCTACAAAGCACTTTAGAGTATTTGGATGAAAGAAAAGTGTCAGAGAAAATTATCAAAGCAATCAAATAAATTAAATTGCTAATTGCACAGACCTTTTAGTTAGAAATAATTCACTCTGTTAAAGAATGGCAAAGAAGTAACATTATGAAATTTAAGGTTTGTAATTTGGGGAATGTTTTTCATTCAGCTCAAAATAGATAAACTGGTCATTAAACATTACCATTCAAGTTGAGGCTTTAGTCCTTTTCTTTCCTCCACAAACAAGCAATGAAGACGCTTAAAAGGGAATTATGCCAAGCGCTTAAGCACCATGCTGTTTTAAAAATGAAACAGAAAGCTGACTTATGACAAGTCAAAGCAGAGGGACTTGAAAGAGAGCATCCAGTTATGTGCCTCTTCAAGTTTCAGGCTGCACTGAGTTGGGGCCTGACTTGCTTGCTTTACTTTCTAGTACTGCTGTTAACAAACAGTCACAAACTTAGTGGCTTAAAACAGCACAAATTGGGACTTCCCCAGTGGTTCAGTGATTAAGGATCCGCCTTCCGATGCAGGGGACGTGGGTTTGATCCCTGGTCAGGGAAATGGGATCCCACACGCCCAGGAGCAACTGAGCCCCTGCACCATAACTATTGAGCCTGTACCCCACAACTAGAGAGTCTGGGCGCCACCAGGAAAGACACAGTGAAGATTCAGCATGCCACAACCGAGACCCGATGCAGCCAAGTAAATGCTATTAAAGAACAAAATAAAAAATAAATAAAACAGCACCAATTCATTATCTTACCATTCTGGAGGGATGTGGTCTCAATAGGACTGTGTTCCTTCTGGAGACGCTAAAGGAGAACCAACTTCCTTGTCAGTTTCAGCTTCTAAAGGCTTCCCATATTCTTTGGTTCATCACTCCAACCTCTGTCTGTCATCCCACCTACTAGGCACCCCTGTCTCCTCTTTTACTTATAAGGACCCCTCTGACAACACTGGGCCCACCTGGAGAATGCAAAATAATCTTCCCATGAGAAGATCCTTAATTAATCATCCCCCTTGACATGGTCCTTTTTGCCACATAAAGCAATTATACTCACAAGTTCTGGGGATCAGGTATGTATATCTTGTAGGGGGTTGGGGATGGAGGGCTCTCAATTCTGTTGACCCCACCTGGGGAGTGCCTGTGGGCTAGCGGCCGGGAGGTGAGCAGGCAGAGGCAGCCCCACTAAGCAATCTGTGCTCCAAGACCAAGTCAGAGCAGGTGATGCCTCATGTCTTCCATTGGCTGGATGACATTAGCAACGTGAGTGAGAGAGAGAGAGAATATTCAGGTAGCATGAGGGGAGGAGGTCTCAGAAGAAAGAAGTCAAATGTCACATTTCCCAGGCACAATGGAAGGAACAAGGAATAAGTTAGATTAGTGCTCTTCGGTCTGAGGACTGGTGCTGGAACCCAGTCTGAAATGTTGAAAAAGGACAGAAATTGAAAGTAAGCTTTAAGGAAAATTTTGTAGCAGTTTGACAGAGTAATTTTGTGTTGCAGAATGTGATTATTTAAAATGCAGCTTTATATTATGCATTTTTTTTCATTTTACTACCAATTCATGTTTATCATATATTTCAAAACTATTGCATCTATTCAGTTCAGTTCAGTTCAGTCGCTCAGTCGTGTCTGACTCTTTGCGACCCCATGAATCGCAGCATGCCAGGCCTCCCTGTCCATCACCAACCCCCGGAATTCACTCAGACTAGCAGATGGGAAATAATTGAAAATTGCTGTTCCTGTTCTCTTTCTCTTTCTTTCACATACACACAAAATCCTAGTTCTTCATCACAGATTTTCCAAAAAGCCATGACCAGAGGAAAGTGCATGACTTACAGAGGGGAATTCCAAATGAAAGGGACCCTGGAAATCTCCAAGGAGCTAGAATCAGCTGTAAACACTTGCCAGGCACTCCAGTGAGCGCCACACCAGTTTACAGCACTATTAGTTCACTAAGAACTGTCCCAGTCCCATCCCCCTTTCTCTACCCCATAGTCCAACCCCAAGGCTATGGGGTGGGGAGGTAGGACCACTAACAGGAAAGGGAACAGAAGCCTGCCACACCCTCGTCCTTTTAAATCAAGCTTGAAATTTTAATTATTACAAGGGACTAGACATTCTAATTAGACATTACTTTGCCAACAAAGGTCCATCTAGTCAAGGCTATGGCTTTTCCAGTACTCATGTATGGATGTGAGAGTTGGACTGTGAAGAAAGCTGAGGGCCAAAGAATTGATGCTTTTGAACTGTGCAGAAGAATGATGCTTTTGAACTGTGGTGTTGGAGAAGATGATTGAGAATCCCTTGGAGTGCAAGGAGATCCAACCAGTCCATTCTGAAGGAGATCAGTCCTGGGTGTTCTTTGGAAGGAATGATGCTAAAGCTGAAACTCCAGTACTTTGGCCACCTCATGAGAAGAGTTGACTCACTGGAAAAGACCCTGATGCTGGGAGGGATTGGGGGCAGGAGGAGAAGGGGACAACAGAGGATGAGATGGCTGGATGGCATCACCGACTCAATGGACGTGAGTTTGAGTGAACTCCGGGAGATGGTGATGGACAGGGAGGATTGGCATGCTGCAATTCATGGGGTTGCAAAGAGTCGGACATGACTGAGCGACTAAACTGAGACATTCTAATTACTAAATTTAGAATATACTCTGTGGTTTAAAGTGAATAAAAGACATTTTTCATTGTATGCCAGTGACCAGAAAATTCATGGGATGGGCCCAAGTTTTCATTCAAGGCCAAGGCCAGGACAAGCCCCATGGAACCATTTTAAAGGAAGAGTTGACAAGAATAGAAGCCACTTTATGGTTTCATCCCTTGAGTCATGATTGTTCAATCTAATAATTATGTAACTCAGAGATAGAGCAAGTCTTAATATAGAGTCACTCATGTCATGGTTTAAGGCAAGGTTTCTCAACCCTGGCTACATTGCCTATTGAGCTGGGTAATTTTTTGTTTTAGGGTGGGGAGGGGAATTCTCCTGTATATTTTAGCAGCATTTCTACCTCATCTCTAATCCCTAGCACTCCCACCCCAAATTGTGAGGCCAAAAATGTCTCCAGACACAGCCAAATGTCTGCTGAAAGGGCAAAATTGTCCCTAGTTGAGAACCACTGTGGTAAGAGAAGCAAGAAAATTATTTTTCCTTTTCCTACCCAGTAAATACCTCCCTGCCAAGATCCAAAGCATCTGAAGTCCATCATTCCACATTCATTGCCATTCCAGAGTATTCTTTTTTTAATTTATTGGGCCATAGTTGATTAACAATATTGTGCTAGTTTCACATGTACAGCAAACTGATTCAGTTATACACATATATATTCATTCTTTTTCAGATTTTTTTTTTCCCCACACTGAACAGTTTGCAGGATCTCAGTTCCCTAACCAGGGATTGAACTTGGGCCATAGCAGTAAAAGTACCAGATCCTAACCACTAGACCACTAGGGAACTCTCATACATATTCTTTTAAATTCAAAGTCCTCTGAGAAGGGATACCCAGCTGTTATCAGTCATTGATACATTACTGTAATTGAGTCATCAGATTCCTTTCTTTCATAGATTGGCCCATTTTTAATATACTGGTGGTGAAGCTAAGGTGAGAGTAAGGCACAAAGATCTGGGAAAACCAGTTGGTTCCTTCCATGTCCAAAACATCCCTTGATCTTCCACCGACCCCACCACAAATTCTCTTTTTCAGGAGTTCTACTTCTCTGCTGTATTATGGCAACAAATTTTTACCACGTCCCCCGTACCAGTTTCATGTCTCTCAAACTCATCCTCCGCATCGTCCTTGGACTGATCTTTCTAATCATGCCCAGTCTTAACTCATAAGTCTTTAAAGACTTGCCATCATCCAGAGGAAAACATCCAAGCTCTTAATGAGGCATGCAGCCTAATTCCATCCATATGAATGGTTCCTAACCCCATGTCTTTGCCCTTGCTGTTCGCTTTCTCTTCCTTTCCCTTCCCTTTGTTTACCAGGAAAGCTTCCAAACTTTCAGTTGCAACTCAAACACTCACAGCCTTGAAAAATCCTTCTCTGATTCACTCAGCAATAATTAAGGTGCTCCTTTTCCGAGGATGCCAGGTAACAGTGAATGTATCTTTAGTGTAGCACTTACCTCTTTTTAAGTAAGCTTCCCTGGTGGCTCAGATGGTAAAAGAATCCTCCTGAAATGTGGGAGACTTGGGTTCAATCCTTGGATCAGGAAGATCCCTTGGAGAAGGGAATGGCAGTCCACTCCAGTATTCTTGCCTGCAGAATCCCATGGACTGAAGAACCTGGTGGGCTACAGTCCATGGGGTCGTGAAGATTTGGACACCACTAAGTGATGAACACCTTCACACTACCTCTTTGTTTTTAATTATTGTTTTACTAGACTTTTTTCTCCACTAGACCTTGAGTTCATTGAAGATTGAAACCATGGTCTGCTGTTTTCCTAAAGTTCACAATATGGTTTAGAGAGCCCTGTGTGATCAGGCCTCGGAATTCCTCTCCTGTCTTATCTGTTTACAGTGTCCTTCTTGCTTTCAACTCCCACACCACACAGACCTTTATTCAATGCTAATTCATCGTGTCCTCTCCAACTTCCAACCTCCCCATACAGCCTTCCCTCCTGTTTCCAATGCCCTTTTTCCCCCTCTCTTGAATGCTGTCCCTGAAAACTCTGCTCACTGTCCATTGCTCAGCTAAATGTTACTGCTTCCAAGAACTTAATCTGAACTTCCAGACCAAGGGAGGTTCCTCTGTTTTACACTTCCAAGACAGTCCATGCTTCTTTCTGTACCATTTTGCACATACTGCAGTAGTGTGACTCATACCACCACATTCAGGTATAAGAGATGGTACTATTACTTTAATTTTCTAAATAAAACTCAATCTGATTCTGAACTTTTCACTCACTAGTGTGGGGGGAAAAAAATCAGTCATGTTTTTGCAAGGCTGTTCGAGTACAAAATTCTGGAACCCTCTGGAAAGCCTAGAACTTGGACTCTAGTCTTTAACTCATTGTGACCCATGGCCACTGCTGAGACACTCATCATCTAATTTGTATTTCATTCAAATACAGAAGGCTCTGTTGCTTCATGCTAAACTTTCAGGCTCCATGAGGTCCTAGTGAAAAGTGAAACTCACTCAGTTGTGTCCAACTCTTTGCCATCCCATGGACTGAAGCCCACCAGACTCTTCTGTCCATGGGATTTCCCAGGCAAGAATACTGGAGTGGGCTGCCATTCCCTTCTCCAGGGGATCTTTCCAACCCAGTGATCGAATCCGGGTCTCTTGCCAAAGAGGCAGATTCTTTATCATCTGAGCCACCAGGGAAGCCAGGTTTTATCTGTCTATCAACCTAACTGTCTATCTACCTATCTATCTATCATCTAACTATATAGATAGATAGATAATGCTTGCATTTATCTATCTATCTATATATATGTGTGTATATGCTGCTGCTGCTGCTAAGTCGCTTCAGTCGTGTCTGACTCTGTGCGACCCCATAGACGGCAGCCCACCAGGCTCCCCCATCCCTGGGATTCTCCAGGCAAGAACACTGGAGTGGGTTGCCATTTCTTTCTCCAGTGCATGAAAGTGAAAAGTGAAAGTGAAGTCGCTCAGTCGTTCCCGACTCTTAGCGACCCCATGGACTGCAGCCTACCAGGCTCCTCTGTCCATGGATTTTCCAGGCAAGAGTACTGGAGTGGGGTGCCATTGCCTTCTCCGTGTGTGTGTGTGTGTGTGTGTGTGTGTGTGTGTGTGTGTATATATATATATATATATATGCTTACCTATCATCTAACTACATATATATATATAATATATATATATATATATATCATACTTCCCTGGGTTCTATCACCAAGTGTCACCCTCCTGCCACTTTCCTCTGAGGCCCCAAGACTTTCCAAGTGCCACTGCCTCCGGGATTGTAACTTTCACTTGTAGCCATCTGAGCACCAATCTCACTCCTAATATTCACAGGGCCAGGACGAGAGAAAAGTAGAAGTATCCTACATCCAAATATTTTCAAAGTTACAAACCAAGCCAACAAACTATTAAAAGACTTCTGTTGCTCTATGCCCACATATATATGCCCTCATAATTTCCTGGAAGGCTACATTCAAGTTAAGAATCCTAGGATTCCTCAGTGTCCCATACTGGAACATGGTTGCCTAATCATAACTGGTCCTTATACCATACCCCAGCTGCATCCCACACTGTGATGGGCCCCACATACACTGATGTGGACTCCCATCTGCAGAACCAAGCTGTCACACCCTTCAAATAGCCACCCTTTCACCATCCTTTAGGCCTAAGAGAACTCAAGTGGCATGATAGGATGGACTAGAAGAGGCTCCAGGTGAGGCTGTTTAGATTGAGAATCCTGGGTCCCAGGCACCCAGAATGCAGTCTAAAGAAGAGTGCTCAAGGTTCAGGTGGGCATATTCCCTTAGATCCACAGACTCTTCAAAAGTGACTGAAAGAGGGCCAGAGCAGGGCCATGTAAAGAGTGGGTCCCAAAGCAAGGGTCTCTCTTACCTGGGTCTGATGGTAATTTTAAAATCAAATTGTTAGGTATTGCTGGAACTAACTTCTCAGCACACAAGAAGAGGCTCCAGAAAAGAAACTTATTCAATATGCTAAATCAGTATTAATTCAACTAATACTGACAAAATGGAAACGAAGAGAAAGGGCCATCAAGCTGCTGCTAAGTTAATAAACAAAATCAGTGCTTCCTGAAGTTTTATTTTAAGAAATTACCAGTTCTACTAGAAAAAAGTACAGTATTCTGTAATGAAATGTCTGAAAGGCAGATTTTTAAAGCAAATTTTTAATGCAGAACTTCTCAGAAGCTTTAATATAAAAATGTGGTCTATACATCAGTGTCCCTTTTGCTGTCTCGTACACAGGGTTATTGTTACCATCTTTCGTGGGAAGATTTGGGAGAATGGCATTGAAACATGTGTAATATCATGTATGAAACAAGTTGCCAGTCCAGGTTCGATGCACGATACTGGATGCTTGGGGCTGGTGCACTGGGACGACCCAGAGGGATGGTGTGGGGAGGGAGGAGGGAGGAGGGTTCAGGATGGGGAGCGTATGTATACCTGTGGCGGATTCGTTTTGATGTTTGGCAAAACTAATACAGTGTTTCAGGTTTAAAAATAAAATAAAATTAAAAAAAAAAAAAAGAATGTGGTCTGTGAACACAAAATAAGCAAGTAAACTTGTATAGGCGTGTGTGTGCCTAGGTGTGTGTGCATTTGTGTGCACACCTGTACACACATGCATAATATATTTCTTGGCACTAGAATTCTGAAAATGCTATGAATCAAATAAAAGAAAATCACTATATCAGTCAGAGTTCTTGAGTACCAATGACAGAAATAAAAGAATTAAATGGAAGATTATTAGGCAACTCTTTAAGAACCAGGCTTAGAAAGCAAGTAGTCTTGGGCAGTAGAAACCACAGCAAGAAGAGTCCAATCCTTATGTTACTAATACTGAAATAAATTAATTCCTAACCATTTCCACTTCCTTAAAGCACTGGCAAATGCTAACAAATAATAACTAAAAAACAAAAGCAGGATGCAAAAGAATATGAGCCCAATTCTATCCAATGGAAGATAGAATGAAAGAGGGATATACAGAAACAATCCTAGAAGAAAATATAACAAAATGTTAGCAGTGTTTTACTGAGTGAGAGAGTTATAGGTGATCTTTATTTTATTTAATGTATATGAATTACATTTGTAAGTATAAAAATAAATATTTTTAAAATCAACCTTTCCAAATCTAAAAGAAAACTTGTTCCAATGCCAAACTTTTCAAACTCCTTGTTCACAATTCTCAGACCCTTCCTGATTTCATAAACTTTGATAATGAGTTTTTCTAATTTTTAGATGATCATTTAAGTTTCATATTACCTGAGGACTTTTGAGGCAATAAACATGATTAAAGCTCTTTTTTGCCTTTATGAATAAATAGGGTATTATATATAAATCACAGTTCCGGTAAATTATTGACTCTGATGGCATATACCAAATCCCTGGTGTCAGTAGCCAGTATAGTCACCACTAGGCAGTGCCATTAGTAGGGTCTCATAACAAAGAACTCTAGATGATGCTTGCGCATAACTTGAGGTAACTCAACCTCAAGGGTAATTTCACTTTTTTGAAACAAAATTGCCTCTTTATTGAATTAGCAACATAAATATTAATAAATTTATTCTTTATTTTAAAAACATCAGGGTTAACAATAACAAAACCTCACAACACTGTCCTAAATAACACCAATCAAAAAAAATAAAAACAATTATAATCTATTATTTGAAAAATAGCAACAATTAAGAACTATTACCAAAACCTTTAGGATGCAGTCAAAGCTGTGTTCAGAGGTAAATGTATAACCTTATATGTCCTATTATTAAATAAGAAAGAAATGAAAATCAATGAAATAAGTCATTAATTAAAAAGAAACATTCTGAAAACAACAAAATAAACTTAAGAATAAAGAAGGAATTTTAAAAGATTAAAAGTTATATTAATGATGTAGAAAATAGAAAAAATAATTAAATGTTGGTTCCTTTAGAAGACCATCAAGTCTAATAAAAGAAAGAAAATGCAACTGAAAAGATTAGAAATGAGGAAAGGCTATAACTATAAATATAGAGAAAAATATTTTCAAGTATAAGATTATATGTAGAAGACTGGTAAACTGTTAAATTCTATAAAAATGTATGATTTGCTTTAACGTTGCTAATTTTTAAATTTGATAAGAAATAGTAGTTAACCCGGAGAAGGCAATGGCACCCCACTCCAGTACTCTTGCCTGGAAAATCCCATGGAAGGAGGGGCCTGGTGGGCTGTAGTCCATTGGGTCGCTAGGAGTCGGACACGACTGAGCGACTTCACTTTCACTTTTCACTTTCATGCATTGGAGAAGGAAATGGCAACCCATTCCAGTGTTCTTGCCTGGAGAATCCCAGGGACAGGGGAGCCTGGTGGGCTGCCATCTATGGGGTCGCACAGAGTCGGACACAACTGAAGCAACTTAGCAGCAGCAGCAGCAGTGGTTAACCTGTCTAAGCCAAAACCATAGGAGAAAACTTAAAAATTTTAAGAGAGTTATCTTCCACTCACTTACCCTGAAAAAAGTTTGGGGCCTAAACAGTGTGGTAGGTAATTTCCTCCAAATCTTCAAAGAATAGATTCCTACACTCTATACTAATCTAGAGCATGGAACAAGACTTTTTTGAAGCTATTTAAGACACTATTTAAAAATGCAAAGCTATAGTCCAAACATATTCGTGAATATAAATGCAATTATTCTAATTAAAATGTAAGGAGATGAATTCAACAGTATTATACTGAAAGACAAAAACAAACCCACTATGATGAAACAGGATACATCTCATACAGAAATAATCCAATATTAAGAAAATCTATTAATGTAATTTATAACAATAGGCCACATGATCATCTCTTGTTGCCCAGAATACATTTAATATAATTCAGCAACAACTTCCAACAAAATGCTTAGAATGCTTGAACCAGGAAACCACTTCTTTAGCCTGATAAAGACCTTTATTTCAATCAAACAGCTAACATTAAAAGCTGGTGAAATATTACTGGTATTCCTAAAAAGTCAGGAATAAGAACAAAATTAACATTAATAACATCATTAACATGTGAGGTATTAATATTATAAAGAGAGAAAATCACTATTAAGTATACTTCAAGTGATTGTCTACTTAGAAGAGAATCGACTAGAAAAATTAATGAAAGAGTACAGAAAAGTTACCAATTACAGAAATCAATAGCCTGACCCAACAAGGAACAACCAGTTATAAAACATAACAGGAAAATGATCCCAACAAAGACATAAAATATCTAATGATACAATTAACAGGAAACACGCACCACCTACAAAATTGCTGAAAAAATATATAGGAAGCTTTCAATAATCCTGACATGTGACAAGTTCCTGAATGGCAAAATAACTATTACAACAATGGGCATTTCCCCCTAATTAATCTATGAGGTTAAAGCAATTCTAAATAAAATGCCAGTTTCTTTTGGAAACTGAGCAAACTATAACTAAAGCTTATCTGGAAGAATAAAAGCACAAATATAGCTGAAAATATTTTGAATTAGAAGAATAATGCTTACTCCATTAAAAAGTTAATCACACAATAAAGCAAATTACAAAATGACAATAATTAAAACATGGTTCAGGAATATAGAAGGATACCCCTCCCCCCAAAAAACAAGCAGATAAATAATAAATCCAGAACCCACTCAAAGTATATGTAAGAATTTAATTTTTGATAAATGTAGAATTTTCAAAACAGTAGAAGAGGGAGTTTTCAATAAGTGATGATGCAACAACAAAATA
Source organism: Bubalus bubalis (assembly GCF_019923935.1). Classification (NCBI taxonomy): domain Eukaryota; kingdom Metazoa; phylum Chordata; class Mammalia; order Artiodactyla; family Bovidae; genus Bubalus; species Bubalus bubalis. The sequence goes on from NC_059164.1 coordinate 91,120,106, forward strand.
AATATTTAGAGCCTTAATCACATCTATATCAAAAAATAAACTCCATTTGGAATAAAGATTTAAATCTAAAAAAATTGAAGGAAAAAATAGACAAATATTTATATAACATTGAGCTGGAAGACGACTTTTTCAAACATATCACCAAAAGCAGAAATCTTGAAAGGACAAATAGATTTACCTAAATAAAAAATGTAACATTTCTGTATATCAAAGATACTACAAATTAAATTGGTACATATAAGACAAGGGGCAAAATATCGGCAACATATTGAATAAACAAATGGTTAGTGATTTAAATATATAAAGAGTTCTTACAAATCAATAAAAAATGAACTCCCAACAGAAAAACTGGCAAATGTGTTCATTTATTCCTTTAACAGATATTTATTGTTCACCTAATATGTGCCAGGTATTGTGCTTCAGGCTAGAAACACAATGTTGAAGAATCTAGACAGCCAGACACAGTCTCTTTCATTCATTCCAGTATGGGAAACATAGACACAAAAAGTAAATAAACAAATAATTGTACAAATCGAGATAAGGAATTCAAAGAAACAAAGAAGTGAGAAAACAAATGGGAGGAGAGAGGTGAGCACTATTTGCAAACAATGCTCTGGGCAAGCCTTTTTAAAGATTTTTTATTTAAGCAGTTATCTAAGGGTTGTTGTTGGGGAGAGGCTAACCAAGGAGAGCAGGTTGGCAGAGATAACAGCATTTACTAAGCCCCTGGGGCTTCCCTTGTGGCTCAGCTGGTAAAGAAACCACCTGCAATACAGGAGACCTGGGTTTGATCCCTTGGCTGGGAAGATCGTCTGGAGAAGGGAAAGGCTCCCCCACTCCAGTATTCTGGCCTGGAGAATTCCATGGACTTTATAGTCCATGGGATCACAAAGAGTCAGACACAACAGCGACTTTCACTTTCAATAAGCCCCTGCGGGGCAGAAAAGCATGTTGGAGGAACCAGCGTGGTTACATCATGGTGGGCAATGAGAGAGAGGAGCACAGATAGGGTTGGAGAGATAGGTAGGGGTCAGATTGTGCAGGACTGTGAGTCATGATAAAGGGTTTAGATTTTATCTTACAATTTACTCAATTCAATTGAGGAGTAAGGTCATTGTCACCACTCTATGAAGAATGTATTTAAGTGGGTCATAGGTCATGAGTGAAAGTAGAACAGGTAGGCTGGCTGTTAAAATAATCAGATGAGAACAAACAGTGATTAGATTTAAGTGATGGCACTGAAAATGAAAAGAAGACATTAAAGTACATTTGGGGGGCAAAATGGTTGTATTATGCTGGTCTACTTGATGTATGGGAGAGATGAAAAGAATCAAACAGGACACATAGGTTTCTGGCTTGAGAAATTGGTTTTATTTGTGGCGCTCTTTACTGTAACAGGGGAAACAGGTTTGGGGTGAGAATGAGGAATTAGATTTGGGACATGTTAAGTTAGAAAGATCTGAGTCAATCAAAGGAAGATATTAATTAAGCAAGCAATTAGATATGTGAGTCTAAAACTTAGAGGAAAGATCAAAGTAGGAATCATAAATTTGTAACTTATTAGCATAAAGCCAGTACTTAAATCCATGGCAATTGATAAGATCCTCCTGGGAAAGAACATAGAAAGAAAAAAGGGACCCAGTGGAGGTTTTAAAAAAACAAAAACCGTCAACATTTCAAAGTTAGGCAGGAGACAGAGCATAACATAAGGAGCAAACAGTGAAGCAGGAAGAAAATCTGGACAGAATAGTCTTGAATATGAAGAGAGAATCTTTAAAGAAGTAGGGAGTGGTCAAGGTGAAGACAGGAAAATATCCTTTTGGATAGGGTAATATGGAAACTCCGGGAGATGGTGAAGGACAGGGAAGCCTGGCTGCTGCAGTCCATAGGGTCACAAAGAGTCAGTCAGGCACGACTTAACGACTGAACAACAACATGGAAGTGGGTGGTGGCTTTAACTGGGCACTTTCAGGAGCGGGGGTGAGGGTGTCACACTGTGAACGTGAACAGATCAGAAAATGAAGACAATCTATAGGATAATTCCTTAAAGAAGCTTGGTCATGAAGGAGAGCTGAGAAACGGCTAATAGATGGAAAAGATGTGCCTGAGGGAAGCTTTGGTTAAGAATACTGGAGCGTGTTTGCAGGCTCATGAGAATGATTCATTCGAGACAGAAATTGACATCACGGAAGAAAAGGGAACGCCTAAGGAAAAAAGTCCTTGTAAAGGCAAGAAGGGTTGAGATCCAAAGTCCAAGAGGAGGAGGTGGCCTTTGAAACTTCCTCCATAGTCACAAAAAGGAAGTTGGTGGTTACCAAGGCAGCTGGGTTGGGAGTGGAGGGTCTTGTGCTGGGAAGATGGAGTTTGTATGTAACATCTATTTTTCAAGGGAAATTTAAAGTAAACAGGGAGGAGGAGATTGGGAAATTCTGAGCAGAGATGAAAAGGTATAAACAGAAGTGGGAAACTGAGGCTATAGTAGGAATAATAGCACCAATTTGAGGTTTGAGATAAAGGACTCAAAGTAAAACTGTGATTTCCTTAAAGAAAATGTCCAGCTGTCCCAGTCAGGCCAATGGAAGGCAGACAGTAAGGTTCATTCAGAGTTGAGATTTTACCAGGAAAGCAAACTGAAAAAAATTGAAGTTCAAGACTGCTGAGAGGACTTTATTTCAAGGATGATAATAGTGATGGGTCACAGGATCTAGGCTAGACAAGTAAGTGACAAGGGCTGATAAATAGTGGGAAAAATGAAGTTAATTAATTGTCAGTGAACAAAGGATCCAGGCTGATAGGAAGATGGTGATCAGAGTGGAATGATGGATAAGGTGTTAGCTCAGGTCTTCCTTCAGGTCCTCCTAGAAGCTGGGAAAGATTGAGGGCAGGAGGAGAAGGGTGACAGAGGATGCGATGGTTGGATGGCATCACAGACCCAATGGACATGAGTTTGAGCAAACTCTGGGAGATGGTGAAGGACACGGAAGCCTGACATGCTGCAGTCCCTGGGGTCACAGAGAGTCAGACACGACCTGAATAACAACAACCACTTCTAGAAGCAGACACGGAGGCAGGGTTTAACTTAGAAGACTTTTATTGAGGGGACATCTGTGAAGCAAAGAGGGAAAGAATCAGGAGCAGGGCGCAGTCTTCATACCATAACGCAAGTCTGACACCTAGAAAAGGAGAGGGAGGTTGGGCAAGAAGAGCCTTAGGCTCATGTGGCACGGTTCTAAGAAAGTTTCAGTCAGGTTGCTGAGGAGTACGCAGACCGAAGTTGCTCGTTGGAGGAGTCTGGTATCTCACCCCGACTCTGCTCAGTCACAGACTAAGCAGCCCAGGAGACGCACTAACCTCGGTGCAAACCCAGTAGAGGATGCCCTGGGATGGCAAATTAGAACCCGGGAGCAAGGGCTGATTCGGAGAGGAACAAATGGTCATTGGGTATGAAGTTACAAGGAGGGAACTGGAGGTTGGAATTCAAGTTTAACCACAGTATGGGTCACAAGACTCTGGACAGCGCGGGTCACCAGCCTGTGATGATGGGATTTGAGGTGAAGAAGATTAAAATGGGAACTAGGCTTTGAAGAACTAATGATGAAGGGAAATGACTAGGAACTCGACAAATTAGGAGGGAAGAGGATGGTACTCTCCGGTGGCAAGATTCTCAAAGAAGCCGGGATTATGGCAGACGGGATGAGGAAGTCCTCGCACCCGCTAGCCCTAAGGCACACGGTCCTCCTGAGGGGCTGCGTGGGACAGAGGTCGGTAAAGCGCGGGGTGACGGCAGGGCGCCGGCAGCTGAGGCCCCCGGGGAGAGCTCCGGCGGGTGCGGCGGGAGGAGAGGTGCGACGGGCGAGGCCTGAGGTACTGGGCTGCGCGGGGCGCGGCGGCGTCCGGGCGCGGCCGGGCGGCGGCGCTCACGGGGCCGCGGGCTTCCCGAGGCCGCGAGCGGCGTGCTGGCGCTCCCGGGCGGCGCCGCCGCGGAGCTTGGCGCGGCAGCTGGCGGCGGCCTGGCGCGTGGTGACGGCGCCCGCGGGCGGGCAGCGGCTCCCCGGGGCGGCCGGGCGCAGGGCGGCGGCGCTGCGGGGCGACGGCTTCCCGAGGCTTCGGCCCGCACGGGCGGCAGCGATCCCCAGGGAGAGAGACAAAGATACGCCGGTTAGAAACAGGCCGAACGCGCCGGCGCCTCCCCGCTAATACAAGGAGCCGCCAACCCCAACTCAGCGCGATGCCATTTCCGCCCAACAGGTTGTTTGTCGTAGACACAGGAGATAAACCTGTGTTCATCAGGGGAAGACAGCATCCAACTGAAGTGTCATTAAACATGTTCTTAGCCATTTAGGAAAAGGTATCAAAACCCTTAAATTCTTTTGACCCAGAAGTTCTAGTTTGAGAGTTTTCCCTTAAGGAATAATGAATACATGCAAAATTTTCATACGGGGTATTCACTGCAATATCTACAACAGCAAAAAACAGGCAAAATGAAACAGCAATTTAAAGAAAAACTGGGACTATCCTATAACCAACAGTAAGATTAAAGTCTTAAGAGTTGATTCAGTTCAGTTCAGTCGCTCAGTTGTGTCCGACTCTTTGTGACCCCATGAATTGCAGCCAGCCAGGCCTCCCTGTCCATCACCAACTCCCGGAGTTCACTCAAACTCATGTCTATCAAGTCAGTGATGCCATCCAGCCATCTCTAAGAGTTGATACTAACCTGTTATTAAAAGAATACCGGGATATACTATCTATTCATATGGAAAGGTATACTAGATAGAATAAAAAAAATAGCTTAATCCTCATTTGTGGTGTGTGGGAATGGGTGTATACATATGTGTGTCCATGTGGATACATACACGACACACCATGCATGTATAAAATAATGGAAACACTCCAAACTGTTAAGTGGTTATCTTCAGGTGATGAGGCTGCAGGTAATCTTTACATATTTCCCAAATTGTATCTTTATAATAAAAAATTCAAGTAACCTAATAAATGGCACTTAGTCTATTCTTATGTACCCATTCTTTCTACCAATTCAAAATTGTTTTACATTGTGTAGCAAAGTGATGGACATCAAAAGATTTTAAGAATGAATGAATGATTTCCACAGAAGTAATTTATCCTCCTCAAAAGTTCTGAGTAAATCACAATATTTCAGAGCAGTTTATGCCTTAAACATTATGCAGTGAATCAAAACCACTGTCTTCTGTGAAGTTATACCTTTACTCTATTAAGTATTCCTACTTCAGGTGAAAAAAAAAGACTTTCTGAGCTTCTAATGAACCTAATTTGATTTGTAATCTCCACAGACTTGGGAACACAAGGTTTGCTGGGGGGGAAAAAAAAAAAGTTACCACACTTTTGGAACAAATGTTTTAGATAATACCAATTTTTTAACAATGTATTCAATAATTTGCTTTTCAACTTGAAGGAACTTAGTGGGAGCAAAACTGAAGTATTACAATAAACTAGTCAAAACCTTATATCTTGGTTTTCCAGTCATAACAAATTTAAGTTTTTAGCTCTTATTAAGTAACATCAAGGGAATCTTTTGGGTGATAATAAAATTTTATACCACCATAACAAATGGAAGGAATTATAAGGCTTTGTCATTGAACTGATAGAAGATCCATTAATACATAAATTCCAATGATATTTTAGGCCAAAGGGACCTCAGAATTGTGAGACTTTCCTTAATTTTTCCATAATTTTGGATTTTCATAAATCCAAGCTGTTTATTGGAATGTTGCTTAACCAGAGGATGATCTAATCAACCACACCACCCTGCAAGTTTCCTTCCCTCTGTAGGTAGGTATGGGATAAAACAATCATGTCTAGAGACATTCATTTTTGTAGAATTTAAAAAAAAATTATCAGAAATAAAACATACAGAAAGAACAAATACTAAGTGGCCAAAAATTTGTGTTAACCAACTGCTGAACAAAAAGTGTGTATGAACTTTTTATAAAGCAGTGTCTCTCCAAAATCCTTATTTTACACCAAATGATTTAACATAGCAGGATTAAATGCAGATAAGACAGAAGAACATTTATTTTTGATGTTATCATCCAACTTTCATCTGGTGTGTTGTACAGCAATTTCAATTCAACATTTTTGAGTGTCTGTTGTCTCAAGCACTGTGCTCAGACCAAAAAAAAAAAAAGATAATTTGAGATTCCTTCCTTTGAAAAGCTCTATCTAGAAAATTACCTTCAGATTATTCAGATAACTCCAACCCTAAGGCTAACCTGAATCCCTAAATCACCCTTCAGTCCTGCCAAAGCTTTTCATCTCATTATTCTTCAGATGAGCTTTCTAATTTCCTGTCATTCCTTTGCTCAAATTCATCCAGAGAATCCCATTGTTTCCACACTAGCGAAGTTATTAGTTCTTAATCTTTCAGGGGAGTCAAAGACTAGTGAGATTCTGATTAGACATGGACTTCGTCTTCCAGAAGCATGCACAGAAATGCATACATACACCATATACTTCACTGCACTAGAAACTGATTTCCTGAACATAAGCAATATAGAAAAAGCAATATTTACAAAGAAAGGAATCCCTCCTTCATCCTTTCTTGCAGGAAAAATAGTGACTTCCTGAAAGAAATTTTAAAATTTTAACAGCTCAATAGTAAATCTCAGTAAAAACCTGGCTTGATTTGAAATTCTAATATGGTCTTTGACATAGTAACACATAGATAACCTTTGATAATCAATTGTAACTTTATTCTCCATGGCCATAAGTGTTCAATTCCTTGACTCACAAAGGTACACAGAACCAAAGCCGAATTCCATAGAATGCTTTGTCAGATTAAGGCAGCCTGTGTACTAGAACACTAAATTCCTCCCAGAGTTTCAAGCCAAAGTCAAGTCCCATTATTTCCTCTGCCTTCAATTTCAATTAAGACCTCTGGAAAGGCAGCAAATTTCTGTCTAGTAGAGAAAAACGTCATATTCTGTTCCCATCTCTTGGCAATACCTCTTGGAAAGGTGGTAACAGCTGCTGACATGGAAAGTAATGAGGCATGGCTATCCCTTCCAATGACACGTGGCTATCCCTTCCTCATCAGAGAAGGAAAACAATGATGCATGCCTGATGTCACAGGTGCACATCTGACCTCAGAGTGCTATCAAACTTTTTCTGCCATTTGAATAATTATCAGACAGTAGGGGAGAGAGATTATTTTGAAGATGTTGACAGTCTTTCCAGTTTCCAAAGAGTCCTAAAATGAAATTTGTGATGACATGAGAGAGCACATGAAAATGTGAAGCCTGATGTACCAAGAGACTTCAGTAGTTTTATCCAGTTACATGATGAATGGAAATGGCGGGCTCATTTTTTTCCAACTCTGGAGTAAATGATATCATTTGACAAGCAGTGCCCCAATTCACCATGGGGTCACTAGGAGTCGGACACGACTGAGCAACTTCACTTTCACTTTTCACTTTCATGCATTGGAGAAGGGAATGGCAACCCACTCCAGTATTCTTGCCTGGAGAATCCCAGGGACGGGGGAGCCTGGTGGGCTGCCGTCTATGGGGTCGCAGAGAGTCGTACACGACTGAAGCAACTTAGCAGCAGCAGCAGCCTCAATTCTCTTTCATGGACCATATTTAACAAACTTAGCATCAAACCACTTGACTCTCCACTCCCCTAACATACAATGTTCTCTCCCTCCTCTCATGTATTCAAATGCTCGAGACCCTCAGCCATTGTAATAAGCTTTCCCTGATTAACTGCAGTCTGAAATGACCCATCCATTTTTTTTAATGAATTCCTGCAATTTTTTCTATTTATGACTGTCCTAAAATGTGTATTATCATGAGACCACCAGCTTCAAAAATGTATTATAATCTGTATTTTTACAAACATTAGAAAGATCTGTGGCAATTTCTCCAATTTTCCTAAACCTATTTTGCCATTTTTAAAAGAATAATTTATCCCCAGAATGATGGAGAGGAAAAAGCTGACAACAACTGTTGCTGGAGTGACAGATCAACTGACCTCAATTATTCCTTTCTGTACTCATTTTCACACACAAAATTTGATTTTTCAAGTCTATATTTGCCAGATCCGTAATGTCAATGTTGACTGTTGAGTTTACCACCATTGTACCTCTACCCCTAGATTGTCCAACCATGCCTCCCAACTCCCATGGTCATCCTACTATTCTAAGAATTCAGACCACTTTCAAAATAACTTTATGAAAAAGAATTTAAGCAGATCTGAAATGAAGATAAACTGATTAGATGGAAAGGCCTACAATCAACATCATCTATTCAAACAAGATATAAAATTATGCTGAGCAGTAACTTGAAGATTATCTCTTTCAATAGATTCACATTATAAACACAAGAACTGTGGGGAATGGGGTATTTTGGAATAAGAAACTTAAATTTTAAAAGTATCAGTATTTCAACAACAAAACGATAGCAGAATCATACAGAGCCAAAAGGGATTGGCCTAATTCATTAGCTCATGGATTCAACACTAATGATAAATGCAATTAAGGAGTTAAAAGAAAAAGAAATTAAAACAATGAAAGTAACTCAAAATGTGAAAGATGAGATTGATTAGTAACCCAAAGAAATGGCCCAAAAGATTGTCTTTGACATTAAAAGTATACCAAGGTAACCTGAACTTAACAACAGTTACACTTATTATCATTTATTGTATGCCAGGCATTGGGCTGTTTCACATAATTAGTGCAATTTTATTAAACTCTAATGCAGAAAAACTTTGCTAAAGGAGAAAGAAATCAAGAAAGCAAAAGCTGGCCATCTGTCTGCATTGTGGTCTACTAGGAAGGATGCTCTGAGAATTGATGAATATCTAGTCTGAGTGGCAAGTATATTCCTATGGGAAAACTGAACGTATCATACTACCAGAGCTTACAGATAATGGTCACTAAGAGCTGATTCAATGTTCATCAAGAAATCTTCAGATTATAATTAGTTTTCCATGTATATTTGTCTATTGGGGGAAATTACACTGAACCATAAACAGAAGTCAGTGTCCCTGATATATTTCACAACAAACTTAAAAACTAGTGTTTTGGGCTTCCCAGGAGACAAAGGTTCATGTAGTCAAAGCTATGGTTTTTCCAGTAGTCATCTAAGGAGGTGAGAGTTGGACCATAAAGAAGGCTGAGCTCCAGAGAATTGAGGCTTTCCAACTGTGGTGCTAGAGAACTCCTGAGAGTCCCTTGGACAGCAAGAAGATCAAAGCAGTCAATGCTAAAGGAAATAAATCCCGAATATTCACTGGAAGGACTGATGCTGAAGCTCCAATACTTTGGCCACCTGATGTGAAGAGCTAACTCATTGGAAAAGACACTGATACTGGGAAAGAGGGCAAGAGGAGAAGTGGGCAACGGGATGAGACAGTTGGATGGTGCCAACGAACAGGAGTTTGAGCAAACCCTGAAAGATAGTGAAGGACAAGGAAGCCTGGCCTGCTGCAAACCATGGAGTTGCGAAGAGTCAGACACGACTGAGCAACTGAACAACAAAGGTGGCTCAGTGGTAAAGAACCCACCGGCCAACAAGGAGATACAGTTTGATCCCTGGGGCAGGAAGATCTTCTGGGGAAGGAAATGGCAACCCACTCCAGTATTCTTGCCTGGGAAATGCCATGGACAGAGGAGCCTGGCAGGCTATAGTATAGGCAGTCTCTAAGATATGACTTAGCAACTAAACAACAACATCACTGTGGTATTTATACTTAAATATTTATCTGTAAGACTGGCTAGAATGACAGTCCTTAAGCACCTAGTCATCTTGCTAGTTGAATCAATAATGGCCCTAGATGAACCAATAGGACCAGCTTTAGAAAGCAGTGACCATGCAAAGCTAAGTGTGAGGTCTAACAGGGAAGCTAGTCTGCCCTCTCTGTCTTGCTGTTCACCATCTTCAAATTACGATGCCATGTGATTTCAAACACATGCATACAAGAACAATTTAATTCGAAATGGGAATAATGGAAAAAGGAGGAACAAAATATAGCATTGTTTCTCCATGTTCCAGTGAACCTTGTGAATTTAGAGTTTAGTTTCTACAGCAGAGAAGGCTGAAGATTTATTTTTGTTTTTCTGGCACCAATAAGTAACTGTTTCATCTATTAAAAGAACTAGTCACCTAAGCAAAAAGTAAATGTTCAAGAACTTGGACATATAAACTTTTACTGAAGAATAAATACCAAAACATTTCTCATGTCCACAAATATATGCAATAGGCAGTTACTTACGGGTTTTGTTCTGTTTGGGGTGTTTTGTCAGTTTTTGTTTTCTGATAACATCTCCAGAGGTGAAAGATCTAATAATAAATACAGCCAGGTCCTAACATGACTTATCACAATTCTTGACAAGATGTTCACAGCATCACATCAAGAATTCCAAGGTCAGAATGCAGTTAGGACCCTGTGTCCATGGTCAAGGATAACACACACAGAAGTTGAACCAATGCTGTGAACCTCATGGATACAATTTTATTTGTACTACTACTGAATTTTAACTACTGTGGTATCATTATGAAAATACACTTTTAGTCTGATTAACTTTTTTCCAGTCAATAATGGAGTTATAATTAATATTATTTTCAAACAGAATTAGTGAATGATATGTGGAGAAGTACTGCCATCTTTAGGGAGAACGCAGGATTACTAGTAATTGAATATAAACACTTGGCCTCTGAATCCTATCATGGACACTTGGTATGGTACTTTTTTTTTTTTAATGGATTTGTCTTCTGTGATACAGTCTGGTCCAAAAGATCTAAAATCAAGCAGTTTTAACAGGCCCCATTAATGTATGAAAAATAAAGCAATAATTGCACTGACAGATAAGCTAGCCAAAATAAAACCGTGAATGATCAAAATTAAGGATATATTTTTATACAGATGACATGAGTCATCTGAAGATTAAACATGAGTCATCTCAAAAATAAAACATAGTTATAAACTGTTTTAAGAAACAAATGAAAAACTATATTTCTGTGATTAGCATATGAAGTTAGAGATTTTTAAATTTAGAAAATAAATATTTGTGGTTTAGTATTTATAGCACCACTGCTTATCACTGGCACTGAGATATAAAACTGTTTGGAACATACCATACAGGTTTTTACACAAGTTTAAAAGTAAATGATTTCCCTGAAAATTTCACCTACCATTTCCTTCTCATATAGAAAAGAAAATATCCCAATAAGCTCTTTTTGGTAACTAGCAGTAATAATTATTATCCACATTTCACTAATTTTTTAACTTTAATATTTATTATAAAATAAATCAATGACCATGATCTCTCTGAAAGAAATGTGAAACACCACATTATGTTGCACATGAGGTACTCAATCTGATATGCTAAAAGTAAAGAATAATACTTTGTTCACAGTAACTAAAGTTAGTTGTCTGATAGGCTATATAAGAAAGTTCATGGACCAAGGCATAAAAATATATGGGTTCTACAATTTTCAGACTTAATGCTAAAAAGTGGGGGGAAAAAAAACCCACCAGGAACAGAAAAGTGTGTATAGTATGCTTCCATTTGGTAAAGGTGAATATATACATTTGTATGATTATATACACATAAAACATCATGAAAGCCCAAGAAAACTGGAAACTAACTTCTTAACTCAGGGGAAGAGAATAAGAGAACCAAGAGATAGGGTAGAAAAAAAACTTACCTTTCACAGTACATCTCTTTGTACTGTTTAACTTTGTTAACATGTATACGTTATTATCTACTAAAATCATCTTTAAGAGATGTCTGGTCTCTATTCCTGACTGCTTCATTGACTTCATGCAATCACTTACCTCAGTTTTCTCCATTTAAAATGAGGTTAAACTACATCTCTAGAGTTCCCATCTACAATTCAAGAGAATTCTGGCTCAAAAGAAGGTGTATACAAAATGTATATACCAGATGGCTAAATAAAATAACTATGAGCCTTACTTTGCAGCCTGCTCTGTTCCCATTAGGCTACAAAAGCAGCATAGTAAGGAAGTCTGGGAAGAAAATTTATGTTTGTGAACTTGATAAAAGTTTGTCTTCTTTCTTTTTATTCTGTTCCAAAAGTAAAAATCTGGTTAGTCCTGGGAGTTTCTTGATGGCCTAGTGGTTAGGATTCCAGATTTTTTACTGCTGTTGGCTTGGGTTCAATCCCTGGTGAGGGAAATGAGATCCCACAAACTACACCCAACAAATACATAAATAATCTGGCTAGTCCTCCATTTATATACATGCGCACACACACACACTCACAACTCTCAAAACATTTTGATACATGAGAAAACATTAAAAATAATTATAAAGAGGTAGAATCTTTGTGGAAGCTTTTTAATAGGATTCTGAGGCAGGAAAAAGCTGAAAAATCACCCCTGTATTTCCCTAAAATTGGCCCCATAACCTCCTAAAAATCCTTCATAACCTTCATAAACACAAGATACCAGCAGACCCAGGGTAGCCAAGGGTAGAGCAATAGAAGCTTTAGACCAGTAAAAACAGGACATGAAGAGAGGACACTGACATCTGAAGAACAGAAAATGGGGACAGGCCTGATGATCCATTCATTCATAACCTTACATGCTGCAGAGCAAAACTGTTAGTCTTGAGTCTCAGTAGGTTTAGAGTATAATCATGGGGACTCTGTAGTTAAATAATAATGCACTAATAACAAAGGATAAAGAGGGGGAAAAAAGATAAATGTTCTGAGTTCAACAGAGGAAGAGGTCACAATGGGCTGGAGCTACGAGGAACACATTCACAGAAGAAACAGAACTTAAAATCTGTGAGATAAGCAAAATGATGATGGAAACATGAACAAAATAGTTTAGTTTTAGTCATAGTCTGATTTTAAATAGTAACTTGGCAAAAAAAAAAAAATTATGTTGCCACATTTTCTTGATAGAATACTTTACAGGAGTGATGACACGCTAAAGATTTATCAAAAGTGACAAACAGGCTCAAATATAAGATTAATATGCATCTAGATACAATTTACAACAGGGCAGGGTTCTAAAGTATGAGAAAACTATACCTATTCCAGGACATTTGGCCACCCTCTTCCAGTATCTTCTTGCAAGTAACTGGTATTATTTCCTATCACAACCTTCACACTCAAGAGTCAGCTCCACCCAAAATGCACAAAATGAGGAAGTCAAGCGGTGCCAGTTCTACTTTTCCATTGATTAAAACTGAGTTGGATCTGGGTAATTCAAAGAGTGATGTGCGCTTTCCTACATGAAAAAATGTCAAAACAAAATAAAAACTATTCTCTCAAGAGATTCTGTAACCATATGAACTAAGAAACTAATACAGAACCACATAATAACTTTAGGCAAAATATATAAATGCAAGGTATTATTTATGAATACAGTGTATGTGGCTTCTGCTTGATTTCCTCACCATAAGTCTTACCCTTATCCTGTCTCCAGTTTAGTCTCCTCAATGCTATCAGATGCTCCTGGTTTTTAAAATCCTTCAGCAGCTACCCCTAATTTTAAAAGTATGATTCAAACTACTCGGTATATAAGACCTTTCTTGATTTGGCTGTTATTCCTTTCCTTGGTTTATATGGGGTCTCATGTCCTCTGTACCTATCTGGAAAGTTTGCCTAGCTAACTCTTCCAAAACTCAACTTAAAAATGGATGGATGAATTATGAAAAGCCTCGCCAATCCCAGTGTGCCTTACAATTCCACTTCTGTGTATCCTTATAATGTGTTCTTCTTTCACAGTACTTGAGAAAAGGAACTGCACTTCTTCTCTCTGTAATCCTAGCACCTAACGCAGTGCCTCACACAAGCAGGAGCTCAAAATGTCTATGAAACGGATACAGTCAGCCTAAGACAGTGAAATCTGAAGAATACTCATGAAATTCTTTGACTTTTGAAACCTGAACAGGCTCCATGGGGAAGGGGAGTTTAATTTGCTTATTGTTTCTGGATATTTTTAAATAATTTTTTCATTTTCCATTCAATAGAAGTTTGCTAAATTAAAATCTTTAATCTTTAAAAGGCAAATAGATACCTCACGTAAAATACAACTAATCCTTCAAGTAACAAACACTTTAATTAACATGTAGTCAAAGGCCTGAATCACTCAAGAGGCTAAAAAAGAATCTGGGTTAACTCAACTTAGCAAATACCTGTTTGCCTGCATGGCTAGGGCACCACCTATGCATTTATAACAGGTAAACAAAGCTTAGCTGCCACCACCCTACAGCCCCCAAACCAACTATAGTCATATCAGCATTAGCGTGAGTGTGGGGTAATGCAACCGTTGACTCACATCCTTAGGGAAATAAATGCAAATGGCAAAAGGGAGAAGCCTATTATTATTTCAGAAAGGGCAGAACTACAGACCAAGGTCCGGGAAAATGTATGAAGCTTCTAAAGCTTTTCTGCCTTTGCTATCTCCTGTTTTCCTATACTGGTAAGCTATCTATTATTCATCCACTCATTCAACAAAGATTTTTTAATGTCCCAAGCATTGTGCTAGGCACAGGCTCTATACCACTCTCCCAGTCTCTTACATAAATCTCTCCAGTAGGAAGACATACACTAAACAAATTAATGCACAAATATAAACATAACTAAAAATTGTATTAGCTGACAAAATGGGAAGGAACGGAAAACAGAACTATAAGGGACATAATTTTAGACTGTCTTTATTTAGAAATGAAATTTAAGCTGAGACCTGACAATGAGTAACTTAGTTGAGCAGTGAACATACAGTAACAACAGAGCTGTCTGTGTTTTACGAAGATAGTTCTGACAGCAGCGTGGAAGACAGATTAGAGGTCAGTTAAGAGATTACTGCAGCAGTGTAGGTAAGAGATAGGAGCCCTAACTAAACTATTAATACCAAAGGTGGAGATGACAAGGAAAAGCCAAGTGTGAGACACATCCAAGGGCAGGATAGACAGACACTGACCACTGATCAGGTAAACTATGTAAGAGACAGAACGAAGTCAAGGTAATTCCTAGGATTCTAATTAGCCCAGGTTACCAGGAAGGTAGGAGTGTAAATAACTGAAACAGGGAATACATAACGGAGGAACATGCTTAAAAAGAAGCTAAGTTTGGTTTACTGAGTTTCTGTTGCTTTTAAGTAAGATATGGAGAAATATCCAGGTGGAGATGCCTGACATGTAACTTTGAAAACAAATGGTCTAATTATCAGAATCACTAGACTAGAAAATAGGTCTGGGGTCATTTCCACAGAAGTAATAAGTGATGCTTTAGGAGAGAGGAATCAGCAAAGGAGTATTAAACAAAAAAAAAAAAAAAAAAAGGAGGAAGGAAAGTCTGATCATGTTTAAAGGCCTAGAAACAAAATAAAAAGTCAGTACCAAGAGAGGAAGAATCAGAACTCAAAGAACTGTTAGTTCAATAAATATTTATCAGCATCCACCATGTTCCAGGGCTTCCCTGATGGCTCAGATGGTGAAGAATCTGCCTGCAATGCAAGAAACCCAGATTCGATTCCTGGGTCAGGAAGATCCCTTGGAGAAGGGAATGGTTACCCACTCTAGTATTCTTGCCTGGAGAATTCCATGGACAGAGGAGTCTACAGTCCATGACGTTGCAGAGTCAGACACAAATGAGCGACTCACACACACACACACACACACACACACACACACACATTCCAGAGTCCTTAAGATGCTTAAAGACACAAATAGATAACTTCAATTTAGTTATATATGGGGCACTATAGGAACACACAAGAAGGACCCAGCCAAACCCAGATCAGGACACACTCAACGAAAAAAACGGTGTCTGAGCTAAAGTTTTAAAATTAAGTGAAATCATGCAAAGAAAACTGGTAAGGACAAAAAAAATGAAATCAAGAGAATGCCTCTAGGTTTCTGAAATGCTGAACAAGATAAAAGGTTATAGAAAAGAGTTGGAAGAAGCTGAGAGGCTAACGTGAGTAAACTGGTAAGTGATTTAAATTGGTAAGAATAGAGTCATTCTTAGAAAAAAGAAGAGAACCAGATGATGAAAAAAGTCGACAAGAGATTTTGGTAGGGGGATTCCCTGGTGGTTCAGTGAATAGGAATCCACCTGCTAATGCAGGGGACATGGTTCGATCCCTAGTCCTGGAAGATTCCACAAGCATCTAGCAACTAAAGCGTGGGCGCCACAACCATTGAGCCCGAGTGCTACAACCACTGAAGCCCATGTACTCAGGGCCTGTGCTCCACGATGAGAAGCAACTGTGGTGAGAAGTCCGAGCACTGCAATGAAGACCCAGTGCAAGCAAAAATAAATAAGTAAATAAATACTTTCTAAAAAGAGATTATACCTATATTTTTAAAAAATGTTTTGGTAGGAAATTTACAGAAGATTTTGGGGCAAATGTTACAGAAGGGAGGTTGAGTGAAGCTGCCAACCTGTATGAGGATTTGGGAAGAGATGGGAGAAAACTTAAATGAAGTCTGCTGAGCTTAATGTAACTGTACCTTTCTATCTTCTTAGAAGATTTCTGTAAAACTGTAAAAGGTTCATCATTTTCCAAAGCTTTGGAAGTCTGTCTGTTTCTTTTGGATGCAATACCATGCTGAGACCAGCCCAAAGTGATCCAGTTATAAGTGACCATGAAAATGTTGGAAACGTAAATTTTTGTAAGCATTAATGGTCATAGGGGCTTTCCTTGTGGCTCAGCTGGTAAAGAATCTGTCTGCAATGCAGGAGACCTGGGTTTTATCCCTGGGTTGGGAAGATCCCCTGGAGAGGAGAAAGGCTCCCCACTCCAGTATCCTGGCCTGGAGAATTCCATGAACTATACAGTCCATGGGGTCACAAAGAGTCGGACACTACTGAACAACTTTCACTTTTCACAACGGTCATAGAGAGATCAAGTACAATGGGAAGCAAGAAGGCATTAGGTTTAACATTTATGTGGTCATTGATGCCCTTCAAGTGAACTTTCAACAGAAATGTAGGGGTAGGAAAAAACTACAGATGATTCACACGTGAAGGGTATAGGCATGGTTCAATATTGTCATTCATTCAATAAATATTTGCTGAATGCCTACTATGTACCAGGAACTGCCCTAGGCGCTGGAGAATCAATGATGACCAAGGCACAGGTCTCCTGAGAGTTTGATAGAGAGGGGAGACAACAAAATAGGCAACTACAGTAGTGAAATTAGTGCTAAAGTATTCTGAGAGCCTAACAGAAGTTTAAGAAAACCAAACTACCACACAACTGCACTCATCTCACATGCTAGTAAAGTAATGCTCAAAATTCTCCAGGCCAGGCTTCAACAGTATGTGAATTGTTAACTTCTAGATGTTCAAGCTAGATTTAGAAAAGGCAGAGGAAAACCAAGAGAGTTCCAGAAAAACATCTACTTCTGCTTACTGACTATGCCAAAGCCTTTGACTGTGTGGATCACAACAAACTGTGGAAAATTCTTCAAGAGACAGGAATACCAGACCACCTGACCTGCTTCTTGAGAAATCTGTATGCAGGTCAAGAATTAACAGTTAGAACTGGACGTGGAACAACAGACTGGTTCCAAATCAGGAAAGGAGTATGTCAAGGCTATATATTGTCACCCTGCTTATTTAACTTATATGCAGAGTACATCATTCGAAACACCAGGCTGGATGAAGCACAAGCTGGAATCAAGATTGCTGGGAGAAATATCAATAACTTTAGATATGCAGATGACACCACTGTTATGGCAGAAAGTGAAGAAGAACTAAAGAGCCTCTTGAAAGTAAAAGAGGAGAGTGAAAAATTTGGCTTAAAACTCAACATTCAGAAAACTAAGATCATGGCATCCAATCCCATCACTTCATGGAAAATAGATGGGGAAACAATGGAAACAGTGAGAAACTTTCTTTTTCTGGGCTCTAAAATCACTGCAGATGGTGACTTCAGCCATGAAATTAAAAGATGCTTGCTCCTTGGAAGAAAAGCTATGACCAACCTAGACAGCATATTAAAAAGAAGAGACATTGCTTTGCTGACAAAGGTCCGTCTAATCAAAGCTATGGTTTTTCCAGTAGTCACATATGGATGAGTGCTGGGCTCTAAAGAAAGCTGAGCGACAAAGAATTGATGCTTTTGAACTGGTGTTGAGAAAGATTCTTGCGAGTCCTTTTACTGCAAGCAGATCCAACCAGGCAATCCTAAAGGTAATCAGTCCTGAATATTTGTTGAAAGGACTGATGCTGAAGCTGAAACTCCAATACTTTGGCCACCTGATGTGAAGAAATGACTCATTTGAAAAGACTCTGATGCTGGGAAAGATTGAAGGCAGGAGAAGGGGATGACAGAGGATGAGATGGTTGGATAGCATCACCGACTCGAGGGACATGAGTTTGAGTAATCTCCGGGAGTTGGTGATGGACAGGGAAGCTTGGTGTGCTGCAGTCCATGGGGTTGCAAAGAGTTGGACATGACTGAGCGACTGAACTGAATTTAATGGAAGTTTGACAGTGAAAGTAAAGAGGAACAGATGGCAGTAACTAGACTGAAGATAGTCTGGAAGGGAAGTTCACTTACTGACTGAAAGGAATTTGGGCATGTTTGTAGGTCAAGGGGGAGAAGTTTGGGGAAAGGAAGATAGAAATGGGGAGGAGGACAGAGAGAAGGGTTGCTGGAGAAAGGTTTGAGGAAGACTGACTAGCAAAGGTAGAAGTGGTAAGTTTGGAAAAGAAGAACACGTCTTCCTTCAAAGAACCAAAGACAGAAGACAAAAAAAAACTGTGATGCCAAAGGGGAGCGTAAAGAAATGTTTCCTACTTTTGCCATGATATAGGCAAGGCTGCCTCTTATTAAGGAAGAAAAATAGGGCTGAAGGCTTTAAGAACAAGGTAAAAGTTCTGAAGAAGAGATGTGAGAATCGGATAACTGAAATAACTAATTCTAATTCCTAAGATAACATAAATAAAAGGAGAGGCGATCAACAACTGTATACTTTGTTTACATTTGGGAGTGGAATATAAAAGTGAAATGTGAACTGCATTTCACAGAATTCCATAGACATGAATTAAACAAAGGCAAATCTTTAAAAAAATTATCAAAAAGTCACTAAATGTACATCCATACAGTGCGGAAGTGATTATAGACCATTTGTTAGGGTACACAGTCAATACAGCACTCCCATGAAACTGAACCTGTCACCATTACTTCGTAGCAACGGCAGATGCTGCTGCTGCTGCTGCTGCTAAGTTGCTTCAGTCGTGTCCAACTCTGTGCGACCCCATAGACAGCAACCCACCAGGCTCCCCCATCCCTGGGATTCTCCAGGCAAGAATACTGCAGTGGGTTGCCATTTCCTTCTCCAACGCACGCAAGTGAAAAGTCAAAATGAAGTCGCTTAGTCGTTCCTGACTCCTAGCAACCCCATGGACTGGAGCCTACCAGGCTTCTCTGTCCATGGGACTTTCCAGGCAAGAGTACTGGAGTGGAGTGCCACTGCCTTCTCCGAACAGCAGAAGTTAGGAGGGTCAAATAAAAAAGTCAGGAAACAGAAGCCATCAGTAACAGAAACAAAGAGAAATACACAGGTAGAGAAGCTATCCAGATTAGAAGATGAGGTAACAGGAAAATAAACTTATAAGCAAAGACATATTGTGGACTAAAATAAGCCTGAAAATAACTGATGTAATGTTCCTGCTTTCCTTCTTTCCTTCCTTCAACATTCTCTTAGCACCAATTATATGCCAGGCACACTGGGAGGCATCAGTGATACAAAGACAAGATGTAATGCTTACTTGTAAACTCAGAATATGTTCTTGTACCCATAGCCTAATGTTTACAATAAATAATAAAACTGAAAGCTGTTCTGAGTTTTGCTACTAAAAATTATGCTTTGTTCTATAAGATATTACTCACAAAGAAGCAAAATTATATCAAAAAGTTTAACAATTTCTTGAACAATTAGCAAAAGGTGCTGCCAAAAATAAGCCACCCATAAAATAATATGCTCTAACTTAATAAACTGCTGTCCATCTTGACTTTATCACAGATGTTACATCTGACTTTTTCTTAAACGGTTGGATTAATACCAACGAAAAGGCAACAAATATCAAATGGCAAAGCAAGATAACAGAAACTATTTGCCAAGTGCTGGAAAGTATTTTGGCAGCCAACGCACAGCAACTGTAGTGATCACTGTAATCGAATTAACATATATTTATTGAGCTCATGAGCCAGGCATTGTGCTAAGTATACTACATACATCATTAAACTTTTATAAACTCCCACAACAAACCTATATATACCATAGTTTCTAATACCGTCATTTTACAGACAAAAAAACTGAAGCTTAGGAAAACTAAGTAACTTGCCCAAACTACAGTTAGTAAGCAAAGGAGACATGGCTTGAACTCCAGTATGCCTGATTCTTGAAAAGCCATGCTTTAACCACTGTGTGATTCTGTTTTCCCAGAAGGAAATGGTGCCAGACACATGATGACACTCAGTAGTGCCTGTCGTTGAAGGAATGAATGAGACGATATAAAGCAGCTATTGCAGAGTATGCCCAAATGTGGAAAATACAAGAGCAGAAGCAGTACTTTAAGGATTCACTAAATCACCAACTCAAATTGTGCAGCATAATTGTGGGTGTCTGGAAAATCACAGCAACTGACAGAACGGCCTAATATGCTGTTACAGGAAATGGAATGGCTCTTTTTGAGTGGAAACTCCAGGCTGTCTCTGAATCTACAAAGCCAAAGATGGAAACAGCACTGGTTCAGGAAAGGAACTGCAGGTGCTGATCAGAGAACTCTTCACATTTTTCTCAGCATGGAAAGGACTGTTGATGCTATATTAACAATCAAGCCCACAGGTTACCTTTAATTCTATCACCTTTAAAGTGGAAGAAAATCACGTAGACTGGAAAGGTTATAACATTCTGAAAGTGAAATACTGATCCCTTTTTTAGAAGACTGGCACCAAAAACTCCCCTTTACTGGGTCCAGGGGCATGTTTTATGACACTGACTCTGCTATCACAATCACCAACAGCAGGACAGGAACAGCAAAAGTATGGCCAGCAACCCACAAAGAGGCCTGGCATGGTCGATTTGCCCAACAAGAATGCAGCTAATGGAACCAATCAGATTGTCTCTTTTAGCAGGCTAAATTCAAGCTATATGGAGAGGGAAAGTAGCTGAAAAACACAGAGAAGACAAGCAGCAGAAGTAATGAGGCAGTTATGTACCACACCAAGATACCAAATGAGGTAAAAGGTTTTTTTTTTTTTAAGGTAAAAGCAGAGTCTGAGAAGGGCTAATAGGAGCCGAGAAGCCATACTCCTGCTGCTAAGAGGGTAACACCCAGTCATTAGAGTTGCATTACTTTTTCCTGGTTTCTCTAGTACTTAGTTGAAATCTACATGGTGAAGCCAGTCTGTACGATTATTCCTAGACTCTCTTAAGGCTGAGCCATTTCTCTCTTATCCCCACAATGCTCTCAAAGAAACCTCTCTTTACCAGCTATGGATCAATTTTAAAACTCTGTGCTTGCAACAATAAAAAGAGTAGCATGATGCTTTATAAAGGGTCACACATGTGCAATCAGATGACCTGGCAAATTGAGTGGTGGCTGGGTCTCACTTCCATCTTGCAGAATCTGTGGTTTGAAGACATTGTGTTCTTTAGCTCCAGTTAACTGTCTCCGGAAGAAATGACCTTCAAAGAAGTATCTTAAACCTTACAAATTAACAATTCATATCATGATAATTATACACTTAGAAACCGAAAAGAGATCCAGGGCAGATAAAGGCAACAAAACCATCTCCTTTAAAAGTTTCTTCCTCTGGTGTGTTTTTTTATGTATCCAAATTTCAAGGCAAATAAGTGATTTTGTCCACTTACAATCATAAGGAACAACAGGTAGCTAGTCAGGCAAAGAAAGGATAAATTGGAAAATCATGAAAGCGTGGTGAGGCAAGTTTAACTTGGGGATATAAATATTGAAGGTGACTCACAAATTTCACTAAGTGCGTTCGTGCCTAACTCTATGACAATCCCATTAGCCCATCTTATGTCCTCAGAGCTTGCCCATTCAAAGGAAAGGAGAATGAAGCTCAGAAAGTCTCAAACATCTACAACTGTCCAAATGTTGGATTCCAAGGAACTCAGTAAATAATCTAATGAGCAAAAGGCATGAAAATGACATGGCCACTCTCCTACAGAAGCTTATATAGAATGATCCTAACAATTTATATGTCAAAAACCCAAGAACACTACAAACAACTCTTCTCCCTGAAAGTTATTTTTTTCATATAATTCAATCACTTGTACACACAATGTTCCTAGTATTTGGCTATTTTTTTTTTCTTAGAAGTATTCCTAACTTTTTCTTCTCATCCAAAATAAAAACTACCAGACACAACCAGGTACTTTGGAATTTAGGTCTACCAAAGCATCAGTATAGCCAAGAAGAGTCTCAACTTTTTAAAAATATTATTTTTGCACAGCTTAGAAAGAAACTCTGTCTAAAAGCCACAGTTCCATTTCTCAGAGCTAATTTCTTTTCAAGATAATTCCACAGATAGAAGGAATTAACTAATATTCAAAACCTGAGTTGTAAAGAGTTCTATGCATTTAGGCTTCACCCTGGTAATTTCTCCTCTGAAAATAACATTAGTACACGCTCTACACAGAAAGTGTTACCAGATTATATAGAGCAGGACACCCAGATAGGCTGCAAGTTACTCAAGCATTCAAAGTGGGATTATTCGTTTGTTTGGGTTTGGCTATTTTTTTCAACCACATCATTCTATTGCTTAAACATTACAATGTTTTGTATATCAGGAATATGCTCAGATACCTGACGTAAGAATTTGACTGTCAGAGTCATGAAGCCAGACAACCCAAGAATGGTAACCCTAGCACTTGATCTGCAGTTCAAGATATAAGAGTTTATCCAAACTGAGGGACAAAGGTTCTCTGGTGTTGCAATTATCCCCATACACAAAAATTTCTAAAATTGTCATTTTATGGTTAAAAAATCCATGACCAGTAACAGGCAGGTATGCCACTGAAATCTCTCAGCAGATAATTTAACACTGCTTGGGCCTCAGCTGAAACGTGGAATACTGCCACTAATGACTACCACTGGCAAGACAAGTACCGTTACTTATCTCTTCACGACACATTCACCAAAGCAATTCCCAACCTGGCCCAAATCATGCTCTCCTGAAGAATCCACTTTATACAACTAAATACTTGCTTTTAAATAATTAGTTCATAGTCTTTCAACTATGTTACTCAATATTTGCTCCATGTCAGTATTTCACACATGCCCAAAACCAAAATATTGTGTGATATAACAGATATTAATGAGAATTTTAGGACAGATGGGTTGTTCTAAGGAGTAATGATAAAAACAAGCCTAACACTGAATGTGTTTAAAACTACCAATACCTTTTTCAAGATAAATGAAAAACAAAGAAGTAGGAATGATAAGCCAATAACATCAGATTAGAAGAAAACTGGTAGCAAGTAATAATATAGTTGGTTGTCATTTCCCAATTAAACACAAAAGCGGCAGCTAAAATCTAATACACAGCAATGAACTCTCTTCTAAGGAAACATTTTCATTTAAACTTAAGTTTACAAGGTAATGAAAAAAATCCCACATTTATACTGTGAAATCTCACATTTATGATTACTTATAGCAATCATATCTAACAATTACTGTAACATGACAAGGACCTTCTCTAAGCTTCTATTTTTCTGTTCTGTAAAGTGGTGTTAATAAAGGAACAGCTCTTACTTCATAGAGTTGTTGGTGGATTACAGGCATCAGGCATGTAAAAGATTAGCAAAGTACTTGGTATATAGTAAGCACTCCATGCTAATTACTATTGGCTAATACTAAGAAATTCTCCTTATTACTATGAACTCTCATTTTAGTGCTGGTGGCACTTTCTAAAATAAATTAAATCTATCAATACTGAGATAACAGAAGTTTAGGAGATTAAGACCCAAACGTCTCCAAGTATATGACAGCACAATTTAGATGGAAAAGGTTTTACTACTACTAAAAAGTAGTAACTTACTGTAATATCAAACATGTACTTATAGTGCCTGGGTATATATATAAAACGTACAAGACACTAAACAAAATTATCAAGATGTAGTTAAAAATACACAATCAAGCAAATTAATTCTGCTGAGTGTGCACGGGCAGTAAAACCTCCAAGTCTGAAGCAGATGCACCTTCGGTATTCAATAAATTCCCCTCCGTTTGTGGCATGACAGTGGTGATTATATGCAGAGAAAGAAGCTTGAAAAATAATAAACCTGACAAATTAAGTATAGATTGATAAAAATTCAGGAAGAAATGAGCTCTCTTTCCACCCTTTTACCTTCTTAAAAAAATGTTTTAGCGATCTTAGTACTAATGATCTGTTAATTAACCAGAAGAGAAAAAAAAAGGAAAGAGCTAGAAGCTCAGCTCAGTCTATACCCCGACCAGTAATGCTGAAGAAGCTGAACAGTTCTATGAAGACCTACAAGACCTTCTAGAACTAACACCCAAAAAAGATGCCTTTCTCATTATAGGGGATTAGAATGCAAAAGTAGGAAGTCAAAAAATACTTGGAGTAATAGGCAAATTTGGCCTTGGAGTACAGAATGAAGCAGGAAAGGCTAATAGAGTTTTGCCAAGAGAATGCACTGGTCGTAGCAAACACCCTCTTCCAACAACATAAGAAAAGACTACACATGGACATCACCAGACGGTCAACACCAAAATCAGATTGATTATATTCTTTGCAGCCAAAGATGGAGATCCTCCATACAGTCAGCAAAAACAAGATCAGGAGCAGACTGTGGCTCAGATCATGAACTCCTTATTGCCAAATTCATATTTAAATTAAAGAAAGTAGGGAAAACCACTAGACCATTCAGGTATGACCTAAATCAAACCCCTTATGATAATACAGTGGAAGTGACAAACAGATTCAAGGGATTAGATCTGATAGAGTGCCTGAAGAACTGTGGACAGAGGTTCGAACATAGTATAGGAGGCAGTGATCAAGACCATCCCCAAGAAAAAGAAATGCAAAATGGCAAAATAGTTGTCTGAGGAGGCCTTACAAATAGCTGAGAAAAGAAGAGAAGCTAAAGGCAACGGGGAAAAGGAAAGATATACCCATTTGAATGCAGAGTTCCAAAGAAGAGCAAGGAGAGATAAAGAAAGCCTTCCTCAGTGTTCAATGCAAAGAAATAGAGGAAAACAGTAGAATGGGAAAGACTAGAGATCTCTTCAAGAATATTAGAGATACAAACGGAAAACTTCATGCAAAGATGGGCACAATAAAGGACAGAAATGGCATGAACCTAACAGAAGCAGAAGATATTAAGAGGTGGCAAGAATACACAGAAGAACTATACAAAAAAGATCTTCATGACCCAGATAACCGTGATCATGTGATCACTCACCTAGAGCCAGACATCCTGGAATGCAAAGCCAAGTGGGCCTTAGGAAGCGTCACTATGAACAAAGCTAGTGGAGGTGATGGAATTCCAGCTGAGCTATTTCAAATCCTAAAAGAAGATGCTGTAAAAGTGCTGCACTCAATATGCAAGCAAATTTGGAAAACTCAGCAGTGGCCACAGGACTGGAAAAGGTCAGTTTTCATTCCAATCCCAAAGAAAGGCAATGCCAAAGAATGCTCAAACTACCACACAATTGCACTCATCTCACACACTAGCAAAGTAATGCTCAAAATTCTCCAAACCAGGTGTCAACAGTACGTGAACCACAAATTTCCAGATGTTCAAGCTGGATTTAAAAAAGGCAGAGGAACTAGAGATGAAATTGCCAACATCTGCTGCATCATCGAAAAAGCAAGAGAGTTTCAGAAAACCATCTGCTGCTGCTGCTGCTAAGTCACTTCAGTTGTGTCCGACTCTGTGCGACCCCATAGACAGCAGCAGCCCACCAGGCTCCCCCATCCCTGGGATTCTCCAGGCAAGAACACTGGAGTGGGTTGCCATTTCTTTCTCCAGTGCATGAAAGTGAAAAGTCAAAGTGAAGTCGCTCAGTCGTGTCTGACGCTCAGCGACCCCATGGACTGTAGCCTTCCAGGCTCCTCTGTCCATGGGATTTTCCAGGCAAGAGTACTGGAGTGGGGTGCCATTGCCTTCTCCAAGAAAACCATCTACTTCTGCTTTATTGACTACACCAAAGCCTTTAACTGTGTGGATCACAACAAACTGTGGAAAATTCTTCAAGAGATGGGAATACCAGACCAACTGACCTTCCTCCTGAGAAATCTGTATGCAGGTCAAGAAAAAAGTTAGAACTGGAAATGGAACCAAAGACCGGTTCCAAATTGGAAAAGGAGTGTGTCAAGGCCGTATTTTGTCACCCTGCTTATTTAACTTATATGCAGAGTACATCTTGCGAAATGCCAGGCTGGATGAAGCATAACCTGGAATCAGATTGCCAGGAGAAATATCATTAACTTCAGATATGCAGATGACACCACCCTTATGGCAGAAAGTGAACAAGAACTAAAGAGCCTCTTGATGAAGGTGAAAGAAGAGAGTGAAAAAGTTGGCTTAAAACTCAACATTCAGAAAACAAAGATCATGGCATCTGGCCCCATCACTTCATGGGAAACAGTGTCAGACTTTATTTTTCATGTGGAAACAGTGTCAGACTTTATTTTGGGGGGCTCCAAAATCACTGCAGATGGTGACTCCACCCATGAAATTAAAAGATGTTTCCTTCTTCGAAGAAAAGTTATGACCAACGTAGACAGCATTAAAAAGCAGAGACATTACTTTGCCAACGAAGGTCCATCTAAGTCAAGGCTATGGTTTTTCCAACAGTCGCGTATGAACATGAGAGTTGAACTCTAAAGAAAGCTAAGCACCGAAGAATGGATGCTTTTAAACTGTGGTGTTGGAGAAGACTCTTGAAAGTCCCTTGGAATGCAAGGAGAACCAACCAGTCCATCCTAAAGGAGATTAATTCTGAATATTCATTGGAAGGACTGATGTTGAAGCTGAAACTCCCATATTTTGGCCACCTGATGCAAAGAACTGACTCACTGGAAAAGACCCTGATGCTGGGGAAGATGGAAGGTGGGAGGAGAAGGGGACAACAGAGGATCATATGGTTGCATGGCATCACTGACGCGATGGATGTGAGTTTGAGTAGGTTCTGGGAGTCGGTGATGGAAAACAGGGAAACCTGGCGTGCTGCAGTAGTTCATGGGGTTGCAAAGAGTTGGACACGACTGAGCAACTGAACTGAACTGAACTGAGAAGCTCACAAGAGGTCAAAGGAAAAGAGTGCAGAAACAAATAATAAGGGAGAAGAGGAAAGAATCTGGAAGTTAGAAAAGCCAAAGTTCTTGTTCAGTTGCTAAGTCATGTCCAACTCTGTGTGACTCCACAGACTGTTAGCCCACCAGATCTCTGTCCATGGACTTCCCAGGCAAAAATACTGCTGGGTTTCTAATTTCCTCCTCCAATCTCTGGCACTGGCAGGTAGATACTTTACTGCTGAGACACCAGGGAAGCCCAGTTTAAATGAAACACATTTTTTCCTACAATTCTGTCATGGGCCAAATGCCTTAGAAACAAAACAACTACTAGCCAATCTTAAGACTGCTGACACTTACTCCTCTTCCATCTTGAGGTTTCCATTAGCTTTTAAAGTCAGAGAAGAGGGAAAGAATACCACAGAATAGAAAAGGATTTTGCCTAACAGCACAGCCAACTTCACGCTGCCCATATCTCACAGCTCAGCAAGAGGTTAACTGTAAGACCCTGTCTGAATCATAATCCTGGTAATCTAAAGATTCCGCTAGAAAAGTAAATTCTAGAACTCCTAAGGATCTAGATTATTTCCCTAGGCCACTACAGGAAATCTGGAGACCTAATTTCTGTAGTTACAGAAGCATTTCAAATCTTTCTCAGTGGTTATGCCATTTGAAGACATCTTTTGTAACTTCACAGGAGGAAATGATACTTACTTGGGCCTGTATCTCCATATCTACTTGCCATAACAACTACTGGGAAAGTTCTCTCTCTATACCCACAAGTTCAAACCCATAGCAAAACCATAAAACTTCCCCACTACTGCATCCATGGAGAAGGAAATGGCAATCCACTCCAGTGCTATTGCCTGGAAAATCCCATGGACAGAGGAGCTTGGTAGGCTACAGTCCATGGGGTCACTAAGAGTCGGACACAACTGAGTGACTTCACTTCACTTTACTGCATCCATAGGCTCTCTAAAGCAAACTGAATAGAACAGCCTACTGACCATAAAGCAATGTAAAAAATACACATTCCTAAAGTGAAGGTACTTTTCAACAATACAAGCAAGGTGTCAAATGAAAATTTGGTGTATGTATATATACATAAGCCAAATTTTATATATATGGGGGCATATATATATGAGCCAAAATTTATATACATGTCTGTGTGTGTGTGTGTGTGTGTGTGTGTATATATATATATATATGAGCAAAATCCTATCTTTATGTGTGTATATAAATAAAACTAGGCTAAAAATTAAGGATGGATAATTTATTATTCTTTAAGAATGTACACACTGTTTAAAAAGGTTTTGTTCTTGAAGCAGGGAGAAGGCGGGGGTGGGGGGAAGCAAAAATGGTTACTGTGCATTCAAAGTGTATCTGCAATGTTAAACAATCAACACCTGCTTAGGGAATTCCACAGCAGTCTAATGGTTAGGACTCCACACTCTCACTGCTAAGGGCCCAGGTTTGAAACCTGGTCAGGGAACTAAAATCCCACAGGTAGCACATCATGGTCAAATAAAAAAATTAACAAAAAAACCACCTGCTTAGTGTCAGCCATACTCATCCAGTTCTCCCTTGCACTATACAAACTTAAAAAGTTGAAGTGCAAGCCATACCTTTTATTGTTTTTCCTCTTCCACCAATATAATTTAGGAGTAAAAGATATCTTCAGGGAAGAAGTAAGTTGAATTCTATAGAAAAACTGTTGATCAAACAGCAGCAAAGGTAGATATAATTTTAAGATCTACCCAGAGACAGATCTTAAAGTAAGGCATTCTTGATAGTTCTTTACCTGATTAACCACTGCTCCCCCTCACTCCACAACAAAAAGTGCTACAAATACTTGCTTATACAGCCTACATGCAAAAAGCTTCTGGCACAAATTTCTTAGGCCTTTTCTCAAAAGCCTCAAGCCTGATCCTCTTGAGATGACAAAGCCCAAGAGTCAAAATAAAATCAAAAAGTTATGGATGAAGACCAGAAAGGAATACAAAGAACAAAGAATTTCTAATCACTTCTTACATGTTCATTCTACTCTTCTTAACTGGTCTGAGTTCTCTAACTCCTATGTCTCCCATGATCCATTAATTTAGCTACTATGATAAAATATTCTTAATCTCTCCAGGCCCTTCTAATTTGGACAAGTCCTGACATAGTGGTGTTTTGTTTTGTTTTAACTCTATGACCCAGATGAAATCTTTTTATAGTCCTTGGAACCCTTGATGCTCCCTCCTAAATTCCTGCTCTGTGGCCCTAATGTTATGACAGAGGAGACAAACTATGTGAATGGTCCTGTGAAAACAAGTGAGTGGAGGAAGGGAATTGCTGCAATTGGGCTCCACAAGCATCAGGCTATTTCTCGTTCTTCCCTACAGGATTTAACAAGTAAAGTAGAAAGGAAAAGGCTGGCATACACATGGGAAGCTGCAGCAAAGAGCTACCCCAAGGTTTTTAGGAATCCTCATTATCTTTCCGTTTTTATAGGCAGTTAAGTCTGGAAAAATATCTTTGGAATATGTCTTGTGTGTGTAGGAATGCATAAAAGATAACACCTTGCAAAAGTCAAACATACAGGTTTAATAATGTGCCACTAATGAAGATGGTTTATAAATGAAATAACACCTACACATTTAGTTCCCTAAATATATTATGCTATTAATCATTAAAGTTAGACCTATAAGTACAAGTTTTCCATATGTGGAAAAGTAAATCTGTTTTTAAATTAAAGAGAAATTATCACTCTAACTCTTAAAAATAAAACGATCAGGATAAATTTCAAGTGTAGCCGCTCAGTCACTGAATAAATTTAAATTTGATAATAAAACATTTAAGTTTCAACCAATGCACCTTCGCTGAAGCACATTTAGCTGAAATAACTTCGAGTCTTGTTTATTTCCATCACATATAGTACATTTTTCCAACAAGAGCACGTACATTCAATATAGAACATTTCCAACAAGTTACAGTCTTTCTACTTTCCTTTCACAGTATATTTTAGTGCAAAGCACTGGGAAGGGTAAATGCTTTTCTAGCTATAAAATCATTTTATTATGATCTTGTGGATCTTCAACATTTTAAAATTTTATATAAAAAGTATATAGATGGACAGGGTCCCTCCTAAGTTCACATGTGAACCTATATAAAAACATGGTATATTCTCCTGCTGTACCTTTTAAAATTATAATTTGACAAAAATTACTAGAAATTATTTAAAAATAAAGTATTCCCTAAAAAATACAGAATATTGATACACAAAAACCTGCCCAATAGTTCATTAAAGATAGATGTACTTCTGTTTTCCCTAAAATCTTGATTACAAAAATGGACAAAAATTTATTATTTTTTAAATTTTTCAGTAGGAATCAAATATTATCTAAAGTGGTCATCTAAGATTTTACTTGGGAGAGGGGGAAAAAGCAGGGTTTACACCCCAATCTTCCTTTTTTAGCAGTATTTAAAGAAATAAACTAATATTGTAAGAAGTGGTTGTGCAGGGATTGTCTGCATCCATAAAATTTCAGTAAGCTATTTACTACTGCCTTCATATTAACATCAGTAAATGTGCGGTCTTTAAAAAAAAAAAAAAAACTGAAAATTTAAGTTGCATCTATCATTAAAGTGCTTTGAATGAAATTTAAAGAAATACAGGGGAATGTTTAATTTTCATAAAAACCTCAGATGTTTACAAATGAAGAATGTGATGATCCATGGGTGAAAATGAACTGCAACTTTCCTGCAGTATAAATTTTAGAATGAAACTTGCAAACATTTAAGTGCTGTAGAACAAGTTAGAAATAAATGGATGTAAAAATAATTACAAATATTTAGCAGGCTAAATATTTATAATGTGCTGATATTAATTTATCTTTTGGTCCTAACATACACTCACTAGGAAATTACGTATCTGTACAATCCAGATAAAAATTCTGCCAAATGAAGTGGAACAAAACTAAAATCACTAAGATAAAGTCTTTGTTAATTAAAAATCACCAGTGGTGATATTTTGTTCAGGTTGTTGATCACTTTAATCAACAAACTGTTGGAAAACAAAATTTGCACCATCTGTGTAGAAAACGTAGAGCAAATGCACAAGGGTGGTTAGCTGATGGACTGCGACGACAGTACTTAATGTCACAGCTACTTGCAAGTGCTGAAGAGGCAGCGCCTTAGAAACAAGTGGTTAGATGGTTATTATTTTAGTCAGAAAACAGCGGTTACAGTCATGTATTTATCAAAACTTTTTCTTTTTTTCCTCATAGTACCATTTGAAGATGTTTAGTGGTTCTAACACCAATTTAAAGTCTTTCCACAAAAATGAACTCCAAACCTTTTCGTACATCACTTGAAGTTATCTGAGGAGAAATGGGAATAAATGAACACTTTTGAGTTTACCGATAAAACCTTATTTTTAGAATTATACAATAAATGACTTCTAAAGAATGGTTTCATCTCAAGTTTTCCACACAAAAAAAATGTGTGATAGTCAAACCACAACATTTAACCTACTCAGCACTCAAACTAAGTATACTGCTTTAGAACCTGAATCCAAAACTACTTTAATACTAATTAAATATATTAAATGCCTTAATACAAGGGACACAGGTACTAAAGGTAAACTTTAAAAATACAGGGAGATTTACAAAAACAAGTATAGGGAGTCTACGCCTTATTTTATATTGCATTTTAAAAATCTACATTTGTTCCAAAACCCTCTAAAAAAGTAATATTATTTTCTTTTTTCCCAATAGGGATTTTACTTTTCAACACAAACCATAAAAAAAAGAAAAAAAACCTACTTAATAATATTAACTATGTTGAAATGATCACCAAAAGTTTATTTAAACAAAAAGGTAAAAATAAAGAGGATCTGGGACCTAAACAATCACTTTCCATAGATCAAAACTAAAACACAGTAACTAATACATACTTCCAAGGAAAAGGAAAAATAATCCAAACTTTTGTTTATCGAGTTTTCCCCTTTGCCTGGAAGCACTATGTTAAACGTAAATAATAAATGCTAATTGTTCTAAATTCATTTGGGGGTTGTATTTTTTCTGAGTGCAGCACTTTATTTAGCCGTCACAGATTAATTTTTACAATAATTACAGTGCCTCAAAAGACGTTTTTCCTATAATTATCGCCTTCACAAATTCATTCTAATATACTTAACTTTCCCACAATGTATTAATTAGTAGACTAAGTCACTGAATCAAATTAAACCTGTGCAAAGTTAGTTAAACAGAAGACTTCTATTGTAAACATAAGCCAATATTAATGTATATATTTTACAACATTGAGAGGAAATCACTGACCCTGTGCCATCTATCTATAACTATATTGCATTGTCCTGTGGAAGATTAAGTTCTGAAGTTAACTTTTGTTCCCAAGCCATTGGAATAAAGGTCACTGAAGAGGTAAATGCAATATGCACATTACTCTTGCAGTTCCCATTGCCATAAGATATATGGAAGCAAACGTGTTAAAATGGAACCAGCTATAAATTATGGTCAAATGATTTTTTTAGTTCGATGGGGGGAAATAAAGCAAAACTCTGTAACTGTTCCTCACCAGACAAGAGCCTTAGATCTTGTACTTCGGCCTTTGGTTTTGTTTCCTTCAGGTGAATTGGAAGCATTTGCCTTATGAGTTTTCTTATGATGTTCAAGATAAGTCTTTTTGGCAAATGCCTTTCCACATTTATTGCATCTGTGAAGAGAAAAGTTTTTTGTGACTTTTACTTCAATACCAACATCGGCTACTTCGTACTTTTTACTAGGAGAGTTAGAAGTGCCATCATGTTTTGCATCACTATGTTTTGCTTCGTCTCTCGAAGGGCCTCTTTTTGTCACTTTATTTAGAACAAAATCAATGGGCTTTTTTATAGCTCTGATCTCTAAACTGGCTGTTATTTTCCCAAGATAACGGGATGACTTTTTATGAACCACAGTTATATGTCGTATCACATCACGCTTCCGACGAGTTTCATAAGTGCAAAGAGGACACTTGTAGAATTTAACATAAATGTTATTCCCATCTGTGTGCAATTCAATGTGTTTAGTCAAGTTCTGTTTCGAAGTAAACTGACGTTTACAAAGTTTACAGTAAAGTTGCTTAAAATCAAAGCCAGCTGAAAGTTTTGGTTTCCTGGTTTTTTGCTGGCCACCTGCAGCAGACAGACTAGCTGATTTAGGGCTTTCAGAGTCTTGTTTAACTTTATTTTTCTGTGCTGCCGGTGTGTTCTTTTTTTCATTTGAATGATTTGTTCCCTTTAATTCATTCTGTGGAGAATGGGTAATGGAAGGGGGTGAAGATTCTACAGAATCTGCTGGTTCAACTTTAACTTTTATTTCTGAACTGCTGGCAGTATTATTAGGGCCTTTCTCTCTTTTAGAGTTTGTTCCAGAAAGAGTTATCTTGTGGACAATTTGCATATGTCTTTTAAGCATTATTTGTGAACTATATTTCCTCTTGCAAAGAAGGCATTTGCATGCAGTTAAATTGTATTCAGCCTTTGAAGACGACTTTTGTTTTCGAGTCTTAAAAGATTTTTTAGGAGAAACAGAATCCAGGAACAAAGGTTGCCCAGGCTTTGTTGCTATATCAGGAGTAATTGAATCCCTCCTTAGTCCTCTATGAACTTCATCAAAATGCCTCCTTACATTCGCTTTTGTAGCAAATGATTTATAACATACTGGACAACTCCTACTTAATGGAACTAGAACATTCTTACTGCGTCCTTTAGTGGACTGGTTTGGATTCTTTCGTGTTTCAATGTACTTTTTTAGTTCTTCCATCTTTTTCTTGTGTACTTTTCGAATGTGACGACGAACACCTCGTCTGGAATTGAAATCTTTTCTACAAAGACAACATATCAACTGGTGACCAAAATCAGAATTGTCAGAAGTTTCCAAGTCAGCCTGTGATTCCTGCGGTTGTTCATCAGATGGAGGTGCAACGTCATCTGCAACAATTTCAACAGGAGGGGGCTCTACAGTTTCCACCTCTGTGTCTGTAACTGGAACTGTTTTAGACTGTTCAGTGCTAGTTTCCTGTATTTGAACTTCAGGCTGTTCAGGAGTACTGCTTGACTCTGTGACTTCAGTGGGATTATCGGTCCTTGAAATATATTGAAACACTGCATTCTGATTAGTTTCTATAGGTTCTAGCTTAATAATGTATTCTCGCTTGTCCACACTTGGATATATGGCTTCTAGGAGGTCGTTTATGGCTTGGCTTTGTTTATCATTTACATCAGGAAGGTCTGTTAAGGAAAAAACAACATTTTAATCTGAAATAATTAGCCTGCTCTAGTCCTCTAATATTTTTAAATGTATTATTAACCTGTCTTAAAATTTATTATTAATTTGTATTTATTTTTACAAGAGTATTATCTACTTCTCAGTATTTTATGAGGCTAAAAAACTAGTACTGATTAAATTAAAATTTGCTTTAATTTAAAATCTCATCATGGTACACAAATGTTAAGGAATAGATACAATCTGAAGAGCTACTTCTAATATAATTTTATATTAAGGGCCCTTAATATAAAATATTTAAGCAGATGGGTATCCCAAACAATAAAAATAATACTTCATATTTTTAGGCTAGCAAAGGAAAGTCAAAAGTTCTCATAACCCAAGATGGATAAAATACCGTGAAGTATGTTAGTATAAAAATCTTTTTTTTTTTTTTAGAAAACATAACAGCATTCCTATTAACTTAATCCATAATAATCTAATCTAATTAATGGGGATATTTGAACATCTTATGGAAAATGAAAAAGATTTTATAGGAAAACTTAGAAACATATATGACGATGTATATTTGTTTGTTAAATTCAGTCCTATTACATGTCTTAACATGGCACAATTCTATTAAACCAATGATTAAAAACTACAAATTAATTCCAAAAACAGAGCTAGTTTTATTTTATTGTGCAATATAATTACTCTGTCTGTAGGCAACCTAATATTCCTATTGTAACCGAGTTGACTAATATTGGTTATGTTCCTACACACAATGCTAAAATCTAGCTACAAATACAGTATCAAATCTGATAACCACTTAGAAATCAAGAAATGACCTATCATTCTTCTAGTCTACTAATCTTTCTTTTTAAAATGGATAAAGTAATGTCTGTAAGAAGAATACTTTCACAGAAGTATTTCTAGAATAAGTATTACAGAAGAATATACAGTAATCAGCAAATCCATTTATCTATTTCCCTCTAAAATTCAACTAAACTTTAGTTCACACCAAAAACTAACACAGAATAACTACCAGAAAGTTAATTAAATTCCTACTAGTTCCTTAATTGCAAGGTTAGATTTGAAACTAATTTCTAGACTGCCTTTTCATTTACATCTCAAGGATAAAAGAAGTATAGTAAAATCTAACAGGGGTAAGAAAAACTTCAAGACAAATATGAAATTTTCGTTTCATCTATTTCCTATATTTTAAATCACTTCATGCTAATAATTAAAGTGGTACTTTTGCTATTTGCAGTTTTGCACTCCATTCCCATCCCCAAAAGGTAAAGTTGAAAAATGCACAAAGTCCACAATGTAACTGAAATATCAAACTGACAAAATAACTTCTATATTTTGTTAAGTCCACAAGAGTTAAATCCCTGAACAAAAAACAATGAAAGTAATCTATGACTTAATAAAATACTTTATGGAATTTATGTTAGCTCTTTAAAGCAAGAAAATAGTATCATTACATATATTGCAACTTAATCATACACAGACAATATACTTAACTCAACAAACATTTGGTTACACAAAAACTTCATTAGTGTACTACCTGCCTTCATTACATAAAGCTATTTCAGATTTCAGGTTAGCTTGCAACACAATCCAATTTCTGATAAAATGACATATCAAGTCAATTTCACTGAGAATAAAACTGATCTTCAAGACCCAGAAAACATTAGAAAGATTATCAAATATTTTTAGTGCTCTCCACAATACCCCCAAAATCAATTTATTTACTCATTCTTTGCTCTATTTTCAACCTTCTCATTTACTTAAGAAGAATCTAAGTAAACAGTGAGTCATATCTGGTAACAAGCTGCTAAGAAGTAAAAATACAAACACCCCTATCAAGCATCAATATTTTAATTTACAAAAATCCTGAATATAAACTGTGTAATTCACATAAACATTCAAAAACAATACCCAATGTTTTAATACAAATAAACATAGTAAAAATCTAACTTCATTTATCTTTATCAAAATCCAAATGACAGATATTAAAAAATAGATATTAAATTATCGCTTTAAGAAACCAAATATATAACACTGAATCAAGTATTTTATTTTGTTCACCATCACTAAGTCATCTGTAACCAGGTACTGATACCATTCTAATGTGAATGTGCAGCTACAGTGTAAGAACAAACAGTAAATGCATAAAGGAACATATGAATACAACTTACTGTCATCCATCTGCAGACTTGGTGGGCAGTAGAATTTTTTATGGGTAATTAAATTTGGCAATCCTCTGAAGAGACTGCGGCATAGTTTACATTCAAAAATAGTGTCCACGTCTTTTAATAAAATATGCTTAAGTTGTTTAGTTCCTGAGGAAAAAAAGAAAACACAAAGGTAACTTTAACATGTACTTTTAAACTGGAAAATCACTGCTAACAATCCAAAGTGTGGTTTTACGCCTTAAAAACAAAATGCAGGCACTGCCAGTTATCTACCACACTATACTCAAAAATAAGTTATAAACTACATTCTAAGCAAAATTTTATCACTTGGATGTTAGGACACCTGAAACTGATGGTCTTTTTCTAATTCAGCAGCCAATCAACTCCTGGGATGTCTTGACAATGGTTCTAGTATCTGCTTGATCATCACAATGACCTCGTAAAAAAAATGTACATGACCCACTCCTGGAGATTCTGATGCAACAGACCTGGAGTGGTACAGAAGAATTAAATGCCACCTCAACCCAAGTTTTTGGCTGGTTCTTCCAGCTCTCTTTTGTACTACGAAGCAAACATGAAGTAACACATTTCCCCCTGATTACTTAAAGAAGGTCAAAACTGTCTCACAAGATTGTCTGTGTCTTTCTTTTTAAATTCAGCTCAAACTACTTGCGGTTCTGGGCCAACATGGGATTATGATCATTTAGTGGACAGTAAAGAATCTTTGGTCCATGGTTTTGAATTTTGCTTAGGTGTCTTAATATTACTAGAAATTTATCCAAAGCCTTTCTCCCTCAAATACTCACCCTAATTGCAATTAATTAAATATTGACAGAACTACTAGTTTAAAGCCTGTCCTCCACTAGACTATAAATTCCAAAGTGGCCAAGACCAAGTCTGTCTTATTACAGTTACAAAGTTCTCAGCTCTAATAACACTGAATAAATATTCATTGAAGAAATGCCACTTATCTACAGAATCTAACCATTATGACAGAAGATCAAAAGGCAGGCAGAAAATAAACAGCAACAAGCACTCATGAAGTATTTAAAATAAAACACAAATAGAACCTCTTTTGTCACTACTTCCTACTGGTCTTTGACACAGGTAAATGGACAAAATTGATTTCTGTTCACTAATTAATGAGCCTTCAGTTTCTTCAAAAAAAAAAAAAAAAAAAAGAAGGATAAAAATATTGAATTAAATAGGAAAAAAGCAAAAGAGTCCTGAAAAATACCATGAAGACTATCCAGGTGCACAGTGACTATTAAGCTTTGGGACTACTAGAGAATAAACACAATCTCAGTAGCATAATTAATACTGTAGGATCCATAAAAGTTAAGCATTTCTGATTCAATCTTTTGCAATTTGTTTACCTTTAATTTTTAATTTTCATCATGTTGCATTTTATCATCATTCTGAAGACGTTAGCCTTCAAATTTCTAATGCAAAAAGATTACCACATTATCATAACTTTACTAAGTCTTTAGAGATTCCAATTCTGATATCATCTAGCTGTGTGACCTTAGAGCTGTGTGCACTTTGGTTTATTCATCTTATGAAACAAACCAAACCTATCTCGGAGAATATGAAAGAAAATATGAACCTAAATTCCAGAAGAATTAAATTATAAATCTAGATTTCTACTGAGGAAAAAATATATATATAATGAAATAATTTCTACCACTTCCTAAATCCAATTCAAAGTTTATTTCACCAGATCATACTACCACAAAACCAGAAAACATATATTTTAAAAGATTCAGAAGATAACTAGGGTATTATTCATTGTGTAAAAGTAAGTTCACACACACACACATACACTTCTCTAGTCTATTTCACATTACAAAATATATTGGCAATAAACTGCTAATACATTTAGTTCATAGTTAACCTCGTAAGTGACGGACAAACTATGAGAGGTAGGCTGATGATAAAGAACACTTTAGATAAACTTCTGTAATTGATCTACATATAATTCTTAGTAAGTATAGGTGAGTGTATTACCAGACAGAAGAAAACATGGGAAAATTTTGCATATTTTAATCCTAAATTAAGAAACCAGCTAGACCCATACTACAAATTCAATTCTGCCTTTAAAGATACTAAACTGTTTAAAAGGATTGAAGGACGCAGAAATAATCTGAACAAGGTTTAGCTATGACTAGAAAGTACAACATGAAATTATACATAAAAAAAGTTACTTGTGAAAACTTAAGACTGCATCCCTAAATCAGATATCATCTACCAGGTTATCTCAATCAACCATAAGAAAAAAAAAGGTATTTGATTCTAACCTTGACTAATTAATCTTAATTATCAAATCACAAAAAATACTCTACCACCCTCACACCACTTATGCACACACACACATACAAACACAGTTGTGCTGATCCAAGCAAACCAAATTTCTTTCAGGTCCTTGGATTCACCAAATTCTCTCACTTTTCACGCCTTCTATGTTTCTTTCTCTCTGCCTATGACATTCTCCCTATTTCCCTGGTCTGACCCACTTCTAATAATCCTTCAGATTCCAGGTTAGATGTCATTTCCTCCAGGAAGCCTTCTCAGACCCCTTCTGTTTCCTGTTAAGAATTCTTCCCCTATACTCCTGGAGTACCCTGTACACCTATACTATATTATCTCACTACTTTGTGATTAGTGACTTTTATCTCCATTAAACTGGAAACTCTAAGAGGGCAGAAAAGATACCTTTGATGTTCACCACTGTATTCACAGCTTTCAGGACCACGCCTGATGGGCATTTGTTAGACATACTGGTGAGCTCTCTCTAGGTTTAAGAAAATCTTCCCTATACATCTTTTTAAAAGTCTGTATAAAGTTAACCAGAAAGTAAAAAATGGGACCTGAGTGATTTTCCATTTCTGCTTATATGTATTACAAATGAGAAAAGTAAGATGTGCCCTCATTCCATAAACACAGGCAAAAGTTATTCCTTAAGTTGGTTTCAGTTACCATTTAAGGTTTTGTTGGTTTCCCATGGGGACATAATGGCTTTATTCAAATCAGCTACCGTTTTCTGATTGCTTTGCTCACTAACAGTTTGACACAGCCAACCAACTGTGCCTCTGCCAATAGTTAAAACCTACTATAACCTGAAAAAAGAGACAAGACAGCAACCAAAGTTCACCCAGACAGCAACAAAAATTCCTCCACAACTCTTAATCCTGAGAGAAAGAGAGCCGTGCTGCCTTACTCCTAATTAGTCCTTTTCCTATATTGATAACTCTCTTTCTCACCTTAGGTTTTTAAATCATCTTAGAAATCACTACATACTACTTACACACCGTTTACATAGATCATCAATTCAGTATCTTTTGAAAAACCAGCCCTCCAAAGAGAAGGCTTTTGACGCCTGTAACTAATTAATGAACACTTCAGATTCTCACACATAATGGGCGCTCAATAAAATTTAAACCTCATCGAAGGTTTAATCCTGTGCTAGCAATTAAAGTAAAATACACTGTATATACTGATATAAAGGTTTAAAAATTTTTTTTTCAAAAAGGATCAGTATTCAATTTCACATTAGGTTATATGTCAGATGCTTGACGTGACATAATATTAATTCTAACTCTTCTGTGCTAACAGACAATCCTCTGAAGAGACTGTAGCATAGTTTACATTCAAAAATAGTATCCACATCTTTTAATAAAATATGCTTAAGTTGTTTAGTTAAGACAAAATGAAAGTGAAGTCTCTCAGTCCAGCCTCTTTGTGACCCCATGGACTGTAGCCTACCAGGCTCCTCTGTCCATGGGAATTTCCAGGCAAGAGTACTGGAGTGGGTTGCCATTTCCTTCTCCAGGGGATCTTCCCAAACCAGGGATCAAACCTGGGTGTCCCACACTGCAGGCAGATGTTTTACCATCAGAGCCAACTCATCAGGGAAGCCCAAACAAAGAGAAGCTTTCCTTTTCTCCCTTAATATACTGATATGTTGGTCATTGACCAACATATCAGTTGCAGCAATAATGGTTTTAAGTTTTAAGTTGCAGCAATAACAGTTTTTAAATAGTATACTGTATGCTTTATTGTTGATTCACACATGAACTCAGTTTCTTTAGGATGACTGTTGAACCACAATATCATTCCCAACACTGCAAGCAAATCTGTAATTCCTGTCACACCTGCTGAATTCCAAGACCAGTATGAAGGGAATTTCTAACTGATCATCCATCCTTAATATAAGAAAACGTCAAAATTGTTCTCTTAAAACCACTACCTACAAGGGTTGGTTAAAAAAAAAATTACTAAGTTAATTATGAACACTGCAACATGCTACAATAAATTTATAAGCAGAATGAAATTATTTTAGTGCCTATCTGGTGAAACATTTGTTTAGTCTAACACACATTTATTGAACACCTATTAAATACCAGGTATAATGTTATTCACTGAAGACATGAAAGTGAAGGATATGATCTATGCCCT
Organism: Bubalus bubalis; assembly: GCF_019923935.1. Taxonomy (NCBI): domain Eukaryota; kingdom Metazoa; phylum Chordata; class Mammalia; order Artiodactyla; family Bovidae; genus Bubalus; species Bubalus bubalis. The sequence continues at coordinate 91,161,267 of NC_059164.1, forward strand.
TGAGAAATTCCCAAACCAACATGAATGGCTGCTCTCCTAGGAACACAGCCTCAGGTGAGATGCTTTGAAGATAAATGCAATAACAAATAAAATAAAGCTACATTTTTCTTATCTATCCCCAAAATATGCAATCTGATTTTAAATTTCCTACAATTGCTATGTATCAACTATAAGCAAAAAAATCCATCATGTAATACAGCAGATATGTACCTCTGATATCCCAAGCTTTTGCTTACAGAATCAGGACTTGGGCATCACCATCCAGTCACAGTTTACATTAACTCAGAGAAATGTCACTTTAGCAGTAAAAAACAAACAAAATCTCTAAGAAACTAAAGACCAAACTTAAAATTTAGTTAGATAACGACAATAGCAAACATCACACAAAGCCAATTCTCACTTTTCACTATAATTTACTCCTCCCTACGATTCAAAAAAGACACTGTTCCTTGCACATCGTAGTAGTGTATTCTATAGGTAGAGTCTTTTTCTATAATACAGTTGACCTTTGAAGGAATGCAGGAGTTAGTGATGCCAACTCTCCATGCAGTCAAAAATCCACATATAACTTACAGTCCTCCTTATACTCCCTTTCTTTATATCTTCTATTCTGCATCCTGGGATTCAACCCAATCAACCAAGGATCATCTGGTACTGTAATATTTACTACCGAAAAAAATCCACAAAAAGTGGACCTATGCAGTTCACACCTATGCTGTTCAAGTCAATTGTATAATATTGTAAAAAGAGATATATTTCAAAAACTCAAAAAAAAGATGCCAACTTCATATTAAGGGCCAGTTTTGAATACTGAACAAAATGATTATCCTCCCCTCTTCCCATTTTTCTGTCTCTAACCTTAGGGCATACCACAGCTTCTTTGCCTCTACCAGAAGACTATGAGATGAAGAAAGAATATTAATTTCAATTAAATCAACTTTTATATATGTTACAGAAATACATCTTTTTGTTATTTAAAATTTTGTTTTAGTTTGGGCAGAGAGGATGGGAAAAGAAGGAAGCTAAAATAAAAGTTAACAGAGGGAGGAATGGATTTGGAGTTCGGGACTAGCAGATACAAACTATTATATAAAGAATGGATAAACAAGATCCTATTGTATAGCACAGGGAATTATATTCAATATCCTATAATAAATCAAACTGGAAAGGAATATGATAAAGAATGAATATACATTTTTACACATATATATAACTGAATCACTTTGCTGTATACCAGAAACTAACATAACAATATAAATCAACTATATTTCAACTTCAATTTTTTTTTTAAAAAGTTAATAGAAAGGAGGGAAAATTGGAAGACAAAAAGTCACTGACATGATCGTAGAAGTACTGACAGAACTACAGAAAAGCTTAAGCAAAGAGCAGGGCACAGTCCAGGTAGTACCTGAATCCTGGCTTCAGAGCAAACAGCCTGTCTCAAGTCACCCAAGCATCAGAGATTTCAGAGTAGAAAAGCTGTAGATAGGTGCAAAACAGACAGCCTTCTAAAAAAATATGGGATATTTATATATGGACAGATGTCAAACAACAGTAGAATGTACTGTTTAAAGCCAAAGATACCTAAATACCCAGTCAGCTACCATTTGTATCAGGAAGAAAGTTAAGGGATATATTCTCATATATGGGTAGAGGGTCTCTGGAAGAAGATACAAACCATGTTATTAGTACTATCTGAGCAAAGACACTTATTTCTATATTTCTGTATATCCTTTCATACCTCTGTATTATTATTTTTAAGCCACAGGTATATATTACATAGGACTTCCCAGGTGGTTCAGTTGGCAGAGTCTGCCTGCAATGCAGGAGACACTGGTTCGATTCTTGGGTCAGAAGATCCCCTGAAATAGGAAATGGCAACCCACTCCAGTATTCTTGCCTGGGAAATTCTATGCACAGAGCCTGGTGGGCTATAGTCCATAAGGTTGCAAAGAATTGGACATGACTAAAGCCACTTAGCACGCACACATACATATATTACCTAGTCCAAAAAGAAAAGTCTATTCAGATTAATTTTTAAGTCAAGCAGATAAAAGTAGAGATTACAAGTCAAGAAGTATTTGTAATTTAAAGCCAGGGAAAGAGTCCAAAGCAAAAGCTGAAGTAGGAAGCAAAGAAAATGAGTCAAAACTGGTCAAGCAGTCAGTACAACCAGTACAGCACACATGAGGCTGGTGGACCTAAGAAGTTAAGTCAACTCCTTCCTCAGCCTTTTATGAACTTCCAGCTTAGGTAGGAATTAATACCAGGTCAGAGAGAGCCCGGTATAGGCAGGAGACCACAAATCCCTGAAACAGAGCTGATACAGGAGTTGAAGACAACTATCTGAGCTTGAAGATTAAGAGATATCCTAACACATCATTACTGCACAACCTGGCTGAGCTTCTGAATGTTAACAAGAGCAAAAGCATGACTTCAAAGTTCTATCTTCAATTATCTGTCAGATATAAAACACCACTATAGCTCTTTAAATGAAATGTGTGTGACCAAGCCATAATGGAAACAGCCTAGAAAGAGATTAGTCACTGAGGGGCTGCTTGGGAGAAACTTACAAGTCTCAAAATGAGAAGGTATCTTAGACCCCATCATGTGGTCCAAACTTCCACCTCATCCTCCCAAGGTTTCAGTCACCGGAGGCTTAAATACCTCTGTGCTAAAGAAGAGCTACCTTAGGAGACTTAAGATTATCCAGATATGTAAGAGATTACTATCCTCAGGAAATCAGAATTACTTAGCTATGAGATACACTAGTGAAGTAAAACAGTCTTTTTTAATCCAAAATTAGTTTCTTTGTACCATTTAGCGTATTTCTAAACCATCTCTAATTTAAATAATTGAGTACTTAGAATTTAAATTATAGTATTTTCAAAATTTGTTTAAAAAAAAAGCTCAGAAGGCAAATTTGCCAGAGACATTTTAGAAAGAGCACATTATCCATTTCACAGTCCCTTCCTTAATCTTAGTAAAGAAATGGCAAACACAGAAAACCAATACAACCACAGTGCAGTGAGAAAACAAATAATTTCATTTTTAAATATTCACCTTCCAAAGTTAAAAAATATATATATATTGGGTACAAGATCTTGTTGAAAAGGAATTTTTTTTCAAGATAAAGCACAAATAAATGAAACAATTTTAACTTCTTAATCAAATAACATTGTAATAAACTAAAATAGTAAAATTTCAAATTGCAAATTTTTAAAAAAGAAACCTAAGGCAAAGAATATAACTAAGTGTGAAGTTATTATCTTCATTTCCATGATAAGAGAAAGAACAAAAAGAATTTTTATCTCTGTACTAAGAGTAGCTAACAGAAACTCTTACTGAAATTAAAAACTAACCATTTTCGTGTTATGCCAGAAACATACTTAAATGTTGCCTCTAATTAGTAAAATTTTAACTGTATTTACCATAGGAGAATTTGACCTATTAGTTATTTCCGTTAACCAAGGGCAATTATCAAAAGTAAAAGGCAATAAAAAAACACAATAAAATATGTTATACCACCGTCCAGCATGAGCACAGGTATTTGTTATAGCATACATGAAATACTGAATACATAAAAGCAACACCATGAGGATTACAGATGAAAAGTGTTAAGAAATGACTCTCAAGAGTCAGAAATTAACTTAAAGGAACAATCCATTTTTTAGAATCCTAAAATAAATCAAATGTATACTATTTCTCTTTAAAATGATTTAAAAATAAATATCTTAAAAGATTTCTCATCAATACAAGTGGCTTCATATAAATTCTCTGAATCTCAGAATTTTTTCATTAAGATATAGTAACCTTTAAAATAATAACAAAAGGTATTCTAATCCTTAAACTTAGGATATCCGTCACTTAGGTGTCCATCAGTCACATGTGTTTGCTAGTTCATACTTGATTTAATACCCTACAATGTCAAAGAAGCCAAATCCACAAGTGGTGGACAAGCGGATATAAGAATCACAACAACCTAAGACCTTACTGGTAGGACTTCTAATAGTTCTCAACCACTTATACTTAGTGAGCAATACCTATTTTAGAGTGCTGGATTGTAACTGCACAAATATACTTATTATATATCCATTATTATAATAATATAATGGAAGGAAAAGCTAAACAAATATATGTGAAGATATCAGGGCTAGAGTAAGTCTTTTTTCTATCACATGCTCTACTAAAGATAGTGAAACTCCAGGGTTAGGTAGGAGATGGTGAGTTACATAAACAGAGATGATAAAGTAATTAATCTAGAACAAGAGACATCTCAGACATTCCGAGTAAATAATCTACCCTGCCAAAGCTCATAAAGACCTCATATAATTTAGTACTGTCTTCCGAGAGTTTATAAAGAACATGCCAAAAAATAACAATGATTCTTTAAGAGACACTTTACCAGCAAATATACCACAAATTTCTTTAAATCATTCTGAACACTTTTTTTTTTTTTAGATTCAAAGATGTTTTATTTTTTTTTAATTTTATTTTATTTTTAAACTTTACATAATTGTATTAGTTTTGCCAAATATCAAAATGAATCCACCACAGGTATACATGTGTTCCCCATCCTGAACCCTCCTCCCTCCTCCCTCCCCATTCCATCCCTCTGGGTCGTCCCAGTGCACCAGACCCAAGCATCCAGTATCGTGCATCGAACCTGGACTGGCAACTCGTTTCATACATGATATTTTACATGTTTCAATGCCATTCTCCCAAATCTTCCCACCCTCTCCCTCTCTCACAGAGTCCATAAGACTGTTCTATACATCAGTGTCTCCATTCTGAACACTTTTTAAATTAGTATATAATAATATAGTACTGAAAAAGAATTTCTAATCAAGCAATATTTACTCGTCCACTTTTTTAAAATGACAATTAAAAGTGTATTATAAAGAAAATCAATGTATATATTTCATTTTTTTAAAATTATTTCTAAGGATTTCTAGGTAATTTTAAGGTGAAGATTGAAAATACATCCTAAAACATTCATACCTGATCGAAAGCACTCAATTATTTGCTGAATACCAGATTTGGATGTCTGTAGTGGTTGCTGTAACAAAGGAGCATCTCCAGGTTCCAGGATATAAACTACATGGAAGACAAATACCCACCCCAATCCCCACAAAAAAGGGTTATTTAAATCATTTACTATTGAAGTAAAACAATGGTTTGCTATAATCATGTTAAATGACAATCACACTTTTTTGTACGTATTTCACCATTAGCTTTAAGGCAAAATAAAATAATGGTAAACATATAACTACAATTTTTCTCAATTCAAGGTAAAACTAAGCCTCCTATGCATTAAGTTCAACTGCAAAGATCTATTTTGGCGTTATTTAGTACATATTAGTCATATTTGCCTTTTTATTCCCCTTGAAGAGGAACTACTACATTTAACCAAAATTCTAGGGCAATAATAGCCTAGCCACCCCTCATAAACCATTCCAAAACTCTCCAGACAATCTGGTACAGCTCTCTGGCAATTTTGAGAGCAAAACTCAAAAACCACTGCCTAAGGAAAGAACTGATCAAGTGCACAACGACAGATGTATAAGAATGTTCACTGCAGCACTCTGCAGCACTATAAATAATTGAGAAAAATTTCAAACAACTTAGAAGTCTCTCAAAAGGAACCAGACTAAATAAACTAGGAAATATCCATACAACAGAATCTCTCACGGCATGAGCTAGACCTACATGTACTGACAACAAAGGATGTCAATAATACATTGTTAAACAACACAAGCAAGTTATAAAATACGATATCAAATATACTAATATATATTTCAACAGCTACAGAAATAAATTTAATGTATATGTGTTTATGTATGAATGCTAATATAAACACAAAAAGTCTGGTGGGACAGTGGGATACCAAGAAAACTTAACAAAGGTTCTTTCTGTTGGATCAGGTTTATAGAGGTGATTTTCACTTTCTGCCTCACACTTCACTAGCCCAGGCTTTTGGAAGTATGCATTTAGAAAGAATGCATTTCTTATAGTAAGTAAAAATAATATTCCCATTGTAAATATACAGAGGTCTACATCATCCCTGCTTGCCAACACTTCCAGATTAGTATAAATATATAATAAGTAAGGTTATAGTAATAAGAAACAAGGTAACTGAAAAAGAAAACTGAGTTTTCCATTAGACATCAGGTAGAGACAGTTGTGGTGGAGAAAAAGCAGTCATTTTAATCACCTCTTTTTTCAGTATGTTATAATGTTTTACCATCTTTACCCAGATGATGTTTTACCATCATCTGCTCAGTGTTGAGAAGATAAGGAGGGTTACTTCAGTAATGGGTGCTGCTACTGCTTCAGGGCCTGGGCCTGGAAAGCTCTTAACTGTCTCATAAGGGGGATAAAGCCTGCTGTGCTATGTGTATAGACACAGCCTTAGATTCTCTTCTAGGCTTCAACTCTTAAGTTCAGTGTACACAAACAGGAAAAACTGTGTCTCAGGAACAAATCATTCCATTAAGCAAAATTTTCCCAATTTTAAGAGACACTTTGGGGGTATTTTAAAAAACATACACACAAATACAACTCATTTTGAGAACATCTAACACTGGCACTAACCGCAGTGGTTAAGAAAGGATTCCAGACCTGGACTGACTGTGCTGAAACTCTTTTTTTGCCATTTACTAGATACAGCTAGGGCAAATTACACTCTTTGATTTCTCTATTCTTATCTCCAAAATGTGAATATTAAAAGTATCTAAATCATAGAGTTGTGTGAGGATTATATTAGCTAATGCAGGTTTCTGGTTAAATCAGAGCCTGGAATACAGTAAAGACTCAATAAATGTTTTATCACCATTATCATCATCTACAAGTCAACTGCTTTCCTGAATGCTTACCAAAAATGAAAAATCTTTTTCAAAATCTAAGAGAAGTAGAATTCAACCCCTTAAAGAAACAGCAGCAAATGTTTGTAAACAGAGTGATGATATCATTTATTTGGATTAGATGAATCTCTTTCTAGTATTTGTACATTCTAACAACCAATAACTGATTACAAAAACTAATAAAAGATAGGATGGAAATTACACAATTTTAAAAAGTCCCAAGGTCTGACTCTCCAACTGGCAAAAATTCTGTAAAGCAAGAATGAAAAAATAATAATAAATAAGGGAGAAATATGAGGAAAAAATGGAAACTTCTCTTCAGCAATCCCTTTCCTCATTTAGGTACATGCTCCAGAAACCTTCCACTAATTTCCACTTCCACATGACAACATCATTTTAAAGCTAGAGCAAAATTTTGTTACCCATCACCATCCCTGGTACCACCAGAATACATACACATCCTGAGACACCATTCAAAATAACCCCAGGGTTAGTTTTGTTATGAGTGGACATATCCACCTGGTATACACATCTGTGTAGATCCCATTTCTTTCTTCATTTGAAAACATATTCTCAATCCTAAAAAAACTTTGTATGTCAATATTTTATAAAATTTCTTGCATATCCTATCATCCCTCCCAAGATCAGGTCACATGACCATTAAGGAAAAAAACAGCACCTCCCTCCAGCCAAAAACCCCAATGTCTCAGAGGTTAACATCTTTATTTACATCCTTCCAAGAACACACTTCCCAGAATCACCTACTTGCGTTAAGAGTCTCTCCTCCCTTAAAACAAGCCTCTTAAGATATTCTTCAACCTAAGATGTCTGAGATTTGCTTACAAATAATAGTGAGTGGGGGAGCAGTTGGAGGATAGAGAAGGGAACTGTGGTGAGGGGAGAATACAGATCAAAAGCGACTGTCCACATACTCACATACTGATAACTGATGGAGCTGTGTGTTGGTTACGTAAGGTTCCTAAAGCATTCTACCTTTGGATGTTTGAAAATTTCTCTAACAGAAAAACTTTCTTAAAGCATAACTAAGAATATACCTTACATACACTGATAGGCTTATAACACCACCACTCACTACAAACTGATCCAGCCTATTAAGACCTCCCCAGAAACACACTGCTCTCTCTCATTCAGGAACTCACCTACTATTCATAATTCAAAAGGAGGACAGATCTCTCCACAGAGTTCATTAAAAGAACTTCATAAACACAACTTCACCTTCTTCCCTCCATCTGAGAGCAACCTCTTTTTAAAACTACCATTCCTATTCCTCTCAATACGGGAAACATCCTCTCACTTGGTCCATTATCTTCCTGCGAAATAATGACAATTAAAACTACCTCATAAGTTACACTTCTACCTTTCCAACGAACTAAACCCTCAGAAAGTGCTTACTTCTAAGAAAGCAAAGAAATACCAACCACTTTTGACCTAACAGTCTGAAAAATAAACTGCATGGGAAAAGTTTCAGGCAAAATAAAGCTGAATTTTTAAAATTAAAGCAACTTATCTGACTTTGTGTTAATGAGGGAGGAAAAGAAGCACAACTTTCAACACAAATTTAAAAGTTCATCTCTGGAAAATATCTTTAAAGTATCTAGAAAACTTTATCAGAATACACTAAATAAGGTATGGTCACAAATTACTTTATCCATGTACTTATTTACATCCATCTCTTTCCACTCAAAGGTTCCGTGAAGGAGTGCGCTTATCTGTTGTGTTCACCACTTATATCCCCATTGTCTTGAACAGTGCCTAGCACCTAACTGGTGCTCAATAAAGACTTGTCAAAGAAATAAATGAATGACAAAATACATTTCTTCCTAAGCAACAAGCTTTAATATGATTTAATTAACTAATTCAACTTAAATGACTTCTCAGAAAAAAATGGAATAAAAAGACAGGGGAAAAGACTGTCTTCCAGTGGAAAAAAAAAGAGTGGAAGTATAAGAAGTCATTCATAGTTTTCTACTTCAAAACTAGCAAAATCCATTCAACAATTGGTAAAACATAAGGGATATATATTCACTTCAAATAAAATGTGCAGCAGAAAGGAGGATGAAAGGTAGGCAGATCAGGGAGCAATTGAATAAACACTGGATTCCACTCTGGGATTGCCTGTTTTATTAGCAGAGGTTGTTATTTTCAGCAAATTGGTGGGGATAGGGTCCTAGTACAAATTTTATTCTAACATGTACCAAAGTTTCCATAAAATAGAAGTTCTTCCCCTTTAACACCACCATTTTTCCTCCATTAATCAAAATGTACTCTAAATGAACGTCACTGTGACAAAACCAAGTACACTGGGTGCAGCTAAAATACTCCAACAAGAAACAAGCCAAAGTACTAAAAAGTCTTGGAACTTTTACATCCAAAATAATGCTCAACAACTGCCTTTGAACTTAACAGAATAGCCTTTAGTTGGTTTAGTGACAGTGTGTATTCAAGGATTCTCTTTTTAAGCTGTACCTCTAAATGTTTGTAATAATGCACAAACTTCTAATCAGCAGAAAACCGATCAATAGTTTATATATCACATTTTATTAGTGTTCTAATACTCCTTGTGAGATTCCCAAAACACCTTTTTAGTTTCATAAAGTCAACTAAAAAATATTCCTCTGAACAATGTCCTAAAAATATTTATCTTAAATAATCAGATTTTGCAATCCTGTGTTCTGTCCATGATCTTTAAGAGGTCGCACTTCGACAAACTTTCCTTAGCCCAAACTAATGAGCTTAAACCTCATTCTTAGGTTTAAGCATTATCCTCTCTTTCAATACTATTTAAGCAGAAGGAATTTCTAGTTTTTAAAAGTTACATGAAAATAAATGCTAGTATTCTAATACTACCAATTTTTTCCTTTCTCTTCAGTTTTAACCATTCACAGAGCATGAGGGTATACTACTAGCCACAAGCTACCTTGAAAGGGAAGGAAAAGGGATTGAGTAACTGATCTTGTGGAAAAGATTTAAGGTGACACCTGCAGTACTTTTCTGAAGGGATCAAGCAAGGGAGACCTCTTGTTTGTACAAGCTTTTAGCTTCGTAACTGGTTTTATGCTGAGGAAAATTATAGCCTGTTTAGTTAGGAATGACTTCTTGGGGAGGAAGAAAAGAAAACAGAGAGCAGAGTGGCTCTGATGGAGACCGAAGTAACTGGAGAAGAAAGGGGTATACCTGGTTCACAGCATCCGTGATGATGGTGGTCAGTCTGACAGTATTTGTCCCTTAAAGGCATTTTCAGTGGGCGCGACCTACTTTCCTTTCACTGTAAGAAGCTCTTCATTGCGGCTTGGCTGTTGAAAGAAGCACAAACCCGTCACTCGCCCTGAACTTCCTGGGGGGGCTCTCGCTGCATTTTCCAGAAACGTTCCCTTCACCCACCCTTCGCTTCCCCTTCAGCGCCCTGTACCTTCCTCTCCAACTGAAAAATAAAAACGCACGAAGGCTTCACCAGCCCGAACTCCCGCACAGGTTCATCGCCCTACCCGGAAACGCAGCCCCGGGCGCGCAGCGCAGGGCGAGGGCCTGGCCGGCTGCGCGGGCGGCGGCGGCGGCCTCGCCTTCCCGGGCGGGCGCGCGCGGAGATGGAGGCGCGGTGCGCAGCGGGCACGGCCAGCGCCGGGGCCCGCGGGGCGGGGGGCGCGGCGGCAGCCGAGGGGTAGCTCCCGCCGGCGCCCGGCCCACACCGGCCCTCCCGCTACGCACGTGCGCTGGGGTCTCCCTGGCAGAGCCCCGGTCCCCCAAACCAAGTGCGCCCAACTTACTGAACTCCTGGGGCGGGCCGGCGGGCGGGCGGAAGGAAGGCGAGCAGGCCGGGCGGCCGCGGGGACAGCCTGGCGTGGGAGGCGGCTTCGGGCCCCACCTGGCGCAGCCTTGGCGAACCGCGCGAAGGGACCGGTGTTCGGGCCCGACGCGCTCCCAAAGAGTCCCCGCCGGCGCTGACGCGGAAGCGCCACAGCTCACCACGTCCCTCCGCGGCCCGAGGCGACGCGGCGGCTCACGGCGTCCCTCCGCGCTGTGGAACTGGGCGGGCGGGCGGCGCGCGGGCGCAGGCAGTTGACAGGAGGAACCGCCCCGCAGCCGCTGCTGCCGCCACCGAAGGAGCTGGAACCGAAGAGGGCAGGACCTGAGGCGCCCCTCGCCCGGGCAACGGCTGCCGCCGGAGCCCGGCTCCCCCCAGCGTCGCTCCACCTGCAACGGTCCCTCAGGCTTTTGGAGAGGGGCGGGGAAGGATGGGGGTTTTCCCCCACCTTGGGCCCTTGTTGGTAGTAGTTGTTTCAGGAAACTTTATTAAGTCAGTCTCTCGCTTTCTCGGTCTCCCCCTCCCCAAAGAGCCTGAGCTACCGCCGCGGAGCGAGTAGGAAGGGGGAAGCAGAGACTCTCCGGCAGCGACAGGGAGCGAGTGACTGACCCCGGACGGAGATGGGGCGAGGGCAGGAAGTGACAAGCTCTCGGAGTGGGTGGGGGGAGTGTGGCCGGCACGCCCGGGAGCGTCGCGCGCATGCGCCCGGCCCGGCGCCCCCGCCGGTGGAGAGGCGACGCGCGGCGGCTGGGCAAGGAGAGGGAGACCGGGCTGGTGGCGCGGGGCCGACAGCCGGGTGTCTCCGACCCGCGGCTCTCTCAAACGTCTCTGGCGGACGGGGAGCCGAAGTCCTGGGCTTCGCGGGCCAAGAGGTGCGAGGCCACTGGTGCAGTGGTTGGGCCCGGGAGACGGGCTGCTGGGCAACCAAACTGTTGCTATCGCTTTTCTTCCTTCGGTGGAACTGAAACCGGGAGGCTTGGAAAAGCAGGGGAAAGAACTGTAGGAAGAGGTTTCGCAAATGCGTAAGCCGTAAATCGTGGTGATTCCGAAAAAGTTGTCAGCGCATTTATAAAGGGTACAAGTGGAACTTTTTTTTTTTTTTCCCCTAACCCACCAATTTCTGAAGTGTGCCTCTCAGAGCTTTATCAGGTCTTTGGGAGGAAAACAGTCTAGTCCGTGGAAGATCGGTATTGATTGCAGCTGCGCTCGGCGTCTGGCATCTGAAGGTGAAGTTGGGTCACGTGGGCAGTACTCACTTTTTCTTCTCTTCGGCGCTTATCCTGCTTGGAAAACCCCCCAGGATCGCAGTGGTGTGTCAAATTCTGCAACCCCGTGTGCGGGTGCTCGGGGGTGGGAGAGCCGCCTCCCCCGCCTTCTCCCCGGCTCCAGAAGCAAAAATGAAAATTTTAAGAAAGAAAAAGTCCATTTAAAAAATCACCCGCCCTCCCCCACGATCCACTGAAAACTTTCATGATTAAGTTGCTGGTTTTCGGATCCGTGAAAACGTTTAGTAGACAGGCTCTGTATGTATTTTGGAAGAACAAACGAGTGACTGAAATCTATTTTCAAAATTCAGAGTTTGTATTAGGTCCAGTAATAAATGTGTTACTGTAAATACACTGAATGGAGCATTTGCATAGGTCTGAGTGATTTTAGCAGCCTAATAATACGGGTGACAGGAAAATGATACAAAAATGATCTTTTTAAAAGGAATTCCACCTGTTCATTCTGCACACTTAACTGGTCACTTTAGTATGTTTGATCATTTTTATCTGTCCCATGGTCAAGCAATACAAAACATCAAACTAAAATGAAATGGATCTAGGTGTTGGTGAGGGCGGTCCAAGAGGAGATATATGTGTGTGTATACACACACACACACACACATAGCTGATTCACTTTGTTGTTATATGGCAGAAGCTAACACAACATTGTAAAGCAACTATTATCCCAATTAAAAATGAAATGCCACAATTTCTAAAAGTAAAATAAGCTGCATCCACATGATAGTGTTTGTCATACAACCAATAAAATATTTTTCTAATATTTTCATGCTAAGTCTCTTCATTTCAGTCGCTCAGTCGTGTCCGACTCTGCGACCCCATGAATTGCAGCACGCCAGGCCTCCCTGTCCATCACCAACTCCCAGAGTTCACTCAAACTCATGTCCATCGAGTCGGTGATGCCATCCAGCCATCTCATCCTCTGTCGTCCCCTCCTCCTGCCCCCAATCCCTCCCAGCATCAGAGTCTTTTCCAATGAGTCAACTCTTCGCATGAGGTGGCCAAAGTACTGGAGTTTCAGCTTTAGCATCATTCCTTCCAAGGGGCACCCAGGGCTGATCTCCTTCAGAATGGACTGGTTGGATCTCCTTGCAGTCCAAGGGACTCTCGAGAGTCTTCTCCAACACCACAGTTCAAAAGCATCAATTCTTGGGCACTCAGCTTTCTTCACAGTCCAACTCTTGCATCCATACATGACCACTGGAAAAACCATAGCCTTGACTAGATAGACCTTTGTTGGCAAAGTAACGTCTCTGCTTTTTAACATGCTATCTAGGTTGGTCAGTCCTGTCCAATTCTTTGCAACCCAAGGAACTGTTTCCCACAAGGCTTCTCTGTCCATGGGATTCTCTAAGCAAGAATACTGGAGCGGGTTGCCATGGCCTCCTCCAATCTTCCTGACCCAAGAAGGGAATGTGCATCTGCTGCAGCTCTGGCACTGCAGGTGATTTCTTTACCACTGAGCCACAGAGGAATATGCTTACGCAAAACAATAGAAAAAAATTTTTAATGTGACCCTTAACAATGGAATTTTTATTTTATTTAGCACGAGATCTTTGGTAAAATTTGAGGTGAAATATTTTAATTTTGGGAGATCTACTTTAATAAGCAAATTTATCATGGGCTTAAAAATGAATATGCAATTCTACATTTTCATAAACATGAAAAGGCATTACTTCAGATATGTGAAAGTTACAAATGTTTGCTGACCAGCTGTGAATTAAAGATGTTTATATTTCAAAATGGTCATCACTAGAGAGTCCTCAAAATTGTTTGCTAATAGAATAAGTTTTAAATATTCTGAAAAATTAGAATTATAGACAAAATTGGAATGTGCATACGGGTAAAACAAATATTGAACACACTGAATCATAGAATTTTAAAGATGAAGCCATGGAAATTATCTAGTAACATTCCTTACTTTATAGATAGAAAACTGAAACCCAGAGAGGTTAACTGATTTTCTGAAGGTCACATAGTAACAGAACTGAGTCTAGAACCTAGATCATTCCCTTTATAAAATAACAATATTAGTATCTGATACGTTTTGAGTAATTAATGTTTTAGGCTCAGGCATGAGGTCATTCAATTGTATCAACAATCCAATGATATTTTGTTATCCTCCATTCTTCAGGGGGAGAAACTGAGGCACAGAATGGTTCAGTTCAGTTGTTCAGTCACGTTGGACTCTTTTAGACCCCATGGACTGCAGCATGCCAGGCTTCCCTGTCCATCACCAACTCCCGGAGTTTACTCAAACTCATATCTATCAAGTGGATGATGCTATCCAACCACCTCATCCTCCGTCATCCCCTTCTCCTCCCACTTTCAATCTTTCCCAACATCAGGGTCTTTTCAAATGAGTCACTTCTTCACAATGAGTCAGGTGGTCAAAGGATTGGAGTTTCAGCTTCAGCATCAGTCCTTCCAGTGAATATTATTCAGGACTGATTTCCCTTAGAATGGACTGGTTGGATCTCCTTGCAGTCCAAGGGACTCTCAAGAGTCTTCTCCAACACCACAGTTCAAAAGCATCAATTCTTTGGCGCTCAGCTTTCTTTAGAGTCCCAACTCTCACATCCATACATGACCACTGGAAAAACCATAGCCTTGACTGGATGGACCTTTGTTGGCAAAGTAATGTCTCTGCTTTTTAATATGCTGTCTAGGTTGGTCATAGTTTTTCTTCTAAGGAGCAAGCGTCTTTTAACTTAATGGCTGCAATCACCATCTGCAGTGATTTTGGAGCCCAGAAAAATAAAGTCAGCCACTTTTTCCACTGTTTCCCCATCTATTTCCCGTGAAGTGATGGGACCAGATGCCATGATCTTCATTTTCTGAATGTTGAGCTTTAAGCCAACTTTTTCACTCTCCTCTTTCATTTTCATCAAGAGGCTCTTTAGTTTTTCACTTTCTGCCATAAGGGTAGTATCATCTGCATATCCGAGGTTTTTGATATTTCTGGCAATCTTGATTCCAGCTTGTGCTTCATGCAGCCCAGCATTTCACATAATGTACTCTGCATATAAGTTAAATAAGCAGGGTGACAATATACAGCCTTGATGTACTCCTCACCCAAGTTTGGAACCAGTCTGTTGTTCCATGTCCAGTTCTAATTGATACTTCTTGACCTGCATATAGATTTCTCAGGAGGCAGGTCAGGTGGTCTGGTATTTCCATCTCTTGAAGAATTTTCCACAGTTTGCTGTATCCACATAGTCAAAGGCTTTGGCATAGTCAATAAAGCATAAGTAGATGTTTTCCTGGAACTCTCTTGGTTTTCTGATGATCCAACGGATGTTGGTTCCTCTGCCTTTTTTAAATCTGGCTTTAACATCTGGAATTTCATGGTTCACATACTGTTGAAGCCTGGCTTGGAGGATTTTGAGCATTACTTTGCTAGCATGTGAAATGAGTGCAGTTGTGTGGTAGTTTCAACATTCTTTGGCATTGCCTTTCTTTGGGACTGGAATGAAAACTTTTCCTTTTCCAGAATGGTTAGATAACTCATCAAGGTTACAGCTGAAAGGCAGCTGAAGCAGCATTCTAACTCAAAGGGTGTGGCTCTGAAACTCATGACCTTAGCCATTGTGTTCTATTGGCTATATTGTGTTGCCTACACTGTACCATAGCTGTTTTGGATCATATCATATGTGAAAGATGAGTGAGTAGATCCTGTCATTTGTGAGAGGTATTAAAATGTCATGTGTAAGCTCATGAAGTGGGAATGGAATTGCTAGAATCACAAGAATTTAATTGAATTTCACAAAAAGACTTTGAACATCACCTAGAATTTCACCCTACCTCTAAAAACACTATGCACAAACCATCACAGAAAAATCATTTGTCTCCCTTTCGTTGTTCACTACAGCAACCTAGGTGACACATCATTAGAGCTTTAAGGAACTTTTTTATACTTAAAGTCTGGAAGTGCATATCTAATGATTAACATATCACCTTCAAGTCTGGAGAATACACACACACATACATATACATACGCACACACACATGCATGAATATACACATACATTATTGAGGCACAGCAAACCACCCTAGAATCGGTGCCTTAAAGTCATTTTAGTCTGGCCTTGTCTGGGATCATGCACGTAGCTGCTACAGTCATCTGGCAGCTTGACTGGGTGCTCTCATGGCTGGCAGTTGGTGTTGACTATTGGCTGGACCTCTCTCTTCCCTTGTAGATTTTCATCCTCAATATTATCCTGGGCTTTTTCATATAATGGTAGCATGCCAAGCAAATAGAGTGGGAACTGAAGGAACTTGACACCACTTCCACCACATTCTATTGGTAAAAGAAAGTCAGAAGGCCAGCACATATTCAGAAATTGGGAAGAGAAATTTCCCTTCTTTTTAAAACTTTTTAAATTGAAGTATAGTTGACTTACAGTGTTGTGCCAATCTCTGCTGTACACCAAAGTGACTCAGTTTTATGTGTGTATATATATATATATCGGAGAAGGCAATGGCACCCCACTCCAGTACTCTTGCCTGGAAAATCCCATGGACGGAGGAGCCTGGTAGGCTGCAGTCCATGGGGTCTCGAAGAGTTGGACACGACTGAGCGACTTCACTTTCACTTTTTCACTTTCATGCATTGGAGAAGGAAATGGCAACCCACTCCAGTGTTCTTGCCTGGAGAATCCCAGGGACAGAGGAGCCTAGTGGGCTGCCGTCTATGGGGTCGCACAGAGTCGGACATGACTGAAGCGACTTAGCAGCATATATATACACACACACACACACACACATACATATATACATATATATTCTTTACTATTCTTTTCCATTGTGTTTTATCCCAAGAGACTGGATATAGTTCCCTGTGCTATACTGTAGGATCTTGTTGTTCATCCATTCTGAATGAAATGCTGTAGTTTGCATTTGCCAACCCCAAATGCCGAGTCCCTCTTCCTCCCTTCCTCCTTCTTGGTGACAAGTCTGATAACTATGTCTGTGAGTTCATTTCTATTTTGTGAATAGGTTCATTGGTGCCATATTTTAAATTTCTCTTCCTGATGGGAGGAGTAGCCAAGTCACATTTCAAAGGGATATGCATATAAGAATGGAAGGAATTATTGTGATGATCTTTGCATGAAATCTATCACAATATATAATTATTTCAAGAATAATACTAGCTAATTAAAGCTGCTGGTTTGCTTTTTTTTTTTTAATGATTGATGGTGCCTTTAAGAATAGCAAAACAAGGAAACACTAGTCAGACCAATTCTTTAAACTGACTAAGTGGGTCAGTTTGCTGGCACTGTATAGATACTTTGGTGATTCCTTAACTTTTTTTCATAATTTTGTTTCTTTCTTTAAGATTTTCACATCTGTTCTAAACAGATCTCTCTAAAACACAGTATAAACACCTAACAACAAGTAGAACCAATTATGGGACATATATATTCAGGTCCAGATTTTGCTAGCTTTGATTATGATGTCGCATTTTACAACACAAATTCATAACTTTTTAAAATAAAATTATGGACCAAAATAGAGGCTGAAAGTTTAGAAAGGGTCATGGAAAAATTGATGTCAAAGGACAAATAGTAAACTGTTGACCTATTATCAATTACAGAACTTAACACCTAAGGACTGTGCAAGCAACAGGATGCAGAAAAAATGATAATGCTTTTCCTAAAATGTTTAAGGACACTAGGGAGTAGGTTGTAACCTACTAGCAACTCCACTAGGGAGAAGGTTGCTGCCCTGGAGATATGTTGCCTACTAGGACCCCGATATAGACTTACAGTTTCCATTCCTGATGCTAAAGGCACACTTAGGTCTTGCTGACCAGGTGGTACAGTGCATGTACCATGCTGCCATGTGGGCACCAAACCATGCCTTACAGGTCTTCCATTCAAATGCATTTCAGATAGCATTTAGATGAATTCCATTTTAAAAAATTACTTGTTATAATGGAGTTTGTTCATAAATTAGTCTGTACTATAAGAATAGCTGGGCTTTCCAGGTGGCACTAGTGGTAAAGAACCCACCTGCCAATGCCAGAGACATAAGAGATGTGTGTTTGAGCCCTGGGTCAGGAAGATCCCCTGGAGGAGGGCATGGCAATCCACTCCACTATCATTGTCTGGAGAATTCCATGAACACAGGAACCTGGAGGGCTACAGTCTGACAGGCACGATTGAAGCGATTTAGCACGTACACATATAATAATAGCTAAAGATGATTTTGTCACTTATTGAATTCAGATAAAGTGCTAAGTGCTTTCTAGTTTTTCACTGAATCCTTACTAAGATCCTATGTTAAATGTTATCCCATTTTACAAATTCAGTTCAGTTCAGTCACTCAGTTGTGTCTGACTCTTTACAACCTCATGAACCGCAGCACGCCAGGCCTCCCTGTCCAACACCAACCCCCGGAGTCTACCCAAACGCATGTGTACCGAGTTGGTGATGCCATCCAGCCATCTCATCCTCTATCGTCCCCTTCTCCTCCTGCCCTCAATCTTTCCCAGCATCAGGGTCTTTTCAAATGAGTCAGCTCTTTGCATCAGGTGGCCAAAGTACTGGAGTTTCAGCTTCAACATCAGTCCTTCCGATAAACACCCAGGACTGATCTTCCCCAGGATGGACTGGTTGGATCTCCTTGCAGTCCAAGGGACTCTCAAGAGTCTTCTCCAACATGACAGTTCAAAAGCATCAATTCTTTGGTGCTCAGCCCTCTTTATAGTTCAACTCTCACATGCATACATGACCACTGGAAAAACCATAGCCTTGACTAGATGGACCTTTGTTGGCAAAATAATGTCTCTGTTTTTTAATATTCTGTCTAGGCTGGTCATAACTTTCCTTCCAAGGAGTAAGCATATTTTAATTTCATGGCTGCAGTCACCATCTACAGTGATTTTGGAGCCCAGAAAAATAAAGTCAGCCACTCTTTGCACTGTTTCCCCATCTATTTCCCACAAAGTGATGGGACCAGATGCCATGATCTTCATTTTCTGAATGTTGAGCTTTAAGCCAACTTTTTACTCTCCTCTTTCACTTTCATCAAGAGGCTTTTTAGGTCCTCTTCAATTTCTGCCATAAGGGTGGTGTCATCTGCATATCTGAGGTTATTGATATTTCTCCTGGCAATCTTGATTCTAGCTCGTGCTTCTTCCAGCCCGGCATTTCGCAAGATGTACTCTGCATATAAGTTAAATAAGCAGGGTGACAATATACAGCCTTGACATACTCCGTTCCTGATTTGGAACTAGTCTGTTGTTCCATGTCCAGTTCTAACTGTTGCTTCCTGACCTGCATGCAGGTTTCTCAAGAGGCAGGTCAGGTGGTCTGGTATGCCCATCTCTTTCACAATTTTCCACAGTTTATTGTGATCCACACAGTCAAAGGCTTTGGCATAGTCAATAAAGCAGAAATAGATGTTTTCCTGGAACTCTCTTGCTTTTTGATGATCCAGCAGATGTTGGCAATTTGATCTCTGGTTCCTCTGCCTTTTCTAAAACCAGCTTGAACATCTGGAAGTTCACGGTTCACATATTGCTGAAGCCTGACTTGGAGATTTTAAGCATTACTCTACTAGCGTGTGAGATGAGTGCAATTGTGCAGTAGTTTGAGCATTCTTTGGCATTGCTTTTCTTAGGGATTGGAATGAAAACTGACCTTTTCCAGTCCTGTGGCCACTGCTGAGTTTTCCAAATGTGCTGGCATATTGAGTGCAGCACTTTCACAGCATCGTCTTTCAGGATTTGAAATAACTCAACTGGACTTCCATCACCTTCACTAATTTTGTTCGTACTGATGCTTCGTAAGGCCCAGTTGGCTTCGCATTCCAGGATGTCTGGCTCTAGGTGAGTGATCACACCATCATGATTATCTGGGTTGTGCAGATCTTTTTTCTACAGTTCTTCTGTGTATTCTTGCCACCTCTTCTTAATATTTTCTGCTTCGGTTAGGTCCCTACCATCTCTGTCCTTTATTGAGTCCATCTTTATTCTGTCCTTTAGTGAGCCCATTTACAAATTAGGAAACAGATAATTTATGTTTGATCTTAGATTTGAACATAGGACTGAGTCCACGTCCTATGCTTCAAGTTACATATATTCTGATTATTCCTAAAATTTTATCTCCAGTTCAGGCCTGTCCCTGAAGCATCTAAGCTCTAACTACCCACGAAGCACACAATCTGAATTTCCCCAACATCTCAAAATTAGCAGGGCCCAAACTGAACTTCTCTTCTCACAAAACCTGTTCTTCCAAATTTTAATCAACAGTGTTGCTATCTAATCAGGGTATCTAGGTGAAGGCCTTGGAGTCAAAGAGAGGAGCACATGCAAAGATGCAAAGCAATGCAAGTTACCTGTGTACAAGGTTTCTCAGCTCACTTAACCCCAACATGCAACCTGACACCATGGACAACTGGTTATACTTCAGAAAGGTTTAGGAAATAGTGACCTCTCTCCATGGGAACCATCAATCTTCAAGTCCAAAGCCTCACCTCTGAACCACTGCAATAACTACCTCCATGGTCTTCCTACCACCATCTCTCCCGCTCTCCATTATTCCACACTATCAACAAAATTAGAGTTTTAAAAATATTAATAATATTACTGCCTAATTTAAAATCTCTGTCGACTGCTCATTTTCTACATGAAGAAGCCACATCTCAATGAAAAGTAGAAAAAGCGTGTGTTTTGGAGTTGGAAAAATTGGGTATACTCGTAGTTGAACTGGATAGGGAGGGGGTGTGGAACACGAAGGAATTTTAGAGAGAGATGATTAGAAGTGTGTGTATGGCTATATATTCATTAGCTGAAGCAACTATTAGGGACTTCCCTGGTGGCACAGTGGATAAGAGTCCACCTGCCAATGCAGGGGACTCAGGTTTGATCCCTGGCCCAGGAGGATGCTGCTGAGCAACTAAGTCCAGGCATCACAACTACTGAAGCCCAAGCTCTAGAGACCACAAGCCATAACTACTGAGCCGGTGTCCCACAACTACTGAAGCCTGCGTGTCCTAGAGCCTGCATGCCACAGCCAGTGAAGCTTGCTTGCCTGGAGCCTCTGCTCCACAACAGAACCCACTGCAATGAGAAGCCCGGGCACTGCAGCAAAGAATAGCCCCTGCAGCTAGAGAAAGCCCACACACAGCAGTGAAGACCCAGCACAACCAAAAATAAATAAATTTTAACATGTAAATTAAAAAAATTTTTTAATAAAACAGTTATTAAATAATAGAATAGTGGTTTGCTGAGAGGGTTGGGAAGTGTACTGGGGGGGTGACGATTTGGGGGTTCCTGACCATTTTATCAATTTTCACCACATAATCATTACAATGTATATTTGCTTTGTAATAATTCAGCAAGCTGATAGTTATGTTTTATGCACTTCTGTAAATAAGTATAATATTTCACTATAAAAATATTTTTTAAGCAGCTGACCTAGGTTTTAATGCTTCTGAATTATATCTGGTATCAATTAAAAATGAGTATTGAACTTTTCAAGGCTTTGTTGCCTTTGCACATGGTACTCCTCACACCCGGAAATAAATATCCTGTCCACCTGGAAAACTCCTACTCATCCTTTAAGACTTGCTTTAGATATCACTTCTTCTGAGAAACTACTTCCCACAGACAAATGACCGCTCCATTTTCCTGCACCTGTAATAAATCATTCTAATTAAATGACTGACTCTCCCGTTAGTCTGAATCTGTCGAGAAACACAGCAAAGCATTCCTCATTGTTTTACCATCACCTAGTTCACTTCTTGGCACGTAATAGACAACCATTACAAGTTACTAAATAGGCTTGAGGGAATGAATTCTGATTTCCATTGGGCTAAAGAAGTAAAACAACGTTCACTCTTTGCAATAAGCATCATAAGAAAAAGTTTAGTGCGAAAAATCAATTTTAGTGGTTTGGGAAAAATCCGTTTTAGCCCTTGGCCTAATAGGACACTCATTTTCAACGTAGAGCACAACCATCGTGGTGGTGGTGGTTTAGTCGCTAAGTTGTATCCAACTCTTGTGACCCCATGGGCTGTAGCCTGCCAGGCTCCTCTGTCCATTGAATTTCCCAGGCAAGAATACTGCAGTGGGTTGCCATTTCCTTCTCCAGGGGATCTTCCCAGACCAGGGATCAAACCTGCGTCTCTTGCACTGCAGGCAGATTCTTTACAAACTGAGCCACAAGGAAGCCCAGAGAACAACCATACAAGGACAATTAAAGGAACCCTATTGCATAGAATTAGTAATATTGTAGAATATGTGCCATAGTTGGACACTTAAAGCTACTAACCATTCATGATTGTGGTTTTGCTTTTATGAGGGGTGATTATTTTTGTTTAGTTGCTTTTATTTAAACTTGCAAATATTGACAAATGGGATGCTTTTTTAAGCAATTTTTGCATTTTTAGAAACCATTTTTTTTTAATTTTTTATTTTGAAACACTTAAAATTTAAAAGCAAACAAAAGGACTTCCCTGATGGTCCAGTGGTTAAGACTCTGCACTTCCACTACAGGAGGCAGGGGCCCCTGGTCGGGGAACTAAGATCTCACATGAAAGAACACAACTCCCATACTTTACCCAGATTAACCAACTTTTAATATTTTGTCCCATTTGTTTGCTCTCTCTTTCAATCTATCTATCTATATAGATGATTTTTTGAGCCATCTGAGAGTAGATTCAAACATACATCCTTCTCCTTTATCCCTAGTTACTTCAGTGTGTGTTTCTCAAAGCCAGGATTTTATTATCATACGTGAGCACAATACAGTTATCATATTCAGGAAATTTAACATTAATATAATACTTCTGTTTAGACTACAGTCTATGTTGGGGCTTCTCGGGTGACTCAGTGGTAAAGAATCCACCTGCCAATGTAGGAGAAGCAAGATATGCAAGTTCCATCCATGGGGCAGGAAGATTTCCTGGAGTAGGAAATGGCAACCCACTCCGGTATTCTTGCCTGGAAAACTACATGGACAGAGTATCTCAGCCAGGCTACAGTCCATGGGGTCGCAGAGTCGGACACAACTGAGCACCACCACCCCCTGCCCCACACCCTGTTATAATTTTGTCAGTTACCATGATAATGCCTTTTATTGACTTTTTTCCCTTCAATATAAGAAGCAATCCAGGATTAGTTTGGTTCAGTTCAGTCGCTCAGTCGTGTCCGACTCTGCGACCCCACGAACCACAGCACACCAGGCCTCCCTGTCCATCACCAACTCCCGGAGTCCACTCAAACCCACGCCCATTGAGTCGGAGATGCCATCCAACCATCTCATCCTCTGTCGTCTCCTTCTCCTCCTGCTCTCAATCTTTCCCAGCATCAGGGTCTTTTCAAATGAGTCAGCTCTTTGCATCAGGTGGCCAAAGTATTGGAGTTTCAGCTTCAACGTCAGTCCTTCCAATGAACACCCAACACTGATCTCCCCCAGGATGGACTGACTGGATCTCCTTGCAGTCCAAGAGACTCTCAAGAGTCTTCTCCAGTACCACAGTTCTTCAGCGCTCAGCCCTCTTTATGGCCTAACTCTCACATCCATACGTGACTACTGGAAAAATCATAGCTTTGACTAAGGTGGTCCTTTGTTGGTAAAGTGATGTCTCTGCTTTATAGTATGCTGTCTAGATTTGTCATAGCTTTCTTTCCAAGGTACAAGTGTATTTTAATTTCAGGGCTGCAGGCACCATCCACAGTGATTTTGGAGCTTAAGAAACTAAAACCTGTCACTGTTTCCACTAATCCTTTTTTTTTCCCCCTGACCTTCATTGGCTTGCCCTAACTAACCACGAGGCCACCAGGGAACTCCCAGTAATTCTTTTTCTTTTTTTAATTGAGATATAATTGACATGTAACATTATGGTAGTTTCAGGTGTATAGCATAGTGATCCAAATATATTTGTATATATTGCAAAATGATCCCCGCAATAAGTCTAGTTAACATCCATCACCACAGAATTATGAACCTTTTTTTCTTATGATGAGAATTTCTCAAGATCTACTCTCTTACCAGCTTTCAAGTATACAAAACAATATTATTAACTATAGTCACCACGATGTATATTACGTCCCCAAGACTTACTCATTTTATAATGAAAAGTTTGTACTTTTGTGTTTTTGTCCTCTTCACACATTTCACTCACCTCTTCTCCCACCCACCACCCCACCATCCCTTCCCCCGCCCTCAAACCCCATCCTACCCCCCAACCCAATCTCCCATCCCCCACCCACTGCCACGCCTACTGCTGGAAATCACCCATCTGTTCTCTGTATCAGTGAGTTCAATTTTGTTTGGTTTGGTTTTTTTAGAGTCCATATACACTCTGTATCGTATTTGTCTTTCTCTGTTTGACTTACTTCACTATAGGTCCATTCATATTGTCCCAAATGGCAAGATTTCCTTCTATACATGGCTGGGTAATATTCCACTCACTCACACACACAGATTGATGGTTTAGGTTGTCTCCATGTCTTGGTTATTGTAGATAATGCTGCAGTGAACATGGAGGAACAGATATGTTTGATATTAATCTTGCTCACTGGTTTAAGAGGTTATTTAGCTTCTCCACTGTATGAGTTCAGTTCAGTCGCTCAGTTGTGTCCAACTCTTTGCGACCCCATGAGTCGCAGCATGCCAGGCCTCCCTGTCCATTACCAACTCCCGGAGTTGACCCAGACTCACGTCCATGAAATCAGTGATGCCATCCAGCCATCTCATCCTCTGGCGTCCCCTTCTCCTCCTGCCCCCAATCCCTCCCAGCATCAGAGTCTTTTCCAATGAGTCAACTCTTCGCATGAGGTGGCCAAAGTACTGGAGTTTCAGCTTTAGCATCATTCCTTCCAAAGAAATCCCAGGGCTGATCTCCTTCAGAATGAACTGGTTGGATCTCCTTGCAGGCCAAGGGACTTGCAAGAGTCTTCTCCAACACCACAGTTCAAAAGCATCAATTCTTCGGCACTCAGCCTTCTTCACAATCCAACTCTCACATCCATACATGACCACAGGAAAAACCATAGCCTTGACTAGACAGACCTTTGTGGGCAAAGTAATGTCTCTGCTTTTCAATGTGCTATCTAGGTTGATCATAACTTTCCTTCCAAGGAGTAAGCGTCTTTTAATTTCATGGCTGCAGTCACCATCTACAGTGATTTTGGAGCCAAAAAAATAAGGTCTGACACTGTTTCCACTGTTTCCCCATCTATTTCCCATGAAGTGATGGGACCAAATGCCATGATCTTTGTTTTCTGAATGTTGAGCTTTAAGCCAACTTTTTTACTCTCCTCTTTCAGTTTCATCAAGAGGCTTTTTAGGTCCTCTTCACTTTCTGCCATAGGGTGGTGTCATCTGCATATCTGAAGTTATTGATATTTCTCCCGGCAATCTTGATTCTAGCTCGTGCTTCTTCCAGCCCGGCATTTCGCAAGATGTACTCTGCATATAAGTTAAATAAGCAGGGTGACAATATACAGCCTTGACATACTCCTTTTCCTATTTGGAACCAGTCTGTTGTTCCATGTCCGGTTCTAACTGTTGCTTCCTGACCTGCATGCAGGTTTCTCAAGAGGCAGGTCAGGTGGTCTGGTATGCCCATCTCTTTCACAATTTTCCACAGTTTATTGTGATCCACACAGTCAAAGGCTTTGGCATAGTCCATAAAGCAGAAATAGATGTTTTTCTGGAACTCTCTTGCTTTTTCCATGATCCAGCAGATGTTGGCAATTTGATCTCTAGTTCCTCTGCCTTTTCTAAAACCAGCTTGAACATCAGGAAGTTCATGGTTCATGTATTGCTGAAGCCTGGCTTGGAGAATTTTGAGCATTACTTTACTAGCATGTGAAATGAGTGCAATTGTGCGGTAGTTTGAGCATTCTTTGGCATTGCCTTTCTTTGGATTGGAATGAAAACTGACCTTTTCCAGTCCTGTGGCCACTGCTGAGTTTTCCAAATTTGCTGGCATATTGAGTGCAGCACTTTCACAGCATCATCTTTCAGGATTTGAAATAGCTCAACTGGAATTCCATGACCTCCACTAGCTTTGTTCGTAGTGATGCTTTCTAAGGCCCACTTGACTTCACATTCCAGGATGTCTGGCTCTAGGTCAGTGATCACACCATTGTGATTATCTGGGTCATGAAGATCTTTTTTGTACAGTTCTTCTGTGTATTCTTGCCACCTGTTCTTAATATCTTCTGCTTCTGTTCAGTCCATACCATTTCTGTCCTTTATCGAGCCCATTTTGCATGAAATGTTCCCTTGGTAGCTCTAATTTTCTTGAAGAGATCTCTAGTCTTTCCCATTCTGTTGTTTTCCTCTATTTCTTTGCATTGATCGCTGAGGAAGGCTTTCTTATCTCTTCTTGCTATTCTTTGGAACTCTGCATTCAGATGCTTGTATCTTTCCTTTTCTCCTTTGCTTTTTGCTTCTCTTCTTTTTACATCTATTTGTAAGGCCTCCCCAGACAGCCATTTTGCTTTTTTGCATTTCTTTTCCATGGGGATGGTCTTGATCCCTGTCTCCTGTACAATGTCATGAACTTCCGTCCAGAGTTCATCAAGCACTCTATCTATCAGATCTAGCCCCTTAAATCTATTTCTCACTTCCACTGTATAATCATAAGGGATTTGATTTAGGTCATACCTGAATGGTCTAGTGGTTTTCCCTACTTTCTTCAATTTCAGTCTGAATTTGGTAATAAGGAGTTCATGATCTGAGCCACAGTCAGCTACTGGTCTTGTTTTTGCTGACTGTATAGAGCTTCTCCATCTTTGGCTGCAAAGAATATAATCATTCTGATTTCGATGTTGACCATCTGGTGATGTCCATGTGTAGAGTCTTCTCTTGTGTTGTTGGAAGAGGGTGTTTGCTATGAACCAGTGCATTTTCTTGGCAAAACTATTAGTCTTTGCCCTGCTTCATTCCGTATTCCAAGGCCAAATTTGCCTGTTACTCCAGGTGTTTCTTGACTTCCTACTTTTGCATTCCAGTCCCCTATAATGAAAAGGACATCTTTTTTGGGTGTTAGTTCTAAAAGGTCTTGTAGGTCTTCATAGAACCATTCAACTTCAGCTTCTTCAGTGTTACTGGTTGGGGCATAGACTTGGATTACTGTGATATTGAAAGGTTTACCTTGGAAATGAGCAGAGATCATTCTGTCGTTTTTGAGATTGCATCCAAATACTGTATTTCAGACTCTTTTGTTGACTCCACTGTATAGTTACTCTTTTTCCTTTTATTATGAATAAGTAATTTACAGATAGATAACAATGATTATATTACAGAGATTTCTTTTAACCAGTGATCTTAGTGGGCTTCCCTGTGACTCAGTGGAAGAGAATCCGCCTGCCAATGTAGGAAACACAGGAGATGTGGGTTCAATCCCTGGGTTAGGAAGATTCCCCTGGAGGAGGAAATGGGAATCCACCCCAGTATTCTTGCCTGGAGAATCTCATGAACAGAGGAGCCTTGCGGGCTACAGTCTATGGTGTCACAAAGAGTCAGACATGACTGAGTACACACAAACAGTGATCTTAGTAATCTTATTTAGGTTTTAGAAACTCTCAAAGCAAAATTAAAGAGAATAAAAGTTAATTGGTGCTATAATATAATTAGAAACTGTGGTCAGTCATGTAAGTAGAAATGGTTTTCTGGTGTACTCTGACATGATTAAAAGTTAGAAAAAAATGTATTACCCTGGGTGTTAATTTATTATCAGTAAATCCATTCAATCAGCATTCACTGTGTATCCATTGTATTCCAAACATCATGTCAAACTTAGAATACAAGGATGAGTGTGACCAAGTCTCTTCCCTTTAGTCAACGAAAATTTCTTTAGTGCCAATGCACAGGTACTAGGAATACATCCATAAACAATGTAGGAGGTTCTTACTTTCCTGGAGTTTACAGTCTAATCATTGAGGAGTTTTCAATCTAATAATGAATGAAATATTAAAATATTCAATCTAATAATGGTAGCAGGTAAAACTTGTATTGCTTTATGATAATCACTTAAGACAGGCACATGAGAGATGATTACAACCATGGATTTACACGGACGTATATACACAAAAGCAGCAGGGAGGGAAAGGGGAGGGGGCATTTGCAGCATCAGTTTTTTAACTCAGTTGAATTAGAAAGCTATAATAATAGATTATGAATAATCATTTTTCCAAGAAATTTTGAAATTTTACTAAAACCTATTTCTTTAGGAGAGCTGACCAATAGATTATCTATTATTATATATTAACAGAGTAATTCATCCTCAATCATATGTTGTAAATGCTATGTGATTCAGTTTGTAAATGCTCTGTGATTTAGTCATTGAAGAGTTTTGCATGTGATACTGTATCATCATCAAAAAGGTATTCTGAGTTTTTCATTCATTTTCCCAACTCTCCTCCTTATGGCCAAGATTTATTTGCAAGACTGAAAATAAGGCTACAGTTCAGAACTGTGGAACAGAAATAAGTTAGCTCTTTTACATATGACTTCATTAGGATCTTGATCTAAAACACTGAATACAAAATCTCTATAAAAGTGAGATGATGCCTCATCTCTAACAACAAGGTATCAGAAGAAATGCACATTTTTGACTTATGAGAACTGAGTCAATACGTGTGTCTTAGGTCTTAATTCCAGTTGAATACATAAACTACAACAAAATACTGTATTAATGGAACATTTTAAGAAACCAATTGGCATCTACACTTATTCTATTGATCTGAGATTTTAAACAATTTCCAAAATAATTTCTACAAAATGATCACATTTTTATCTTAAATTGACACTAATTTTTCCCATTCAAAAGTTCTATTTTTTCCTAATGAAAGTTGCATATTTTGCATCTGCGAAATCTCTAGATTTAGAGCCTATGCTGCTAAGACATCTTTCAAAAAATCAGGAAGCTTTCTTGGGTGTTTCTTATACTTTCAAGTGATCAGACTATTAAAGCAATTTCTGTTACAAAGATCATACATGGTGTAAGGGAAAAGTTAGGTTGGTAAGAATTTTGAAAAAGAGCAATCAGGACTTTTTCCACTTAGGCAGAAGAGTTTCTAGTTGGGAGAAAGCCCCATAGGATACAGTGTTAAGATCCTTGTTAAGACCTGTGTTACTAGGCAGTACTAAGTTGCCTAGTGACCCCTAGATGCTAGAGTTAACATCATTGATTTCAATGCCATAGAATGACATTTACTTCTTAGTACTTTGTGGGGGAGTACCTAAATCTATTGTCACTCTCTGTTATAAAATAAATGTCTTTATAAAAACGCTAGTCAAAATTCAGTGTGTTTCTAATCATCTTATTGCTAAAGGAGATAGTGTGCCAGCTGTCAGGAATGGCAGTTTCATTTACAGGAACAAAGTTGCTTTACGTTTCTCAGAATTTTGCTTTTAAAGGAACAATTGCTGTAGTATATTCAAAAATTCCCCTATCAACGTTAGTTCTCTTTTCTTAATCACTTGTGAAACCAGGAACTATAATACAATAATCTGAGAAAATATCTAATTGAAACCCTTCTTTTAAAAATATTATTGAAGTATAGTTGATTTAAAATGTTGTGTTAATTTCTGCTGTATAGCAAAGTGATTCAGTTATACATATATATTCTTTTTAATTAAGGTTTATCACAGGATATTGAATATAGTTCCCTATGCTATACAGTAGGACCTTGCTGTTTATTCATTCCAGATATGCCAGTTTCATCTGCTAATCCCAAACTCCCAACTCCATCCTCTTCCCACTCCCTCCCCCTTGGCAACCACATGTCTCTTCTCTATGTCTGTGCGTATATTTCTGTTTCTTATATTCATTTGTGTCATATTTTAGACTCCACACATAAGTGATATCAGAGAAGGCAATGGCACCCCACTCCAGTACTCTTGCCTGGAAACTCCCATGGATGGAGGAGCCTGGTAGGCTGCAGTCCATGGGGTCGCAAAGAGTTGGACACGAGTGAGCGACTTCACTTTCACTTTTCACTTTCATGCATTGGTGAAGGAAATGGCAACCCACTCCAGTGTTCTTGCCTGGAGAATCCCAGGGACAGGGAGCCTGGTGGGCTGCCGTCTGTGGGGTTGCACAGAGTCGGATACAACTGAAGTGACTTAGCAGCAGCAGCAGCATACGTGACATCATATGGTATTTGTATTTTTCTTTCTGACTCATTTTGGTCGGTATGATAATCTCTAGGTCCATTCATGTTGTTGAAAATGGCATTATTTCATTCTTTTTTATGGCTGAGTAATAATATTCCATTGTATATATGTACCACATCTCCTTTATCCATTCATCTGTTGGTGGACATTTAGGTCCTGACTATTGTAAATAGTGCTGTCATGAACTTAGGAGTACATGTATCTTTTTGAATTACAGTTTCGTCTGGATATATGCCCAGGAGCGGGATTGCAGGGTCATATAGTAGCTCTATATTCAGTTTTTTGAGGACCCGCCATACTGTTTTCCATTAGTGACCGCACCAATTTACATTCTATCAACAGTATAGGAGTGTTCTCTTTTCTCCGCACACCTTCCAGCATTTGTTATTTGTAGAATTTATTGATGGCTAACTGGTGTGAGGTGGTATTCCATTGTAGTTTTGATTTGTATTTCTCTAATAATTGAAACCTCTCATTTTTTAATCCTGTCTTTCTAGTCTTAGGAAGCTCATTTCTGTACAAAAAACTCTGCCAGATGAATGAAGATGCAGAATAGTGCATAAGTCGACTAAATGACTAAAATGAATGTGTAAAGATTGCTTAAGTGTTATATTTTATTCTGAAAACATTTGAAACATTTCTATCTCGTCTAACTGTCCCTTAGCATTTTACTTAAAGAAAACAAGGCACTCATGTCTTCTGGGAATTGAAAAAAAAAAAAAGAGTCTATAGAAGATACTTTATAATCTTGTTCATTTCTACATCATTGTTGTGTTAAAAGATAAAGGGAAAAATCCAAGACAAATATAAAGAGGTAGAGAAGGGAAAGGAAAAGTTAGCTAAGATTTGTTGAATCTGGACCAGACACCATACTAAGCACTTTAGATTCATTATCTAACTTACAAGCAGAGCAAAAGTAAGAAAAATAAGAATACTAGCCTTCTTATGTTCCTTGATCATGGAGATGAAAGGAGATACATATTCTTTCTTATTGTTTTTTTTTAATTTACTTATTTAATTGGAGGCTAATTATTTTACAATATTTTGGTGGCTTTTGCCATACATTGACATGAATCAGCCATGGGTGTACATGTGTCCCCATCCTGAAACCCCCTCCCACCTCCCTCCCCATCCCATCCCTCTAGGTTGTCCCAGCGCACCAGCTTTGAGTGCCCTGTTTCATGCATCGAATTTGGACTGGTGATCTGTTTCACATATGATAATATACATGTTTCAATGCTATTCTCTCAAATCATCCCACTCTCACCTTCTCCCACAGAGTCCAAAAGTCTGTTCTTCATATCTGAGTCTCTTTTGCTGTCTCGCATATAGGGTCATCATTACCATCTTTCTAAATCCCATATATATGTGTTAATACACTGTATTGGTGTTTTTCTTTCTGACTTACTTCACTCTGTATAACAGGCTCCAGTTTTATCCACCTCATTAGAACTGATTCAAATGCATTCTTTATAATATCTGAGTAATATTCCATTGTGTATATGTACCACAGCTTTCTTATCCACTCGTCTGCTGATGGGCATCTAGGTTGCTTCCATGTCCTGGCTATTGTAAACAGTGCTGTGATGAACAGTGGGGTACACGTGTCTCTTTCAATTCTGGTTTCCTCTGTGTGTATGCCCAGCAATGGGATTGCTGGATCATAAGGCAGTTCTAGTTCCAGTTTTTTAAGGAATCTCCACACTGTTCTCCATAGTGACTGTACTAGTTTGCATTCCCACCTATAGTGTAAGAGGGTTCCCTTTTCTCCACACCCTCTCCAGCATTTATTGTTTGTAGACATTTTGATAGCAGCCATTCTGACTGGAGTGAGATGGTACCTCATTGTGGTTTTGATTTGCATGTCTCTGATAATGAGTGATGTTGAGCATTTTTTCATGTGTTTGTTAGCCATCTGTATGTCTTCTTTGGAGAAATGTCTGTTTAGTTCTTTGGCCTGTTTTTTGATTGGATCATTTATTTTTCTGGTATTGAGCTTCATGAGCTGTTTGTATATTTTTGAGATTAATTCTTTGTTAGTTTCCCATTGCTTTTTATGTGATCTAGGGGGAAAAAAATCACTTTGCCCAGTCTAAAATGCTCTGGCTCTGATGCTTACATATGAGAGACAGAAATGTTAGTGCAGATTCATAGGAATTGCCACTACAATCCCAGTAGAAAATATCTAGGACACTCCTGACTATCTACAAATTCAATATTTGACAAGAGCGTAGTTGCTACACATAAACCACATTTAAAATATTGGGATTTGTCTGGACACTACACTTCAAAAGAGACCCAAACAAATAGAGGCACATTCACTGGAAGAATGGTCAGGGAAGGGAAGAGATGTGAAATCATGTCCTATGTGGAGAATTCATATAAACTGGGGAAATTTTGCTTAGCCACCAAAGACTCCAAATATATACTAGGGTGGACTTCCCTAATGGTCCAGTGATTAAGAATCCACCTGCCAATGCAGGGGACATGGATTTGATCCCTAGTCTAAGAAGATTCAACTTGCCATGGGGCAAGTAAACCTGTGCACCACAACTACGGAGCCCACACACTGCAACTCCTGAAGCCTGCATGCCCTAGAGCCCATGCTCTGCAACAAGAGAAGCCACCTCAGTGAGAAGCCCACACACCACAGCTAGATAGCAGTCCCCAGCTGCTGCAACTAGAGAAAGCCTTCGCGCAGCAACAAAGACCCAGCACGGCTAAAAACAAAACCCATACATAGATACATGATACTAAGTCGCCTCAGTCAGGTCCGACTCTTTGCGACACTATGGACTGTAGCCTGCCAGGCTCCTCTGTCCATGGGATTTTCCAGGCAAGAATACTGGAGTGGATTGCCATTTCTTTCTCCATAATTACATACATAAAATTTTAAAAACACATATGGGTTGTCAGATGGAAGAGGAAAAACAGGTGTTCTATATACCCATCTTTGCTGGGTGTGAGAAATGCAAGAAGGCCAATTTCAATATGATAGAATAAAGAATTTTTTAAGCAAACTGTCCTTAACTGGAAGGAATTGTCTCAGGAGCTGTTAAATTCCCTATCACTTGGAAATGTTCAAAGTTTGGTGAGGCCCTTGGCAGAAATATTGTAAAGGAGATTCAAACTTTAGATGGAAGACTGGGTTTAAAAAGATGATTCTGCAGTGATTTCCAATCCAGACACTGCACAAATGACTGGTGATTGAACCAAACCTCGTGCCTCAGAACTCAGAGTTCAAAATACAGTAAATTGGAATAAACTTTTCCCACATGAACCATGCAATAAGAAATCAGATTCTTCTCACCCTTAAGTCCAATTCCAAGTGAGAATATTCCACTAATTTCAAGTGAGACTATACAAGTGAAAATAATCCCCAAAGAATATATAATTCCTAATTCCAAGTGAGAATATATAATTTTACTAATTCCAAGCAAGAATATACAATTTTACTCACCAGTTTCTTTCATACATGGAGACACAAACCAACAACTTGACCTGTTAATGCCAACACTGTTGTCAGGCACCATTGGTTTACCCTCTAAAAATATTAAGGACAGAATTAGAGTATTTTGATTCATTCATGTAACAGCTATTTATTGAGCACCTGCCATATGCCAATAACAGTGCTAGGGTTTGGGGTGGGAGATACAATGATGAACAACAAGAAATATGATCTCTACTCTCATGAGGTTTATAGAGTCTAGTCTAATCACTGTCTCCTTGCAGAACACATGAAGTCTACTGTTTCCATGCATATGCTTGCATTAATTCACTTTCTGGTTAAAAATGTCAAATTAATTGAAAGAGAAAAAATATTTCCTTCTATTAAACATTCAGCAGAAATATGATTATTAACTTAGAAGGACTTAATTTATTCAATACATAATTTGTGTGTGTGTGTTAGTCACTCAGTTATGTCTGACTTTTTGCAACCCTATGGACTGTGACTTTCCAGGTTCCTCTATCCATGGAATTTCCCAGGCAAGAATACTAGAGTGAATTGCCATTTCCTACTCCAGTGGATCTTCCAGACCCAAGGATTGAACCTGGGTCTCCTGCACTGGCAGGCATATTCTTTACCATCTGAGCCACCAGGGAAGCCCTCATACGTAATTTGAGAAATCATATTTCTAACAAAGTACATGTATATTTATGGAGTTAGTACAAATATGCATAATATGAAAGAATGTTCTTTGCTATGATTAATCTATATTGACAAATAAATTTGCATAAAATGTGACTCATTAAGAGAATACGATTACTTGAATAATCAAAATCACTTATGAAAATTAATTAACTGATGTTTTGTAGTTTTCAGTTAGGTACTATGGTCTAGATAAGCATTACAAAACTTTGTGGTTAGTGTGTCTAGTTCTTACATAGCCCAGTAGCTTGATTTGCTGCAATATTAAATTTATAGTTGAGCTGGAAGTTTATAATAAGATTTAGATTAGAATCTAAAAAAAAAAACTTACCAAGATTAAGTCATGTGATTTAGTTGAGTGACATTACCAAGAATAACATCAAAATTCTGAAGGGAGAATCTAGGAAGCTTTAAGTTGCTGCCATATACAAAGCTATGAAGTTAAAAGACGCTTGCTCCTTGGAAGAAAAGCTATGACCAACCTACTGCTACTGCTACTGCTAAGTCACTTCAGTCGTGTCCAACTCTGTGTGACCCCATAGACGGCAGAAGTGGTATAACAAAGATTAAATTAAAAGAACATAATTCACTTGTTAACTCATTCAATAAACATTTTCTCATCTATATAAAGAGATCAGGCACTGTATGTCAGATACTGTCCCAAGGTATATAGGTGTAAGCAAGACCAGACATGATCATACTACCCCTTAAGTAGAACAGTGTAACTGAAAAGACAGATATTAATCCAAAGGCCAGGCTCTCCCGTCCCTGGGATTCTCCAGGCAAGAACACCGGAGTGGGTTGCCATTTCCTTCTCCAATGTATGAAAGTGAAAAGTGAAAGTGAAGTCGCTCAGTAGTGTCCGACTCCTAGAGACCCCATCCATGGGATTTGCCAGGCAAGAGTACTGGAGTAGGTTGCCATTGCCTTCTCCGTAGACAGCATATTAACAAGCAGAGACATTACTTTGCTGACAAAGGTCCATGTTGTCAAAGATATGGTTTTTCTAGTATGTATGGGTATGAGAGTTGGACCATAAAGAAAGCTGACCACTGAAGAATTGATGCTTTTGAACTGTGGTGTTGGAGAAGATTCTTGAGAGTTCCTTGGACTGCAAGGAGATCCAACCAGTCCATCCTAAAGGAAATCAATCTTGAATATTCATTGGAAGAACTAATGCTGAAGCTGAAGCTCCAATACATTGGCTGCCTGATGTGAGAAACTGACTCATTTGAAAAGACCCTGATGCTGGGAAAGATTGAGGCAGGAGGAGAAGGGGATGACAGAGGATGAGATGGATGGATGGCATCACCAACTCGATGAATATGAGTTTGAGCAAGCTCCAGGAGTTGGTGATGGACAGAGAAGCCTGGCGTGCTGCAGTCCATGGGGTTGCAAAGAGTCGGACACAACTGAGCAAGTAAACTGAACTGATATACAAAGCCACATTATGAGATGAATTCCTACATTCTTTCAGGCCTATTCAGAATTGTTTGCAGGTAAAATGACTCCTGCCTTTTTAACCATAGTTGATTAAACCAGATATCATTTCATGAGTCACGGGCATCATTATATGGTCTGGCACACAGTAGGCACCCAATGAACATTTTAGAATGAATGAATAAATGGGCAGAAGTGGAAATAAACCCAGAAGTGGTATAACAAAGATTAAATTAAAAGAACATAATTCACTTGTTAACTCATTCAATAAACATTTTCTCATCTATATAAAGAGATCAGGCACTGTATGTCAGATACTGTCCCAAGGTATATAGGTGTAAGCAAGACCAGACATGATCATACTACCCCTCAAGTAGAACAGTGTAACTGAAAAGACAGATATTAATCCAAAGGCCAAAGGCCACCCATTCAAATGCAAATATAATGTATAATGTGACAAGCGGCATGATAAGAGGTATGGTATTATGAGAGGGTATACAGAAGGGTCTGACCTTGTCAGGGAGGTCAGAGAAGACTTGCTAAAGGATGTGACAAAGAACTGAGGCTTCCCAGATGACGCTAGTGGTAAAAAATCTGCCTGCCAATGCAGGAAATGTCAGAGAAGTGAGTTCGATCCCTGGATCAGGAAGATTCCCTGGAGGAGGGTATGGCAACCCACTCCAGTGTTCTTGCCTGAAGAATCCCATGGACAGAGGAGCCTGGTGGACTACAGTCCATGGGGACGCCAAGAGTCAGACATGACTGAGCACACACACACACAAAGAGTGACAAAGAATTACTCAGAACTTCCCTGGTGATCCAGAGGTTAAGAATCCGTCTGCCAGTGCAGGGGCCATGGGTTCAATCCCTGATGCAAGAAGATCCTACATGCCTCAGAGCAGCTAAGCCCCTGCACCACAACTACTGAAGCCTGTGTGCCCCAGAACCTGTGCTTTGCAAGAAGAGAAGCCACCGTAACGAGAAGCCCACACACAGCAATTAGAGAGGAGACCCCATTGGCCACAACTAGAGAAAGTCTATGAACAGCAATGAAGACCCAGAGTAGCCAAAATTTAAATAAGCAAGCAAGTACAAGGCTTCTGTGCAGCCCTGGTTTAAAAAAGAAAAGAATTATTCAGGTGAAGTGAGGCTAAAGGAGTAGGGTCTTGCAGGTGCAAAGATCTCATGGAAGAATGAAGGCAGGGGCATCGTGTGAGGTGAGGCTAGAAAGACCCTTGAAGGCCATGAGTAGTGGTCCTTTAGCCTTCAAAGCAAAGTAAAATATCTCAGTGTGTAGAGATTAGAGATTTAATCACTACACTCAAAACATGCACACAAAACATAATGTCATCTCATTAAGTATGTGTATACAATGTGTATATATGTATATGTACACATACACATATATTTTTAAATTGAGACATAGTTGGCATTACATAACTGATATAATCATCCTGTTAGAATGAACAATTCAGTGGGCTTATGTATGTTCACAGAAGTGTGCCACCATTACCACCATCTAATTTCAGACCCTTTTCATCATTCCAAAAAGAAGTCCCATACCCACTAGCAGTTTTTCTCCATTCCCCTCTCCCCCAGCCTCTGGCAACCACAGACCTACTTTCTGTCTATGTTGTTTTTGCTGTTCAGTCACTAAGTCATGTCCAGCTCTTTGCTCCTCCATGGACTGCAGGCTGCCAGGCTCCCTTATTCT
Organism: Bubalus bubalis; assembly: GCF_019923935.1. NCBI lineage: Eukaryota > Metazoa > Chordata > Mammalia > Artiodactyla > Bovidae > Bubalus > Bubalus bubalis. Next base: position 91,198,686 of record NC_059164.1, read on the forward strand.
TCACTGTCTCATGGAGTTTGCTCAAATTCATATCCATTGAGTTGGGGATCTATCTAACCATCTCATCTTCTGCCTCCCCTTTCTCCTTTTGCCGTCAATCTTTCCCAGCATGAGGGTCTTTTCCATTGAGTTGGGTCTTCACATCAGGTGGCCAAAGTACTGGAGCTTCAGCTTCACCATCAGTCCTTTCAATGAATATTCAAGGTTGCTTGTGTATTTGCCTATCTGGACACTTCCTATAAATGGAATCATATACTTATGTGTCACGGCAAATAGATGGGGAAACAGTGGAAAGAGTGGCTGACTTTATTTTTCTGGGCTCCAAAATCACTGAAGATGGTGATTGCAGCCATGAAATTAAAATACGCTTACTCCTTGGAAGGAAAGTTATGACCAACCTAGACAGCATATTAAAAAGCAGAGACATTACTTTGTTGACAAAAGTCCGTCTAGTCAAGGCTATGGTTTTTCCAGTGGTCATGTACGGGTGTGAGAGTTGGACTATAAAGAAAGCTGAGCACCGAAGAATTGATGCTTTTGAACTGTGGTGTTGGAGAAGACTCTTGAGAGTCCCTTGGACTGCAAGGAGATCCAACCAGTCCATCCTAAAGGAGATCAGTCCTGGGTATTAATTGGTAGGACTGATTTTGAAGCTGAAACTCCAATATTTTGGCCACCTGATGCAAAGAGCTGACTCATTTGAAAAGACCCTGATGCTGGGAAAGATTGAGGGCAGGAGGAGAAGGGGACGTTAGAGGATGAGATGGTTGGATGGCATCTCTGACTCAATGGACATGGGTTTGGGTGGACTCTGGGAGTTGGTGATGGACAGGGAGGCCTGGCATGTTGCGGTTCATGGGGTCGCAAAGAGTCGGACAGGACTGAGTGACTGAACTGAACTGATACTTATGTGTCTGGCTTCTTTCACTTAACATTATGTTTTCAAGACTCATCCATGTTGTAATGTGTACCTCATTTCTTTTTATTGCCACATAATAGTCTATTTTATGGATGTACCACATTTTATTTATCCGTTTTATCAGCTGATGGACATTTGAGTTGTCTCCACTTGGGGCTATTATAAATAGTGCTGCTAGAACATTTATATACAAGTTTTTGTGTTGATACATGTTTTCATTTCTCTTGGTTATATCCTTAGGAGTGTAACTGCTGGGTCACATGGTAACTTTATGTGTAAGTTTTTGAGGAAATGCCTGGGGATTGTTTTGCCAAGTAGCTCCACCATTTTTCAATACTACCAGGAATGAATGAAGGTTCCAATTTCTCCATATTCTTGCTAAGATTTGCTATTGTTTGTTTTTAATTATTTTTATTATAAACATCCTAGTTGGCATGCAGTGGTATCTCATTGTGGGTATATTTTGTTGTTGTTGTTGTTGTTTGGAGGGCACACTGCACAGCATGGTGGGATCTTAGTTTCCCAACAAGGCATGGAACCCGTGTCCCCTGAATTGGAAGCTGGGAGTCTTAACTGCTGGGCGCCTGGGAAGTTCCTTCATTGTTGTTTTGATTTGCATTTACTCTGATAGCAAATGATGTTGAGCATCTTTTAATGGGTTCATTGGCCATTTGTATATCTTCTCTGGAAAAATACCAGGCCCGCCTTTTGAATATTCTACTAGACTTTCTTAAAGGTGAAAAAATTGGTTGTAATTATTTGAGCTTAGGATTTAACTCCAGGTCACATATAATCATGAAATATTTTTGCATAATTTTAATATATTATGAATTCAAGAAATATGACTACCAGGTAAACTGAGTATCTATCGCACCATGTTATGTTTAGAAGCTTAGCAAGATGTGTTCATCGTTTCAAAGCACATTGTCAATGGCAGATCCCTTGTGGTATTTGAATTGCTGGTGCAACATGCCTTTCTATATCAGTTTGTGTTTGCTGCTATGACATGCAAACAAGTATTCGAGGCAATTTGAGACTCATTTTAACACATTTAGAAATGCAAGGGTCTCAATGAATGTTAATAATAAGGGTTGTTTGTAAATATTCTATGTCATTTCTAAGTTAAATATTTTAATATTGTGTAACACAGTGTTATCTATGCTGCAAAAACTAAATATTAAAATTACTTTACAGTGGTCTGTCGTCTTTCAGTCTTATGTTCCCAGCAGTCTGGCAAACAACCCTCTTGGTAGTCTCTTCCAATATAGTATTATTTTCCAATCTGCTTTCTTCCTCTTTGCCTAACTAAGGATATAATATCCAAGGCTTTTTATATACCAAAGATTGGGTGCACTGAGATTTTAAGACAGGAGACAAGTTGTGTGTGTGTGTGTGTGTGTGCACATGGATATGCACTATTTCATCACTGTCTGTCTGATGTTACAATGAAGGGAATTATTCTACACTGCACTAACAAATAAGAACAAATTCATGTGCATGAATATAATTCTTCCTCATTTTCTCCATTTCAACTGTAGTAATTTGTCTTGGCTCTTACCTACACTTCAGTCACAGTTATTTCCCTCTTTCTCTCATCATATACAAATTAGTCTGATTCTGGTCTGTATTACACATCCTCATTCTAGTTGATATTTTCGTTTCCACTTGGACTTTTGCTCTTTCATTTTCTGGTATTTCTTGTACAGAGGAATTTCTTACTTCTCTCAAATTCCAACTTTTTCATTATAGTGAAACTCAAGCATTTGATCCCTCCAGGATATCTTCTAGTCTAGACATGCCCAGGCATTTACATATAGAAAGATATTATTTCATAATAAATTACTTCTCCTTTGTCTGCCCTTTATATTATACCCTATATACTTTATATTATACAATGTTATTATATTGATTTTTTTGAATTCTATGTGGCTGTAATCTATATTACCTATGACTCCCAATTCAGAATAATAAAGGAGGCATTATGAAACATTAGCTGTGGAAACAGGACATTGGATTTGAAAGGGTTGAGACCCACTGCTCTGCATCATATCCTCGTCCACCCTCGTCAGCAAGCCTCAAGGCCTATTTTCCCTACATCAGGCTCTATGCTCTCAAGTGATAGGCTTGGTCTGTGATACACTAAAGGAATTCAGATCATCATCCTAGCCTAAGCTTTGTTTCAAGATTAAAGAAGTCGTTAACTTCCCTTTCATCTCCAGAGCTGTAAACCTTGAGCCTCAGCCTCAAAATGAGGAAGATGATAAAACTCATGATTTAAGGGACAAATTTAAATATTATTTTAATCATCGCTAACTATAAATATTTAAAGCAAGGTGGGAGGTAACATGATCATGTTTGGTCTCTATAAACTGCAGATATTGTGCAGATAATTGACTGTGAGAAGCTCATGTGTTGACTCAAGACAAATGCAACAGGCTTTCTGGTTTTCTTTGAAATCTAGTGCAAATGTGGCCAGTGCCCCCCAAGGCTTCCCCATGGTGCCAGGTATCAGTAAAATAATCTTTTATCACTAAAAGTCTTCTGGGACCTTAGGGGATTAACAGCATAATAGTATAATGTACAAAGACATCAAATGTATAGTTGGAAGTGGCTTAATATCTTAAGAATGTAATTCCTTTATATCTTAACTTTATGTGATTATTTCCAAGTAGTATGATTGCTCAATTGTGGTCTTGGTCCTTGCAACTTCTAGCTAATAAAGGCAGGTCTTAGAATGAGAACCCAGTTGCTGCTATATGAACTGGAAAACGTAGAGGCTTGATGTATTCTTGCTTTCTGTCTCTGAATCCTCCCATTGTATTTCAATTTTAATATATGATTCAATGAAGTTAAATTATACCCAATATCAAGACATCTCTTATATTATCATGGGGCATTAATGGCTATGAGAGTTACATTGGTCCATGTGAACTGTTCAATGAATATTGTATCATTGATCCAGTGACCAATATGGCTGTGACATTCCAGACTGGAGAGAAAGGAGTCATCAACTGCCTCAAATTATTTGGGGGAGGTAGTAAATATAAATTATGTAGCATGGAATACATTACTCAAGATGGCCAAAAGAAAGAGATTCCTGAGAAAGACTATAAAATATTTTCATGGGAAATATTCACGAAGAAAAATACATGTCTGTTTCAGTTGGAAATGGACAGAGGAGAAGACTGGATGTTCTGGGTTTCTTTGTTTCTTTCAGACAGAGAATTCTATGATTCATTAAGAATTATAATTAAAATAAAAGGTTTTAAAGTTTTTGGGGTCATTTGCTGGTTGACAACTTGATTAAAGGTGCCAGTTTGGGACTTCTGTGGCAGACTAGTGGTTAAGACTCTGCTATTCCACTGCAGAGGGTGCGAGTTCAATTCCTGGTCATTGAACTAAGATCCCACAAGCTGCACTTCATGGCCAAAAAAAGAAGACTAGAAGAAAAAAAGTTTTCATTAAGTAACATTGCTGGTTTACTCAGTGTACCACCTCAGTAATGCCTGCTTTCTGTTTCTTTTCTCTATTCTGACCAGTCACTTATTAATAAAATGGAGTATCTTTATGGGCTTCCCTGTTGGCTCAGTAGTAAAGAATCCACCTACACTGCAGGGGATGTGGATTCAGTCCCTGGGTCAGAAGATCCCCTGGAGAAGGAAATGGCAACCCACTCCAGTAGTCTTTTCTGGGGAATCCCATGGACAGAGGAGCCTGGTGGGCTACAGCCCATGGGCTGCAAAGAGTCAGACTCTTCAGACTGAGAAACTAAAAAACAAGTGATATATGACTTCTGATGGTACAGATTCAGCAATTCTTTTGCTTACTGAGTTAGTTTTCTAGCTGCTGCTGCTGCTAAGTCGCTTCAGTCATGTCCGACTCTGTGAGACCCCAAGAGATGGCAGCCCACCAGGCTCCCCCGTCCCTGGGATTCTCCAGGCAAGAACACTGGAGTGGGTTGCCATTTCCTTCTCCAATGCATGAAAGTGAAAAGTGAAAGTGAAGTCGCTCAGTTGTGTCCAACTCTTGGAGACCCCATGGACTGCAGCCTACCAGGCTCTTCCATCCATGGGATTTTCCAGGCAAGAGTCCTGGAGTGGGGTGTCATTGCCTTCTCTTTAGTTTTCTAGGGCTGCCATACAAATACAGCAAACTGAGTAGCTTAAACAATAGAACTATTGTCTCATGGTTCTGGAGGCTAGGAGATCAAGGTGTCAGCAGGATCATACTCCCTCTGAAGAAAGTAAGGAGGGATCTGTTTCAGATCTTCCTCCTCAGTTCAGTTCAGTTCAGTCGCTCAGTTGAGTCCGACTCTTTGCAACCCCATGAATTGCAGCACACCAGGGCTCCCTGTCCATCACTAACTCCCAGAGTTCACTCAAACACGTCCATCGAGTTGGTGATGCCATCCAGCCATCTCATCCTCTGTCGTCCCCTTCTCCTCCTGCCCCCAATCCTTCCCAGCATCAGAGTCTTTTCCAATAAGTCAACTTTTCGCATAAGGTGGCTAAAGTAGCTCCTGATAATTCTTTGGGTCATAGAAGCAATCTCCGCATGGTGTTTTCCCTGTGTGCGTGCCTCTGTGTCCAAGTTCCCCCTTTCATAAGAACACAAGTCATAATGGATTAGGGATCCATCCTGCTCCAGGAGGACCTCATCTTAACTGTTACTCTGCAAAACTCTATTTCTAAATAAGGTCACACGCTTATACAGAACAGACTTGTGGTTGCCAAAGGGGATGGGGTTGGGGGAGGGATGGAGTGGGAGGTTAGGGTTAGCAGATGTAAGCTATTATACATAGAATGGATGAACAACAAGGCCCTACTGTATAGCACAGGGAACTGTATTCAATATTCTGAGATAAATCATAACAGAAAATATAAAAAGGTATGTATACATATAACTGAATCATTGCTGTACAGCAGAAATTAATGCAACATTGCAAATCAGGTACATTTTTTTAGTTCAACAATTTTTAAAAACTCAATAAATAAATAAGGTCACATTCTGAGGTACTAAGGATTAGGATTTCAACATATAATCATGGAGTGGTGGGGGAGGGGTGTGGGTGGGCTGGTGGAGGGACCAATTCAACCATGACATTTACCTTTTTACTTAAAGCAATAATGCTTTGCCTGTGAAATCATGGCTGTGGGAAAGGAAGTTAAAGAGTGGTTTTGATGAGTGGTATGGCAACTGTGACTTCTAGTTTCAATTTCTAAGTCCTCCAGCTTATTTTACTTCTTGATTTTGAGGAAGAAAAATACCACAGGTCTTGGACAACTGTAAGTGTCTATAAGTCATTTTGAACATTTTTCATGAGACATTATATAATAGCAATAGAGATACACCTACTTGTCATAGAAGAATATGCAAAACCACCAGCCAAACTTTACAGTGTCAAGAAATTGTTACTTTTACTTAGAGCACAAATTATGGTTGCCAGGGGGACTATAACCCACCAAGCTCCTCTGTCTGTGGGGACTGTTCAGGCAAGAATACTGGAGTGGGTTGCCATGCCCTCCTCCAGGGGATCTTTCCAACCCAGGAATTGAACCCAGGTATTCCACACTGCAGGCAGATTCTTTACTAGCTGAGCTACCAGGGAAGTCCAACAAGGACCTATTTTATACCAAAAAAAAAGAAATTGCTACTTTTAGATTTGAGCATATAAACATTGCTGATGTACACCTCAGCTTCCCACTGCCATTTTCCTCAAGATTAAGAATTTTCAAAGCAAAACCCAACCCAAGCAAAATTATGAAGTAAAGGAGAACTGCCTTTTGACTATTTCTTCCTCTTCTTCACCTCGTTTCCTGCCCTTGAAGCACCTGCCTCAGGCACTTCCTTATCTTATCTGCCTTTTCTGACGAGGATTCTCTGGGGTCCCATAAACACTCTGCCAACCTTGCTGTGTGACCCATCACAGTCATTGTGACACAACCAATGTGTCACAACGATTCAGGACGTGTTATGAGGAATTCATCTGGAGAAATAGGCCAGTTTTGAATTTTCTCAGGGTCAGACTCTCTAAAATGCCATCTCTCATCACAATTTGCAAAATTAAAGAATTTGATCCACAATAATGTGGTTGTGGGAGACAGAATAAGAATCTTTCCACCTCTTGTAGGAAAATCTATGCTGAAAAAAAAAACATCTGAAATAACTGCAGATGAATCTGTTGTATAATTCTGTATAGTGGCTTCTTCTGGGATTTTCAAGGAGGGATGGCTACATACTTTGCAGGATCAGTGCAATGTGAAAATTCAGGGCCCCAGAACCAGTGTCCCAATTCACAGGGGACAGGAAAGCTCCAAAGGATTATAGCCTCCATGCCAGTACATAGTCAACACCTGGATTGCGGATGTTCAACAGGACTCCTCCAATCACCTTCCAAATGTACAGGGTGCTGCCACCTCCCAAGATACCACATTGCTGGGCCAGGCAGAGGGTGGCTTTAGGGCAGAGGGGGCAAAGCACACCCAGGGCACCAAGGGGCAGGGAACAGGCAGCCAAGACTCCCCCAGGGCAGAGGAGGGCAGGTGGCACTGTGTGTGAACTTAGGCTCCAAGTCCCCAGAGGATGGTTTGTTGTCCCAACAGACTTCACTTCCAAACCACAAATTCAAAGACAAAATTATTACAGAGTTTCAAGATGGTAGCCACAAAGCATTAAACCCAAAGGCAAGGATCCATAGACTAGGGCACAATATTTTCATACTTTGTAGAAAGTATGATCTTTGTAATGGGCCTTATTACATGTTATCAGGACACCAAGACATAGGGCAAACAGCGTAGGATTTGGAATGAAAAGATCCAGATTTGTGTCTTGAGTTTCTGGTTTACTAACTAGATTATTATTAAACTTCTCAAAACCATGCTCTTGTCAGTATGATGGTACTGTAAAGTGGTCTCCTATAAGGGTTAAGTTCAGTAAAGTTCACGGGACAAAAACCACAAGCTAGCCACCAAAATCCACCCAGCTCATCTCTGGGTGCACAGCTAGGCAAAGTTTCCTGGTCTTTCTTACAGATAGGTGGAGCCATCTGACTAAGTTCTCTACAATAGCATGTGAGCAGAAGTGATGCAAGCCTCTACCAGGACAGGCCTGGAAAACCTGCCACAGCTGCTCCTCCAAGCCTTCCCTGTTCTGCAGGCTGCTTGTAAATGATGATGAAGGAGTTCTAGATGCAGGAATTCTTAATCTGGGGTGCATGGAGCTCAAAGGATCCACAGATAGAATTAGGGAATCTATGATTTACATGAGGAAAACCTTGAAATCTTTGTTTCCACTAAGCTCTTTTTGAAATGTAACATTTTCTTTCATTGTTAATGTAGGCAACAAAGCACAGTTCTATGAGCAGTAACTGGGCCTTTCACCAATAAAAGTCACCAATACTACAGCTGCTGGAGAAATCTGACATACAATGCATGCTTGTCACTATTTTGATAGTATAGTCATTATTAAATCCACTGCTAGACATTCTTATTTAACATACTAGTTAACAGCATATATACCACTATATCACAAATTAGCTCTTTTAATAATTTAATGATTATATTTCAACATAATTGTCATTGTTGTCTAGTTGCTAAGTCATGTCTGACTCTTTTGTGGCCCCATGGAAAACTATAGCCCACCAGGTTCCTCTGTCCACAGGATTCTCCAGGCAAGAATACTGGAGTGGGTTGCCATTTCCTTTGCCAGGGGATCTTCCTGACCCAGGGATCGAAAACATGTCTCCTGCATTAGCAGGTGGATTCTTTACCACTAAGCCACCAGGAAAGTCCTAATTTTCATTAGGTAACCTTAAATTACCTAATTTAATTTAAATTACCTAATTTAAGGCAGGAGGAAAAGGGGATGACAGAGGATGAGATGATTGGATGGGATCACCAACTCAATGGACATGAATTTGAGCAAGCTCTGGGAGTTGGTGATAGATAGGGAAGCCTGGCATGCTACAGTCCATGAAGTTCACAAAGAGTCAGACATGACTGAGCAACTGAACTGAATCTTAAATAATTTATTTCATGCATTTTAAACATTATTCCAAGAAAGAAGTTTGGTAGCTCAAACAGACTGCCTAAGTGACCCATGACACAAAAAATTTAGGACCCTGGTAGGATTATGCTAAGGAGAAAAAAAAAAAACCTAGACACAGAAGGCTGTTTACTATGCGATACCGTCTATAAGACATTCTGGAAAAGGCAAAATTTATAGGGACAGAAATCAGTGGGGGAGGGAAGTAGATTGATTGCAAAGTGGCATAAAGTGCTTCAGGACTGATGGACATGTTCTAGATCTCAAATGTAACGGTTGTCATGCAACTGTATGTACTCATCAAAACTCACTGAACTGTATGCCTGAAAAGGAAGAAATTCACTATATGTAAATTATACCTAAAAAAACCTGACCTAAAAGGGGAAAAAAAAAAACCTGCTAGAGGACAGCAGAGCCTCAGAGGAAGGGAAGCTTCATGACAACATGGAGGAGAGTAGCCCCTGACCCACACAAATGCCCAAGGCTGCCATTGGAGAGAGAAAGAAATGCTATTGTGTTGAGTCCAGGCTTGTGTCTACTTGATACCACAGTTTAGACCACCCTGACACAGTTAGTAAAAGTATTTTGTGAACTATAGCATATAATACAAATGTTAGAATGAGAATATTCATATTCAAGTCCTGACAATGTCACTTTGAAAGTTTTGCATTATTGGGACAACCACTTGACTTCTCTAAATTTTGATTTCTTCAGTCACAGAATGGGTAGAATTGATAATACCCTCTTTGCAATTATGTTATAACAATGAGAGACAGCATAGACCTTAGCCTAGAACACCCAGTAATTGAAGAACAATTAAGCAGTAAGTAACTCCGGGAGTTGGTGATGGACAGGGAGGCCTGGCGTGCTGCGATTCATGGGGTCGCAAAGAGTTGGACACGCCCGAGCGACTGAACTGAACTGAATTGAACACCTACTCTGATGGTGTTTGGAGCACGATCCAATGCATTTGTAGTCCCAGCCCTATAATATATAGCATTACACTTTCCTTTGCAAAGGTATTTTTTGGAAATTTAGTCCTCTTCTTTATCAAATTTACAAATCTCATAGTTAGATGGGATAGTCAAGACCATGCACTCCATCCCTCTCATCTCCTACTTCCACTTAGGGGAAGTACAACTAAAGCAACAGTAGGGCTTTAGGTTCTGAGACCCAGAATTGGCAACTAAGACCCAGAGATGAAAGAAGAGGTCCAGAAAATCCCCACATTCTGAGTCAAAGCCAAAGTTGTTGAAGAGACGGTAGCATCCCATGGGGCTTGTGGAGAAATGCCATGTTGGAAGAACCAAGACGAGAGGAACTGGAAAAGAAGAGGTCATGATTTGGGAGGCTATAGCTTTATTGAAATGAGGCTATTCTCTTCCTTTCCCTCCTGAAAACCAAAGAAAGATGATCATAAAGGTCAAGGATTCTCAACCTCTCTTCCTCAACTATACTGGGGCTATAGATAAATACCTATCTAAGAGGGGATAGGGGATTGGAGTGGCCAAGTACCTGAGGACACTTCAGAGACAGATGACAGATCTGAGGGAAGACTTGTCTGGGAGAAGTAACCTCATTTCTACTCTTTGGAGCAACAAGGATTCTTTAGTGTCTGTAGGTGAAGACACTGTTGAAAAGGTCTATGTGCCTGAGTCATCTCGCATCAGCTTACTGCACTGAACAATCACCTAACAGCTGGTGGGACTCCAAGTGATGTGGACCCCAAGTAAAGTGGCAGAGGCTGCAGCCATAGGGGCTGGAGTCCAAGCCAGACCCTTCATTCTAGGGAGTGGGCAAAGAGGAGGTCCCTATCAGCACCCTTCAAAGAATCGACAAAGATACCTCAGAGAGAATAGCGTTTGGCTGTTAACACAAAATGCAAATGTACAGGTGCCAGTCACAAGCTGCTACTTCATCACAGCCCACTCTGTATGGAGATCTCTGCCTTTCCTCCTTGTTTCCCAGCCCAGCCCCATAAGGGAAGCAGTGAGAAGGCAGGGGTGAGGGGAGGTGCCTCAGACAGTGTCCACTGTGTGCTCTGTCCACTCCAGAAAGCCAGGCTACAAAGCACCGCTCCAGTTTCTACCACCACCAACCGCTATGATTCCCCTTACCACCACCCTGCCCACCACCAGCACTACCAGCAGCCAGCAGCTTAGAGGCAAAGGTCTTACTTGTTTGGGCAAGGATATGACCACAGATTTGGGTCAAGGATGTGTTTAATATGAATATATTTTTACTATTGAATGTATATGAGTTTATTATTTTTAAATGGAGCTCCCCTGGCGACTCAGACAGATAATAATTCACCTGCCAATGCAGGAGACTTGGGTTCAATACCTGGGTCAGAAAGATCCCCTGGAGAAGGAAATGGAAATACACTGCAGTGTTTTTATCTGGGAAATCTCATGGACAGAGGAGCCTGGTGGGCTCCAGTCCATGGGGTCACAAAGAGTCAGACACGACTTAGTGACTAAACAACAGCAGCAATACTTAAAACATGATTGCTAAAAAAAAATAAAAAATAAAAAAACATTATTGCTGTGTATATGTGTGTGTGTATTAGTCACTCAATTATGTCTGACTCTTTGTGACCCCATGGGCTATAGCCCACCAGGCTCCTCTGTCCATGGGATTCTCCATCCAAGCAAGAATACTGGAGTGGGTTGCCATTCCCTTCTCCGGGGGATCTTCCCAAACCAGGGATTGAACCCAGGTCTCCTGCATTGCAGGCATGTTTTACCATCTGAGCCACTAGGGAAGCTCCATTTAAAAACATGATCAATGGACTAGTTTAATAACTATGTGCCTTTAAAGTTGTGGAATTGCACTGAAAGGCCTCAAAGGAGCCCATGACCCAGAGGCAGAGCATAACTTGAGAAGGTAAAATCATTTCACGATTATACGCACAATTAATTGAGCCTTTTGATAAAATGAATAACAAATTGACACTTTTTGATCACCAAGTACATCCCAAGCACTAAGTTTATTAAACATGATCTTTTCTCATACCCAAGAGAACTTCATTGCTAAAACAGCTCCCAAACTAAGGTAAGATAACATGTTCTTCTTAACTCTAAAGAAAAAAGTACTGTTTTGCCAATACACTATATTTAAACACATTTTAACAAGTACATTTACTGATCTAGAAATCACTAGTGTGTCATGAATTACGAGCGTGCAGCAGAAACAAGAGGTGCAAGGGATCTCAGAGCTTTGCCAGGCAACTGCCCGTGAAGGCATTAATTTATCAGTTAATGGATGTCCACATAGCAGAAAGCATGGAATGTTAAAATCGTTTCTTGCCATTAATGTATCTCATTTGCGGGTGATCACTATTCTTTTGCAGAAAGTAAGGCCATCAGTCCTGCGACAGATGTCAGCCCAAAAAACAAACCCATAATAGCACCAGTGAATAAACCAGATCTTATGAAGCCATACCAGTAATTCCCAGAAAACAAGCCAGGACTAAGTAAATCTGTGAGCATTTTAAAATGTACCCTCTCAGATTTCCTTAGTGGTTAAGGAAAGAACCACTTAATTCCTTAAATTAAGTGGTTAAATCCAGGGCTTAAGAATCTGCCTGTGAATGCAGGGGACATGGGTTCAATCCCTGGTCAGGGAAGATTCCACGTGCCTCGGGGCAGCTAAGCTGGCGCGCCACAACTGCTGAGCCCACAAGCCACAGCTACTGAAATCCTCGCTCCTAGAGTTCGTGCTGTGCAACAAAGAGAAGCCGTCACAATGAGAAGCTCACATACTGCAACTAGAGAGTAACCCCTGCTTGCCACAACTAGAGAAAGCCTGTGTGCAGCAAGGAAGACCCAGAACAACCGTAAACCAATAAATAAATAAAATTTAAAAGATAAAATGAAGTGTGCATTCTCATCTCATTAATAACTTCCTTATATTGTTTATATGTTGAAATAACTTGGAATATATTGGGTGAATGAAATAAAATGAAAAGAAGTTTAAAAACAAAATGTACATTCTCACATCAAATAATGGTTTGCGAATCATTTTGTTTGACATGATTGACGCCACTGCTTCTCTCTGGGTTTCAGTGGTGGTAATGGCAGTAGTGTTTTGGGTTTCTTTTGTTTTTTTGCTTTTGAATCCTCAAAGGTTCACCATGAAATGACTCACCAAAACAGAAACTGAAATTCCATTAAAGATAAATTCCTCATAATGCTTCATCCAACCCAGTAGGAAAAAAAGGCCAAACCTGCATGCTTAGCCATTGTTATGAACTAAACTGTTTCCCTGCAAAGTTCCTGTGTTACTCCTACCACATCAGAATGTGCCTGTGTTCAGAGATAGGGTCTTTAAAGAGGTGAGTAAGTTAAACTAGGTCACTGGGTGAGCCCTTACCCAATATGACTAGTTTTCTTATAAGAAGAGGAAACTGGGACACAGAGAATAAAGCATGTGAAGATACAGGAAGGAGCTAGGCCTACCAGGGAAGGAGAAAGACCTCAGAGCTGGTCTGAGGTCTCATACCAGCTGATACCCTGATCTCAGACTTCTGGCCTCCAGAACTGTGAGAAAATCAATCTGTGTTGTTTAAGCCACCTAGTCAGTGGCACTTTGTTATGGGAGCCCTAGAAGACTAATATAGCCATCATTATTTTTCAACTATATATTTTACTTAAAATCATAGCACTGTGCCCAAAGCATCAATTAAGTGCCTAAGTACCAATTATCCAGCCCAACTCTATCATTCTATGTATAGTAATAATAACCAGCAGTATTGGGTGCCTACTGTGTGGCAGACACTGGGATGGAGATATATATATGTATGTGTGTGTGTGTGTGTGTGTGTGTGTATAATCAGCATGTTGAGTTTTACATCCACCCTGCTCTGTGTATATATTACTATTATCCCCATTTTTACAGATCCCCAGAGCCAGTGACCACCAGAAAACCAGGGTTCAAAGCCAGGTCTCCTAGGACCCCACAGTCCTGAACTCTTGGAGACATAACACAGGAATGAGTTTACCAATTTGCCTGTGCGTGCATGTGTGCTCAGACATTTCAGTCACATTCAACTCTTTGCCACCTTTTGAACTGTATAGCCCGCAAGGCTCCTCTGTCAATGGAATTCTCCAGGAAAGAATACTGGACTGGGCTGCTGTGCCCTTCTCTGGGGGATCTTCCAGAAATCCAGGGATCAAACACCTGTCTCCAGCATTGCAGGCAGATTCTTTACCTCTGAGCCATCAGGGAAGCCCACCAGTTTGCTTACTGGTACCAATTTGCCTGCTATTCTGAGTCACAGCAGAAGTAGAGCTGCAACAGAGGTCACCTGATACCCATACCGTATCCTGCCTTGATGACCGCAAAAACATTTTGAAATACAAAGTTTTACAGAGTTCATGCACCAGTGTGGGTGACTTGACAAAGGGCTGAGACCCTCTGGATCTTTGATTCTTTTTCTAAAGTTTTGTTGTTTTTTTTTTAATGTGGGCCATTTTTTAAGTCTTTACTGAATTTGTTAAATATCGCTTCTGTTGTATTTTATTTTATTTTTTTTGGTTTTCTGACCACCAGGCCCGTGGGATCCTAGCTCCCCAGCTAGAGACCAAACCCCCACCCCCTGCACGAGAAGGTGAAGTCTTAACCACTGGACCATCAGGGAAATTCCTGGATCTCTTGCTTTTATCTCATGCTCTGCAGATGCTTTATACAGCATCAGAAGATTAGAGTACTGCAGAGGAAGGGTGAGGCTTCTAGACTAGGAACATCTGTGAAGGTAGCTGGATATTGATCATGGGTAAGAGACTATGCCAAAGTCTTTGACTGTGTGGATCACAATAAACTGTGGAAAATTCTGAAAGAGATGGGAATACCAGACCACCTGACCTGCCTCTTGAGAAATTTGTATGCAGGTCAGGAAGCCACAGTTAGAACTGGACATGGAATAACAGACTGGTTCCAAATAGGAAAAGGAGTACGTCAAGGCTGTATATTGTCACCCTGCTTATCTAACTTATATGCAGAGTACATCATGAGAAATGCTGGACTGGAAGAAACACAAGCTGGAATCAAGATTGCCGGGAGAAATATCAATAACCTCATATATGCAGATGACACCACCTTTATGGCAGAAAGTGAAGAGGAACTAAAAAGCCTCTTGATGAAAGTGAAAGTGGAGAGTGAAAAAGTTGGCTTAAAGCTCAACATTCAGAAAACGAAGATCATGGCATCCGGTCCCATCACTTCATGGGAAATAGATGGGGAAACAGTGTCAGACTTTATTTTGGGGGGGCTCCAAAATCACTGCAGATGGTGACTGCAGCCATGTAATTAAAAAACGCTTATTCCTTGGAAGGAAAGTTATGGCCAACCTAGATAGCATATTCAAAAGCAGAGACATTACTTTGCCAACAAAGGTCCATCTAGTCAAGGCTATGGTTTTTCCTGTGGTCATGTATGGATGTGAGAGTTGGACTGTGAAGAAGGCAGAGTGCCGAAGAATTGATGCTTTTGAACTGTGGTGTTGGAGAAGAGTCTTTCGAGTCCCTTGGCCTGCAAGGAGATCCAACCTGTCCAATCTGAAGGAGATCAGCCCTGGGATTTCTTTGGAAGGAATGATGCTAAAGCTGAAACTCCAGTACTTTGGCCACCTCATGCGAAGAGTTGACTCATTAGAAAAGACCCTGATGCTGGGAGGGACTGGGGGCAGGAGGAGAAGGGGACAACGGAGGATGAGATGGCTGGATGGTATCACCGACTCGATGGATGTGAGTCTGAGTGAACTCTGGGAGTTGGTGATGGACAGGGAGGCCTGGCGTGCTGTGATTCGTGGGGTCGCAAAGAGTCAGACACGACTGAGCGACTGATCTGATCTTATCTGAAGAGGAGCAGCAGAATCATGCTAATGAGGCTTAGGGGAGGGTTGTTGTTGTTAGGTCGCTTAGTTCAGTTCAGTCACTCAGTCGTGTCCAACTCTTTGCGACCCCATGAATCGCAGCACGCTAGGCCTCCCTGTCCATCACCAACTCCCGGAGTTTACCGAAACTCATGTCCATCGAGTCAGTGATGCCATCCAGCCATCTCATCCTCTGGCGTCCCCTTCTCCTCCTGCCCCCAATCCCTCCCAGCATCAGAGTCTTTTCAATGAGTCAACTCTTCGCATCAGATGGCCAAAGTACTGGAGTTCCAGCTTTAGCATCATTCCTTCCAAAGAACACTCAGGACCGATCTCATTTAGAATGGACTGGTTGGATCTCCTTGCAGTCCAAGGGACTCTCAAGAGTCTTCTCCAACACCACAGTTCAAAAGCATCAATTCTTCGGCACTCAGCTTTCTTCACAGTCCAACTCTTACATCCATACATGACCACAGGAAAAACCATAGCCTTGACTAGATGGACCTTTGTTGGCAAAGTAATGTCTCTGCTTTTCAATATGCTATCTAGGTTGGTCATAACTTTCCTTCCAAGGAGTAAGCGTCTTTTAATTGCATGGCTGCAGTCACCATCTGCAGTGATTTTGGAGCCCCCCAAAATAAAGTCTGACACTGTTTCCACTGTTTCCCCATCTATTTGCCATGAAGTGATGGGACTGGATGCCATGATCTTAGTTTTCTGAATGTTGAGCTTTAAGCCAACTTTCTCACTCTCCTCTTTCACTTTCATCAAGAGGCTTTTTAGTTCCTCTTCACTTTCTGCCATAAGAGTGGTGTCATCTGCATATCTGAGGGTATTGATATTTCTCCTGGCAATCTTGATTCTAGCTTGTGCTTCTTCCAGCCCAGCGTTTCTCATGATGTACTCTGCGAAGAAGTTAAATAAGCAGGGTGACAATATATAGCCTTGACAAACTCCTTTTCCTATTTGGAACCAGTCTGTGGTTCCATGTCCAGTTCTAACTGTTGCTTCCTGACTTGCATATAGGTTTCTCAAGAGGCAGGTCAGGTGGTCTGGTATTCCCATCTCTTTCAGAATTTTCCACAGTTTATTGTGATCCACACAGTCAAAGCTCAGTCGTGTCCAACTCTTTGCGACCCATGGACTGCAGCACACCAGGCTTTCCTCTCCTTCACTATCTCCCAGAGTTTGCTCAAATTCATGTCTATTGAGTCTGTGATGCCATCCAACCATCTCATCCTCTGTCCCGTCTTCTCCTCCTGCTTTCAATCTTTTCCAGCATCACGGTGTTTTCCAATGAGTCGGTTCTTTGCATCAGATGGTCAAAGTATTGGAGCTTCAGCTTCAGCATCAGTCCTTCCAATGAATATTCAGGACTGATTTCCCTTAGGATTGACTGGTTGGAGCTCCTTGCCATCCAAGGGACTCTCAAGCATCTTCTGTAGCACCATGGTTCAAAAGCATCAGTACTTTGGCACACAGCCTTTTTTATGAGCCAACTCTCACATCCGTACATGACTACTGGAAAAACCATAGCTTTGACAATACAGACCTCTGTTGGCAAAGGGATGTCTCTGCTTTTTAATATGCTGTCTAGGTTTGTCATAGCTATTGTTCCAAGGAGCAAGTGTCTTTTAATTTAATGGCTGCAGTCACTGTCCACAACGATTTTGGAGCCCAAGAAAATAGTCTGTCACTGCTTCCTTCTACCCCATCTATTTGCCACAAAGTACGTTTATTTTATTTTTTATGAAAGGCAGACAGCCACTTGCAGAGCCTCAATTGCATGTATTTAAAACCACTAGACCATTCAGATATGACCTAAATCAAATCCCTTATGATTATACAGTGGAAGTGAGAAATAGATTTAAGGGCCTAGATCTGATAGAGAGAGTGCCTGATGAACTCTGGACGGAGGTTTGTGACATTGTACAGGAGACAGGAATCAAGACCATCTCCATGGAAAAGAAATGCAAAAAAGCAAAATGGCTGTCTGGGGAGGCCTTACAAATAGCTGTGAAAAGAAGAGAAGTGAAAACCAAAGGAGAAAAGGAAAGATATAAGCACCTGAATGCAGAGTTCCAAAGAATAGCAAGAAGAGATAAGAAAGCCTTCTTCAGCGATCAATGCAAAGAAATAGAGGAAAACAACAGAATGGGAAAGACTAGAGATCTCTTCAAGAAAATTAGAGATACCAAGGGAACATTTCATGAAAAATGGGCTCGATAAAGGACAGAAATGGTATGGACCTAACAGAAGCAGAAGATATTAAGAAGAGGTGGCAAGAATACACAGAAGAACTGTACAAAAAAAAGATCTTCACAACTCAGATAATCATGATGGTGTGATCACTGACCTAGAGTCAGACATCCTGGAATGTAAAGTCAAGTGGGCCTTAGAAAGCATCACTACGAACAAAGCTAGTGGAGGTGATGGAATTCCAGTTGAGCTATTTCAAATCCTGAAGGATGATGCTGTGAAAGTGCTGCACTCAATATGCCAGCACATTTGGAAAACTCAGCAGTGGCCACAGGACTGGAAAAGGTCAGTTTTCATTCCAATCCCAAAGAAAGGCAATGCCAAAGAATGCTCAAACTACTGCACAATTGCACTCATCTCACACGCTAGTAAAGTAATGCTCAAAATTCTCCAAACCAGGCTTCAGCAATACGTGAACCGTGAACTTCCTGATGTTCAAGCTGGTTTTAGAAAAGGTACAGGAACCAGAGATCAAATTGCCAACATCTGCTGGATCATCAAAAAGCAAGAGAGTTCCAGAAAAACATCTATTTCTGCTTTATGGACTATGCCAAAGCCTTTGACTGTGTGGATCACAACAAACTGTGGAAAATTCTGAAAGAGATGGAAATACCAGACCACCTGACCTGCGTCTTGAGAAATCTGTATGCAGGTCAGGAAGCAAGAGTTAGAACTGGACATGGAACAAAAGACTGGTTCCAAATAGGAAAAGGAGTACGTCAAGGCTGTATATTGTCACCCTGCTTATTTAACTTATATGTAGAGTACATCACGAGAAATGCTGGACTGGAAGAAACACAAGCTAGAATCAAGATTGCCAGGAGAAGTATCAATAACCTCAGATATGCAGATGACACCACCCTTATGGCAGAAAATGAAGAGGAACTCAAAAGCCTCTTGATGAAAGTGAAAGTGGAGAGTGAAAAAATTGGCTTAAAGCTCAACATTCAGAAAACGAAGATCATGGCATCTGGTCCCATCACTTCATGGGAAATAGATGGGGAAACAGTGGAAACAGTGTCAGACTTTATTTTGGGGGGCTCCAAAATCACTGCAGATGGTGACTGCAGCCATGCAATTAAAAGATGCTTACTCCTTGGAAGGAAAGTTATGACCAACCTAGATAGCATATTGAAAAGCAGAGACATTACTTTGCCAACAAAGGTCCATCTAGTCAAGGCTATGGTTTTTCCTGTGGTCATGTATGGATGTGAGAGTTGGACTGTAAAGAAGGCTGAGTGCCAAAGGATTGATGCTTTTGAACTGTGGTGTTGGAGAAGACTCTTGAGAGTCCCTTGGACTGCAAGGAGATCCAACCAGTCCATTCTGAAGGAGATCAGCCCTGGGATTTCTTTGGAAGGAATGATGCTAAAGCTAGAACTCCAGTACTTTGGCCACCTCATGCGAAGAGTTGACTCATTGGAAAAGACTCTGATGCTGGGAGGGATTGGGGGCAGGAGGAGAAGGGGACGCCAGAGGATGAGATGGCTGGATGGCATCACTGACTCCATGGACATGAGTCTGAGTGAACTCCAGGAGTTGGTGATGGACCGGGAGGCCTGGCATGCTGCGATTCATGGGGTTGCAAAGAGTCGGACACAACTGAGCGACTGAACTGAACTGAACTGAAAGTCTTCATAGCTTGATTGCCCTCTGTTCTCCTACAAATGGGCCTTGAGAGCTTGTTTGGAGGTTCTAGCAGCAGAGCACAGCTACCTGCATATATCTGACCTAATAAAGATGCTCCAGTATCCAGGAAGATCGCTCTCCACCAGCGTGCTGCTTCAGTGGATAGGGAAGAAGAAGACAGGCAGCTGGATCAGTCCAATCAACCCTGGCAATCAATGGAGTTGATTGCCAGATGTCACAGCCAGATGATCCTCAATGTTTAGCGTGTGAAGAGGAAAACTCAAATTGTTGGGGTTTAGAACATGAGAACATGAGAGTTCCAAATAATAGCAAGGAGAGATAAGAAAGCCTCCTTCAGCGGTCAATGCAAAGAAATGCAGGAAAACAACAGAATGGGAAAGACTAGAGATCTCTTCAAGAAAATTAGAGATATCAAGGGAACATTTCATGCAAAGATGGGCTTGATAAAGGACAGAATGAAGAAGGGGTGGCAAGAATACACAGAACTGTACAGAAAAGATCTTCATGACCTAGATAATCATGATGGTGTGATCACTCACCTAGAGCCAGACATGCTGGAATGTGAAGTCAGTCAATCACTATGAACAAAGCTAGTGGAGGTGATGGAATTCCAGTTGAGCTATTTCAAATCCCTAAATAAAACCTAAAGCTCATCACTGTGGTGTGAGATATCCTAAATGTGCTTAGTTGTGTCCAATTAAATGGAAGATGCTAAATTGTAAAGGATGACACTCTATTTTGCAATGTTAAGGGAAAATTGCCTCTTCTAAGCTGTGTTCATGTGAGTAGTCTCTGTATCAGTGGTTCTCAAAGTGTGGTTCCCTGGGCCAGGAACACCACCATCACCAGAGGTAGGGATTGGCTAGAAATACAAAGTTTCAAGCCCCATCCCAGACATACTGAATCAGAAACTGGGAAATCTGTATTTTGGTAAGCCTTCCCAGGTGATTCTGATGAGTATGTATGTTTTGCAACCACTGCTCTGTAATAAATATTTTTATAACTTTGACATGAACTACAAAATCTTTAATCAGTAAAATGATTTAAAAAGGAGAGTTGTCAGAATGATCCAAGCCAATTACTAAATCATGTTCTGTCAAAGGCTCAACAGCACCTATTGATATGATCCATGTATTCTGGCCTCTTGGGTACCTTTCAACACTTAGAGTCCATGAGCATTGAAAGAGAACAATCTCCTGATGAATAATTGCATAATTACAAATAATTGGCACTTTAACTTTTTTCAAGTTTTGATTTCCCATTTTTTTAATAATTAAGAGTGCCATTCCTATGAAAATATCCTCCTGAAGCATAACCTATTCCATTTAGCATTCTCAAATCAGATAAGCAATACACCAACATGTTAAAAGTGGGCAGAGGAATTATGGATGAATTTTCTTGCCTTTATATTGTTGTATTAATATATTTTTTCTTAAAAATATTAAGGTAACATTAGAGTTTCCCTGGTTAAGAATCCGCCTGCCACTGCAGGGGACACAGGTTTGATTCCTGGTCTGGGAAGATCCCACATGCCTCAGGGTAACTAAGCCTGTGCGCCAGGAATACTGAGCTCGCACCCTAGAGCCTGTGCTCTGCAACAAGAGAAGCCACGGGATGAGAAGCCTGCACACTGCAACAATGAGTAGCTCCTGCCCACTGCAACCAGAGAAAGCCTACGCACAGCAGTGAAGACTCAGCACAGTCAAAATAAAGAAATAACTCTTTTTTAAGAAAATTAAGACAAGGTTAGATAAGCATATGGTTATCAAACCTGAGAGAAATCCATCTTTATAATGTCTGTAGCTAGATACACTATTTATAGGCAAAGAAAGGTTTTTCTAAATTGACATAGAATGCATTTCCAATAATCAAGATTGAACAGAGACTTTTTTTCCCCTGTCATTTTTCTCTTTTACTTCTAACATGAAAGACGGACTGACTACTATATATTACATAGGAATTAGACTGGACTTAATTCTAGGGGAAAAGCCCAAACAGATTTATTTTATTTGTAACAGATTTTTTTTCAATATTGAAATGTTTTCTACACTATATAAAGAGTGTGCTTTGGAATCTACAGAGAAAATCTTTTTATAATACAGAGCATCACTGTATATAACCCCTTGTCATGCTTAAAGGTCCTCGGCACCATGGGCTGTTACTCTCTTTGGTTGATTGGCAGTTATACTGTAATGAAAAGAGATTCATATTTTAGCTACTCACTCTTTATTGCCACAACTAAGATTGGAGTTTTTTATTTTCCTCACTTCGTTTCTTTGAGATGTGTTTTCCTTAACACAGATCTATTGTTTTTATTTTTAAATGTTTTTCATTTGAATTTCCTTTAGGTACTTCCCGTGAATTTTATGGGCCTCCATTCTTATGATTGCTATAGTTGTTATTTCTGAGATCAATGAAGCACAGCTTTTTATACGGCTGACATGTACCAATCTAGTGAGCTAGAAGAAAGTTTGGCATTCTATTTCTCTACAATTTTCTACCCCAATAATGACTCTGTACGTAATGTTGCTAAACTAATTTTTTTCAATCCTAAATACGGTCTTTTTCCCTTATATACATTTTTGTCACTTTCCATATACTGTGGTATTGCCTTCACGCTACTGGTTTAGTAAAGGAAGCACAGAGGTGGAGTCAAAAGTCTTGGATTAAATTACAGTTCCACCAGTTCCTGACGCTATCAATCACTTGTTTGTATTCCACATTTTTCAACTATATGATGTGAATGATATTAACTACATCACAGGGATTAAAGAAATAAGTAATAGAGAGACCATAAAATTGTAGAGTCATTATGGTTTCTGCCTTGACTCAAGTGCTCCAGGAAGCATGACGTAACTAAAGAAGGCAATGAAAAGAGTATAATTCAGGAGAAATAAAATTTTCCTTCATAATAAACCATACAACTTACCTTCGTCACATTCTCTCTGCCACATACACACCCTTCACTTATATACTCTGTGTTTTTATCAGTTCACAGTGGCTTGGTTGGGAAGGTTTTTAATCAGCACTGGGAGGAGTTTCTACAGGAGTTCCTATACACCTTGAGTTTCTAGGGTGGGGTTGGAGGCTGGTGGTAGGAAAAAAAAATCCTAGAAGGAAACAAAATCCAAACACTCCCCTAACACTTTAAACATCTGTTCAACCTGTATGTTTTCCCTCGAAAAATCGGTGGTACAACCTTTCCTCAAAGCCAGTTTATGGATAAGATAGGGATTCTGAAATGGGGTAAAAAGAGATGGCTATGCAGGTGTACATTTAGGTATATATAGAGTCAGTCTCCTGGGGATAAATGGGGTATTAGAAATTAAGGAACAGATGAACCTTGTGAAATGGATGAAAGACACAGTCCCAGAGCAACCTCTGGGTTTCAGAAATCAGACAGGACCATGTGTGGAGGAAGGTCTGACTCTTAAGGTAACTAGAAAAGGAGAACAAAAGTAAGAGCTCTAGGTCATGAACTGGGGAATTTCAAATGGGTTTGACAATAACAGGATGGTTGGTGATAAGTACAAATATAGCAAGGATTTCTGTGTAGTGGTTAGTCTCTTTTATTTCACTTTTTTTTCCTTTGCCAATTAAACCTTTGTCCATCAGAGGATACTTCAGTTACCTTCTAGTCTCTGTGTTAAAAATCTGTTTAATATTTTCCCATAATTAAGAAATTGTTTTGAACTAACTGCAATTAATAATAATGGAAAACATTATTCCATCAAAAGTACAGATAGATTCTGCTTACCTAAGAGAAGAATAAGAAACTCTATGACACTAACGATTTGACACATTCACTGCAAACATGGTACCAATTTACCCACCTATATGCAGAAGATAAAAGTACTCATTTTATAGGGGTGTTATCCAATACTTTGGCCACCTCATATGAAGAGTTGACTCATTGGAAAAGACCCTGATGCTGGGAGGGATTGGGGGCAGGAGGAGAAGGGGATGACAGAGGATGAGATGGCTGGATGGCATCACCGACTCAATGGATATGAGTTTGAGTGAACTCCGGGAATTGGTGATGGACAGGGAAGCCTGGCATGCTGTGATTCATGGGGTCGCAGAGAGTGAGACACCACTGAGCGACTGAACTTAACTGAACTGATGACAATGAATGGGACTAATGCTTATACAGCACTGAAAATACTGAAGTCCAATTTCTTTTTATATGTTTTTCCATGATGTTTGTCTATGTGAGTTATGTGAAAAACACCTTGTAAAGAAAAATGACAGTGTCTACTTTGCTGGCCCAAAAGACAAAGATTAAAGTACTTCTTTCTTTTTTTTTAAACTGTAAGGAAGCATTAACTGTCATCTAAGAACAGCAAAGGGTTTTATGTTATTCAGAAACTAATGGAACTACTCTATTTGTTCTTTTATTAGGCCCCAGTAACAGTAATTGAGAAAAATTAATTCTTTGATTCAAGAAAAACTTATTAAGCACCTACTAGGCAATATCCTGGGCTCTGGAGATCTGATTTTATTAAGAAGACATGATTACTGTCCTTGATATAGAGAAGTCTATTAAAAAAATTCTCTCCCATTTCAAAACAATGAAAAAATAAAATGTAATCATGCATTTCAAAGCTTATTCTGTGGTCTATGTAACAAAAATATAGTTTGGTCACAGAGAAGAATAATTCTGTTCATCTACCCATATTAGTCTAATAAACACCATACTTCCAGATCTAAACATCCTGAAGATTAAATGTTTCAAACAAACAAAAAATTTTAATGTGATTTTTTTAAAAAAAAGAATATATGTGAAATACAGCCAAGAAAGACTAATAGATTATAAGTAATAATATTGAATCAAATATCAGCTTTAATGCTATTGAAATAAAAACCAAAGAATCCTCAAAGAACAAGTTTTGCTGAAGCTCCAATACTTTGGCCACCTTATGTGAAGAGCTGACTCATTAGAAAAGACCTGATGCTGGGAAATATTGAAGGCAGGAGGAGAAGGGGATGACAGAGGATCAAATGGATGGATGGCATCACCGACTCAATGGATATGAGTTTGAGCAAACTCCAGGAGATGGTGAAGGACAGGGAAGCCTAGCGTGCTGCAGTGCATGGGGTAGCAAAGAGACGCAACTGAGCGACTGAACAACAACAACAATAAATCTGTCATTCATGAAAATAAGCCATTAAAAAGAGGTAATTTGAGGGCCATCACTGACATCTAGCAAGACCAAATAAATAACAACCACTGCAGGTAACAGTAAGGGCTTCCAGATGGCGCTAGTGGTAAAGAATCCGCCTGCCAATGCACGAGACAAAAGAGACTCGAGTTCCATCCCTGAGTTGGGAAGATCTCCTGGAGTAGAAAATGGCAACTCACTCCAGTATTCCTGCCTAGAAAACCCCCATGAGGATTTTGGTGAGACGAGCTTGGTGAGCCATAGTTCATGGAGTTGCAAAGAGTCAGACATCACTGAGCATGCCCGCACACTCAGGTAATAAACATGAATGTCCCAAGACAAATGTTCACCACTTTTAGGTAGACTCATCTGTCAATAAAATCTTCGAGAAGATAGTGCCACACCAGTCAGAGAGACATCCAACCAGATGACTCACTAATTGGTCCACACCTGGGACCTCTCAGCAGCACACCACAGATGATGCAGTAGGTTTTACATTAAAATAAAAATATCATTTCCACCAAGGTTAACAATATATTTTTCTGGGCATGGGAGTGATTTAGGAAACACATTAGCAGCACCCTTGCCAATCCCAGACTTCGTACACAAAATGATGGAGCTTTTTAATAGGAGAAATAGACCAAAGTTTAGGTTTAGTCCCTCAGTCGTGTTCAACACTCATGATCCCACGGACTGTAGCCCACCAGGCTCCTCTGTCCATGGGATTCTCTAAGCAAGAATACTGGAGTGGGTTGCCACTTCCTTCTCCAGGGGATCTTTCCAACCCAGGGATCAAACCCTGGTCTCCTGCATCGCAGGCAGACTCTACCAACTGATCCACCAGGGAAGCCCATATATCCCTATAATTGAAAATCAGATAAGCCGATTGGAGCAAACCATTCATTGGAGTCTGAGGGTGAGCTTTCAATTAGACACCAACCTTCAAAATCAGATGGTTCTAGTCACTTTAAAGCTACTAAATGTGCCACAATAAGTCAAAATATCATGAAATAACCAGCATCAACAAACATTTCTTCAGTGCCTAAGTAAAATATATGCATGATGTCACAGCTATGGTTTTTCCAATAGTTATGTACGGATGTGAGAGACAATAGAGAAAGCTGAGAGCTGAAGAATTGATGCTTTTGAACTGTGGTATTGGAGAAGACTCTTGAGAGTCCCTTGGACTGCAAGGAGACCCAACAAGTCCATCCTAAAGGAGATCAGTCCTGGGTGTTCGTTGGAAGGACTGATGTTGAAGCTGAAACTCCAGTACTTTGGCCACCTGATGTGAAGACCTGACTCATTGGAAAAGACCCTGATATTGGGAAAGATTGAGGGCAGGAGGAGAAGGGGACAACAGAGGACAAGATGGTTGGATGGCATCACCAACTCAACGGACATGTGTTTGGGTAAACTCCAGGAGTTGGTGATGGACAGGGAGGCCTGGAGTGCTGCAGTCCATGGGGTTGCAAAAAGCCAGACACGACTGAGTGACTGAACTGAACTGAACAGAACAGATACATGATGTTAAAGAAATGGAACACAGTATCTGACCTCAAAGGATTTACAAGATAATTGAGAAAGAGAACATAGACATTAAAAGTGAAGTGAAATACAAGGTAGTGTGAAGCAAACTACAGCATTAGATGAGCAGCAGAGCTGAAGTCGGGGTGCACAGCATTTAACTAAAGTCCCTTATATATCCTCAAGCCAATCACTGACCAGCATACTGTACACAGTTACATGCTTAATTTGGGTTTTAAGAAAACAAACTCCATCCTCTAAGGAAACAACCCAATATTTAAGCAAAACTTCAGGCACAGGATGTTCCAAAATATTATTCCTCACCATTGAATAACTGGAAGCAGTCTAAACATTTAATAGAATTTTGATTCAACTACACAGAAAAATTATATCATTATATATAGCCATTAGAGGAGATGTTTACAAATCATTATGATAAAATGCTAACTAGTATACTAGTGTGTGCATGCGTGCTGAGTTACTTCAATTGTGACTCGGTCTTTGCAACCCTGTGGACTATAGCCCATCAGGTTCCTCTGTCCATGGGTTCTCCAGGCAAGAATACTGGAGTGGGGTGCCATTTCCTCCTCCAGGGGATCTTCCTGACTCAGGGGTTGAATCCCCCCTGTCTCTTTTTATGTCTTCTGCATTGGCAAGTAGGTTTTTTACCACTAGCGCCAGCTGGGAAGTCCCTGGTATACTAGTACACTAACTAAAAAGAAATACAGAAACTCTATGCCTTATGATCTTAACTTTGTACCTTAAAAAAACTATGAAATACTTACTCTGAAATTTAGTAAAAAGACAAAATCATTAGGCACTTAGCCTGTCATTTTAAGAGAGAAAAAACGTATGAGGGAAAAGTTCTTTTATAGAGACCAACTCTAGCTAATAAATATAGAAAGAATAGAATTAGAAAAATCACCATTTTGAAATCCCCAGTGAAATAATTAACTCAGGGAAAAATCTCAGTGGATGCTAACAACATTAGGTGAAAAGGATGCGGGACTGGATCCTATTTGAAAGTGCCAAAATTTCACACCATAGATTACTTGCGGATCACAAAGAGAAAAAAAAATGGAAGGATGTGACTGCATCACTTTAATTAGGAAATCAAACAGCACAGCTCCTAGTGAGACAATTTGATATTTTACGTCTCTTGACATGAACTAACATGAGCTACACAGCATCACCTGTAAAAGAGCCTTGCAAAAATGTTAGCCACAGTCTCAGATCTAACTTCCTGTCTGTAGGAAACACAGGGAACAGAACAAGTTTAAATATTACCTGGAAGAAGCATCACCCACCAAAATGTGAGACATTCTACAAGACTGGTTCTCACCAAACGATGATGTCATGAAAAGAAACTAAAGAAACATTATAACCCAATGGCCACCTTTGGAAAACCAAGTAATTAAAACCCCCATCCAGGGGAAATGGAGGACATTTTAAATACAAATTGGGTATTAGACTATATGGAAACTATTTTTAATTTTGATGATGTTATTCTTGCTACAGAAGAGAATGTTTTTATATTTGGGGAAGTAAAGAAGCATGGCTTACTCTTCTAAAAGAGCAACAGAGATAGAGAGAGATGGAGAGAGTTCCAGAGAGACAAAGAGAGCCAAAAGAGACAGAAAAGGAATTATTTATGGAAAATTCTAATAATTCTAATAATCATTGAATCTAGGTGGTGGGTTTATGTGTCAGCCTTTCTTTTTTCTTTTTTTTTTTTCTGTATGTTTAACATTTCTATCATAAAAACTTGAAAAAATATGTATAGAAAAAAGACTAAGCAGAAATATACCAAAGTATTCACAGTGATTATGTCAGCATAATTATAGGTGATTTCCCTCTCAATTTAAAAATGCAAACTAGTACAGCCACTATGGAGAACAGTGTGGAGATTCCTTAAAAAACTGGAAATAGAACTGCCTTATGATCCAGCAATCCCACTGCTGGGCATACACACTGAGGAAACCAGAAGGGAAAGAGACACGTGTACCCCAGTGTTCATCGCAGCACTGTTTATAATAGCCAGGACATGGAATCAACCTAGATGTCCATCAGCAGATGAATGGATAAGAAAGCTGTGGTACATATACACAATGGAGTATTACTCAGCCATTAAAAAGAATACATTTGAATCAGTTCTAATGAGGTGGATGAAACTGGAGCCTATTATACAGAGTGAAGTAAGCCAGAAAGAAAAACACCAATACAGTATACTAACGCATATATATGGAATTTAGAAAGATGGTAACAATAACCCTGTGTATGAGATAGCAAAAGAGACACTGATGTATAGAACAGTCTTATGGACTCTGTGAGAGAGGGAGAGGGTGGGGAGATTTGGGAGAATGGCATTGAAACATGTAAAATATCATGTATGAAACGAGTTGCCAGTCCAGGTTCGATGCACGATACTGGATGCTTGGGGCTGGTGCACCGGGACGACCCAGAGAGATGGAATGGGGAGGGAGGAGGGAGGAGGGTCCAGGATGGGGAACACATGTATACCTGTGGTGGATTCATTTTGATATTTGGCAAAACTAATACAATTATGTAAGTTTAAAAATAAAATTAAATTAAAAAAAATAAAATAAAAATATTATTCTGCGATTTCAAATTTTTCTTATCACATATTATTTTTATAATCATAAAAAGTGAGTAAAGGAAATGCAGGCATTAGGTAGAATTGTGTGTGGAAAAAGAAAAAGTCCTAAGCCTATCCATTTAAGGCAATTGTGATGTGGGCTATTGTTGCTCTGGTTCTGACGTTATTTAATATATTAATAGTTTACAAAAGGAAGTTCAAGGCATACTAGGTCATATTTCAAACAGTATCTTGGCAAATCAATAGGCGGGACTACAAAAACAGGTCAACCCAGACACAAACTGTCCATACAGTTCATTAATAAAGAAGGACTTTTTTTTTTAATCTTGAAAAAATTCAATCTAATACCTCTGGGGAAATTCTTTTGTGCATAGTTATTCAATAATAGAGAAGCCTGGAAAGCAACAAATGGCAAGGAGGAGCAGCAGCAGAGAAATGCAGGAGATCTTGGAATGATAATGGAAAACAAATTAGAGATTAGTTTCCAATGACGTCAGTGAAAAACAGGTCAGTGCAGATTTGGGCTGGGTATCCAGGCAAGACTGCCTTTCCTCACTGCTGGCTGACATCGCCTAGTTTCAGGTAATGTTCAAATTGGGAACACAAGAAACCTGCGAACAGTGCTTCTAGCAAAGCATATAAATAGGAGCCTTCAGGGATTCATTCATTAAAAAAAAAAAAAATAGCAAGAAATGAAATATACAAGACTTGCCAAGAGATGACAGAGTGAAGCGAGAAAGTTACAAAAATATGTAAAAGATATTAATGTCAGAAAGTAAGAGAAAGCATTGAGCCTGGAGCTAGGAATAGTGATATGAAATAAAATTAAGAACTGGTAAAAAAATGTAGCAAAAATTATTTCAATGATGTCATAGGACCATTTCTTACCACTTGCCTTTAGACTCAACTGAGCAGTTTAATAGTCATATACTCTTTGTCTCAATGATTTGCATGGGTTAATGCTCTTTCCTTTTACTCAGAGAGTGGCTTACACTCAGAGTCCTTAAATAACAGTCTAGTACAGTGGTGCCCAAATCTTGGGCACTGTACATGAGGAGCACCAGGGGAGTTTTTTAAATCCCAGTGTCCAGGTTGCATCCCATTACCGTTAAACTGAAACATACGAGTGGGAACCAAGCATCAGTATACTTAAAGATCATCAGGAGATTCAACGTATACCAGGGTTTGGGAAGTACTGATGTGTGTGTGCAGAGGCAAATGCTGAGAACTGTACTAATTACAGAGTTCATGCTGATTAAAATACTTTAGGCAAAACCTCCCCCACACATGCTAACAGCCCAGTCAAGTCATATATTGTCTATATAAGAAGAGGCAAAAATTGTGATACAGTAGGCACAAAAGTCCAGAGAAGGCAATGGCACCCCACTCCAGTACTCTTGCCTGGAAAATCCCATGGACAGAGGAGCCTGGTAGGCTGCACTCCATGGGGTCGCTAAGAGTTGGACACAACTGAAGGACTTCCCTTTCACTTTTCACTTTCATGCATTGGAGAAGGAAATGGCAACCCACTCCAGTGTTCTTGCCTGGAGAATCCCAGGTACAGGGGAGACTGGTGGGCTGCTGCCTATGGAGTCACACAGAGTCAGACACAACTGAAGTGACTTAGCAGCAGCAGCAGGCACAAAAGTCTAGAACAGAGAGAGAGTCAGCGACCAGGAGTGGAAGCTGATGAATTGTCCCACAGGTTCAGCAAGGTGAGAATGTTGTAAGGACTGATTCTAGACGAGCTGAAAATAAATGGAATGTCTTTTTTCACCCAAATTTATGGAAAGCAATCGAGAGTCTATATACTCTGTTACCATTTAAAACCAACTGCATGAATTTTCATCTCTAATTGATGTTGGTTTTATTTTAGAACATGAAACCCAATTTGAATTGTTTCCATTTCTTTTTTGTTTTCTGATAAAGGGCTTGTTAATACTCCCCACATAACAATTTGGAAGATTTCTTGAATCACTGTAATTTTGAAAAATACATGAAGTAGGACTTCCCTGGTGGTCCAGTGGTTAAGAATCCACCTGCCAATACAGGAGACATGGGTTCCATCTCTGGTCCAGGAAGATTCCACATACCACAAGGCAACTAAGCCCATGTGCCATGACTGCTGAGTGGTGTGCCACAACTGTTGAAGCTTATGCACCACAGAGCCTGTGTTCTGCAACAAGAGAAGCCACCACAATGAGAAGCCCATTCAACTAGAGAAAGCTTGAGCACAGCAACAAAGACTCAGCATAACCAAAAATATATAAATAAGTAACTATGCACTAGAAAAATATATGAAGTAGCCCAGACATAGAAACAACCCAAATGTCCATCAACAGATGAATGGATAAAGAAGATGTGGTACATTTATACAGTGGAATACTACTCAGCCATAAATACTACTCAGCTGCAAAATAATGCCATTTGCAGCCACATGGATGCAACTAGAGATTATCACACTAAGTGAAGTAAGTCAGAAAGAGAAAGACAAATACCAGATGATATCACTTATGTGGGAAATCTAAAATATGGCACAAATGAACCTATCTACAAAACAGAAACAAACAGAGAACAGACTGTGGTTGCCAAAGGGGAGGAGGGGAGGGAGAGGGATGGACTGGGAGTTTGAGGTTAGCAGATGCAAACTATGACATTTAGGATGGATAAACAATAAGATCCTATTGTATAGCACAAGGAATGATATCCAATCACCTGGGGTAAACCATAATGGAAAAGAATATTTTAAAAAGAAATTATATGTGTGTGTAACTGAGTGACTTTGCTGTAAAGCAGAGATTAGCACAACACTGTAAATCAACTGTACTTCAATTAATGTGTATATATATGTATGAAGTTATTTAAGTGTATGAATTTGTGACTTGGAAAATAATATAAAGTTGATTTCACTTAAAAAGTATATAATAAATCGTATTGTTTATTCGGCCTTTGAAAGCAAACATAATTTCTGCCTCTACATTCTGTAAAAGAGGTGAAAGCTATTAGTATATCCCCTCTCGCAAATTGTTCCCTTCATCAAACAGAACAAAACCATCCCTGGATGCACTCTTCTCTACTCCCATTCTATTGTCCATCAGGCTGTCCCTAACCCCCTCTTCATTCTGGTCCTCTCCATGGTCCCCATCCCTCAGTGAAAAGGAATTTCCCAGACCCAGATGGCTAAGAGGGGAACTTAGCCATCAAATTTGGGATGGAAGTAAGATCAGTGTTTCCCACAAATGGTCATGCCCACACTGCGAAGCCTGATCTACTGTAGGGAATGGTGGACAGATCTTAGGTGTTAGGGCTGCAGGTAACTCACGCGGGTGTGACATGGAGCTGCCATTGCCACTAATCAAATGGGATGGGAACTTCTTTTCCAGAACTGTTTTGCCTTTGCACCTGCCAATAACCCAGAGCAAGTCTAACACATTCACCCGTGACCCACTCTTTACAATCCTATATATTGGTGGTTGTACACAAAGTTTGCAGTAAAAACAGAGCCTAGAATATAGGTTTTTAATAAAGCAGTGATTTTTATTTGTTTTGTTAAAGCTGCAATTCTTAAACAGTACCTGGAACACAGTATACCCTTAATGAATATTTGTCAAATAAATGATTGAATAACATCCACATACACTTAAATTTTTATCTTTCTGGGAGTATGTCCAACTTGATTTAAGTATGTCCTTTTGAAACCAGGGAAATGGCCCCTGGTCCTCAGTTCAGTGAAATATTAAAGGAACATCTGAGCCAAACACAAACAGCAGGGGTATCCACAGTCCCCCAAGTCTTTATTTTTTACTATCTGCCTTCTCTCAGAAGAGTTGCTAATCAGCACAGCAAAGGGAGAGCTCATCTTAGACCTTTCTCTGCTGACTCGATGACAACCATGAATGGGCTTCAGGAGTCCTCCCCCTTTACCTTTCAAGGGACAACTAGACATATGGTTGAATTCTCTCATTATTTAAAGTGAGAGTCTTCTAGTCCTACTGAAGCTGGTTTTTGGTGATCCAAAGAACCTGCATCACTAGAGTAAAGGGTGTATAGGGTTCTTGCCATCACACCATCAGAGGGGCACTTCCATGTCCTTCCTTGGATGGACATTGAGAATGGATGCCTGTTCATCAAGGACCATCCAGCGATGGCAGAACTACAATGATAAAGCGGACACTTCCGTGGACACGGACAGTCCACTGAAGCCACCTCAAACAGAACTCATCTTTGCTGGCCTTGGTAATATTTTTGGCTGTAATGGACATTCTTTTTGGTTTTGTTTTTTTTTGTTTATTTTTTGGTCTGTGTTGTTTGTTTAGTCACTAAGTTGTGCCCAACTCTTGTGACCCCATGGAGTGTAATCCACCAGGCTCCTCTGTCCAGGAGATTTCCCAGGCAAGAATACTGGAATGGGTTAGTTTTATTTATTCATTCATTCATTTATTTAGGCTGTGCAGGCTTTTCTCTAGTTCCGGGGAGTGGGGGCTATGCTCCAGCTGAACGCACAGGCTTCTTGCGGTGGCTTCTCTTGTTGCAGAGCATTAGCTCTAGGGCACGTGGGCTTCAGTAGTTGCAGGTGAAGCTCCCAGGCTCTAGAAAACAGACTCGAAATTTGTGGCACATGAGCTTAGTGGCTCCCTGGTATGCGGGATCTTCCCAGACCAGGGATTGAACCCGTGTCTCCTGCATTGGTAGGCAGATTCTTATCCACTGAGCCACCAGGGAAGCCTCAGACATCCTTCCTGTTGAAAGCATTAAATCTCCTTTTGCTTACATGAGTGGTGATTGGAATCATTCTCTTTGCTTTGGTCAAACTCACTGGAGCAAACACAAGTGATCTGGAGAGAAAAGAGTATCTCCAGGACTAAGACATAAACCGTTCATAGCATGGCTATGAACATATAGACTCAAGAGTACCAACAAAATATTTTTTATGTTATTCTCATTACATCAATGCCACATGTGGGATCTCAGTTCCCCAACCAGGGATCAAACCTGGGCCCTCTGCAGTGGAAATGCAGAGCTCTAACCTCTGGACCACCAGGAAACTACCTCATTACATCACTTTTCTAAACTCATAGTCTTCATTTCTACCAATTACCTACAGAAAGAACTTCAAACTCCCCAGAATGGCACCTACGGTTTCCATGATTTGGTCCTACTTTGTCCTTTCTTTTCTTCGGTGCCAACATCCTTCTCCCCGTAAACCATCTCTCATGTCATCTAAATGTGTCACACTAACACCAACTCTATGTTTGCTTGAATACAATGACAGAGTATGTTTCTGCATCTTCTCATTGTATTTTAGAGAAGGAATTCAGTGACAGATGGTGAGTGCTTTCCATTTCTTAGCTGTACATTTAACAATTTTCTTTTGGCACTAGCATATTAGTTTTATTTTTTATTTCTCAAACTAAATATAATATTATTATTATTGGCCACACCACTCGACTTGTGGGATCATAGTTCCCCGACCAAGGATTGACACCGGGACCTGGCAGTGGAAGCTCAGAATCCTAACCACTGGACAGCCAGAGAATTCCCTCAAATTAAAATTTAATATTAAAAGTTATCAGAGCACACACTTTCAAAAAACAAGAAGAGTAGAGCAGTTGAATATCTAGTGCTTAAATAGGCAAGAAATACATATTTTAAAATCTCTAAAACAATCAGCAAAATCAACAACATAACAAGTTATGTCCTTCCTAACAATAAGCTTTTTAAATAGCAAAGAACAAGGGAAAAGAATGATGAATATTTACTGCTCAAATTAGTTTGGTGTGAGCTTTTTCCAATTTAAAGTATTGTTAAGTTACTGACTTTCAAGTAAACCTAAAGAATATTTTAAATATTTAAAGCATCTTTCACAAACCACATAGTAGCACAATAAATAAGATTTCTCAATAAAAGAACAGAAACCTCACTAACCAGGTGCCTTCTTGACAGATCAAAGTTGTAGAATTTATCCAAATTTGTTTTAAAAAGAAAAAGAGTTCACAAAAAAATACACAAATAGCCAAACAGATAAACAAAAACATTGTCAGTTAAGTTCAGTTCAATTTAGTCACTCAGTCATGTCCAACTCTTTGCTACCCCATGGACTGCAGCACCCAGGCTTCCTTGTCCATCACCACCTCCCAGAGTTTCCTCAAACTCATGTCCATCAAGTCAGTGATGGCATCTAACCATCACATCCTCTGTCATCTGCCGGGGTCCAGCCCTGGCTGATCCAGGGTATTCGAAGCGGGGACGGTGTCGGCGACCTATTTAATTATTTATTCATCAAAGATATAAAGAGTAATAGAATGAGGAGAGCTCAGCAGGAAAATTCAGTGGAGAAGAGGCTGAGTAGCTTGGTTTACGTGGGAGACCAATAAAACTTCAAGACAAGAAGTTTGCACCACTTACAGAGGCCGCAGGCGTCCTTCCGTTCTCCCAAAGGAGAGGAGACACTGAGGCCTCCCCGGTCGGATCTTAGAAGCCCAGGCATAATTAGTAAGCATGGCGGGTTCCGCGCTCCAGATGGAGACTCAGCCAGAGTGAGAGAGAGAGAGACATGGGGAGACCAGTCTTTTGAGGAACTGATCCCAATTCTTTATTTTCCAGAGTCTGTTTTTATACACTGAGATGTTATACAAAAGTCACGCGGGGACAGCAGTCCTGGCTTTTATTAAAGTCAGGTGCTTCACACAAATGTATACAGAGGTCTTAGGGGTGTTACATCATCTTCTGGCCAGGGGGGCCTGCTGACAATTTATGACCCTCTCCTTGTGACAGCGGTCAGTCAACCAGAACACTTTTTTCTCCAAGGGTGATTATTCTTAAAACAGACGCCACCCAAATAAAGTTACATTCCTATAGGGTGAGGGTGTAGTGGGTTTTAGTTAAGGAAAGAATTTACTTAGCCTAAGGTCTAATGTGATTAATATCAAAGGTTAATACTTATTTCTTCTATATATTCATTAATATGTGTAAGGGCAGGGGATATGGAGACTTAGCAGCAAACATTGGCTCAACAAATGAAAAACCCTTCATCAATACAATTTCTAATCAGCCCACTATACTTATACTAATGGTTTTCTAACTTTTCTAAGGAAACTGTTTTTAGAAGGTTTAAAGCATCTCGTGCCTCTCACAGTTGGGAGGCTGTGAGCAATCACATGTGGTGGGACAAGCCTGTCAGGCAGGCTAGAGAACCTTCAGAGGAGTTTGTAGGTTGAAACACTCCTATCATGCCCAGGAATTAGTATTAACTGGAGCTCTAAGTTAACTCCTTCTCTGAAAGAGGTGGTGGCGAACAGCCCCCTGTAAAGTCAGAGGTGTAGGGGAGAGCACAAAGTAGTAAAGTAGGCAGGCTCTGGTTATGGGGGTAGATGCTCGAGAATTTCCAGGGGGACTCCTGAGGCTCGATCCCGCCTTTGCGTATGTCAAGCCTCCTTCCTCATGACCTTTGCCATGGGTGGAGTGCCTCACGCCGGGCCCCAACAGTCATCCCCTTCTCCTCCTGCCTTCAATCTTGCCCAGC
Organism: Bubalus bubalis; assembly: GCF_019923935.1. NCBI lineage: Eukaryota > Metazoa > Chordata > Mammalia > Artiodactyla > Bovidae > Bubalus > Bubalus bubalis. Next base: position 91,235,259 of record NC_059164.1, read on the forward strand.
ATCAGGGTCTTTTCAAATGAGTCAGTTCTTCACATCAGATGGCCAAAGTACTGGAGTTTCAGCTTCAGCATCAGTCCTTCCAATGAATATTCAGGACTGATTTCCTTTAGGATGGACTGGTTTGATCCCCTTCCAGTCCAAGGGACTCTCAAGAGTTTTCTCCAACACTACAGTTCAAAAGCATCAATTCTTAAGCGCTCAGCTTTCTTGATAGTCCAACCCTCACATCCATACTTGACTACTGGAAAAACCATAGCTTTGACTAGACAGACATTTGTTGGCAAAGTAATGTCTCTGCTTTTTAACATGCTCTCTAGGTTAGTCATGGCTTTTCTTCAAAGGAACAAGCATCTTTTAATTTCATGGCTTCAGTCACCATCTGCAGTGATTTTGGAGATTTCTCCATCTATTTGCCATGAAGTGATGGGACCAGATGCCATGATCTTTGTTTTCTGAATGTTGAGTTTTAAGCCAACTTTTTAACTCTCCTCTTTCACTTTAATCAAGAGGCTCTTTAGTTCTTCTTTGCTTTCTGCCATAAGTGTGGTATCATCTGCATATCTGAGGTTATTAATATTTTTCCCAGAAATCTTGATTCCAGCTTGTGCTTCATCCAGCCCGGCATTTCGCAAGATGTACTCTGCATAGAAGTTAAATAAGCAGGGTGACAATATACAGCCTTGACGTACTCCTTTCCCAATTTGGAACCAGTCTGTTGTTCCACGTCCAGTTCTAACTGTTGCTTCCTGACCTACATGCAGATTTCTCAGGAGGCAGGTCAGGAGGTCTGGTATGCCCATCTCTTTCACAATTTTCCACAGTTTATTGTGATCCACACAGTCAAAGGCTTTGGCATAGTCAATAAAACAGAAGTAGATGTTTTTCTGGAACTCTCTTGCTTTTTCGATGATCCAGCAGATGTTGGCAATTTGATCTCTGGTTCCTCTGCCTTTTCTAAATCCAGCTTGAACATCTGGAAGTTCATGGCTCATGTACTTTTAAAGCCTGGCTTGGAGAATTTTGAGCATTACTTTGCTTGCGTGTGAGATGAGTGCAACTGTGTGGTAGTTTCAAAATTCTTTGGCATTGCCTTTCTTTGGGATTGGAATGAAAACTGGAATGAAATTTGGGATTGAAATGGAGTGATCAAAGAATTGCAATTTAAAATGAGATACCACATTTGCCATCTAAACTGGCTCTGGCTTTATTGTGTAATTCCATACTGTGCGCACACACATACGCATACACAGGATTATACCACATTCTGTTTTTTTAAAGTACTCATTCAACAGCAGTTAAGTTGGATGATTACATTCTGATTATATTCAAACTCTTGCTGGTAGATGTTAACTTGGCTCAATCTTACTAGGAAATGATTTTGGATTTTAAATTATTTATCCTGTGGTCATATAGTCTTCTAAAACTTAAAATTTTAATCATTACATAATATTTCATCAAATATATATATCACCAGTTATTTAATTATTCCCCTACATTAAGTGGGCTTCCCTGGTGGCTCAGCAATAAAGAATCCACTTGCAATGCAAGAGATGTAGGAGATGTGGGTTCAATTCCTGGGTCCAGAAGATCAAATCCCCTGAAGGAGAGCACGGCAACCCACTCCAGTTTTCTTGCCTGAAGAAGAATCGCATGGACAGAGGAGCCTGGCAGGTTACAGTCCATAGGATCACAGAGAGCTGGACACGACTGAAGCAACTGAGTACATAGTGATAGAAAGCGGTTTGGTCGTTGGTATGGACCAATCCATAGAGTATTGGTGGAGACATATGGAAACTTCTAGGGATGATGTAATTGTTCTGTAGCTTGATTGTTGTGTCTGTTACATGATTGAATGTGTATTTTAAAATTCATTGAATCATCTACTTAAGTGCATTTTCTTGTATAGAAATTATACCTCAACAAAGCTGTTTAAAAACCCTTTTGATAATAGATTCTTTTCATTTTTGAAAATAGGAGCTAAAAGTGATATTTTTATGTGGATGGGGAATTGGCTTCAAAAAGATGGGAAACAAAGGGGTAAGTATTAGGCATCTCTTTCCCTGGATGGAGACGTTTTCAGCAACAGGATTTCTTCCATGAGAGGTTACTACTCAAATCAATCTTAGAATGCTAATATGATATAAAGAAGGTGAGTGCATAGGAAGCAAAGTTTGTAGATTATCCTTAAATATCTTTCAGTAGTGCATGCCATGTGAATGAAGATGAACTGTTGGAAGGCTTTACACTGTGTGAACAAGGATAGGCAATGCATCTTAAGAAAAGCAATTCAAACCTACATTAATAATATTATATAAGCTCAAGTTATTTTCCTGGGATACATTGTTTCCTGAAATTATGGAAAACTATTGTAGGTTTGATAACAGTATTATGGTTTTTAAAATTCTTTACATTTTAGAGGTAAATACTAAAGAAATTCATGATGAAGTGATATGATATCTGGAATTTGCTTTAAAATAATCCAGCAGGGTGAGAAGAGGTGAGAATGGTTAGGAATATAGATGAAACAAGATCAGACATGTACTGATAATTGCTGAAGCTGAGAGATAAGTACAGGGGATTTACTATTCTATTCTCTTTATTTTGTGTATTTTTGAATATCTCCATAATAAAGAGGGTCTTTTGGTGTTTCTTTTTTTTAATTTCCTGGGAAAAAGTCTTAGCCTGGAGTCATCCTGAACTATGCTACATGGTCCATAAGGGCATGAGGAAAAGCTGAAAACACATCCTTCAAGTCAAAGGGATGTGGTATAGCAGAATCACCAAGGGTGTTCATCCTTTCTATGCCGTGGGCCTCTCTGGATAATTTGATCTGATTGGATGATAAGTTTAGCAGGTATCGCTGGGCAGAGGTGTTGCCCAAAGTCTAGTGGGTACAGGCTTGTGATTCTGAGCTAATTTGGTTCTGTGCTATTTGAACTAGGACCCCAGATAGAAATTAAGGGTTTCAGAGGTAGTGTTCAATATGCTGGGGAGAGGGAAAAGAAAAGGTTAGATGAACTTACAGGACTCCTGCCAATGAGAAATCATATGCAGGATGCCTATAATCACAGAGAAGGCAAATTTTCAGGACATCATCCCAGAGAGCTGCTCTGAATCATAAACCCAACATGATGCTAGGATCAGATAGAGTACAGAAGAGGAAATTTATTCCACCCTATATGTGCCTGCCAGGCTTCTCTGTCCATGGTATTTCCCAAGCAAGAGTACTGGAGTGGGTTGCCATTTCCTTCTTCAAGGGATCTTCCCGACCCGGGGATCAAACCCATGTCTTCTGTGTCTCCTGCATTGCAAGCAGATTCTTTACTCATTGAGCCATCAGGGAAGCCATTATCCTGTATACTAATTGCCAAAAAATACAATTAGAAATTTAAAAATACAGAGAAGGGTAATTAATTATTTTATTAGACCTCAAGGGAAATGTATGAAAACAAGAGACCAAAGATGACAAAACCAGAGACTTGAAGGTTGTAAATTCATAGAGTTATAAATAGTATAGTAGGGACTTTCCCACTACATCCTAGAATGCCGAAACTAGGATATGCCACTTAAACCTTAAAGATGTAATTTAATTCCAATAAAATAAGAATATAAGAATGTTTTATCTAAGAACATGAAGATGCTTACACAGGGACTAACTACCAAATAATAAAATACAATTCAATTAAAATGGATTTCTAAGAGAAAAATCCTAAACATTTGAGACTGCCACCATGGAAGTCACCCAAGTTTTTACAATCTATCCATTGGTACTACTTCAGACAATGAGTTAGACAAATCACTGTGCTGCCAAATACTGCAATTCTTAGTTTTTTGAGATCTGATGAAAACTCATGAGTCACTGTTCAGAGTAAATGTTGGTCTTTGACACATTTTGGGCTTTGGGCTTCCCTGATAGCTCAGTTGATAAAGAAACTGCCTGCAATGCAGGAGACACCAGTTTGATTCCTGGGTCGGGAAGATCTGCTGGAGAAAGGACAGGCTACCCTCTCCAGTATTCTTGGGCTTCCCTTGTGGCTCAGCTGGTAAAGAATCCACCTGCAATGTGGGAGACCTGGATTTGATCCCTGGGTTGGGAAGATCCCCTGGAGAAAGGAAAGGCTACCCACTCCAGTATTCTAGCCTGGAGAATTCCATGAACTGTATAGTCCATGGGGTAGCAAAGAGTCAGACATGACTGAGCTACTTTCACTCACTTACTTGCTTCACCTTGACATATACAAAGAATCTCCATTTCTAGAATCAGACATAAGAACACAAGTTGGCTAGAAACAATAATGCAGCATTCCACTGCACCATCCTTAAAAACGTACTCTTCCACTTAATTACTGTTGAGTAACAAATTACCTCAACATCCAGTGGCTCAAAACAGTACCTTTTAAAGTTATGTTTTATGATTTGGAAAGGGCTGGGCTAGGTGATTCTTCTGCTCCATGTGGCATCCAGTCGCATGTGCTATTCACTTGTGTGAGTGTGGGTCACTCGTGCTAGCCAGCCAGTGGCTGGGCTTGGCTGGAGGCTAGTCAGAGCTGCTTCCTTCACTAGCCCAATATCTTAGCAATGCTGCAGATGGCTGGGTCTAGTTGAACTCTTCTGCCCCACTATATAACCTCAGGACCTCTCCACATGTTTTCTCCAGCAGGATTCTTATTTAATGGTTGACTTGTAAACAGGACTCCTGGAGCAAAAGGAGAAGTCTGTCAAACCTCTTAGAGTTTCATCCCAGAATGGGAATCCTCACTTCTATTGTGCTCTGTTGATCAAAGCACTCCAGGCCAGCCTTGATTCAAAAGGAGGAGAAATGGAGCTCTCAAAACAAAAAGTGTCAAACAACTTGAAGCCATTTTTAATCCATCACTGATACCCTCAGAAAATGGTCAGGAATGGAAACTATCCCTGTCTGCCTTTAAGGAAATCCAGAAAGGAAATTTTCCTGGGCTAAATTCTTATTCAATAAGAAAGATAAATAGTTCTACATATCCCAATATTTTTGTTTTTAGCCAAACCAACAGCATATTCTCCATTCTATATTGATAGAAGTGCTTTGTTCCTCAATTTACCTGTATTCACCTACCTGTGTAGGTGAATGTGGGTAAAACATGTTTGCATCATATCGTGTATACATTCATCAAATGACATTGTTAGAAAGGAAGTTGGGATTGTTCTAAATATCATCAGATGAATGAATCTTTTTATCTTTAATTTTCTCAAGAGTCTTAAAGCTTATCAGAAAGAATAGATATTAATAATAATGGCAATAATAATTCATGGTTGCAAGTGTAAAGATGCATAGTCATCTTTCAATATGTTACATCATTTAATCTTTACCAGAACTCAGCAAACTGATATGATTTAGTTCAAGTTCACATGCTATAACCTGGATGTGAACCCAGGTTCACTACAGCTCAACAGCCTATAGTCACATCACAAATACAGTAGAGAAATAACACGTGTTGGCAAAGAACTGAAACAACAGAAATTCTCATATACAGCTGGTAGGATTGTTAGCTGTCACCGTTATTACAACCAATTTGGAAAGCATTTATTTGCATCTATATATTGTGTGACTCCATAGTCTCACTACTAGTTAAATCCCCTAAAGAAAACCATGAACATGTACATGAGGAGACAAACATATTTATAACCTAACTGTAAGAATAGCAAAGAAACAGGAAACAACACAAATGTTAGTCAATAGTAGAACAGATAGCTAAGCGATCGTGTGTGCATACACTGGGATAATGTGCACTAGGGAAAATATATGACCTGGAATATCATGCCTCAGCAAGAATGAACCTCACAAATCCAAAACTGAAGCAAAGGAGCATGTCACAGATGAATACCTAAGTATGAGTCTACTTATATAAAGCAGAAACCACTGAACGATATGTTCTCTAAAAAGCAAACAGTGGGATAAAACTATGATGAAAGAAGGCAAGAGCAGACAAAATTAGAGGCTTATCTGGTAGCTCTGAGGTAAAAAATCCTCCTGCCAATACAGGTACATGGGTATGATCACATGGGTCAGGCAGATCCCCTAAAGAAGGAAATGGTAGCCCACTCCAATATTCTTGCCTGGGAAGTCCCATGGACTGAGCGGGCTACAGTCCGTGGGGCCACAAAGTGTTGGATACAACTTAGCAACTAAACAAAAACAACAGAAAATTCAGTGAGGAGGAGAGGAAACCCATTGGGCAACTGCTTTTGATAAATGTTTGAAAATCTGTTACACAAAAAGATAGGTTATTGCTCTTCTAAAGAATGTTTGTGAAATAATATTACCCTTTTAACTTATTAAGATGAAATGTATGACTATGGTTTTCCTTGGAATAGTATTTTTTTTTATTTATGTTTTCATATTATTTTTTAAATTGGCATCACAGATCAATCATACAGCATAGTGCTCATGGTAAGCAATACTGTATTGTATATTTTTTTAATTTGCTAAAGCAATAAATCTGTGTTAAATGTTCTTATTGCACACACAAATATAATAGTAAATGAAGAGGGTGAAAGGAAATATTTGGAGTGATAGATATGTTTATGGTATAGATTATGGTGATAATTTCATGTGCATGCATGCTCAGTGGTGTCTGACTCTTTGTGACCCCAAGAACTGTAGTCTTACCTCTAAACTCATCAAGTTGTATACAATAAATATGTAGCATTTTTTGTATCAGCCATACCTCAATGAAGTGGCTTCTAAAAAATCACCACAACATGCCACTATAAAATACATTGCTTTAAAAGCAAAAGATGCTTTAAACCCACATACTTGTGGCCAATCAGTCTATGATAAAGGAGGAAAGACTATACAATGGAGAAAAGACAGTCTCTTCAATAAGTGGTGCTGGGGAAATTGGACACCTACATATAGAAGAATGAAATTAGAACATCCTCTAACATGATATACAAAAATAAATTCAAAATGGATCAAAGACCTAAATGTGAGACTGGATATTATAAAACTCCCATAGGAAAATATAGACAAAACACTCTTTGACACAAATTATATCAGTATTTTTTTCGGATGTCTCCTAAAGGCAAAAGAAATAAAAGCAAAAATAAGCAAATGGAACCTAAATAAATTAAAAAGCTCTTGCACAGCAAAATAAACCATTGACAAAATGAAAAGACAACCTACTAACTAGGAAAAAATATTTGCAAATCATAAGACCAATAAGGAATTAATATCCAACATATGTAAACAGTTCATATATTTGAACATCAAAAAGACAAGCAACCTGATTAAAAAAGTGGGCAGAAGAACTGAATACATGTTTTTCCAAAGAAGAAATGCAAATTGCCAACAGACATATGAAAAGATGCTCAACATCACTAATCATCAGGGAAATGCGAATCAAAACCAGACTGAGATAGCACCTCACACATGACAGAATGGCTATCATCAAAAAACAAAAATAACAAATGTTGGCAAGTATGTGGAGAAAAGGGAACACTTGTACACTGCAAAAAAGCAAAATGGCTGTCTGAGGAGGCCTTACAAATAGCTGTGAAAAGAAGAGAAGCGAAAAGCAAAGGAGAAAAGGAAAGAAATAAGCATCTGAATGCAAGAGTTCCAAAGAATAGCAAGAAGAGATAAGAAAGCCTTCCTCAGTGTTCAATGCAAAGAAATAGAGGAAAACAACAGAATGGGGAAGACTAGAGATCTTTTCAAGAAAATTAAAGATACCAAGGGAACATTTCATGCAAAGATGGGCTCGATAAAGGACAGAAATGGTATGGACCTAACTGAAGCAGAAGATACTAAGAAGAGGTGGCAAGAATACACAGAAGAACTGTACAAAAAAATCTTCATGACCCAGATAATCACGATGGTGTGATCACTCACCTACAGCCAGACACAGAGAAGGTGAAGCCAAGTAGGCCTTAGGAAGCATCACTACAAACAAAGCTAGTGGAGGTGATGGAATTCCAGTTGAGCTATTTCAAATCCTGAAACATGATGCTGTGAAAGTGCTGCACTGAATATGCCCCCAAATTTGGAAAACTCAGCAGTGGCCACAGGACTGGAAAAGGTCAGTTTTCATTCCAATCCCAAAGAAAGGCAATGCCAAAGAATGCTCAAACTACCACACAATTGCACTCATCTCACATGCTAGTAAAGTAATGCTCAAAATTCTCCAAGCCAGGCTTCAGCAATATGTGAACTGTGAACCTCCAGATGTTCAAGCTGGTTTTAGAAAAGGCAGAGGAACCAGAGACCAAATTGCAAACATCCACTGGATCATGGAAAAAGCAAGAGAGTTCCAGAAAAACATCTATTTCTGCTTTATGGACTATGCCAAAGCCTTTGACTGTGTGGATCACAATAAACTGTGGAAAATTCTGAAAGATGGGAATACCAGATCACCTGACCTGCCTGTTGAGAAATCTGTATGCAGGTCAGGAAGCAACAGTTAGAACCGGACATGGAACAACAGACTGGTTCCAAATAGGAAAAGGAGTACATCAAGGCTGTATATTGTCACCCTGCTTATTTAACTTATATGCAGAGTACATCATGAGAAACGCTGGGCTGGAAGAAGCACAAGCTGGAATCAAGATTGCCGGAAGAAATCAATAACCTCAGATATGCAGATGACACCACCCTTATGGCAGAAAGTGAAGAGGAACTAAAAAGCCTCTTGTTGAAAGTGAAAGAAGAGAGTGAAAAAATTGGCTTAAAGCTCAACATTCAGAAAACTAAGATCGTGGCATCTGGTCCCATCTGCTGCTGCTACTGCTAAGTTGCTTCAGTCGTGTCCAACTCTGTGCGACCCCATAGACGGCACCCACCAGGCTCCCCCATCCCTGGGATTCTCCAGGCAAGAACACTGAAGTGGGTTGCCATCTCCTTCTCCAAGTCATGAAAGTGAAGTCACTCAGTTGTGTCTGACTCTAGTGACCCCATGGACTGCAGCCTACCTCCTCCATCCATGGGATTTTCTAGGCAAAAGTACTGGAGTGGGGTGCCATTGCCTTCTCTGCTGGTCCCATCACTTCATGGCAAATAGATGGGGAAACAGTGTCAGATTTTATTTTTGGGGACTCCCAAATCACTGCAGATGGTGATTGCAGCCATGAAATTAAAAGACACTTACCTCTTGGAAGGAAAGTTATGACCAACCTAGATAGCATATTGAAAAGCAGAGACATTACTTTGCCAACAAAGGTTCGTCTAGTCAAGGCTATGGTTTTTCCTGTGGTCATGTATGGATGTGAGAGTTGGACTGTAAAGAAGGCTGAGCGCTGAAGAATTGATGCTTTTGAACTGTGGTGTTGGAGAAGACTCTTGAGAGTCCCTTGGACTGCAAGGAGATCCAACCAGTCCATTCTGAAGGAGATCAGCCCTGGGATTTCTTTGGAAGGAATGATGTTAAAGCTGAAACTCCAGTACTCTGGCCACCTCATGTGAAGAGTTGACTCATTGGAAAAGACTCTGATGCTGGGAGGGATTGGGGGCAGGAGGAGAAGGGGACGACAGAGGATGAGATGGCTGGATGGCATCACCAACTCTATGGACTGAGTTTGAGTGAACTCCAGGAGTTGGTGATGGACAGGGATGCCCGGCGTGCTGCAATTTATGGGGTCGCAAAGAGTCGGACACGACTGAGCGACTGAACTGACCTGTGCACTGTTGGTGGGAATATCAATTAGTTCAGCCACAGTGGAAAACAGTGTGGAAGTTTCTCTCAAACTAAAAATAGAACTACCATAAGACCCAACAATTTCACCCCTGGGTATATATCCCCCCAAAGAACAGAAACACTAATTTGATAAGATACATGCACCCCAGTGATTATAGTAGCATATTTATAACCACCAAGATATGGAAGTAACTTAAATGTTCATCAACAGATGAATAGATAAAGAATATGCGATACACCCGCACACTCATATATACATACAATGGAATACTATTCAGTTATTAAAAATTGAAATTCTGCCATTTGCAACAACATGAATGGACTTTGAGAGTATAATGCTAAGTGAAAGAGAAAGACAAATACTGTATGATATCACTTATATGTGGAATCTGAAAAATGCAACAAACTAGTGAATGTAACAGAAAAGAAAATTGACTCAGACTGAGAACAAACTAGTGGATACCACTAGGGAAAGAGAAGCGGTAGGGTTATAAGAGGTACAAACTATTATGTATAAAATAAGCTACAAGATATATTGTACAACACATGAAATGTAGCCAAAATTTTATAGTAATATAGATGGAGTATAACCTTTAAAAATTGTGAATTACTATATTGTATACCTATGACACAGGCTTCCCTTGTGGCTTAGCTGGTAAAGAATCTGCCTGCAATGTGGGAGACCTGGGAAAGGCTATCTACTTCAGTAGTTGGGCCTAGAGAATTCCATGGACTGTATAGTCCATGGGATCACAAAGAGTCGGACACAACTGAGTGACTTTCACTCACTCACTCACTCACTCACTCACAGCTATGACGTATAATATTATACATCAACTATATTTTGGAAAAAAATACATGTGTACTTGGTTGCTCAGTCGTGTTTGACTCTGTGACACCATGGACTGTAGCCGCCAGGCTCCTCTGTCCATGGGACTTTCCAGGCAAGAACACTGGAGTTGATTGCCATTTCCTCCTCCAGGGGATCTTCCCTGCCCAGAAATTGAACCCATGCCTCCTCCTTTAACAGGCAGATTCTTTACTACTAACCACCAGGTAAGCCCTTCAATATAAATAAATAAAAGCAAAAAACTCACCATACCTGTGTAGAAAGGCTAACCATAGTCTCCATTACAAGCAAATTTGTCTGCATTTGTTGTGTACATGAAGAGCAAAAATGTGTTTATAGCTTGATACTGAAGACTTTCCTGATGGCTCAGATGGTAAAGCATCTGCCTACAATGTGGGAGACCCGGGTTCAATCCCTGGGTTGAGAAGATCTCCTGGAGAAGGAAATGGCAACCCACTCCAGTATTCTTGCCTGGAAAATCCCATGGATGGAGGAAGCTGGTAGGTTACAGCCCATGGGGTCACAAAGGGTCTGACACAACTGAGCAACTTCACTTCACTCACTGAAGACAGATGTAACAAAAAAGGAAGGAAAATTTCACTGTTCCAATGTGGAAAGAGGAAGTCATTAGGAGAGTAAATAGTTCTTTTAAACAGTACATTCTACTTTGTAATATAAATACACTAGAGCAAAAGAGAGTAAAGATTTGTAAAATTATCAAGTTTTTTACCTTCACAAAGGAGTTACATACAGTAATTAGAAAAATCCAAGTGAAGCACATTTGATTTCTACTTATTGGCATAAATGCAAACCACAGAGACCTCTTAGGGCTTTTTCTTCCCTTTAACAATAAATTAATGTCAAAATAACTGAAGAAAAAGAACTTCAAATCATAATCCTTTCTCCCTTCATATCAAAGGTTTTACTCCTAGTTATATTAAGTCAAAACAAAGAAAATTAAAATTCATTATCTGACGGGCACATATTATCAGATTAAAATGAGACAGTAAGTTATGCATCAGATAAGTAAAACAATGCTTTCAGAGCAATATGAAAAGGAAACACTTTCTCCAGTTGTGAAACTTCAGAACTATTTATTTTTAAAAATTGGTAGTTTAACCTATTCCATTTCTTTTTAATTTTACAAGTAATACATCCCAGAATTATGTGACCTTCTATTAAGTAGGCTTAAAATAACTATCTTCAATACAAAGAATGAAATCAAGATTATACGATGTGAGTTTATGTTTGCTTTTAATAAAATTAATAGGACTCCCTAATAACATTCATTATTATTATTAATACTAGATTCTCTAACTTTTTCCCAGACAAGAGTAAATATAAACAACATAAAATCAATTCTACCATTTTTGTGCCTAGCATTGCATATTATCTCTGATCCTTAAAAATCCATATAGCCTTTGGATTATAACAACTTTAATACAGTAGTGCCTGTTAGGGGAAAGTTATGCCTCTAAAACACCATTATTTTTAAAATATTCTACTCTAAACGATTATTCTGTTATTTAAACTTGATTAGAACATAGATTCATCCTGAATTACATAGACGCTGCTGCTGCTGCCAAGTCGCTTCAGTCGTGTCTGACTCTGTGCGATCCCAGAGACGGCAGCCCACCAGGCTCCCCCGTCCCTGGGATTCTCCAGGCAAGAACACTAGAGTGGGTTGCCATTTCCTTCTCCAGTGCATGAAAGTGAAAAGTGAAAGTGAAGTCGCTCAGTCATGTCCCAACTCCTAGCGACCCCATGGACTGCAGCCCACCAGGCTCCTCCGTCCATGGGATTTGCCAGGCAAGAGTACTGAGACGCTACCCTCACAATATTTCAAAGGCTGATGGAGGCGAATGTTCTGGAATAGCTGCTGCTGCTGCTAAGTCACGTCAGTCGTGTCCGACTCTGTGCGACCCCATAGACGGCAGCCCACCAGGCTCCCCTGTCCCTGGGATTCTCCAGGCAAGAACACCAGAGTGGGTTGCCATTTCCTTCTCCAGTGCATGAAAGTGAAAAGTGAAAGTGAAGTCGCTCAGTCATGTCCGACTTTTAGCTACCCCATGGACTGCAGCCTACCATGCTCGTTAGGCCAGTGGAAATAAAAGTACACAGTATTCAATAAACACCACTTCTCTCATTCTCCCCTCGGATTGGCCAAGCAGGTACTTCTAAATGTTATTGTTTATAGTTAACTAGAAATCAAATATTCAATAAATATATTTATTAAGAATCAGTGCATAATTTTGGACCAAAGCAATCTTGAGAAAGAAGAATAAAGCTGAGGACAGAACATTTCCTGATTTCAAATTACATTGCAAAGCTATATTGACCAAACAGTATTGTATTAGCATTAAAAACAGGCATGTGGATCAGTGGAACCCAATACAGAGACCAAAAATAAGCCCATCCACATGTGGTGGTTAATTTACAACAAAGGAGCCAAAAATAGAGAAATGATAGTCTCTTCAATAGATGGTGTTGGGAAAACTGGACAGCCACATGCAAAAGAGTGAAACGGGAGTCCTATTTTCACTATCCACAAAAATCTACTTAAATTAGATTTAAACTTCAACATATGACCTGAAACCATTACACTTTTAGAAGAAAACACAGGGGTAAGCTTCTTGACATTAGTGTTGGCAATGATTTTTTGGATTTGGCATCAAAAGCAAAGGCAACAAAAACAAAATAAACCTGTAGGACTATATCAAACTACAAGCTCTGCTCAGCAAAGGAAATCATCACCCAAATGAAAAGGCAATGTATGGAAGAGGAGAAAATGTTTGCAAGCCACATGTTCAGTAAGGGATTAACATGTGAAATATACAAGGAACTCATACAACTCAATAGCAAAAAACAGAATAACCCAATTTTAAAATGGACAAAGGACCTGAATAGACATTTTTCAAAATAGACTTATAAAAGGCCAGTAAGTACAGAAAAAGGTGTTCAACATCAGTAATCATCACAGAAATACTAGTCAAAACTGCAGTGAGATACCATCTCACCTCTGTTAGTATGGCTATTACCAAAAGGACAAGAGATCGCAAATGCTGGGGAGGATGTGGAAAAAGAGAATCCTTGTATAGTGTTAGTGGGAATGTAAACTGGTACAACCACTGTGGAAAAGAGTATGGAGATTCCTCAAGAAATTGAAAACAGAACTACGATCCAGAACTATGGAAACAGAAACAGAACTATGACCCATAAATCCCACTTCTGGATATATATCCAAAGAAAATGAAACCATTATCTCAAAGAAATATCTGTATTCCATGTTCATTACCACAGTACTCATAGTAGCCAAGATACAGCAATCAGAGAGTAGGAACTTGCCTGGTGGTTGAGTGGCTAAGACTCCCAATACAGGGGGCCCAGGTCTGATCCCTGGTCCGGGAACTAGACTCCACATACCACAACTAAGAGTCTGTATGCTGAAACTGTAGATCCCGCATGCTTCAATGAAGATTGAAGATCCTGTGTGCCGCAACTAAGACTCAGTGCAGCCAAATAAATAAATATTCTCTAGAAAAGAAACCAGACAGTAGAAAAGTGGTTGCCAGTAGCTTGTTGGGAGGACAGGGATAGGATAAGGAGAGGTTAGTCATAGGGTACAGGCTTTCAATTATAAGACCCATAACACGATCTAATGTATAATTTGGTGACTACAGTTCCTAGCACTGTTTTATACAATCAAAACTTGCTAGAGAGTAAAACCTCAATATTTTCACCAATAAAAGGGGCAGGGAACATGTGAGGTGATGAGTGTGTGAATTAACTAGATGGAGGAAATCCTTTCTCAAGGCACACGTATATCAATACATCGCATTGAATACTTTAAATGTCTTACAATTTATTTGTCAATTGTACCTCAATAAAGAAAAGAATCAAAGCATAATTTCACACTGATCTTAAATAATGCATTTAAACCACCTGATTCCTGTGTAAAGAGATATCCTTGGAAAATGATAGGATCACCTATGTTCAAGTAAATCAGCACACTAACAGTTTGAAATTTGGAGCAGGGGAACCACATTAACAAAACTCAGTAGACTCCAGTGAATAATGAGATTGTGATTCTGTACATACACACATACAGCAGTTCTCATAGCCACAGCAGAAGGAAGAAACAGAAGAAAAAAGAAGAAAAGGAGGAAGAAGGAAATAAGAGAAAGAACAGAAAAAGTAGGAGGAGGAAGGAAGACAAAGAAGAGGAAGAGGTGAAAGAAGAAAGAAAGGAAAGAAGAGACGAGAGAAGAGGAACAGGCTGCTGCTGCTGCTAAGTCACTTTAGTGGTGTCTGACTCTGTGCGACCCCATAGACAGCAGCCCACCAGGCTCCCCCATCCTTGGGATTCTCCAGGCAAGAATACTGGAGTGGGTTGCCATTTCCTTCTCCAACACGTGCATGCATGCTAAGTCATGTCCGACCCTATGCGACCCTATGGACAGCAGCCCACCAGGCTCCTCTGTCCACAGGATTCTCTAGGCAAGAATACTGGAGTGGGTTGCCATTTCCTTCTCCAAGAGGAACAGGAGGAAAGAGAAAAAGGAGAATATACCATGATATTGTAATTTCAGATCATTATTTGAAGTTCTGGGTATTTGAATTACATAACTCTACTAGATCATACTTCAGTTCAGTCACTCAGTAGTGTCCGACTCTTTGTGATCCCATGAATTGCAGCACACCAGGCCTCCCTGTCCATCACCAACTCCCATACTTGGGGACAAACAAAAATGATAGCCTACCAAATCATCTCTGACCCTAAATTAAGACACTGCTACAAGAAAGCAGAGACTCTGTACTGTAAATTGGGGACTGCTGCATTAGAAAATATAAAGTCCAAATTACCAAGAAGGGAAACAGAACTAATATTTATTGAATGCCTACTGTGTGCCCGGCCTTACACACTAGGTGCATTACAAGTATTTTATCATTTCATGACATTGATGTTATTATAGCTATTTTACAGATTGTAAAACTGAGTCTTGAAGAGGCTAAATAACATCCCCATGGTTACACCACAAGTAAGTGGCAGCCCAGAATTTAGAGAGTCCCACTTGACTCTCTATGCTTATCTCCTACTTCACTGCCCTAGAGGTATGCTGCATTTTAGTGATACATTCTAAACAGCAAACATTCAAAGCTCCCTTCCTCCTATCCCTCCTTGAGAAGAGCTGATATAGCCAGAAGCAGTCACAACCACTGAGCTAAGGCATTATGGACTGAAGTTTTCAGTATGGGTCAAAGAATCTTGTGTCAATATGGCTTACTGCCCCACTGGATTCCTTAACTTCATCCTCCCATTCCTGGCTCTTGACTTGCTTAGATTTAAGCACTGTGTGACTAAAACCATCTGAGGGGAAAGACAGCTATGTGTGCTGTTGTCCATGGTCCTGAACCACTGTGCAGGTTAGGCTCTGTTCACCTGGGAACTAGATGTGGTTATGGATGTAGGATAACGCACAAAACTAGGAAGACCTAGCAGAACCAGATGTGGTCCAAAGAAAAGCAATCATTTGAATAAGTAGCTTAACCAATACATCCAACAGAACGTTCTGCAATGATGGTAATGTTCTAATTCTGCACTGTTCAATATTGGAGCCTTTAGCTACATGTGGCTATTGGGCACTTTAAATGTGGCTGGTAGATGAGTAACTAAATTTTAAATTTTATTTAATTTCAACGAACTTTTTGGTTTTCCTTTGTTTTATTTTCTTTTTGGATTTATTTTTAATTGAAGGATAATTGCTTTACAGTATTGCATTGGTTTCTACCAAATAATTTCAACTAATTTAAATAACCACACATATACCATATTGTACGGCACAGGTTAGATCATTAGCACTAAGCCATTTCCTGAAAATTCAAACTTCTAGGCACCATGCCAGATGGACTAAGTCACAGTATCTGGGAAGAGTCCAGAAACATGCACTTTTAACCATGAACTTCTTGGGCTCACTGATGCTTGAGACCCACCATCCTGCAAGACACTTACATCAGACTTTTGAAGTTTCTCATTGGGCCCACTAACACCTGCCCCTTTCACCTGCCCCTTTCAGTTCCTAAGTTGGTCCTGCCTGAGGAAGTTTAATAGCCTCAGTCCCACAGTCAGCCCTGCCTGTACAATGGGCCCAGTAGTTCCGGATGTTTGCTGAGTTCCCACATCCTCTCTCTGCATCCCAGGATTCCTTAAAGACTAACTTGAAGGGCACTCATGACACACAGACTCTAAGCACCTGCCTGACCCTGCACTGAGTCACAAATTCATATGTTATTTGCCCTCCCTTCCTGTGTAATTTTTTCTAGTCCAGAGAAGTAGGCATTTGTCTTGGTTTCTGCCTCCTTATGTCCCCTGTCCTCCCCCAATCCCCTCCAGTTGTAGGGATGCTTCCTTCTTAGTTTCCACCAGTCTGTCTCAGATGAATCCTCATTTTTACAATCTCCATCCACAGAGAGTGTGGTGAGCTCTCATGACATTGACCACTATCCTTCTGACTTTCAAGATAAACTCACTTAGAACAGACCTTCAGGTTCTGATGAATGACTCATTCATCCATCAGTTTGATATATCTGTGAACCAATTTTCTTGGAAGGCCAAGTCTCTGTAGATGAGTTCTTTTTTCCAAGCTTCACATACTGATCATTTGATCTGGGTTCCATGTGCTATACTTCTGAGCCCACCTAGAGTTAACTAATTTTAATTATATAATGGAACTCAGAGATTAAAAACTAAATAACAATTTTCAGGACAGTAAATCCAGTATCAGTTAAAGTTTTCAGGTAGGATGTCTTCTCCCTGCCCCACCACAACTTGTGCATACACACCATACAAAACTTGCACTGATACAACACTTTGAAAAAATTTCCCATGCACTGTCATGTTTGACCGACAGTATGTATAGACTGTCACGCTAATTGTCCCACATATATCAAGCCTCCACATTGTGGCAAAGTTCCCGCCCTCACTGACCTTGGGCTTGGGCGTGACTTCCTTTGGCCAAGACATTTAGCCAATGTGACACTTGGTAAGCAGAGATTTGGTAAGCATTTGCACATCTGTACTTGCCTCCTTGGAATTACTGCCATTGCCATGTAAGAAACCTGAACTTTGCTGCTGAAGCAGCCAAGTAGAGAACTGTGGCATTCTGGTGACAGTCCCAGCTGACTGCCAAATCAGGGTGAGGCCATCCTGGATCCACCAGGCAAACCACCAGATCACTGTAGCCACATGAGTAACTCCAGAAAAGGCCAACAGAAGAATTCCCCAGCTGAACTCAACCCAAAATGTAAGCAAACAAATTACTGCGTTTTAGGCCACTGAGTTTTGAGATAGTTTGTTACTTAACAACAGATAACATATATAGAATTACCCTAGGAGGTACTGCTATTGTTCCTATCTTAAAATTAGGAATAGGATCTTCAGAGGGATTCGGTAATTTATCTAAGGTCTTAGAGCAAGAAAGCAGCAGAAAAGGGTCTAGAACATTAGCCTGTACCCAGGTTCAGCACCTCTGCCCTACTCTAAACTGCATCTACATGACCTCCATTCAACTAGTAAAGGCTTATCAATGACCCTAGTCCTCCCCAGACCCCATTTGCTGCCCTAGTTACCAACCTCCAGCAGCCCTTTATTGAAGACAGAGTCATCCTACTTCCTTCCTGGCCTACTGGTGACCTCACCTCATTACTTTCATTCTGCACAAACTAAGGCCAGGAATCACTTTTAAGGGAACCACTTGAATATAGCTAATGGGAAGCAGTAAAAGTTGAGGTCTACTTTATTTGCAAAATGGGCTTCCCCGGTGGCTCAGATGGTAAAGAATCTGCCTGCAATGCAGGAGACCCGGGTTCAGTCCCTGAGTCAGGAAGATCCCCTGGAGAAGGGAAAGCCTACCCCACTCCAGTATTCTTGCCTGGAGAATTCCATGGACAGAAGAACCTGGAGGGCTACAGTCCATGGAGTCGCAAAGAGTCAGACTTGACTGCATAACTGACACTTTCCCTTACTTGCAAAATGAATGTTCTGGTCTACAGTCCTGACTTAGGTCATCATAATAGAGAAAAGGAAGAATAAATTTATCTGGTCTAGAGGCAGATCACAATTATCCAAGGATTAAAATAACTTCATTAGTGAAAAGCAAATTTTGGAATCAAAGGTCTTATTGATGGAGAACATCAGAGTTATATTAATTCTTTATTGCAAAACTGATGAATGACATGAGTCTAAATGACAAAACTGAAAATATGCCACAAAGCTGAATAAAACCTTAAAATGGAAATCATGGGGTAAATAAGCCTCTGACAAGTGTATGATGAAAAAGCTCACCTTTTGAGAAGTTTGTACATGAATTACTAAAGGAGCAAGAAGATGTGAATGGTTTTATCTTTCATTTCTTCCTAGATTCTTGAATAATGTCATCATACCCACTGGGCTAATTCATGGATTTAGTTCTAGAAGCAAATAATTTGAAAGTAGTCCTTGCTTCTCAGCTGAGGATGTGTTTACTTTGCTATTAACAAAAGGCATGTTAACTGATCTTCCAAGTTTGGGACTTGGGAGCCCAAAACTTAATTTTAAAAATAAAATGATCATATCTGAATGTAAAGGAGTTAGAAAGCAGCAGACATAAATTAAGTGAACTGCTCTCCAAGTCAGCTGGAGAATAACTCAGTGTGATGATGTGATGTCATTCTGGTTCAAAAGACACAGCAACTCATAAACAAGCCTTCTCTGACCCAATACTTTTCCTGCAGTCCTCTGTCCACACCATGGAGCACACAGTCACGCAGGCATGTCAAGCAGCCCTGCACGGGCTGCCCCGTGTTTGTTCCAGAAGAACATGTGGGCCCATGTAATTTCACTCAGGAAGAGGAAGCAGCGTGGGCTGCTGGGGAAATGCCACCACCTCCAACCCACCGTTTAACCTCTCTGTGGCTCATGTTCTCGTCGTCGGTAAAAGGTGGGTAGAAAGATTCAGGCTTCCTACTTCATAGGGTTGCAAGCATAAAAAAAAAAAAAAAATGGTAAACATGTTTTGAATAAGTTAAAAGTTCAGAGCAAAACCCAAAAGTATGAGAAAGTGAAACCATGAGGCCACTGGTGATGTCTCACATAAAAGCAGAGGCGTTTTAAACAACAAGACCTAATGGGGAGCAGAAATAAAGATCTGCTGTCTGCAAAAAGAACAACAACAAAAAAATAATTGTGGTTATTCTGGTGTCCTCACATCAGAAAATAGTATTTTGAAAAACTGTCATGTTAAACTTAAGCTACCCTTGGGTGAACTTCAAACTATGCAATTTGCATTTAGCCCGTGCTTAATTATATCCTAGAAGAATTCCTCTAATTCTCATTCATGCCAATAATCCTGCAAAATTTAATAAGGACCCACTTAAAAAGACTTACACATAAGATTAATATAACAAATCAATCATTTCTCTCTTTTTTCACCTATATTCTGAAAAATCATTGTCTTTCTTCTGCATAGTACAGGGGTTCCAAATCCTGTTTGCATACAAGCCACACATTTTTGCCCATACATTTTATTATCTCCATACATTATTTTGCATGCACTAATACTGAAAAAAATAAAAGAGTGCTCTGTGTTCTAACTAGTCTGTGCTATGCTGTGCCTTAGTCACTCAGTCATGTCTGACCCTTTGCGACCCCATGGACTGAAGCCCGCCAGGCTCCTCTGTCCATGTGGATTCTCTAGGCAAGAATACTGGAGTGGGTTGCCACACCCTCTTCTAGGGGATGAGTCTGACTAGTCTATTTCATCCAACTCAGTAGATATTTTTTGATTGTACTACATCTAGTGCTTTTCTTGTATCTACACCAAATGTATTTGACACTGGTTTTGGCATCTGAGGAGGAACACGCTTATGAATATGAGTCTCTACATCCAAGAAGCTTACATTCCAACCAAAAAATAAGGAAGAAAAACATAAAATGATAATGCAAGGCAGAATACAAGCACTTTAAGAGATGTTTAAAAGACTCTGGGTGGCAAAAAAAAGATCACATCTTGTCAGTGTGAGCTTTCAAAAGGCTGCTTTTTAAATAAACCTCAAGGTAGAAGTAGAGAAAGGAAGAAAGGCATTATTTGCCAAAAACCATCTGTCTGCAAAAATAACCAAGGCGTAGGTGGGAGAAAGAGGAAGGACAAGTTGAAAGGCTCTGAGGTGGCAAAGCAAAGCGCCTAGTCAGGATGCCATGGTGGTGAAGCCTGGTGGAGTTCAGGGTACCAGTCTCTGCAAGGAGGGGAGAGGAAAGATGAAGGGTACTAGAGGGTCTTTGAAGCGTGGGTGGCAAGGAAAATATGATATTTCACCCCTACAAAACCTGAAGTCTTTCTATTACACAATTATTAACATAAATAATGTGTTAAATTATAAAATCAGGTGTACATGTTTGCATTACAAATCAATGTACTGATTTGTAATGATCAAATGCTGATTTGGGCTTCCCTGGTAGCTCAGACGGTAAAGCGTCTGCCCACAATGAGGGAGACCCGGGTTCAATTCCTGGGTTGGGACGATCCCCTGGAGAAGGAAATGACAATCCACTCCAGCACTCTTGCCTGGAAAATTCCATGGACAGAGAAGCCTGATAGGCTACAGTCCATGGGGTCGCAAAGAGTCGGACACGACTGAGCGACTTCACTTCAATGCTGCTTTACTATCTTATTTATGTATTTACAGTATTATTGTTGGCTGTACTTTTATTAGCTTTCTATGTAAAGAGTATTATCAACATGTCACTTTGTGGTAGGCAAATTGTATCCAGTTACTTGGTATTAAGCAAGTTTTCCCCAATATCCAGTTGACCCTTGAACAATGCAGATGTTGGGGCATCGGCTGTCCCCCTCCCCAGCTCCCACAGTGGAAAGTCCTCATACGACTTACAGTCAGTTCCTCCATACCTGCAGTTTTGCACCCACATATTCAAAGGACCTTGGATCATTCAATACTGTAGCAGTTACTATTGAAAATAATCTCCATATAAGTGGACCTGCCCAGTTCAAACCCTTGTTGTTCAAAGGTCAACTGTAATTTCAAGTTGACATATAGGCAATTTAACAAAGTACCCACTTGGCCCTCTTGCAGAAAACAAAATACTAGATAAAATACAAGAAAAAATATTTTAAAATGTCAATTATCTGGATATTTAATAAGGAGAACTCAGTGAAAGTAGGAACCTAGACAGATAATCAAAGATATGATTTTTTTTTTGCTTTGTGGGGCATTTGCTAAAATGAATGAACTTGTTTTTTGGTTTTCTCTGTCCCATAAAACCACAGAATAGAGGTCACAAAGCCCACAATTCAGTGTGAGAGATTTAACTGGAAAGCCCCCTTCATAAAGTTGAGACTCAAAAGGCCACAGAGCCAGTGTAAGAGGGAACTAAGAAAAAAATCCTGCCATTCAAGAGACTTAAAGGAAAGTTACCTACCTAGAAATTTAGTCTTGGGGAGGGCAGGACTCTTCCCTAAAAAATTTTAACCACAAGCCAGCCTTCATGCTAAATTCTTACTACCAGGTGGGTGGGGGCACACACCACAAGCTAAGAAGTCAATTTAAAGTTGTCTTGGGCTGGTAGTTCCTCCAGGTTCCTGACAGAAACAAACTCAAATCCTCTCTGGAATCTTAGCTTTATTACAGTTTCAAAGAGTTCATGCAAAAAATATGAAATATGAAGTCATAGTAAAAAAAAAAAAATAACAGGACAAAAACAGTACCATGAAGCCAAGCACAAGCCATCAGTATAGACCTGGAAAAAATGTCTAAAAGCCTTTATGTCTAAATACATTGAAGAATGCTTTAAAATATGAGGGAAAAGGAAGACACTGTAGAAATGATGAAGCATAGTAATACATAGATAATATATGTAGTACTCACTTTGACAGCACATACACTAAGACAAATACAATTTATAAAACACAAAAAATTAAAAGCAGGAGGAGAAGGGAGCGACAGAGGATGAGATGGCTGGATGGCTTCAGTGACTCAATGGACATGAATCTGAGCAAACTCTGAGAGCTAGTGATGCTCAGGGAAGCCTGGTGTGTTGCAGTCCACAGGGTTGAAAGAGTCGAACACGACTTAGCAACTGAACAACAACAATAAAATAGACACACTAGAAAAAGCGGACGTGTGGAATTGGAAGATAGATCCAAATTAATAATCCCAATGGCAGCATAAAGTGTTCATGATAGAAATTACAGAAGAGAGACCAAGAGATATTTGAAGTTAGAGCTCTAAAAGGATGAGAGATAAAAAAGTAGGAAAAAATAATATTCAGATTGATGATTACAATTTTTTTAGAAATGATGATACCCCTCCACAAATTGAAGAAGCCTAATGAACTGTGGTGTTGGAGAAGACTCTTGAGAGTCCCTTGGACTGCCAGGAGATCCAACCCATCCATTCTAAAGGAGATCAGTCCTGGGTGTTCTTTGGAAGGACTGATGCTAAAGCTGAAACTCCAGTACTTTGGCCACCTCACACGAAGAGTTGACTCATTGGAAAAGACTCTGATGCTGGGAGGGATTGGGGGCAGGAGGAGAAGGGGATGAGAGAGGATGAGATGGCTGGATGGCATCACTGACTCAATGGACGTAAGTTTGAGTGAACTCCAGGAGTTGGTGATGTACAGGGAGGCCTGGCGTGCTGCGATTCATGGGGTCACAAAGAGTTGGACACAACTGAGCAACGGAACTGAGTTGAACTGAATGAATCCCTCCTAGCTCAGTTGGTAAAGAATCTGCCTGCAATGCAGGAGACTCAGGTTCGATCCCTGGGAAGATCCCCTGGATAAGGAAATGGCAACCCACTTCAGTATTCTTGCCTGGAGAATCCTATGGACAGAGGAGCCTGGCAGGCTAAAGTCCATGGGACTGCAAGAGTCAGACATGACTTAGTGGCTAAACCACCACCAATGAATCCCAAGCTTGATAATAAAATGAAACCCATGCCT